>NC_035441.2:87581039-88781039 GCF_002127325.2 Helianthus annuus
TTAATATGGTTGGCCCGTAGGCACTACATCTCTAATGGATGTTTTAATATGGTTGGCCCCGTAGGCACTACATCTCTATGGCATGTTTTAATATGGTTGGCCCGTAGGCACTACATTACTAATGGATGTTTCTATAATATTGGCCCGTAGGCACTACATCACTAATGGATGTTTTAATATTACTGATCACCTTCATTGGTGATTTAACCCACGATTTATAAATCATTCAGTGGGGTTTTGAAATCCTTAAAGGATTATTGTATAAGAATGACGTGCGTGATTTTTAACGAATCACATCTGCCATGATTGTTAACATGCGTACAGAGGTTAACAGGGAATCAGAATCTTTTCAATTAGGTCGTACCATCTTGACTGGATCTTAAAAGACACCAAGCTAGGTTTCACCTTTTAAGATTCTTTATCTAGGCAGATCAATATAAAAGGAATGGTTTTGATTTATTTTATACATATTAAAACAAAACTCATAACATACATTCCAAAATCTCAAATACAATTACATATTGCCCTAAACGGGTCTTTCAAATAGTACATACCTACATAGAGGTTTAAAATAAGTGACAAGTCCACGCAGGGACTAATACAAGATAGGCGTCCATGTAAGGACTAAAAGATAAGTCCACGTAGGGACTGAAATATGATAAGTTGTCCACACAGGGACTTATTTCAAAGTAGAAATTACATTAGTACAACTATTAAGGGCTAGTGGTCACGTTTCTTCTTTTTGCCCTTTAGTAGGTTCGCCAAGCCTTTGAGAAATCCTCGGTGGCTTTTCTTCTCTTCCTCGAACTCTCTCTCCACACGATCTAGTCGATGGAGTATTTCTTCCTGTTCAGGAGGAGAGAAACGTGGTTGTGGCGCTTGATGCGGAACTGGAGGTCTGGGAGGTATTGGATACCCATGAGCTGAGTAGTCCGGTGGTCCCATGTTTCCATGTGCTCCGTCAGGGTAGCGCGCATTATATCTTGCCGACACCACGTATGGGTCGCGCTCATAGCCGTAGTTGTATTGTGCTTGTGATGGTTCGAACGGGTTGTAAGCCGTTGGACCCGTGTAAGCAGGTATGGGTTGGTCATACCCAAATGGTGGCGAATTCTGTGCAGCTGGTGCGGAGTTCGCCTCCTGTATAGGACTTGAAGGTCCTTCTTCTTGTAGTGGCGGATAGTGGCTACTACTAGAGTGTCGAGGAGTGCTGAAGTGGATACCCCCTCCTCCTCGTGTAGACATACGAGCATTCGTCCTCCTACGCCTTGGCGAATCAGGTATTACTGGTTGCGCCGGCGGCGGAGGTGGTGGCGTAACTGCCTCAAAGCGTGAATCCTCAGAGGGATCCTGTGGATGTCGCGGTTGTTGAGATGTCTATTGAGGTGGCGTGTAGTACCACTCATGTCGGTCAAACAACGCTTGGAAACTGTCTGGCCCCTGATAGGGTGTGCCATGGAAGGATGACCCATCAGAGACTTCTATCGGATGCGTGGGCGTACCACGAGCAGGTTCAGTTGGGTCAGTATCTTCATCCATATGGTCCTCGGAGAAATGATCTTGTGGCCCTAGTGGAACAAAACCTGAAGGTTCCTGTATGTAGTCAGCTGGATTAAACTGACCTATGTAGTAGGGAGTAGGGTCGTCGTAATTTCGGTGCGATACCGAACGTTGTAGCGGTATGAAGGAAGGTTGTGGGTTGTTGGGATCATTTTCTGAATTTGGGCCAAAGGAGTGCCGGTAGGATGGCGTCGAGCTGTGCGAAGTGGAATGCCTCGCGGGTTCGTAAAGATCTCTTCGTCGTTGTGGTTCTTCGCTCCTTGTCATCGAAGGATGTCTTGTACCAGATGGTCCAGCTTCGTTATCGTGATGTGTCACGACTTCTCCTCTGCCTCTTCTTCCTCTTCCTCTTCCTCGGAATATAACAGGCGACATTTTCCTGCTTAATAAAACTTTAAATACAAATGATAAAAGAAAAGACAAAATTGGAATAACAATTCGAATTTGTCCTAAGTTCTTGTCTAGACTCAAGTATGTGCAATTGTGTCATTGAGATCAAACACAATAGGATAGTGTTTAATTCACTCAATGTTGGCTCTGATACCAACCTGTCACACCCCGATTTCCACGTGTCTCACCGGTGGGCCCGGTGGGGGATTACCGTGACGATGTTGGCAACAATATAGTCAAACCACACAATTATATAATGCACAGCGGAAGCTTAAGATAAATATATAAACTTCAACCTCTGGTTGTAATATCAAATGTATTACAGAAGTTGAATATATCCACAGCGGATCAAAAAGTAATAAATATTGTTCATTCAGATGCAGCATCGAGTTTGCGAGACTATGTACGATGCTTAGGACGCCTATACCAGCCCATTACGTATAGTACCTGCATTTAATCTTTTTGGGGAAAATACGTCAGTTTACACTGGTAAATACATTCAACTGACACATTTGAAAATGTTTATTAAAATTGATTTGAATGCACAAGGCACAAACTCTTTTATAACTTGGGAAAATTATAATAAAATCTTGTGAACGTTTTACATGTTCTTTTATGCGTTCAGTAGCCCGGGTCGTGCCGGGCTAAAGATTTATAGACACACCACATTGCGTAAAACCGTAGTATGAAAACCAACGGCTACGTCTTTTAATTTAATGTCGACACTTTATACCGGGTGTACGCCTACACCGGGATGTCGATGGTCGTGGCCATTTCGTAAAATGATGCCAAGGATATCCGGGACAACGGTCATTAAACCCCCCAAAGGCTTTTAAGAAACAAAACTGTTTAAATGAGCCGATCATATTATTTAACTAACCACCTAAGCGATGGAAGAATACAATGCTCAATCAAGCGGTATTAATATACCGTAACCCAAGCCCATATAGGGGAAATAAGTTAAAGTATTTACCTTTGCAAGTATATTTCCTTAATTTGGATTAAATCACCGATAGCTTTTACTGGGGCTCCTAATCTGGAACGAAGGTTTTAATTAACCTCTTAGAATCCTAACGAGTCGTTATAATGGCCGTAGCCTAGACTGGTTGGTTCCGATATATATATAGATATGGTTTAATCGCGCGAAAAGGCGAAAACCGAGAATGGAGTGTGATTCTGACCCAACAAGTTCAGAGACTTGTTTTATATGGGTTAATGGTTCACACTCTGGATTTTGGGGTTCAAATAATATAATTTGACCCGTATCGGCTAATTTATGAAAACTAGTTTCATAAGCCGAACCGTGCGCGCAATAGGCGAAATGGTTAACCATGAGGGTCGTACGCTTATTCCTAAGTCAATATGCCTTAAATGGGTTGTGGTATCAGTAGGATACCTTCCGTGACGCCCGTAACGAGTTTAAGTTAATATTATGCCCCGTAGGGGCTTTTCGGTCATTTTAAAGACTTTTAAAGAGCTTTTCGAGTTCTACAGGAAATCTGAGTTTCCCGAACAGCTTATAAAGCTTAAAATACTTTATTTATTATTTAAAATCAGTAGCAACTAGATTCGGGTCAAAAGACCTTGTAGAACTCATGTTTTGGCCGAAAAGGGCATATTCGGTATTCACCGAACCGTAGCCATAACCGCAGGTTATGAGCGAGGTAAAAATTATTAAAAATCTTTAAAATTCCCAAAATATTATTTTAATACAGTGGGTAAAAGTTTTGGTGACGAAATCTTGGTTTAGATAGGTGTTATGCTAATTGCGCCGTTAATTACTAAAGTTTACTTTAAATGCGCCATTTAGCATAACTCTCATTCTAGACCTCGGATTGACGTGAAACTTTAAGGACATGCTTAGATTTTAGTAAGCAAGGTTCTGGTCCGTTCACGTGTCCGAAATACTCGTTTTATTTTCAAAAGGCCGTTACGGTCAACTTTTAGGCGAATGACGGAAATACGTAAAAGACTCGGATAACTCATGAACCGATCACAGAGGTTTATACCGACATGTGACCTGGTCCTAAGAGAGTCCTAAGGTATATCTATACCTCACTAAAACGGGTCAGAACTGAAGTCAAAGCAAAAGTCAAACTTTTGCGACATTCGGCTCCGAACCGGGTCAATATAGCAAATGGTCGATTCAAACGAGCGCAAACAAGTTTATATACTTATTATCATGTTTTATAAGTGTCAAAACAGGTTTCATAACATTGCGTAAAACCGTAGTATGAAAACCAACGGCTACGTCTTTTAATTTAATGTCGACACTTTATACCGGGTGTACGCCTACACCGGGATGTCGATGGTCGTGGCCATTTCGTAAAATGATGCCAAGGATATCCGGGACAACGGTCATTAAACCCCCCAAAGGCTTTTAAGAAACAAAACTGTTTAAATGAGCCGATCATATTATTTAATTAACCACCTAAGCGATGGAAGAATACAATGCTCAATCAAGCGGTATTAATATACCGTAACCCAAGCCCATATAGGGGAAATAAGTTAAAGTATTTACCTTTGCAAGTATATTTCCTTAATTTGGATTAAATCACCGATAGCTTTTACTGGGGCTCCTAATCTGGAACGAAGGTTTTAATTAACCTCTTAGAATCCTAACGAGTCGTTATAATGGCCGTAGCCTAGACGGGTTGGTTCCGATATATATATAGATATGGTTTAATCGCGCGAAAAGGCGAAAACCGAGAATGGAGTGTGATTCTGACCCAACAAGTTCAGAGACTTGTTTTATATGGGTTAATGGTTCACACTCTGGATTTTGGGGTTCAAATAATATAATTTGACCCGTATCGGCTAATTTATGAAAACTAGTTTCATAAGCCGAACCGTGCGCGCAATAGGCGAAATGGTTAACCATGAGGGTCGTACGCTTATTCCTAAGTCAATATGCCTTAAATGGGTTGTGGTATCAGTAGGATACCTTCCGTGACGCCCGTAACGAGTTTAAGTTAATATTATGCCCCGTATGGGCTTTTCGGTCATTTTAAAGACTTTTAAAGAGCTTTTCGAGTTCTACAGGAAATCTGAGTTTCCCGAACAGCTTATAAAGCTTAAAATACTTTATTTATTATTTAAAATCAGTAGCAACTGGATTCGGGTCAAAAGACCTTGTAGAACTCATGTTTTGGCCGAAAAGGGCATATTCGGTATTTACCGAACCGTAGCCATAACCGCAGGTTATGAGCGAGGTAAAAATTATTAAAAATCTTTAAAATTCCCAAAATATTATTTTAATACAGTGGGTAAAAGTTTTGGTGACGAAATCTTGGTTTAGATAGGTGTTATGCTAATTGCGCCGTTAATTACTAAAGTTTACTTTAAATGCGCCATTTAGCATAACTCTCATTCTAGACCTCGGATTGACGTGAAACTTTAAGGACATGCTTAGATTTTAGTAAGCAAGGTTCTGGTCCGTTCACGTGTCCGAAATACTCGTTTTATTTTCAAAAGGCCGTTACGGTCAACTTTTAGGCGAATGACGGAAATACTTAAAAGACTCGGATAACTCATGAACCGATCACAGAGGTTTATACCGACATGTGACCTGGTCCTAAGAGAGTCCTAAGGTATATTTATACCTCACTAAAACGGGTCAGAACTGAAGTCAAAGCAAAAGTCAAACTTTTGCGACATTCGGCTCCGAACCGGGTCAATATAGCAAATGGTCGATTCAAACGAGCGCAAACAAGTTTATATACTTATTATCATGTTTTATAAGTGTCAAAGCAGGTTTCATAACATATACATTACAGATTATGCATAAATCGCTAAAATAGCTTTCTGTTGACTTTTTAACCACACGTTTGACTCGATATTTGACATAGTTAGAGTGGTGATCAGGGGGAACCCTTTTAGAGGTTTATTACCCACATAATTACCTACTCAAAACTACTTTTGATCTGTCATAAGACCGAACCATTTGCAAGTTATGGTAATGACAACCGTTAGTTACGACGGTTGTGTTTATGAGCTATAACTATGGAAATGTATGACCAAAATGGTTATGAACGACTTACAGAAGTGTGTTCTTGCTTATAGAGCAGAGATGGATGCTAAAGAGCTCTTAGAATGATCAGATAGAAGTGTTTGTGTTGTGGTGAATGTTATGAACCAATGTGGCTATTTATAGTGTTCAAAAACCTTCAAGATCATTACAACACATGCTACACTTGATCATGGATCATGGGCAGGTGTCCCTAAGTGGTATGGGTCGAGTAGGGGGCACCCATGCTCCATTAATTGGTTGTTTGATCGTTCAAAAGCTCCAAAAGGCAAGAAGTTACAACTTTCTGCATCTGGGTACTTTACGCGACCCGCATGGAAGTCCCATGCTTGTTTAACGCGGGTCGCCTGATATTCAAATATCAGGTGCGTATTTTAGGAGGCTCGCGACCCGCCTACACTTAGGCGATTACTTAACGCGGGTCGCGAGAGGCCTGTTTTTCAGATTTTTAAAATCTTTTGAAATGATTACGAAATCCTGGTAATTAATAACGAAATCTTTCGTAATGATTTACCTGACCTTTCGGGTTTGAAGGGGTAACTTTGCGGTTTGGCCCTCGGTTATTTACCGATAGGGGCCTCGTGTTATTTACCCGCATTATAAAGTCCCCGGTTAGTTTATTAATTATTTGGAAAGCCTTAACTTTCACTGTTGACGCTTTTAACCCTTCACATACGAATTCGAGTATAACTTTCTCGTTTTAAGACGGAACTTCGCGGAATTTATATAGTATATTCTAGTGAGCGTATAATACTGTTACGAAGCCTTGGGAACGTTAAAGGGTCACTCAGAGGTAATATTAACATGTTGACACAGTTAACCCCTGTAGCTCGTAATCTCTCACTTTCTTCCGCGTTTCGCTTCCGTACGATCTTATGATTTATTCGTTTGAAGGTACAAGCATTATTTAGGGTTACTATACAGTATATTTACCCTTGTTGACATTTATAACCCTCGAATTTATATACTTTCAAGGTTTGTCAAAATTAGTCCTTTATTTAATATCAATGCCACGTGTAATCAAATGACACGTGTTAACACATCATTGGACACAAAAATTCGAGGTGTTATACGACCCTATATAAGCACTAAACTAAAAGTGACGAGCTAAGCATGTTAGAACATGCTTAACTAAGTTTAGAAAACAGGTTTGGCATCAAAACAAACGGCTTTGATGCTCACGAGTAGTTTGGTTACAAAATACACAAGAATGCGCATTTTGGCCGAAACCAACCACCGGGGTTTGAAGATCCATTACATCCTGACAGAGTTTTACTGCTTAACAAGGCGTTATATGGTCTTCATCAAGCGCCTCGAGCCTTACGACTCGTCACTGAGCCTAGATAACGTGGTGATCAGTAGGTATAGTCACTACGGACTATAACCATCTTGATCACGCTCACGTTATGAAGTTCCATGAACTTCGCATCGACCATAAGCTGGTCAATGCAGAAAGTCAACAAAACGTTGACTTTCGGACTCGAAAAGCGAATAAAAGAACGAAAGAAGACTTACGGAGGGTCCCCGAATGCTAATCTAGATCAAAATAGCTCAGGTATGAAACAATGGTTCCAACTTAGAGCTTTTAGATCAGATTGTGTGGGTTTTGCATCAAAGGGGGGGGGTATTTATAGAAAAAGTGGAACTGTTAGGACCGTTTATCGAATATCGTGCCGCGATCTCGTGCGTACACTTGTCGAAATGTTGTGCTAAGTCAGAAAATGCCCCTTGGCTCTTGATTGGGTGAAAGGGCATCGCCCCTTGATCGAACGAAAGGCCAACTGCATTAAATGCATACATTGAATCTGTCTGACAGTCCCTCGCGCCCCACGTCAACATTTAGGCAAAACTCACGCGGGCCGCCTGAAGCTTCTGATCTGCACATACTTTCAAAAATGGCAGTTTTGGTCCCTGTTGCGTATTTAAGCCATTTTCGACACTTCTAAGGCCCGTAAAGCCAACTTTAAAGCCCTAAAATGATGCCTAAGCATTGTGGACATGAAACATGCTCAAAAATGTTCCGGATGTTGGTTCGTTTGGTCGTACGAACGCGATGTTCGCTTAATTACGACGGAATGCGCATAAGCGCGAAAAACGATCCAAATGACGCGACGAATGGATTTTTCTCATGCCAAACACTAAGGCATAATATAAGGATGCTTACATAAATTTTTGGATGTCCGGATGTATTCAGAACGTAAGTTATGCGCGAAAGTGCAAACTTGTGCACTTTTTGACACTTTTAGCCCCTGAATGATCCAAAAGTTTGTTTTAGCATACCAAACACCTCAAAGCCTATTTCTAAGCTATGTAAAGGATATTTAGGGTATGTTTAACTTATGGACATGTTCCGGAATGTTCGTTACAGTTCAAATTGGCATACTTTCGCAGTTTGTCAAGTTTAGTCCCTGTAAGCGAATTAACTTGTTTTTGCTATACCAAAGCCTTCAAAACTTATTTCTAAGTTATGTAAAGGTTATTTAAGGTATGTTGAGTATATGTTGATGTTCCGGAGTATTTGTCGCATTAAACTGAGTACGTTTACGCACCAGTTTGCGTATAATGCTCTAGAAAGCAATGTAGAGTTTCAAATTGAACAATAATTGATATGTGCAAAACATACACATATTTATACAAGATCCCAAGTATGAAATACAATATTTCAGCGGCTTGGTATTTGTTTGATGGTCGCGGTGACACAGGTGTCACATAGGGGGAGTAAAAATTTTAAAAAATTAGAAAATTTGAAAATGTCAAAAACATTGAAAAATTGAAAATGAGTTTTGCTGAAACAAGAGGAAATGATAGTAAATCAGTTGGATTGTCATAACATGCTCAAGAATTGGAGAGATAAAATGTGATAAACGATCTTACTAAAGATGTGATGGTAGGCTCAGCTAGACTAGTAGATTTGCGATAACGATACAAACCTAAATGAAAAAGCCTAGTTCTATTGGGAAACATGGTTGAAAGCATAGTACTTAGTTTTGTCCTTCTTGATTGTGTGCCTGCTCAGTAATCGCTAAATGCCAAAAAGCATAAAAACTGGTTAAGTTTGTGAGCTTTCACAACTTTGCTAAAAAGTCGCTGTGATTGTGCATTTTATTTTGCAAAGATTTGAACTTGTCTTATTTCTTTATTTTGTTTAAGCATTGGACATCCTCTGCGTATACGTGAGTATCGACCTGGATGTTATTGCCTAAGCGTTCTGCTTTATTTTCTTTGGTGTTTCGTTTAAGCTTTGGATCACCTCTGCGTATACGGGAGTATCGACCTGATTGTTAATGTTTAAACATTCTGCTTTGTTTTCGCACATATCACAGTTGATGAAAGTTTAAGGGCATTACTTGAGTTAGTTTATTGCATGATTAGGGGATATGCTGAGATCGTGGGGTCCATTAGAATTTAGTGCAAAATTAATATACCTAAACGTATCGGTAAGCATTTCGAAAGTTTTTAGATTGAGTTTAAGTGGACAAATATATCGTCAATCTATGTGAATTGTTTAGAACTTGAAATGATTAAAGCTTAACGGTGCTAGTGATTTGTCTCAAAAACTGATATGATCCTCTTTCGCAAACTCACAAAAATATTGTTTGTACATATTTCGTTTCTGCATTTAAATTTCTGTTAGTCTTAAAAATTTCAAAAAGATTTTCGACAACTGATGTTGAAGAGCTGATTTTCAAAATTCCAAAGGCTAAACATGATGAATAGTTGGGTTGGATAATTGTTTTGAAATGTTTAAGATAATTCATTAATTTGAATTAGAATTTGGAATGTTTTAAATTTTGAGAAGTTTTAAATGTGAAAATTCTCAAATGTTTAGTTGATTCATTTAGTTGAATCACAATATTGTTTGTTATAATCGTGTGTTTGAGTTGTGTAGGTTTCTGATCCTGTTGCTATGGAAAGCCAGGATGCAATTCAGAATCTAAGAAGCGCTTAAACTGAAAAAGCTAGGATTTGATCTCAAGGTGATAGCTAATTCCAAACAGCGATCCCATCATGATGAAAGGGGGAGTCTGATGAGGTTAGAGCCAAAGAGAAGATCCTGGTATATGCTAAGAAAGAAAAGAGACTGATAAAGACTGAAGATGCGAAGACTCGACACTTAAGACTCGTCAACATCTGAGGGGGAGTCTGTTGGTGCATACATCTGTCGACTTCGTCTTATATCGAGTCTTGGTTGCGTTACGGATCTGATCAAGACATGATGTCATCTTATTTATTGATGACATCATATATATTGCATCATCATTACATCTTGCTCACATGAAGACAAAGAAGTTAGATAGAAACAGAATGTATTTGAAAGTGTAACCGTTTGAATCATGCATGTTCGTTTGAAGGATGCATGACCGTTTGAGAGGCTTTCGTTTGAGAGGTTGACCATTTGAATTATCATGTCCGTTTGAGATGGTGACCGTTTGAAGGGTTGCATGTCACCCTCAAACGGTAGGGTCTCTCCTATAAATACCCTTCAAACGGATTCATTTGTAACTTTCTGATTTCCGACGGCGAAGCCATGTCGAAGTGTCTCTGTGCTGTAAAAGTGTTACAATATCAATAAACAACACATTTATTAGTGAATCCAAGCAAAACAAAGACCGAATCAATGAATTCCGCCTCTGATTCGGTCTGAGCACTCTTCTGATCGACTCGTTAGGTCGTTTCACGATCCTACAATACCTGCTCCTCGCTTACCAACCTGGGAGCTCCGGCAAGTCAGGTTTTTCTATTCAAAGAATATATGCACCCAAGCCTGACCAGCCTTGGGTGTTACCGAGCTACCAACACTCGGTTTCTTACCTCCCATCTTCTTCTCATAGAACTCTTTAACCCCTTTGACTTTTCTGTCAATCATTTTTCCAAAGATGTGTTTTACTTTGGGGTTAAAGGCCTTTTCAACATCAAAAACCTTTTTGTCAGAATAAAATTGGTTTGAAATCTCAATTTTACCAATTTTCTTCTTAAAATTTTCAGCACGAAGTGGTGGAAAATTCTCATCATCCACAGTCGGAACTGATTCATCACCATTTTTCTCAACCTGTGGCTCCTTTGATTTTGTGGAATCAGATTCATCGCCAGAAGATAGCTCGTCTGATTTCGACCTATCAGAATCATCGCTAGAACTATTACCAGACTTCTTAACAACCCATTTCTGGTTGTCAGATTTAGCTCTCTTCTTGTAAAACCTGTTTGAACATTCACCAATTTCAAATTTTGAATTTTTGAATAATTTTGTTCTATCAATTGGTGGTTCAAACTCAACCACTTTCTCTTTCAGTTTATAAACTCCCTGTTTGTTTTGAATTGCCTGTGAACAGTTCATGGCAATATGACCACTTTTTCCACACTTGAAACAGGTTCTAGTTTTCTTCTTCTGATCCACAGTCTGCATTTCTTCTTGCTTATTGGCAAAGAACTCTCAGTTTGACTGCTTTCTGAATATCTTTTCTTTTTCTTCTTCAGAAGATGTACCTGAAACAAATGTCATCTTTGATTTAAAATCTCGAACATATTTTTCATTTTTCTGTTTTTCTGTTGGAGTAAAACCTAAACCTTTCTTTTTGAAATTACCGTTATGGTTTGGTTTCTTTCGATAACCAGAACCAGAACCGTAACCTTTTTTCTTGTTTTCTCTTTATTAAATTCTTGAGGTGTATTTTTTAGGTTTATCAGTAAGATTTAAATCTTTTGTTTCAGAAATATTGATTTCTGTTAGTTTGAAAACCTTTTTTATCATCTCAGTTTTGACACCTCTTATTGGAAATTCCTCATCAGAATATAATTTGTCCGAATCATTCAAAGTATATGCCACTTTAAATGTTTCATCATTCAAATTAGATTTTGATAACAGGAATTCTTTATCATAAACTCTTTTGCCCTGTTTTTCATTTTGACCCGGAGTGCTGGACTCAGACTTTGACTCCGACATAGATTCCGACTTTGACTCCTCAGTCTCATTGTTATCTAACACATGATCCACCACTTTCTTCATCAATTGAGATTGTTGATCAGTGTCAGACGATGTAAACGTGACATCAATACTTTCTGGCAAATTGACTGACGACTCCGACTCCCACTGTAAGTTTGTTGCCTTTTGGACTCTTTCAGAATTTGGATTTCTGGGCAAATATCCATTTTCCAGTGGGGGTGGACACTTGTTGTAACTGACACCTTGTTTCTTACTAGAATTCTTCTTGTCAGTCTTTTTCTTTGTGTCATTCTTCTTTTCAGTCTTCTTCTCATGAGTCTTTTCTTCAGAAACCTTTTGTTCTTCTGTTACTTCGTCTTCTTCAAATGCCTTCATGCTTCAACAGTTGGATAAATCCTGTCAATGACATAAGAAGTACATGAGTAACTTTTCAACAAACAATTTACTCTTTCAGTTTCAATTCTTTGAGCCTCCAATTTCTGTTCTAAAACAGCACACTTCTCGATGTAGTTGTTCACAACTTTCTGTTTGATCATAAACGCTC
Source organism: Helianthus annuus (assembly GCF_002127325.2). Lineage (NCBI taxonomy): Eukaryota > Viridiplantae > Streptophyta > Magnoliopsida > Asterales > Asteraceae > Helianthus > Helianthus annuus. The sequence continues at coordinate 87,593,502 of NC_035441.2, forward strand.
CTTGAAGTGTCTTCATTGTTGTTGCTTGTTCTTCACTTGTGTCATTGTACATGTTCATTGCTTTGTTCAGCACATCATAAGATTCCTTCAATCTGTTCATGTTGTGAATCAATGAACTGTTTTGTTTCTTCATTGCTTCACAATTTTCACAAATCACTGGATTCTTCTTTGCAACAACTTCTTCATCAATCTTGAAAGCTGGAACTTCCTTTACTTTTCTTCTCACCACTGGAACATCCTCTTCATCACTGCTGACTGGTGTTTTTACCTTTTTCTTTTTCTTCTTAGCTTTCTCATCTTCACTGTTACTTTCTGCCATCATCTTCAAATGTTGTGCCATTCTTTTTGCATAATACTCAATACCATCATCATCACTATCTTCTTCAATACGAGCAACAAATGCTTTGTGACTTGAAGTTTTGTTAGGATCATAATCATCCCAACTAAAACCTTCCCAGTTAAAGCCTTCAGGTAACTTTTCATCATCTTGATCTATCAAACATGCTTTACCATCAGCTGGAATATATTTGTCCCAACTAAAATCTATTGATGACTTCTTTTCATCTTGATTCACCATACAAGCTCTCTTTGACAATTTTTCCTATGACTTTTCTCCCATGTGCCACTTGCGGTTCTTGTTAATGTGATTGTTGAGCAACTTGATGGTATATTGCCTTCCGGTAGTAATCATTGTTGTTGAATGGATTTTGAGCTCCACTTGTTTCACGATTAGTGCACTCCCTCTTGAAGTATCCTTTTTCCCTGCAACGAAACAAGTGACTTTAGATTTATCAAAATCTAAAGTAGAAACATTAGCCTCACGGAGATCATCTCTTCCTGTGATCTGCTTAAATTTCTCAGCTCATCTCAATACACTAGCCAAACACCATTTTATATCCATTAATTCCATTTCTTCAGCATCGATCTGATCGTAATCCTCCTTAGTGAGCATTGGATTCCCGATCCGACCTGCAACAAAACTTCCATACGACTCTAAAACAATTCCCAACAAAGACATATGGCTCTTTGCAATTTCTTCTGTATAATCTTGATCATCCTCAAGATTCAAAACAATGTTGCACTAAAGCTTCTTTCCATTTTTCTTTGTTGAAATGTTTGGATCAAAAGACGGATATGATGAGAAACTGGTATTGCTATTTGATCCTTTAGATGAACTTCCAGATGAACTCTTTACATTAAAAGCTATTTCAACTTTTGGAGAAAAATTTGTGGTTATGTCATTCAACCCTGCTTTGTAATACAACCCAATGTCTTGTTCACTATCGAAATCTTTCATTCTCGAGATCTTTCTCTGTTCCATCTCCTGAGCTTCAATCTTTTCAATGAATTTGCTAAGTGCCAGATTGCTGAAACCTTTCTTGTTTCTTAGCATCATGAGATATGTACCCCAAGTTTCGTGTGGCAACGCATCAGCTAGCTTCTCTATCAGCTCTTCATTGTCTTTGTTGATGCTCACCCTTCTCAGATTTACCAACAAATTGCAGTGTCTTTCGATTATCTGCTTTGTGCTTTCATTTTTCAAACCTCGAAATAGATCAAACTCTTTCTTCAAAAGCGATTTCTTGTTCTTGATCATTTCTTGACTTCCAACAAACTTTGATCTTAAAGCTTTCCAAATCGAATAAGAACTTCCATTATGTTGCAATAAGACCATAATGTCTTCTTTTACAGCTTGTTGTAGTAGACTTAGCATCATTTTTTCATTTTTGTATTTCTTTTTATCATCAATGCTCATATCTTTGATTGCAATTTCATCTTCATCGTCATTTATCGGTCTAACGTACTTTGTCTCGACACATTCCCAAGCATCTAAATAGTTTGCTTGTACCCAATTCTCAAAACGTCCTTCCCAACCCTTATACTCCTCAATGTTCATGAGCTTAGGTGGTTTTTGCATAGCCCCCGTTTCATTTTCCAACATCGTGTTCTGTGCAATAGTGATCGGGGTAACCGGAGTAGCGAATGCGTTATAAAATTCCTCATCCATGTTTTGGATTTCAATAAATTCTCAAAACTGACTTTCAAGCGAAATACTTGTTCAGGCGGGATAACAAGTTCAAGCGAAACCCTTTGAAGCGGAATCACCAGGTATTTTCAAGCGAAATTAACTTCTGAAGCGGAATAGTGATTCGAGCGGAATCACTTCAATACTTTTCAAGCGAAATAAAGATTTGAAGCGGAATCAAACCAAACTTTCAAGCGGAACCTGGTTTTCGAGCGAAAACAACCATAATTTCAAGCGAAATACCGGTTCAAGCGGAATCAACCAATATTTTCAAGCGAAATTAGTTACAAAGTGTGATTTCAAGCGAAATCAGTCCTGAAATGCTGCTGATGTCATCAATTTTTCGCTGATTTTGAAGCGGAATTAGAAAAATTGTCAGTTTTAGATCGATTTTAAGTCTGAAACTTTCAAAGTTTAGTTAAAATACAATTCTGAGTATGATGTGTAAAAATCAGAACATTTTGACCGTGAAAAGTTATAAATTTTGAAAAAGAAGGTGTAGAAATCAGAATTCGCAGCTGAATTGGTATGAACTCTTCTTCCTAAGCTCTGATACCACTTGTAGGATCGTATTCGGACCCGAACGAGTCTATCAGAAGAGTTTTACTAAGTTTGAACGGCGGAAACAGACAAACTGAGGTCAATTCAGCAATGTATACACTATAAACTGTCGATTTGACTAATATAATGACGTTTTACAGCGTGACGACACTTCGGCAGCACTTTGTTGCACAAACCGGAAATTGTTACATGATTCCACTCCAAATGGCCTATATATAGGTGAGCAGATTCCGCTTGAACATGTACATGTTCATTTCAATCGGAATCAGCATATATACTTCAAGCGAAAACACACATATACACTTCGAGCGGAATCAGAAACATTAAGATTTCGCTTGAAAATGACCTGATTTCATTTCAAGCGGAATCACTACTAATTCTCACTTTCTCGTTTTTCGTGCCCTGATCTAACTGGTTCTATACAAGACTCGATACAAGACGAAGTCGACAGACGCATGCACCAACATAGTTGATACAATCAAATGGGTTATTAGGTTACTTAGTGAATCTTGAAAACTATCCCTATTAACTAATCAAAGTCATTAATTCCGAGTCCATGTCTATGTGGTGTTTTGAATCGGTAAACAGGTTTTTATGTTAAACGGGTAATTGGGATTCCGGGTGGAGGTTACCTTTTCTCACATTGATTACAACTCTCTTAATTAGTCTTTAGTTTTTAAAATCAAACTCACCAAACCCCCAATTTAGTTCTTAGATATAAACGCAACATTAACAACAAATTCCCCGTGGATACGATACCCTAGTTACGCTATCTACGTAGTTTAAATAGGTTTTTGATTGAGCCTAACGACAGTCATCATAAAGTCCATCCGGATGGATGGTCATTCGGACGGATGGACACTAGCTCATTCGGACTGGATAGGTTGTCGCCTATAAATAGGGAGTTGGGGTTCCCATTTGGACAAGCTTTTGGATCCCAAAGTGGACATGCTGTCCAACTAGTCTCATGGTGCTGTAGCTTTCAGATATGAATAAGAGACCAGATTATAAGTGACTGCTCGGTATCGTATCTATCTTCTACTCCTTTCTTAGTAATAATAATGAACCGAACACGTCGTATCGGGACCGAGGCTCCGTCAAACTCCTCGGATCCTGGAATCACACATCTGGCATAGAAAAGCGAGCAACCCATTTGTGAACCTGAAAGGGGAATACAAGGGTATCTACTAGCAAGAAGAGCTAATCTCGTTCTTCCAAGGCGCCACCCTGCCAAAAAATTGCACCACGGTTCAAAGCTGCTACAAGGAGCTCTCCAAACAAGTCAAGGCTAAGCTCAGGAAAGTTGATGACTACTTCAACAAGCTAGCCGACGCCATGCTCACGTGGATTGAAGCGTGGGATGATAACTTTGGTGTTTTTTTGAATTGACCCAATCTGACTCGATTCATTCTGACTATATTTTGATGAATTGTAGTTGAAGAACCATTCCAATTTGCTTAATGTAATAAAATCAGAGGACACTAATACGTTCATCGGGCTCCTGGTGTCGCTGACCATATGGAGTACTGGACGTTTGAGGAAATAATGAATCTCAAGATTGAAGTAGTATGCTGATTAACTGTCACTATTATTTTATTTACTTAAAGTGCACCAAATTTTTGAATGTTCATAAATTTTTGTTTTGCATAAGGTACAATCTTTAATTATTTTGTTTTTTATATCTCTAGGTAATAGCTGACACGCCATCCTTCATTTTCCTCTGGGTTGGTGACGGAGTTGGCCTTGAGCAGGGATGACAATCCCTTAAGAAGGTATAAGTGGTTTCAAAACAAAATTACATTTCAAACTTTTCAAAAACAGAAAAATAAATGGGAAATATTTTTAGTTAAATTTTTTTTGCTCTTTTTTTAACTCGCCGATTTTCAACTTTTAAATTTATAAAACACGATGTTTTATTATCACTCTACACACGTTAGGGCAAGTGCACCCATCGCGGACGTAGTATAGTGATGGTAAGATACCGAGGTCGTCCAAGGATACGAGAGCTTTTAATACCGGCTTATCGTCAACGTCTAATCGAACCAAATTTTTAGAAAAGATTTTTAAACTAGTAAAAAGATAAAAACAGAAAAGAAAAATAAAATAAAATGATAGAAAAGAAAGAATCACTTGGATCCGACTTACTTTCGTGTACCCTTTTGATGATTTCCGCACTTTGGGCATTTTAAGAGATAATATTAGTTATAGTAGTATGCCCCTCTTTTGTAGGCAAGGTTACCCTCAACCTAGTGATTTGAGTCAGCAAGGATACAATCCCACTATGTCGGAATATTGAAAGATAATTAAGTAAGTAATTAATGCAAAATGTGGTGGACCCCCTTACGAGGCGGTGATCACCCTCAACCCGTTGGTCTGAGTCAGCAGGGATACAGTCCTTGCGGGGTTGGTTTAAAGTTCTAATAGTAGTTTATGAATAAGGGGTGCAAGCTTTTACTCTAAGTCGGGCCAGTCATTCCCGGCCAATCCATGGAGTAGTACTAAACTTGCACCAGGTTCTCGCAGGATCTATACACTGAATGAGACATAGAATTACCCAATCCACCCTTCTAACCCCCTTACAAGCAATTAACATGCTTTATATAGACCGTAAAGACATGAATATGTTGAATAAACGACATACGAAGAATGGTTGAATAAATTCGCCTTCAATATAAAAAAGTAATTATTAAAGTCGTTAATACATACCCAATTAAAAAGTAGCCAAAGGTTGGAAATCATAAAAGAAATACATAAAAGATATGTCTTCACCAAGTGATGTAAGAATTTAGCCAAGCATGGCCTTTATTTGACAAAGATTCTTACGATCAATCTTGGATCTCGAGACTACAAATATTCTCTAAAGATGGAAAAATGGATGATGGTGCTGGATGATGGTGTTGTAGTGGTGGCAAGTGAGAGAGAAGTGGTTTGCCAAGGGGATGAGTTGAAATGAAACCAAGCTTCCCTATTTATAGATGAAAACAGACTGTCAACACGGCCCCATGCCCACCTGACATGGCCCCGTGGCCAACGTACTTGATGTACTGTCGCAGATTCTGAAAATCTTTGAGTTGACCACGCCTCGTGTTGGCTCACGGCCCCGTGTTGGCTGTCAGTTTTGTCCTTTGCAGTTGTCTTTTCTTCTACAGAGAATCTTGACTGGGCATGGCCCCGTGCTAAGGTGGCAAGGCCCCGTGCTGAGGTTGGCATAGCCCCGTGTTAGGGTGGCACAGCCCCTTGTCAGGGTGGCACAGCCCCATGTCAGCCTTCTGACTTGTTATTTTTGGCCTTGGGGTGAAGCTCGGAGGATCGGTATGAAGTATCAACTTCTCTTTTTTTGTATTTATGTTGGTTTTTGCCGTTAATTTTTTCCTTTTGTGCGTTTAGCTCTTTTGACACTGTAAATTAAAAAGAAACAAAGAAACACACTTTTCCCAACATTAATACTAAAAAGGGGTTCTTTTCATACCTTATTTGATACAATTTATATGTTGTATTTTAAGCACATCATTGGTCTTTTGCCTTGGTATAGGACTAAACGCGGCATTTGGATTGTTGTTTACAACTCCATGAACTGGACTGAAAACCAATTTGGGATGACCATGAGACATCAAGGAAGCATTGTTGGGACTAGTCATGCCAGCGGCGATCAATGAATTCTTATGATTGAGCTCTCTCTACTGATAATCGATCTCACAAGACTTTATTGTTGCAATCAGCTCAGTAAGTGTAACTTCATTCAGATTCTTCGTACGCTTTATCATAGAAACATCGGCATGGCGATTCATTCCACTGTTTGAGATGTTGATTCCATCACTTACCATTTGTGAGACAAGTTTCACGAATCTCCTTATCTGGTTTTCAACGGTCTCGCCATAAATGCGATTGAAAGAACTGAACTATTGATTCATCATGTTCACTTTGCTTGCATTCATATCAGCGTTAGCCTCAAACAAGTTTGTCAGCTCATCCCAAATCTCTTTTGCACAACTGCAGTTCCTAACTGCGATTGAAATGTCTGGTCCAAGTGCCATTGAGAGAGTTCCTTTTGCACCTTCACCCTCTTCCCTAATTTTCCTGTCTTCTTCGGTCCTTATGTTTTGGGGTTTTGGAATCTGGGTTAGAGGGTCATCTTCAGTCGTGCACATGACGGTACGTGGTCCATTCCTAATACTCCTCCAAACGTGAGGCTCCTTGGCCTTACAATACTGCTCAAACCTGAACTTCCACTCATAGTAGTCATCTTCGCACAGAAGCCTTGAAACTTTAGTAGATGTGCAATAACTTGATCGAGTTCTTGATGAAAAGCCAAAGACTGTGTCTAAATAGCAGCAAGGGTAGCACTAGCGAGATCTGCAACAGTCACAACACCGTTTGGGTTCAACATGTTCAATTCGAGATTGTAGGATCGATTGCTGACCCAAAACGAGTCGATCAGAAGAGTTCTATTCAATACGAGAGGCGGAATTCATTCGTATCGAAGTTGTTTCAGCTTTTTTGTACAAGAATCACTTTAAACTGTCTCTTATATTGAAAACACAACGATTTACAGCCTGGAGACACTTCGGCAGCACTTCGGTACCGGAATCAGATCGTTACAAATGAGATGGCACGACCTAGTATTTATAGACAAGCTGATTTCGCACGAAATGGTTCAAACGAAATGGCCGAATCATTTCGTACGAAATGATCATGTCATTTCGTGCGAAATAGACTACAAGCCATTTCGTGCGAAATGCCCATAAACACATATTTTCTCGTATTTCGACAGACATATGCACCAACAGACTCCCCCTTGGATGTTGACGAAGTCTTCGGTGTCGAGTTTTCAACATCTTCAGTCTTTATCAGTCTTCTCGCTTTCTCCAAAGATTCTCCATTATAAGCATTCTCAATCAAACTCTATCTTCTCTTCTAATCTCCCCTTGGATGATGATCTGACTCTTTGAGTTTTCTAATTCTCTTGATCAAATCTCTTGATTCCTTAAGTTCTTCAGCATCAGCATCTTGCGTAGTCACAGTTCCAGAATCAGACACTGGCTCTAATCACTCTTTCTTGATTGTCTTCAGACTCTGTCTTTCGATAAGCTGGGATCGCAGTCTGGAATTCTTAATCTGGGATCAGAATCCTGGCTTTAACAACTTTCACAAGATCTAAGATCGAAACCTGGCTTTAAGTAACCACAGGATCCTCAGGAATCAGGACCTGGCTCTTTCCAAGCTTCATTCCTGCATATTTTCTGCCTCACAACAAATTTCACAAATTTAAAATTTTACAAATTTGAAATCACATGTAGGTATCATTCTAAAATTATTTAATCTCTGATGACCACTTGTAAAATATCATTTTTCATTTTAAATACCAACTCTCCCAACCCTGTTGTCCATCATGTTTAGCACTTAGAATTTTGAAAATCTGCTTTCCAACATCAGTTGTTAAAAATCTTTTTGAAATTTTAAAAATTTTATGCTAAAACACACTTAAAATCTTTTTGGATTTTTTATATTAATATAAAGCAGTAATGAAATATTTACAAACAATATTTTTGTGAGTTTGTGTAAGATGATCATATCAGATTCTGAGACAAATCACCAACACCGTTAAGCTTTAAACATCTTAAGTTCTAAACAATTCACTTAGATTGTCAGTATACTGATCCACTTAAATTTTCACACAAAGTTCAATTGTTTGAAGATACGAATTTAGTGTTTTAATGGACTTAAACTTATTCGCGTGTACCACCTCAGAATATACTCCCGTATCCAGACTTCTATATTCAGTCTTACAGGTGAATGTACACTAATGATATCTGTAAACGGGTAATGCGAAACCATGAGAGCTCAGGTTAGAACTTCCGTTCAGACAAAGAGATGATGGCTCGACTTTAGGTGTGTCCCGTTTGGGGATCTTTCCTTCAACAACACATGATTAGCATTTTTCAATGTTTCATCAATTTTTTATACTGAGGGAGAGCTTTAAGATTAAAGCAATGTAAAGTATTATACGAGGACTAGGCTATTGCTCCCGCAAAATCAGAAGTCCTGGTATAATACCCCAGATATCATCACGCACAAAGACCTAGTATGTCAGAAATAGAAAATCTTTCAAACAAGATTTCGAGGGTTACCCATATATCCGAGGGATGTTCCCCACGAATTAAGTAAGTTATTCGAATTTAGGTTTATATCTCGAAAACAATCTACTGAATGTGTAAAAACCTACTGGCATATCTGTAGTGAGATCGTTTATCACATTTGTCTTTCCAATTCTTTTGCGTGTTATGATAGTCCACTGATGTACTATCATTTCCTCTTTTTCACAACAAAACTCATTTTTGATTTTATCATGTTTTTGGCTTTTTTTTTCAAATTTTCTAACTTTTTACTCCCCCTAAAATCAAAATAAGTTTCAATTTTGATTTTCTGGGAAAATTTGAAAACAAACTGTACAAATAAAGTGACAACTGTTGTGAATTGCTTCAATTCGCCATTCACTTGGCATAAACAATCAGAACTCCCCCAGACAACAAACTATTTTCCCATTATGATTTCAAAACACTTAAGTTTATTTTAATCAAAATGGTTTTTCTGGAAAATAAGTTTTGATGATTTTCACAAACCATTTGTAGGTTAGGGGATAAACTCATCACTTTGTTTTTCAATCACTTTGTATGAAAGTTAACTCAAGTTCAACTTAATGACCTTGATTAACCACTTGTAGGTGAAAACCCACTTTTCTACCACTTGATGGTTTATTCAAACAAACATTTTCAAGAATGATGCCGATTCTTGCTCCACGATTATCAACTTGGGAGCTCCGGCAAGTCAGGTTTTTAGTTAGAGAGATTCTCCCAAGCCTGACAGTCCTTGGGAGATTCCGAGTTATCAACACTCGGCTTCTTTCCTTTCTTCTTTTTCTCATAGAATTCCTTTACCCCTTTGACCTTCCTGTAAATCATTTTTCCAAAAATATTTTGAACTGTGGGGTTAAAGGCCTTTTCAACATCAAATTCTTTCTTTTCAGGAAAGAATTGGTTTGAAATCTCAACTTTTCCAATTTTAGATTTCAAATTTTCAGCCCGCAAAGGTGGAAAATTTGAATCATCCAATGGCAGAACTGATTTTTCACTTTTCATCTCAATTTGTGGCTCCACTGACTTTGTGGAATCAGATTCATCGCCAGAAGATAGCTCCTCTGATTTTGACAAATCAGAATCATTACTAGAACTATCATCAGATTTCTTAACAACACATTTTTTGTTGTTATGTTTCTCCTTTCTTTTGTAAACACTTTTCGAACATTCACCAACCTCAAAAGTTGAATTTTCAAAAATTTTAAATCTGTTGGTTGGTAGTTCGTTTTTCTCAACAACTTTCTTTTTAAGTTTTTCAGAAACTCCCTGTTTTGTTTGAATTGCCTTAGAACAATTTCTGGCAATGTGACCAATTGTGTTGCATTCAAAACAGATTCTTGTTTCTTTCTTCTTCTGAGTATCTTTCAACTTCATTTTCTCTTGCTTCCTAGCAAGGAATTCTTTGTTTGTCTCCTTCCTGAACAAGTGCTCCTTTTCTTCTTCAGATGACATTCCTGAAACAAAAATAGTTTTTGGTTTATAATTTTTCTCATTTTTATGATTTTCTGGTGGAATAAAACCTAATCCCTTCTTTTTAAAATTACCGTTATGGTTGGGTTTCTTTCGATAACCTGAACCAGAACTGTAACCCTTTTTCTTGTTTAATCTTTGTTGAATTCTTGAGGTGTAAGGTCTTGGTTTTTCAGAAAGATTTTCATCTTTTATTTCAGAAATATTAATTTCTGTTAGTTTGAAAACCTTTTTTATCATTTCTGATTTGACACCTCTTATTGGAATTCTTCATCAGAATATAATTTGGCAGAATCATTCAAAGTATAAGCTACTTTGAATGTTTCGTCTTTCAAATTAGATTTTGATAACAGAAATTCTTTATTGTAAACTCTTTTGCCCTGTTTGATTTTTGAACTTGACGTGTCGGACTCAGACTTTGACTCTGATTTTGACTCCGACTTTGACTCCTCCATTTCATCTTTATCCAACACCTGATCGACCACTTTCTTTATTAACTCAAACTCATGATCAGTGTCAGATGACGTAAATGTGACATCAATGTTTTCTGGCAAGTTATCTGAAGGCTAAGATTCCCACTGTAAGTTGGTTGCCTTTTTGACTCTTTCTGAATTTGGATTTCGTGGAGAAAATCCATTTTCAAGCGGGGGTGGACACTTGTTGTAACTGACACTTTGTTTCTTACCAGAATTTTTCATTTCAGTTTCTTCTTTTGTTTCTAACTTCTTCACTTCAGATGTTTCTTCTTCAAATGCCTTCATGCCTTCAACGGTTGGATAAATCCTGTCAATAACATAAGAAGTACATGAGTAACTTTTTAACAACCTGTTTACCCTTTCTGTTTCAATTCTCTGGGTTTCCAGTTTCTGTTCCAGCACAACATACTTCTCAATGTAATTATTGACAATTTTCTGCTTTGTCATGAAAGCTCCTTGAAGTGTCTTCATAGCTATTGCTTGTTGACTGCTTGATTGATTGTACTGATTCATTGCTTTGTTTAGAACATCACAGGATTCTTTCAACCTGTTCATGTTATGAATCAAAGTACTGTTTTGCTTCTTCACTGTTTCACAGTTTTCACATTTCACTGGAATCTTTCGTGCATTCGCTTCTGCTTCCACCGTGAAAGCTGGAATTTCTTTTACCTTTTTCTTTATCACCCGAACTTCTTCATCATCACTACTAACTTGTTTTTTAACTTTCTTCTTTTTTGTAAATCCCGTGAGGATCTTTCAATGATATCAACAATAACTTGTGTAAGTGCGGAATCCAAACACAAGCGGATTCAAGAAAACTATAAAGTAATATAAACAAAATAATCAAATCAAAACACTTTCTTGCATTCACCTTGAACCGATGACTGATACAAGACAAGCACAGGGTCTCGAGTGGTCTTCAACCTTCAACAAAATGATCAACCCTCTAAACACAATGAGGGTTTGCTTATATACTACCTAAGATGGACCGAGACCACCATAAGCCCACTCGAGATCACCTAAGACCCAATACATACAATTGACCCAAAATAACTAGTTAAACATTACAAGATCAACCCTAAACATTAGTATCTCTCTATGTATAAACCTTAAGGTTCCAACAATCTCCCCCTAGGTTTATGCATAGAGAGTCTTGAGACTTCAACTATCACGAGCACCACCCAAACGATCTTTGAGCCCACCAAATCCTTTTGTGCGATTGTGAATGGCTGAAGCAACAGTTGCAGTCCATCCTTTAGCAATTTCTTCATATTTATCAGTAGCTCTAATTTGATTGCGAGCTAACACCTCTAGATCTTCATAAGCAAGATTCAGTAAATCAACTTGATCCACCAAGCGGAAATTCACATCATCATCACAAACAATCACTGCCTGCCCTAGACGCTCATCATAAGCCCAAAAATGCAAAGACTTTAAAGCACCTTTTGGAATCTTTCTCACTAAAGGAATCACCTTCTCCTTGTCAGTTGCGGGCCAGTGTACAATCTTCATTCGCTTGTTTGTGTATGGATCTCAAACACCTTTAGCTGGTTTAACAAGAGACTCTGCAGTGTGCATAGAAGGAAAACCACGAAGAACCTCTCTCTTCAATCTCTCGAAAAAAAAATATCCACAACCTCCAGGCTTATCATCCACATAAGGTGAATTAGACAAATTTGTCAAATCAACCTTTGTAAAAGTCTGAAACTGAGCTGGATTCTTGTACCACTCAACAGGTCCAACCTTTCTCTTAATCCACCATCTTCGACGATCATGATCAAATCCCCAGCTAACCACACCAGATTGATTTCCAACTTTATCGTAGAGAGTTTCACCAACATCCATTAGATGATCAGTTACTTGAGCATCATCATCATCTGGATTAAGATTCTTGTTCTTCAGAATTATAAACTCCTTTTTCTTTTTGATTCTTTCAGCCTTTTCTTTGTCTGCAACTGGATCAGTCACCCTTTTGAAGTATTGTTCCATAGCAGCACTTCTTTCAGCATCATCTTTATCAAAGGCTTTTCTTCTGTTTTCTACGTCAGTCGGATCAGAAAACTCTTGTCCAAACTTCTTCTCCAGTTTTCCACGTAAATCATAAACCATATTAAATAGCAAACTGACGTCACCTTGAAGTTGTTCAATTTGTTGATTCTTTTGTACTATGGTATCTTCAAGTTGGATAATCTTTGCATCTTTATGAATTGAATCTTCCTCAACCACAATTAACCGTTTCTTCATTTCTCTCAAACTAATAAATTCATCATCATCGCTTAAATCATCATCAAACGGCATTCTCTACGGCTCTTCAGGTCTCTTACCACTTGAACTGCTAGGCACATCATGAACAACTCTAGAAGGACCTGCAGATTCAGAAATACCAAGTGGCATAGTCTCAATAACAGTATCAGTATCAACAGTTGTAACTTGAACATCAGCAGTAGTGGTCTCCAAATCATTTCTTTGAGTGTCAGTGTTAAACTCAAATATATCTTCAGTAGTGGTGGTGGTGTCAGTGACATTTTTCTCAAAATCAAAATCATACAATCTATCATCCTCTTCAGCAATGTTCATAGATTGATCTTTGTTTTGTTCAACATACATTCCGAGTCGAGGATCCCTCCTTTTTTCGCTTCAAGGGCAATGAATCAGGATCCTTTGGGTTCTCGCTAGGCTCTTCATTAGATACTGTAAGATTGGAAGGAGGATTTCCCATCTTATCAGTCACAGACTTTAACAGCAAAGCCAAACTCTCAGCAGTAATCACAGATGAAACAGTAGAAACAGCAACATCAACTTCTCTTTTAGGAGGAAGCTCTTCATCATCTCCTGAATCACACATAATCTCTATACCCTCATCGTTAGAGTTGATTGTTAAAATCTCTGTCTCAGGCTCATTATCAACAGCACCCTGAACATCATGCTCCTCAGCAACCATTGCATTCACTGGAATAGGTTGTACTATTACAGGATCAGCAGCTACATCTTCAGTCTCTGCAAACTGACCAAATTTCTCCAGAGGAATCAAACCTTCAAATTTCTTTTCAGTACCCTTCTTAGGAGTGAGAGCACCGAAACAAGCAGGACCCATGGGCTTCAACTCTAAAGTATCTCCAGATCTCACTAAATCTGGATAACGAGCATTTAGAATCATCTGTAAAAATCTTGGATACATAAGAAACTTGTCCTTTCGAACTCCTGTCACGTTTCTCTTCATGCCTTCGAATATATACTTTGAATAATTAAAAGGCTCATTGGTTATCAAACAGGTAAGAGCAGCAGACTGTGTAATGTTCAATTGATCAGTTCCTCCTCGATTTTCTGTCATGCAAAGAATAAACATGTGCACTAACAAGCGCCAATAAGGATGCACAAACTTCTTTACCAATGATGGGTACTTTCCTTCATAACTTAGTCTTGGTAGAATTGCTTCTACCGATCCTGCTGGAAGCTCAATAGGATCAGTTTCTTGATCATTGAATCAAAGCACCTCCCGTATCATCTGCTCAGTCACAATAATAGTCTTCTTTTGAATTTCAGCGTTTAGAGCTCCTTTTCCTTCCGCTTCTAGTGCATCAAAACTTGCAGTCTTCCAGAAATCTCGAACAAGACTTTCGTAGACAATGGGGTTTTCCCGAAGAGCATAAGCTATCCTGCAACTGTTCAGACCCTTGATCAAAGAAGTAAACATCCTCTTGTGCTTCTCTGGGGGTGGAGCTAGATAACCTGCTTGATTGTGCGTTGAAATAAATTTTAAATCCATATCCTACACAAAACGGAAACATTAAGCATAGAAACATGAAAATAAATTTTAATCAACTTAGTTCAAGAATAAACAGGTCACTTTGAATTAGTAATCAAACATAGGTTGTTTGAAACATACATGAATCGAAACGAGAATATGAGGTTTCGAGTCGAGACCATGAGGTTTCGAGTCGAGACCTCAGTCGAGATTGAGAAAACTGAAACCAAGACCTCAGTCGAGACTGAGTAAACTGAAACCGAGACCTCAGTCGAGACTGTCAAATTTGAGTCGAGACCCCAGTCGAAACAAACGAGGTTGCGACTCGCAATTGACGTCTCGAGTCATCACATGTGTTCAGTCGAAACCCCAATCGAGACCCCATAAACAACTTTCTTCCAATTAATTTTTGGATCAAAACCAAAAACACTTTCATAATCCTTTGAAGACCAAAATATGTTCAATTTTAGGGTTCATAAGCATCTTCAAATGTTCATATGATGTTAAAAAAAAGGTTCATCAAATCCTCAACAAAACCTGCAAAACTTTAATTTAATCATCAGTAAACCATCAAACTACCTTCAACAGATTCAAAAATCAAGTTGAGACCGGAGTAATCGTCGGAAGGCGGAGGAAATCGCCGGAGAATGAGAGAGAGTTTTTTGAGTGTAACAGGATTGATTGCGAGTGCACAGTGAGGTCTCGAGTCGAGATCCCCTTAAATATCCCAAATCTGTGGGCCGACCTTTAACAAATTTGGGCCGAGACCACAGTCTCGATTCGAGACCACACATCAGTTTGAAAATTGGATTTATTAAACAAATTTTTAATTATTTTAGCAATCCAATTAAAATTCAAACTTTTCTAATACAACCCTTCAACTTCCTGAGCATGTTTTTATGAAAACAAACCTACAAACATAAAAATAAATAATATCGAAATATTATTTACAAAAATAAAATAAGGAAATATCATAATTTCTCAGGGATCAAATCACAGGTTTCGGGCTTGACAACACTTATCAACACTGATCTACTAATGAATGATCTAGACGATTGTCAGTATATTTGTCCACCTAAACTCATTTCCCTAGACCTTTTCCATATAACTGCTTGTAACAAATTTTATCATATTTTGATTTCTTAACAATGAACACCCAAACAAATACTAATCAAATCCCGGAGATATAAACAGCACACTCTATCATGCAAGTATCTTCCCTACCACATATTTCACAAGTCCAATCCAGATCTTTGAAATCTTAACTGGGAATTGATTGAGAAAAGAACAGAATATATCTTAAGCAGAGATGGTATAATATACAAATCAAATGAGATTTTCTCAGTTTGATATAGGTTTCTTGGGTTTCATTTGGGCACTTGAGGGCCTCTTTCGGGTGTTTAATTGATCTACAGCGCGATAACGTACAGCTAGGTCAGCATGTATCTGGATGCAGCAGAAGCTGACGTTGCCTAGCACCTCCAGGTCAGCATGTATCTGGATGCAGCAGAGGAGATACACGACTTTTTCAGAGAAGATTTCAGAGTCAGACCAAAATTGTGTATATCGAGACAACATACAGACATTCAAATAGACATGAGCTAATTCCAAGTGATTTTCTTTCCTGAGGTCATGTACTAATTTAGTTCTAAACAGAAACAGCCAATGTTTCCAGTCTTTAAGGATAGAGCCTACCAACACATCATACTAGAGTCAAACTATTTCTATTTCTGGTCTTACATGAGTCAGCCCTCGACCATAATGTGAAAATTCATTTCATTTCCCATGTCATGCAGTGCTTCTTTTTGTATTCAGACCTTATATATATATATATATATATATATATATATATATATATATATATATATATATTAATTTTCAACCTCTAAATTTGAGCATAAATAAAAACTACCTAAGAATGGAAAACTTTATGAACCAATTTACCTACGAAATAAAATAACAAAAAAACATGCTCAGTCAGTAAAACGGATCATTTTCAGAAAATCCACAAGCACTTGAAATTTCGAAATGCTGACAAGTTTTGTGAACAAATCGGCAGCATTTGCATCAGTGTCGATTTGCTCTAGTTTGATAAGACGTCTGTCAAAGCAGTCTTGTATAAAATGAACTTTAATATCAATGTGCTTGGTTTTGAGTGGAAGACAGGATTTTTCACAATTTGTATAGCAGCATCATTATCGCAATAGATGGTAGTGTTAAGATAAGTCAAACTGTAGTCCTGCAATTGATGCTGCATCCACACAACTTGTGAGCAAGATGCCGAAGCTGCAACATATTCTGCTTCAGCTGTGGAAATTGCTATCGTTTGTTGCTTCTTGCATTGCCAAGAAATGAGTCGATCACCCAAAAATTGGCATCCAGCAGATGTGGATTTCCTGTCCTTATCAGTGCCTCCAAAATTACTGTCAGCGGTAAGATGAGAAGTTTTAGGATTAGCTTGATATCATGCGCAATTGCAGACAGCAAACATGATGTCTGGACGACTTGCGGTCAGATACATCAACGAACCAATCATAGACCTATAAAGTCGTTGATCAACAGAGGATCCTTCTGCATCTTCAGTTAGCAACGGTCTTTCTGCCATTGGTGTTTCTGCCGGTTTAGCGTCCGTGAACTTAAATTTCGCTAGCACATCATCCACATACTTCCCTTGATGAATGAGAATGCCTTGAGAATTTTGTTTGACTTGTAAACCCAGAAACAGTGTCATTTCTCCAAAAGCCCTCATCTCAAACTTCTTTTTCATAACTCTCTCAAACTCCTTGCAAAGCTCCTCACTTGTAGATCCGAAGATAATATCATCGACATACATTTGAACTAAGATCTGATCCTTGCCCACTTTCTTGATAAACAGAGTCTGGTCTATCGTGCCACGTGTGTACCCATGAGCCAGAAGATGCTCAGTTAGAGTTGCATACCAAGCTCGCGGTGCTTGATGCAATCCATACAATGCCTTATCGAGCTTGTAGGCATATTCTGGATGATCTGGATGAACAAAACCTGGTGGCTGCTCAACAAAGATTTCTTCCTTCACATCTCCATATAGAAACGCTGTC
Source organism: Helianthus annuus (assembly GCF_002127325.2). Lineage (NCBI taxonomy): Eukaryota > Viridiplantae > Streptophyta > Magnoliopsida > Asterales > Asteraceae > Helianthus > Helianthus annuus. Next base: position 87,610,991 of record NC_035441.2, read on the forward strand.
TTGACGTCCATCTGATACACAGTGAACCCCATATATGACGCGTAGGCTAAAAAGATCCGGATGGCTTCAAGTCGGGCAACCGGAGCATATACTTCATCATAATCCAGACCCTCTATTTGTCGAAAACCTTGGACCACCAATCGTGCTTTATTTCGTACAATAACCCCATGCAGAGTCTTGCTTGTTTCTGAACACCCATCTGGTTCCGAGCTTACGCTTTCCCTTCAGCAACTCGACAAGTTTCCATACTCCAAGCTTCTCAAACTGGTTCAGCTCTTCATGCATAGCATCTACCCAACCTGGTTCCTGCAACGCTATATCAACAGTTTTAGGTTCTATTTGTGAGATATAGCAAGAGTATAAGCATGTATTGATGATCCCTGATTGGCTCCTGGTTAGAACTCCTGCATCTACGGGACCTATCACATTCTCTATAGGATGATTTCGCTGGACACTTGTAGGAATTGCCAAATCAGGTACGGTCTCGTCTTCATTAGCAGCATTTTGATTATCATCAATGATGTCGCTAGTCTCCCCCTCATTAGGTGCTACAGTATGATGAACTACAGGAGTTGTAACTATGCAGTCTTCAGGAATGGATTCAGGAAATAGTGCAGATCCTGAAGCACTAGATGTAGCACCACTTGATGGAGCACCTTCGGGGGATTGATGGGACGTTCGTTGAGGCGTAGGGTGCTGTGTGAAAACCATTCCCGGTGGGTCAATTGTATGATTTCTTGAACTCCCTTCAGCCTGTTCTTCTTCTTTAGTGTCACCAAAAGACAGCGGTTGTTTGGGAGTAGACACACCTGCATCTGTAGGAACACTTGACAGAACGTTAAATGATTTAAATAGTTCAGCATAATCATATAACCAATCTGGTCCAACTCTAGCATCCATAGCATTTTCTTCGAGCCATTCAATGTTGCACGACTCGACGACCTTTTTAGTTACTTTGTTGTATACTCTATAGGCTGAACCCTTAGCGTATCCAACAAAGAAACACTCGTCCCACTTGACTTCAAACTTTCCATTAGTGTCCATAAGTAGTAATACACATGGACAACCAAAGATGCGAAAGTGTGAAACCGAAGGTTTACGTCCTTCCAGAATCTCATAAGGAGTTTTCATATGACGTTTATTTACTAAAGCATGATTCTGGACGTAACAAGCCGTGCTAACTGCTTCAGCCCAGAAGAAACTAGGAAGCTTCGAATCAGCCAGCATAGTACGTGCAGCCTCTATAAGAGTACGATTTCGTTTTTCAGCCACTCCATTCTGTTGTGGAGTTCGTGGTGCACTGTACTAACGATCAATCCCCTTCTCAGCGCAGAATGTGTCCATGGTGACATTCTTGAATTCCGTCCCATTATCTGAACGAATAGCCTTCACTTTTGTACTGGCTTGATTTTCTACCAGAGTAATGAATTGTTTGATCAAACCCGTAGTCTCATTCTTGTGACTTAGAAAGTACGCCCAGGTGTAGCGTGAGTAATCATTGACTATTACGAGACAATAAGCCTTCTTGCCAATACTTAACACATTCACTGGACCGAAGAGATCCATGTGAAGTAATTCATGCACACATTTGGTTGAGGGTGTAGGCTTGGATTTATGAGGCTTTCGATGTGCTTTTCCTTTTGCACAAGCGACACACTTTTCTACCAACATAAAATCTTTGATTGGTAGATCACGGACCAGATGACCTTTGGCAAGTCGATTCAAGTTCTTCATATTCACATGCCCAAGGCGACGATGCCACAACAAACCATCATGTTCTGAAATCTTCGAAAACAGACAAGTAATTTCTTCACGCGGCTTCTTGTTCATATCAATGACATAAGCATTTCCCCGTCTCTCGGCTGTCATCAAAAACCAGTCTTCAGGAATCACAATCCCTGGCTTCAACACGTAGCAGCCTTTCTTAGTAAAATGGATTGAATTTCCTCGATCACAAATCTGTGAAATGCTTAACAGATTGTGTTTCAGTTCTGGGACATAATTCACATTTTCGAAGCTAAAAACGCCATTTTTCACTGTTCCTTTCAACGTGATTCTGCCTGATTCTCCTCCCGCAAAAGAGACATATCCACCATTAAATTCCTTTATATTTTCCAGTTGGGACAAGTCTCTTGTCGTATGCCTAGAACAGCCACTATCCATGTACCAGAGGCGCACGGTAGTCCTCCACAGTTGTTCCTGCACGATTAGCGGGATTAGATAGATTTAGGAACCCAGCCCATAGTGGATCTGGGTTTCCCTTGTGCATCAATGTAAGTTACTATCTGCCACACTAAATTGTCTTTGTTCAAAAATTTTGAGGGATTTTTAATGGCAGAATATTGATGGGATGAATGAGACATATTGGATTGCGTAGCCTTAACTTTAGGTTTCCAATGTCTAGTGGATTGAGAATTGTAGTTACCAAAAGCTTTATATTGATTTCTTTGAAAACCTTTTTGATAATTTTGATTTCTACGTTTGGCTGCATTCCAGTCTTGATCAGAAGGCTTAGCCTTACGATAGTTATTCTTCATTGTCTTAGACTTATCAGTCTTCACTGACTCTAAACAACGATATCGATTTGACTTTTCCTTCTGATTTTGTGCATATTTATTCTTAAATTGCATACTTGGGAGGTGAACACAGTTTCTGGCGATGTGTCCAGCGACTCCACAATTGAAACATGTTTGTCGTTTCAATGTGTGGAAGTTTTGATGCTTCATAGCAGATGTGGGTCTATTGGGTCTAGAAGATTGAGCTTGCTTGTTTTTGCTTGTTTGATTAACTTGTGCCTTTTATGAGCATTTAGGTACCTGCTGATCAGAACTAGCACTACCACAAGTATGAGATTCAGATGAAATAGATTTATCTTTATTTAAAGTTTTACCAGAACAATCAGATTCCATTTTAATTTTCTCTTCAGAAACACTGTCTTGTAACTTTTTATTTATAATGACCACCTCTTCCTTTTGAAAATCAGATTCAGTTTTAATCTCAGAAGATGTTGAGACTTCATCAACACATGTTTCATCAACACATGTATCATCTGAGTTTGATAATGGTTTCTTTTCAACCTCGGTTTCCAATGGGGTCCCACTCGGTTCAACATTAGGGACTTCCACTGAGACCGATTCAGAAGAAGAATCAGAACACTGTTGATTTTCTTGAGAAGAAGGCTCAGTGTTTTTACTGAATGTATCCTGAGGGACCTCACCTGTCACATTGTCATTAGCTGAAGAGTTAGAAACATTAGAATCACAATTTTCAGCTACTGAAAAACATCCATCATCACACACATTATTCAAAGATTCATCACAAGCATTCAAAGTTTTGCCCAAAACATCAGGCCCAAAAGAAGACGAAACAAAACTATGAAACGAGTTCAAAAACGATTGACCAAACACACAACCAGAATCAGTTTTATCAAAAGTAGATTTAGAAAAATCAGAATTTAAAGGTTGTTCATTCCCAAACATATCTCCCCATCTCACTTCAGGTACTTTATCTGCACATGATGAAGAAGCGTTAGGATCAAATGTACCCTTAGACGTAAAATGAATTGGTTGAATCACCGGTTTTTCAACAGATTTACCATTAAATGATAACTTCCCGTTTTTAGGACCATAAATCGTTCGACTTTCATTTATCATCTCCTCCTCAGTCATAGGTAAGTATGTATAATTGTCATTATAAGAAGGAGGAGCCTGATTATAACCCAATCCCAGCCCTTTCCTTTTCTTGTATGCAAGCTATTGATCACACAAGTTTTTGACTAGTTTGCTGGAAGAATCAAATTTTTTAATATTAAGTTCATTTATTTGATATCTGTCTCTGATATCTTCCAGTTCTTTAGTCAAAATGCATACTTTCTCTTGAGCTTCCAAAAAATGAGCTGTTTTTACACTTACATCATCCTTAAGTTTGATGATGTCTTTTCGCTGAGCTTCGATTTTTTCTTTAAAAAGTTTTTCATTATTAGTTAGAGTAAATTTTTTTCTTCTCATGTCATTATAATCTTCGATTAGCTCAGCATTGTGTATTCTATAGGCTTCAACTCGTTCTCTACACTCAAGAGTACAGAAAACAGAAAGTACCTCTTCTTTGGTGAGACCTTTGACTGGAGCTGAAAGAATCTGGGTCATGAAAGCAAGGTTTTCAGCTGAAGTCTCCTCCTCAGGTGCAGTAGTCTCATCCTCAGGTACAGAAGCTTGATCATCTGAGGTCATGAAAGCAATGTTGTTTGAATCAGCTTGATTCTCTGCAGCTGAGATGTTCAGTCGCTCAATTTCAGAAGTCCAATCAAAGTTGATACCAGGTTGAACCACCAAGGCTTGAGCTAATCCCTGGGGTTGAGGGCTTCCACCTGCAACAGCATCAGCAGATATACTTGATGTGGTCACAAGAGCTCTTTCTCGATTAGGTGTAACAGGTTGGGCTGGAGTTTGTTCTCTATTGGCATTCAGCTTGTTACAGTTTCTTGCCAAATGTCCTGGTTCATGACAATTGTAGCAACGTAACTCAAATGGCATTTTTGTGGGTCCAGTAAAGGTAAGATTTTGCCATTTGTTTCTCCCGGTTTTTCTCACAAAATTTTTGGCTCTAAACGCTGCCATAGCCATCTGCCAAGTTATATCCATTTCCTCTACATCTTCAGGATGAATTTGATCCAAGTCATCCATAGAGAACTTTGGAGGATCAAATCTACCTGCAGCAAAAGTATTCAAGCAATTTATGACAGAAGCAGCTATATCAAGATTTTCTTTGGACTGTTGCGAGAAGAAAGCAATCATCTCGTTGTTCGCAGAGGGAGTTGACGACGCAGAAGCGGCAGGTGGTGCAGCAGCAGCAGGAATTAGAGTTCCAGAGTAGTAAGCATTTGATGAGGTAGGAGCAGCTTTAGCAGAAGCAGAGTTGCTGAATATTTGAAAACCAGTGTGAGACACAAGAGCAGTGTTATTGCTTGATGCAGAGGGTGTTGCAGAGAATCCAGCGGCCAGCATGCTATTTTTGTAATTTGTTTCTCTCTGTTTGTTGTCTAGCTCGCATGCTTTAATGTGAGAGATCATTTCAGATAAACTACACCTTGCTAGGTCCTTGGTTTTCTTGATCATTGCGACGTGATTATCCCAACTTTTTGGTAGAGCATTAAGAAGCTGTCTATTGATTGAAGCATTTGTCGTGTGTATTTCCTCCATCTGCATCTGACTAACAAACTTGACAAATCTCTGAATTTGATTATCAACAGTCTCTCCATATATGTGATTAAAATTGTTGAAATTTTGGCTCAGCAGATTTCTACGACTCTCTTTCATATCTTCATTACCTTCATATACATCTAATAATGATTCCCACAATTTCTTTGCAGATTTGCAAGTGCGAAAACCAATAGCAATGTCTGGTCCCAAAGCCATGGTCAGGTAAGAGAACGCCATATCATCTTCTTCAACAATTTTAAAGTCTTCTTCAGTATACCGATCAAAAGGCTTTTTCACTTTCACACCAGCTTCAGTTCCACTCTCCATCATGATTTCTCTTGGGCCTCTCAAAATACTTCGCCAAATTTTCGCATCTTTGACCTTAACATGTTTTTCAAAACGCCACTTCCATTCTGGGAAGTCATTTCCATCTAGCAGCCTGGGAACACGAGTAGTGGTTCCAATGATGGAATCCAGTTCTTGAGGCTTAGTCATAGCTGTCAGGTCAACACTTTGATTACTTGAAGTCATGGTTACTCGATTTCTTAATTAATTTACTGATTAATTTATTTTTTAAGTCCAAGAGTCCAAGAGTCCAAAGTTCAAAATCTGAATGACGTTGCAAATGTCGTTGCGAGTCGAGACAAGAGTCGAGATTAAATCAGTAAGTGTATTTAATCCTGAGTCGAGACAGTTGTTGCGAGTGAACAGAATCCTAAGTTGAGACCAGTGTTGTGAGTCGAGATCTAGAACAACCAAAACTTGAAGCCAGTCGAGACAAGCGGTTTCGAGTCAAGGATGGCAACTCGAGACCACTGCAATTGCGAGTCGAGACAAGAACCAGATTTTCACTCGAGACGGAAGAATTAAGCACTCGAGACTGATGATCTTGAGTCGAGACTGGGCTGAATGTGAACCGAGACCCTGCAAAACAGACTTGTGAGATAAAAATAACTGTGATTCCTGATTTTCAGCAGCTTCCAAAAATTCAAAGATATGAGATCTTTGAATCTTTATCCTCAACAAACTTCCGATAATTCAGCAAACACCTTTGTCAACGAATCACAAACCAAAATCAGCAACTTTAATCAAGATTTGCGAAGAACAGATTGAATCCGAATGAATAATAATACTGAAATTCTGTAAAACCACACTTGCAAACAAGATCAGTAACAAGTAATGTCCTCTTGAATCCGAATGATATCAAAACCGAACCAAGACTGGGTTTCTTGGCTCTGATACCAATTGTAAATCTCGTGAGGATCATTCAATGATATCAACAATAACTTGTATAAGTGCGGAATCCAAACACAAGCGGATTCAAGAAAACTATAAAGTAATATAAACAAAATAATCAAATCGAAACACTTTCTTGTATTCACCTTGAACCGATGACTGATACAAGACAAGCACAGGGTCTCGAGTGGTCTTCAACCTTCAACAAAACAGTCAACCCTCTAAACACAATGAGGGTTTGCTTATATACTACCTAAGATGGACCGAGACCACCCTAAGCCCACTCGAGATCACCTAAGACCCAATACATACAATTGACCCAAAATAACTAGTTAAACATTACAAGATCAACCCTAAACTTTAGTATCTCTCTATGTATAAACCTCAAGGTTCCAACATTTTTCATTCGAACTTTTCCTTCATCATCACTCTCTTCTAGCATTCTTAAGTGCTATTTCATTCTGTTTGCATAACAATCATCATTATCACTATCTTCAACAACTTAAGCAACAAAAGCTTTAGCCTTTAAGAATTCTTTATCTGGACAATAATTATCCCAGCTAAAGTTTTCCCAGCTAAACCCTTCTGGTAATATTTCATCATCTTGATCTATCAGACATGCTTTACTATCAGCTGAAATATATTTGTCCCAACTGAAACCTTTTAATGATTTTTTATCATCTTGATTCACCATACAAGCTCTCTTTGATGATTCTTCGATCGCCTTCTTAGCATGTGCAATTTGTGGTCCATGTTGTTGATACGGTTGTTGAGCAACTTGATGATAAATTGCTTTTCGATAATAATCATTGTTGTTGAATGGATTTTGAGCTCCACTTGCTTCGTGGTTTGTGCATTCTCGCTTGAAATTCCCTTTTTCCCTGCAACGAAAACAAGTAACTTTAGATTTATCAAAACCTAAAGTAGAAACATTAGCATCACGGAAGTCATCTCTTCCTGTGATCTGTTTGAATTTCTCATCTCTTCTCAACACACTCGCCAAACACCACTTTATATCCATTAACTCCATATCCTAAGCATCAATCTGATCGTAATCCTCTTTTGTCAACATTGGATTTCCGATCCGTCCTGCAACTAAACTCTTATATGACTCTAACACAGTTACCAACAAAGACATGTGACCTTTCGCAACTTCTTCCGAGAAATTCTGACCATTCTCAAGATTAAAATGCAATGTTGCATTGTAACATCTTGCCATTTTTGGTTGCGGAAAAATTTGGATCAAATGATGGATATGAAGAAAATCCCGTTTTGCTGTTTGATCCTTGAGATGATCCTCTAGAAGAGCTTTTAGCATTGAATGCAGTTTCGATCTTTGGTGACATGTTGGCCTTATCATTAATACCTCCTTTGTAATATAAACCAATATCCTGTTCACCATCAAAATCTTTCATTCTTGAGATCTTCCGTTGTTCCATCTCTTGAGCTTCAAGTTTTTCAATAAACTTTCCCAGTGTTAGACTGCCAAAATCTTTCTTATATCTCAACATCATAAGATACGTGCCCCAAACATCATGTCGCATCAGCCAATTTTTCAATCAATTCTTCATTATCTTTTGTGATGCTCAATCTCTTCATGTTAACTATCAGATTGCAATATCTTTCAATGATTTGCTTGGTGTTTTCAGTTCTTAAACCACGAAATAGATCAAACTCTTTTTTAAAACGATTTTTTGTTCTTGATCATTTCTTTACTTCCAACAAACTTAGATTTCAATGCTTTCCAAATTGAATATGCACTTCCATTGTGTTGCAGTAAAACCCAGATATCTTCTTTAACAGCTTGATGCAATAGACTAGTCATCATCTTTTCATCTTTGTATTTCTTTTTCTCCTCAACACTAAGATCTTTAATAGGAATAACCTCTTCATCATCATTCACCGGTCTAACATATTTTGTTTCAACACATTCCCAAGCATCCAAGTAAATTGCTTGAACCCAATTTTCGAATCGCACCTCCCATCCTTTATACTCCTCAATATTCATGAGCTTTGGCGGTTTTTGCATGGTACCCGTTTCATTTTCTAACATTGTGTTCTGTGCAATAGTAATCGGAGTAGCAAACGCGTTATAAAACTCTTCTTCCATGATTCGGTTTCAAAAATTTCACAAACTTTGATTTTCAAACGAAATAACTTTCACGCGAAATGAATCTGATGCGAAATGGTCTTTGATGCGAAATAAACTTTTGGTGCGGAATGAATTTTCACATGAAATAGACAACTTTGGTGTGAAATGAGTGATTTCGTATGAAATGGGATGATTTCGTGCGAAATGAGATCAAAATAAGTCAATCCGTGCGAAATGAACAAATCTGAGTTATTCCGTGCGAAATGAGATCAAAACCTAAATGATTTCGTGCAAAATGAAAATCTCAATTCGTACGAAATGCTGCTGATGTCATCAACTCGGCCATGATTTTGTCAAATTGATCAGGTTTTAGTCCGATTTTAAGTTTGAAATTTTCAAGGCTTTGTTAAAACAGTATTGCGCTTATAATGTGAGAAAATCAAGCCATTTTGACCGTGAAATCACGTTTAATTTTGAAAAGAAGGTGTAAAAATCAGATTTTCAGCTGAAATGGTAAGAACTCTTCCTCCTGAGCTCTGATACCACTTGTAGGATCGATTGCTGACCCAAAACGAGTCGATCAAAAGAGTTCTATTCAATACGAGAGGCGAAATTCATTCGTATCGAAGTTGTTTCAGCTGTTTTGTACAAGAATCACTTTAAACTATCTCTTATATTGAAAACACAACGATTTACAGCCTAGAGACACTTCGGCAGCACTTCGGTACCGAAATCGGATCGTTACAAATGAGATGGCACGACCTAGTATTTATAGACAAGCTGATTTCGCACGAAATGGTTCAAACGAAATGGCCGAATCATTTCGTACGAAATGATCATGTCATTTCGTGCGAAATTGACTACAACTCATTTCGTGCGAAATGCCCATAAACACATATTTTTCATATTTCGTGCCCTAATCTAACCAACCTAATACAAGACTCGATACAAAACGAAGTCGACAGACATATGCACCAACAGAGATGATGAAACTGTCTGAGATGATGAAACTGTTCCGAGATGATGAAATTGTTCTGAGATGATGGAGTGTACGAGATGATGAACAGTCTGAGATGATGAAGTGTCCGAGATGAAGTGTCCAAGATGACAGACTATCCGAGATGCAAAGATGTTTATCCGAGATGCAGGCAAAATTCAATGAACAATATCCGAGATGACTTGAACAGTATTTGAGATGACTTGAATACTATCCGAGATGAAGGAAATCTTCAAGGTGCTTTATCCGAGATGCTTTGAAGGCTGTCCCAGATGATGTGAATGTTGTCCGAGATGCTATGACTGTCCGAGATGATGGCAATCTTTAATAGAAATGGTCCGAGATGCTTTGGGTTTGGCTCGAGATGCTTATCAGGTTCGAGATGAAGACAATCTTCAAATTCGTTGATCCGAGATTTTGTTCGAGATCATCTGAGATGCCTTGAAGATGATCCGAGGTGATGGGAGTGGGTCCGAGATGATGGGAGATGGGTCCGAGATGATGGGAGATGGGTCCGAGATGCAGGTCTTCAAGCAGAAACACGAACAAAAAACAGTAACCAGCACAGTCCAACTTGCAGAATCCGTGTGATATCAGATCCGAGCCTGGAAACGGGTTCGACGGGCTCTGATACCAATTGTTAGTCCCGATATGAGATCACAACGATATCACACAAGCTTGTTTGGTGGCGGAATCAAACAAACAAGCTATGATTCAATGATAAGAAAACAGATGAAGAAGAAATACTGTTGATTGATGATTAAACTTGCATACTATAGATTGTCTAATACAAGTTCTTCAAAAACAATTCACCAACCACATGCTTCTAATGGTGATTTACTATTTACAGTAAGTAGATTATGGAGCATTCTCCCTAAACCCTAGGCCCAAAACCAGCTAAGCCCACTCTAATACCCACAAAACTACTAATCCATAAACCTATAGGGCCTAACAATATACTTTCACACACATTTTCACCATTTCACACCTATATAGAACATTAAAAATATCTTGAAGTTATAGTTATGGTTTGGTTACATTTTTGCTGGGTTAAGGGGACGATACAACTAGCATTAAAACAACACAACAATCTAGATTAAATTTGAATTTGAGACCTTCATGATGAGTTTAATCCGGTCAAGAGGTGCAATAATATTTTTTCCAGCAGTACCAGAGAGGGCACCGACAACAACTTTAGGCACCTAAGCGACTATAGCGAGCGGGTGCTTCAACAGTTGGGTGGCGGTGGGTTTGAACTCCAGCATGGCTTCAACTCTCTTATCCATCAATGAAACAGTAGCAAAACCAACTAAAATGGAAGATTGAAGATAGTGAACCTTTTATACGTTGATAAGTTGAAACAAGTGAAGTGTGAAAGAAAGAGTGGAATTCATTAGGCTTTCAGAAACCTTGTTTTTGTCAGGATGGAGTGTAAGAGCAAATTTTCTGTACTGTATTTTAATTGTTATATCATCAGCTAAAGCCTCAGCATTGAGAATTACATATGTCACACCCCCAAAATCCACAAGCGGAGTATCACCGCAGGGAGCGTGACATGACCAGAATCAAGCCACCAATCATATTGAACAATGAAATTAAATTAAATAATACAACCAACCACAATATAATTGGTGTCCAAAAGTAATCAAACACGTTTAAGTAATCAGCGGAAGCATAGTAAAGTTTTAATAACCAAAACATAGTTTAAAGTTCATAAAGTTCAACATCGCACAAAACGGTCCATGTCCCACAACGACTCCTCCTGCTCGTGCAAGCTCCAGCTAAACCTCTAACGACCTGCAAGGCATGTAACAACGAGTCAACAACAAAGTTGAGCGAGTTCACAGTTGGTATTCGTTTTAACGTTGTTCAAAAACCATGTGTTCATTCGTAAACTATAAGTTAACCAGTTTCCCAAACCATATCCATAACCAGTGGGGGCTTCCCCATGTGAACCACTAGACCAGTTACCATATCGACCACTGACTAAAGTTAGTTGGTGCCCTGACATCAATGTCTATCATCATTAACTAATGCCCAGATCCATTAGTTCACGCCCGTCCTCTACGGCACGGTGTGAGGTTTGTTAAACCTAAATAGCGCTATCTAACTAATGATCCGCTCGCCATTGGCCCGGCGATTAAGTCGATATAAAATGAGGGACTTCATGATAGAGATTTTGGTCTAGTATCAGTGTTATCACCCTTCAATAAAGAGGATGTGGTACGTGTCCCCAAACCAGGAGATCACGCAGGTTCCGATTAAATCCTTAGTACATGTTATCACCCTTCAATAAAGAGGACGTAGTATGTGTTCCAAACCAGGAGGTCACGTAGTTTCCGATTAAACCCTTTACCCATTCCCGACCACCGGGAATCCCATGCCTTGTAGAAAGTGTGAACTTACCTTGGTTTGCTCGGCAGATACACGAAAAGGTCACTTGAGCTATATGTGGTCAACCACGTCCTAGCATGGTTACCATACAAGTCAGATATAGGTCCAAGTAGTGCACATAAGTTTTACGCATAAACTAACAGGTTACAATACATAATGATCATGGCAAGCATATTTAACACGTTAACAGTCAAGTGCATAACATATCCGAACTTGTGCGACTCAAATGATTGGGCTCGCACAAGTCTAATGGCCCAACAGCCTTGTGTGATTCACCAATTGAAGCCCAATCATACCCGGCCCGACCTGTTGTGCGTCCAGCATAACCTTGTGCGACTCACAACGGGTTGTGCGATCTAAAACATACCCGGCCCAATTATCATAAGTAACCCAACATGTACACGGCCCAAACAATTAAACCGAATCAACTTGTGCGGTCCATCCAATCTTGTGCGATCCCGGACAGCTTGTGCGACTGGACATTAGACTTTAAGGCCCAACAGCATAATAAGACTCAACAGATGTGTGTGGCCCAAGACTTGTGCGATCGGCACCACCTTGTGCGATCCACTTGTCTTGTGCGATCATGCATTTTCTAAGTTGTACTTTGTGCTTAAACAATTGTACCCCAACCTATCTTTTGCGACTGCCTTGTGCGATCAGATCAGATCTTGTATGATCTGGTCTTGTGCGATCAAGGGAGTCTTGTGCGATCAGTTCATTATCCCGAAAATCATGCAATCAGTTACCTAGTTTCCATTTATTTTGCAAGACTAATTCCAACAGTTTCTATCTTTACCTTAATCGATCAAATCATGGTTTTCATCAATAATTTCCTTATGAACCCTAACCATATTCGAAGCATAAACAACATCTATAATCTTTAAACTATCATCAAGCAAACAATCCGAGAAACAGAAACATGATGGCCGATTAACATCTATTTGATTTTCGGTCAATATCATGCAGATCCTATTCATATGAGCATCATCAAATCAACATAAGTTTCACAATCGTCATGTAGGTTCGGTTCAATCATACACAGCTTATTCATGCATTACTACAACATTACGAATCATTGATCAATCATACAAACATCCTACTATCACATAAAATCATGGCAACCATAATATAATCCAACAAAACAATAATCACTAACCGGTTAGAAGGTAGAACGAAGGGGGATCCGAACAAGAAAGTCTTCGATGGGGAGGGGGTGTTACCGTCGGCTTCGAGAGGAGAGAAAGAGAGAGTAGGGTTTTGCTAAAATTTGTGTGTTTTGGTGAAATGTAGGATTTATACTAACACTCTAGGTGTTATGTGAGCTAAGGGAGTGGGCCGAGCCCTTCATGGGTTGCCCTTGGGTTTCGAGTACAAATAGTGTGGCCCGAATGGGCTTGTGCGATTACATTACATACATACGTTACACAAAATCACATAACACATAGCACTTATTCATTAAAACCAACATATCAACTTGTCACATAGAGTTCATACACGTTACATTAAACACAAAGATAGGTCCAGAAATACGAGTTGTCACATCATCCCCAAGTTGAAAGAAATTTCGTCCCGAAATTTAGCACGTACTCACTGAGGAAGCTAGCTAAGTTGCATGGTTTTCCTGGTTTTTCTGGGGTGTCACATCCTTCCCCCGTTGGTTTGGAATTTCGTCCCGAAATTCCGCAGTAGCTTTAGCCTCAGTAGTGGTTTCACTGCTTTCGAACAACTGGGGATACTTGTGTTTCATCTAGTCTTCTCGTTCCCAGGTATACTCAGGGCCACGACGGGAGTTCCAATGAACTCAAACAAGAGGTATTCTGGTGCGCTTGAGAACCATAACGTCTCGGTCAGTAATCTCGACTGGTTCCTCGACGAATCGCAGTTGATCGTCGATGGTGAGTTCCTTGAGAGGAACTATGAGGGTCTCATCTGACAGACACTTCTTCAGATTCAACACGTGGAAAACGTTGTGCACTCCGCTGAGTTCTTCGGGTAGGTTCAGTTTGTAGGCCACTTTGCCTATTTTCTCTATGATTTCGAAAGGTACAACGTATCGCGGGTTGAGCTTGCCTCGTTTGTCAAAACGAACAACACCTTTCCAAGGTGAGACTTTGAGTAGTACTCGATCCCAAACCTGAAACTCGAGTGGTTTCCTGCGCTTATCAGCGTGGCTTTTCTGACGGTCACGAGCCGCCGCCATTCATTGTCGTATCTGAGCAATCTTCTCGGTTGTATCTACTACAAGTTCTGGGCCAGTGATTTGGCTGTGGCCTGTTGATGCATGGAATGTCTGTTGACTTCGTCTACATCACGTCTTAGGTCAAGATAGGTCAACATAGGGTCTTGAAAGTCAAAAACATGTATATTCTAGTAGTTTCTCTTATGTAAACACTTAGTTAGAGGTTCCGCTTTGTTGTCATCTTAGAGGTTTCGCTTATTAGGTTTTAATGAGGTTCCTCTTATGTGTCATGCACTATAAGCGAAACCATTGGGACTATATATAGCATTCATAAGCGAAACCATATTAGCAGTTGTTGAACATTGAAGCGGAACTGTTGAAGAGCTTTAGGTGTGAAACTTTGTCAAATCATTATCAGAAAGTAATAAAAGGAAAGGAATTGAATAGGAAAGCTGTTGTTACTTCATTTACGTTGATTCCGCCTTCGTACGTGAAGATGAACGTTCTCTACTGACTATTCAGGGTCGGAACACGGTCCAACAAGTGGTATCAGAGCACAGGACGAGGAGTTCATACTACTACAGCTTGAATCTGCAGAATTCTCTCACTTCTACTCACTTTCTCTCATACTTTTTCAGTTTGAATTGGTTCCTACGGTTGAAATGGTCTGATTTTTTACTATAGTGTGTGAAATACAGTAATAACAAACCCTAGAAAGTTTCAAGTTAAAATTCGGACTAAGACATGGTGAAAACTGGTTAGAACTAGGTTCCGCTTATTCGGACAATTGGAGGTTCCGCTTGATAGTTCCGCTTGAAATAACCTAGTAGTTCCGCTTATAAGGACATTTCGCTTATAAGTTTCGCTTGAAACGACATAGGTTCCGCTTGAAATACCTACTTCCGTTTATTGGTTTCGCTTGAAGGAATAAGTAGTTTCGCTTGAAGAAACAATTAGTTTCGCTTGTAGTGACAGACTGCTAGTTCCGCTATACGAACTCTGGTGGTTTCGCTTATCTGTCATTCAATATACTTTCGCTTATCTGTCAAAATACTGTTTCGCTTATTTGTCACAGTTTTCAAAAACTTGAAAATTTTTCTAAGTGTTGATTGATTTTGCAGATACGGTCACGATGGATGATATTTTCTTGAACCCGTTCAGCGACATGTACGCATTCACGGGAAATTCCGGAAACGATGATACTTCATCAAGCAAAGAAAATGAGAATCCGCCGAAAGAAAAGAAAAAGGAAGCTTGGGAATCGGAAAGTGCCTTCGGAACATTCAATAGACCCCCAAAGCTTATGGCTATCGAGGAGTACAGTCGGTGGTCTATAAAGTTTGAAGATTGGCTGATGGCATTCGCATTTCCCAGTTGGAAAAGTTTGAAGAACGGTTATGCAAATGGAAACAAAAATGGTGAAGCGTTAAGATCAGCTGAAGAGATTGATGCATTTGTAGCCGAGCAAAAGTGTGTGGCTTTGTTATTTCAGTCAGTTCGGGAGGACATCATTTCTTTGATCGATTATTCAAATGCAAAAGATCTGTGGCAAAAGCTAGAAAAGAAATGTCTAGGAAGTACTGAAATTGTAAAAAGTAAAAAGAAACTTCTTAGGAAAGAGTTTGATATGTTTGGTTGTCTCAAGAATGAGTCAGTTTGTAAAATGATAGAAAGGTTCGGTCATCTGAAGCTGGAATTAGCAAGACATGAAATCAGATATTCTGATGAAGAACTTGTTGACAAACTGTTCGATTCATTACCAGACGAGGTGGATTGGAGATACTATGCGCTTATGCTGAAAAACACTATTGAGCCTGCAAAGTTGACTCCAGATTTGGTGATTGAGAGACTTGAAAGTCACGAGTTAAAGCTGAAGAAGATGTACAAAGTCAATCACTCATCTTACCAGCAGAATTTGGATCTATATTATCCGAAAAGCATGATGCCAAAAGCAACCTCTCCAAAAACTGCATTTTCTGCTGAGAATGTGTCGACAGCAAGCAAAGAAAGTCAAAGCAGTCAAAGCAGTGGAAGTCACAGTGGTTATCACAGTGGAACTTTATCATCTGCAAGTCATTCTGATGCAAAGTTTCAGTGCAACATAGCAATAGATTTGAAGAATGCTCAGAATTTTGATGAGGAGTAGGCTAAGCAACAAATGGTCTTCTTGGCGTCGGTGTTGGAATCATACGAAGGGTTAGTAGCTGGAAAGATCGGCAATACCAACCTGACGAAGGAAGGTTATGACCAAATAGATCCTGAAGAAATGGAGCTAATCGATATTCGTTGGGCTATGGCAAGTGTTGTTCGTAGAGCACAACGTTTCATGGAAATAACGGGCAGAAAGACAATTGGTGGTCCATCTACCAAGCTGGGGTTCGATAAATCCAAGGTGACATGCTTCAAGTGTAAGCAGAAGGGTCACTTTAAACGAGAATGCAGAAACGCTTATGCTAATGAGTCGGAGAACCCTTTCAGAGATGATTACTACAAGAAGGCGATTTATCATCAGAATAAATCTGAGCCGCCTAGATTGAAGCAGTCTGAAGATAACAGAGAGAAATCTAGAGCTCTTGCGGTGATCTACGATGATGAGGGGTATGATTGGAGTAAAGGTGTTTTACCGGAAGAAGATGCCGTTGGTTACGCATTCATGGCGAAAAACGATGAACCTATTCCGTGGAAAGATGATCGTACTGAAGAGCAGAAGTATAGCTATCGGAAAATGATTGCTGAAAACAGAATCATCAAAATTTCTCGTATCTATCTGGAAGCTAGAAGAGCGAGAAGATGGGATCCGGACAGGGAGTGTTATCTTGATGAGTATGGAAATGTTGCGATCGATGACAAAACGCTTGATCTGGAAGCCATCATCAAGGAAATAAAAGAAGATGATGAGTATTGGCAACACAAATGGTGGGGAACTCCAACCAAGAAAATGAAAGAAGAAGAGAAAGAGAAAGAAGAGAAAGAGAAAAAGGAGAAAGAAGAGATCGAGAAAGCAAAGCAGATTGATACCGGCATTATCGATACAACGCAGGAGTTGACTGCAGAGAACCTGGGAAAAATGGCTGACAAAGTGCTAGCTGCTAAAGCACTTGAGGTAGACTCTAACTCCGTGTCTGAGTCAAAAGGCCAGGTCAGTCCAAACTCGTCAACAAATGCGTCAGGTAAAAAGATCGAAGGAAATGCTGATTGCAAAAATTACAACAAAGAATGCAAATTTTGTAACACTGTCACGTATCTCAACGGTGAGAAAATTAAAGTTATGACACAAAGGTCAGAAGCGTTGAGAATCAGATTCTTGCGCGTGACAAAACAGTTAAAGCTTCAACTGAACGAATTAAATAACTAACTGATCAAATTAAAACTGATAAAATTAAACATGAAAAAGTTAAACAAGAAAATAAAAAGTTAATTCTTGAAAATCGTCAGATTTCTGAAAAATTTGAAAAACTCAAAAGCATAGTGAAAGATAGTGATGATCGAAATGGTAATACTTTTAAAGAAAACGAACATCTAAAAGCTGTGCTGAGAGTAAAAGAAGAATCAATCAACAAACAACTGGATGAAATCGCTAAATTGAAACTTAAAGTTCAAGAGGCTGAAATTGAAAACGAGTGAATCCAGTTGAAGCTTAACTGTTATAGCTCCGCAAGCTTTGTTTTGCAACATATTGTTCCAAAACCCATTGGCAAAAATAAAGCTGGCGAAGACGTGTATTCTGATGGAACCGGGGTGGGTTTTCACAAAGTTCCACCGCCGATTTTGGATAACTACACGAAAAAGCAATCTGTTTTGTTTGAACTTGAGGAAGAAAGTGAAGTTCAACTTTCGGAGAACATTGATGTCACGTTCATATCTTCCAATGATGATAGTGTCCAAAATGATATTGTAAACGGTGTCGTTGAGAATGTGTTTAAAACGGATAGTGACACTACTGAGGAAGATGGGTGTTTCTTGGACAAATACATTCCGAAACAAAGGTCCAAGAACAACTTAAATGATGAACCTACTCTTGTCATGTACAAGATGTCGGGATCGGATAAGTTGTTTTCGGATTCATAGTTTCCGATCGAGAATGTAAACATGAACAAATTGACAAATGTTTTCAAGTTGGTCGAAGTTGAATTGTCAGAAGTGAACAAATTGAGTCAAACGAAGAGAAAAATGAGGTTTGAGAAAGGAAAAGTTTACAACAAGAAATCTGTGAATCCACCACGTATTTATAATAACAACAGAAACAACTGGTCGGGTGATTATCAAGGGGGTAAGCTGTATCAGAAAAGAAATGTTCCAAACAAGAGGTTTGTCGAGAAGAAACAGTTTGTGAACAGTTCAAGTTCACTTGCTGATGAAGAAAAACAATTTTTTTCAAAATCAAACAAAGAGTTCTTTGAGAAAAGAGCTTCTCAGTCTCAGTCTGAAGGCACAAGTCGAGTGGCTGATACTCGAACTTGTTTCAGATGTAATCAAGTTGGTCACATTGCACGAAAGTGTACCAACGTGAAGCCTAAGACTGAAACTGTGAAGACTCCACAGAAGAAAATTGATGTGAAGGGTAAAACACCAATCGTTGTTGAGAAAAAGAGTGTGAAAAATGAACCCGTAAAGAAGTTGGTAACTCAAAACGACAAATTTTACAAAAGGGTTGCATTATCTCAACAAGTTTGGAAACCAAAAGTTGAGAAGAAAATTTCAACTTCTGAGGTGAAAAAGGCTGAAGGATCAATTACGGTTGATTATGATGCAAATTTTCCACCTCTCAAGGCTGAAAATTTCAAAATTCAAATTGCGAGAGTCAAGGTTACACCTAAGGCTGATGAGGCCTGGGTGGACTCGATGTTTGACTAAACAGTTTGAATTGCCGGAGCTTCCTGGATCGCGAAGCATGAATCGGCATCTTTCTTGAAGTTGTTTAAGTCAAAGTTTGTTATGTGCAGGATCTTCCAAAACTTGTATCCAGATGGATCATGGATAGTGGAGCATCAAGACATATGACAGGGAAGACCGCGTTACTGTATGATGTGAGGAATATCAACGGTGGTTATGTAGGTTTTGTTGGTAATCAAGGAGGAAAGACTATAGGTGAAGGAACATTATCCAACGGAATCGTAACGTTTGAGAGAGTTAACTACATCGCTGAGCTGCAGAATAATCTGCTAAGTATCTCCCAGATCTGTGACAGGATGTATACTACTCACTTCACTGATAAAGAATGTTTGATCTTGAAACCGGGATTTGTGATACCTGAGGAATGGATCATCATGAGGGCACCAAGAGTCAATGATTTGTACGTGTTGGACATGAGCGTAGCTACTACAACCACGGGTCAGGCTCATTGTTTTGTGTCCAGAGCAACTGAGAAAGAATCGAGATTATGGCACCGGAAAATGGGGCATATTCATCTTAGAAAAATGAATCATTTGGTGCATCACGATTTGGTCACAGGAGTTCATGTCAAAGTTTTTCATCTAGAAGGGGAGTGCATAAGCTGTGTCAAAGGCAAACAGAAGAAAAAGTCACAACCTACAAAGCAAGTCAATTCAGTTTCAAGACCATTGGAAAGACTTCACATGGATTTGTTTGGTCCAGTGAACATTAAGAGTATTACAGGAGATTACTACTGTTTGGTCGTGACTGATGATTATTCCAGATTTTCGTGGGTTTCATTCTTGAAATCAAAAGATGAAACATTTGACAGTTTGATGGCGTTGTTTAAGAAAATTGAGAATCTGTACCAAAGGCCTATCAGTAGAATTAGAAGTGATAATGGTACTGAATTCAAAAACAGTAAGATGGAAGAATTTTGTGATGAAAGAGGTATACTGCATGAGTTTAGTGCTCGTATACTCCACAGCAGAATGGAGTCGCAGAACGTAAGAATCGGACGCTAATCGAGACGGCTAGAACTATGCTTGCAGATTCAAAGTTACCAATTAATTTTTGGGCTGAAGCTGTTTCCGCCGCAAGCTATACGCTCAACAGGGTTCTTACTGTCAAGAAGTTCAACAAGACGTGCTTTGAACTAATCAATAACTGCAAGCCGAATTTGAAGTATCTAGAACCATTTGGATCACCCTGTACAGTTATAGAGCCTCATGGAAAGTTTGGTCCGAAGAGCATCGAGGGAATATTTGTTGGTTATGCCAATCCTTTGCGACGTGTCTTCGTTCCAAGTGAGAAACGGATTATTGAAGCAGCGAATGTTGAATGTCAAGGTTACACTATGCCGCCACAGAATCCTGGTGATTCATGGCGTTATCATTATGACAAACTTTGGGATTCGTTTGACATGAGAGAAGAATCAGAGGAAGACGAAGATTTCTTTGATGAGCTGGATATTTTTGATAGAGTATGAGTCGCAGCTCAGGTTCCCAGCGGAGTATTCTAGAAGACCTCGGGAAACTTCAAATAACGATGAAGCAGGTCCTAGTAATACTGGTGAACATGATGATGAAGTTGCTCCTGGTAATCAGTCGAGTTGAATGATAATCAAGAAGCTGAAAATATGCCAGTTTTTTATCATGGTGATTCAGACTCTGAGGGGAGCAGATCCAGTTATCAAGTCAAACAAACCAAGTTGGTGAACAAGATGCAGATCAGAATGTTACAAATCTGGAGGGAAATGTAGATGTTCCAAGCGAAGTGATGCCGAGGACTGTTTCTTATTATCCAGAGGAGTTGATCATAGGAGAACTGCATTCAGGCGTTCGCACAAGACGTCAAATAGACCAGGGCTTAACATGTTTTTATTCTACAGTAGCACCTTTACAAACTGAATTTTCATTAAGTTGTTTTATCTCGCAGGTCGAACCGAGAACTTACAAAGAGGCGCTTACTAAAGACTCTTGGGTCATAGCAATGCAAGAAGAGTTAAGTCAGTTTGAAAAGTTGGGAGTGTGGAAGTTAGTGGATTTGCCGGATGGTCAAAGGAAAATCAATACAAAATGGGTATTCAAGTGTAAGAGAGACGACAGAGGAGTGGTTGTAAGGAACAAAGCTCGACTCATTGTTCAGGGCTTTAGTCAACAGGAGGGGATTGATTTTACAGAAGTCTATGCTCCTGTGGCACGACTAGAGGTTATCAGAATTTTCCTAGCATTTGCGTCTTGGAAGAACTTTAAAGTTTATCAGTTGGATTTAAAATCGGCGTTTCTTTATGGGAAGGTCAAAGAGGAGGTTTATGTCGGTCAGCCGCCGGGCTTTACTTACCCAATCCACAAGAACAAAGTTTATCTGCTGGACAAAGCGTTGTATGGTCTACATCAGGCACCGAGAGCCTGGTACGAGACTTTGTCTCAACACCTACTCGCTAACAGCTTTATCAGAGGGAAAGTGGATGCCACTCTCTTCACTAAAGAGGTCGACGGACATCTTCTGATCGTTCAGATTTATGTAGACGACATAATTTTTGGGTCAACGAATGAGAAATTGTGCAAAGATTTCGAACAGGTGATGAAGTAAAAATTCGAAATGTCATCAATGGGGGAGATGAAGTTCTTTCTGGGTTTACAAGTTGAACAACTACCTGAGGGAATTTTCATTCACCAGACGAAGTACGTGCATGATATTCTAGAGAAATTTGGAATGTCAAGTTCTACTCCAGCTGCTACCCCACTTGCAACTAATCATGGGATTCACCCAGATCTCATCGGAGACAGGGCTGATGAAACGTTCTATCGTTCCATGATAGGTTCTTTGATGTATCTAACTGCTTCACGTCCTGATATCATGTACCCAATGTGCCTCGCAGCAAGATATCAATCTAACCCGAGAGCTTCGCACATGATCATTGTCAAGAGGATATTACGTTACTTGAAAGGAACACCCACATTGGGGTTGTGGTATCCTAGAAAAGGTGCTTTTACGCTCGAAGGGTATTCCGATTCGGATTTCGGATGCTGCAAAGTCAATACCAAATCAACAACTGCAGGATGCCAGTTCTTTGGACCTAGATTGGTTACCTGGCAGTGTAAGAAACAAACGTCTGTGGCGTTATCTACATGTGAAGCGGAGTATGTTTCTGCTAGCAGTTGCTGCTCTCAGATCCTGTGGATACAGCAACAGATGCGCGACTACAGTTTGCAGTTTCTTAACACACCTCTGTTTGTTGGTAATGAGGCCGCAATAAATATAACTAAGAATCCAGTACATCACGCTAAAACTAAACATATAGAAATTCGTCATCACTTTATTCGCGATTGCTTCGAGAAAAAGTTG
The DNA here is from genome assembly GCF_002127325.2 of Helianthus annuus. Classification (NCBI taxonomy): domain Eukaryota; kingdom Viridiplantae; phylum Streptophyta; class Magnoliopsida; order Asterales; family Asteraceae; genus Helianthus; species Helianthus annuus. Next base: position 87,633,313 of record NC_035441.2, read on the forward strand.
ATACGAATTGAGAAAATCCACACTGACGAACAAAAAGCTGATTTGCATACCAAAGCTTTTGATAAAAATCGGTTTCAATATTTGTTAAAACCTAATGGTATGAAATTGCTTTCGGTGTCGGATGGAATTGTGAGCGTTGATGAGAGTACTGTTGCGGATAAAGACGAGAAAAAATCTACAATGGTTTGTCGATTTTTTACTTGTTTTGGTATTTAGGGGGAGTAGAGCAGATAGTTGTATATAGATATATTTTCATAAAATACAAAAACAGTAAAAAATGCAAAAATACAAAAACATGATAAATTTGAAAAAGAGCTTGTGTATATAGGGAAAATGATAGTACATCGGCTAGACAATTACAGTATGCTAAAGATTTGGAAAGTCTAAATGAGTTAAACAATGTCACTAATGATGTGTCGATAGGTTTTCGCACATTTAGTAGATTTATTCGGGATATAAACCTAAAATTTCAGACTTGTGAAATTTGTGGGGAACACTACTTGGATATATAGGTAACCCCTAAAATCTCGTTTGAAAGGTCTCGTATTCTGATATACTAGGTTTTTATACTCAGTGATATCTGGGGTATTATTCCGAGACTTCTGCTGAACGGAAGTTCTGACCTAGTCCTTGGATAATACTTTCACCAAATGCTTGAAACATAGCATAAACCCTCAGCATGCAGATGAAACAACAAAATTGATAGTCGTTGCTGTTGTAGCTAAAAGATCCTCTAAAGGGGACAAACTGAAAAGTCGAAGCTGATATCTCTCTGCACATACGGAAGTATCGACCTGAGATCCCTCGGCCCTCACATACCTAATTTATGAACAGATATCATTGTAGTATACTCACCTGTAAGACTGAATATTGGGATTCTGGATACGGGAGTATATTCAAGAGGTGGGACACATGAATTGAGCTAAGTTCATAAAACATATAAATCGTATCCTGAATAGATTGAAATCTGTGTGAGAATTTAAGATGGATTAGTATATCGACAATCGAGGTGAATTGTTTAAGTCTGAGCATGTAATTAAGCTTAACGGTACTAGTAATTGGTCTGTAAAGCTGATATGATTCCCTGACACGCTCGCCAAAAATAAGTTTGTATATACTTCAATTTCTTTATATTCTGCAATTTAAGTTTTCTGTTATTTCATTTCTTAGTTTAGAACACATTAAAATCCAAAAAGATTTTTCAATTCTGCTTTAGTTTAGACAAACCAGAGTGGAAAGTTGATTGTCTGATTCTCGAGATTTGAAGCAGATGTAGGAGATTTTGAGCTGAAGAATGAGGAGAGCTTACTTTGTCAAAGATTAAAATGTTTTCAAAGTTAAAACAAGTTCATTAAGTTGATGCTTGTTACATTGTTTTTAGAAAAATTGAAAATGTTTTTACAAAATCAGTTTGATTCGTCAAATGATCAACCAGGGTCATTAAGTTGAACTTGGTAGATTAATTGAGTATCAGGGTCATTAATTTGGACCTGAATACTTGAGTGGATTTTTATAAGCTGATTGAATTTGTGTTTGTGATTTATTTGTTGAAAAGATAGAATTGTAATGTTATTGGTTGAGTAACAGGTTTGGACTTCATTATTCCCAATGGAAGCTAAATGTCAAAGCTTGAACCAGATTTCTCAGATTCTAGCATACTGAGAAGGGGAGTCTGTGAAAGGGGGAGTCTGGATCAACAGCTAAAGGGGAGTCTGAAGATGGAGTCAGGTTGTGATTCAAAACCTGTGAAGAATGTTTGTGATGAGAAGACAGAGTTGGAGAAAAGACCAAGACTGAAGACTCGGGAGCTGAAGACTACGTCAACATCCAAGGGGGAGTCTGTTGATGCATGGAATGTCTGTTGACTTCGTCTACATCACTCCTAGGTCAAGATAGGTCAACATAGGGTCTAGAAAGTCAAAAACATGTATATTCTAGTAGTTTCGCTTATGTAAACACTTAGTTAGAGGTTCCGCTTTGTTGTCATCTTAGAGATTTCGCTTATTAGGTTTTAATGAGGTTCCGCTTATGTGTCATGCACTATAAGCGAAACCACTGGGACTATATATATCATTCATAAGCGAAACCATATTAGCAGTTGTTGAACATTGAAGCGGAACTGTTGAAGAGCTTTAGGTGTGAAACTTTGTCAAATCATTATCAGAAAGCAATAAAAGGAAAGGAATTGAATAGGAAAGCTGTTGTTACTTCATTTACGTTGATTCCGCCTTCGTACGTGAAGACGAACGTTCTCTACTGACTATTCAGGGTCGGAACACGGTCCAACATGGCCAACCTCTGCCCAACAGAGAGGTGATCGGCATTTACGTCCGTACAATGCCTCAAACAGAGCAGCCTGGATGCTGGTGTGGTAACTGTTATTATACGAAAATTCCACTAAAGGAAGGTGTCTTTCCCAGCCGTTACCAAAGTCGATTACACATGCTCGAAGCATCTCTTCAAGAGTTTGGATGGTGCATTCCGACTGCCCATCCGTCTGTGGATGGTATGCTGTACTCATGTCTAATCGAGAGCCAAAAGACTTGTGCATCGCCTGCCACAATTCAGATGTAAAACGTGCGTCACGATCAGATATGATGGAGGTTGGCACCCCGTGCCTAGCAACCACTTCTTTCAAGTAAACATCCTCAAGTGTAGAAAACTTATCTGTTTCCTTAATAGCTAGAAAATGTGCAGATTTTGTCAACTGATCCACTATCACCAAATGGTATCATTTCAGCGTTGAGATCTAGGTAGGCCAGTAACGAAATCCATAGAAATTTGTTCCCATTTCCATGTCAGTATTTCTGGTTGTTGAAGTAGGCCTGATGGTTTCTTGTATTCGACCTTGACCCTAGCACAGGTCGAACATTTACTAACGTAAGTTGCTATGTTGGCTTTCATGCTAGGCCACCAGTACGTAGTCTTTAGGTCGTGGTACATCTTATCCGAACCAGGATGTACTGAGTAACGAGACTTGTGCGCTTCATCCATCACAAGCTCACGTAGATTACCATAAAGTGGAACCCAGATGCGCCCTGTCACATAATAAGCGTCGTCTTCCTTTTGTTCTAACTGTTTCCTTGATCCACGTAGGGACTCAACCCTGATGTTTTCTGATGAGTTAGTGCGTACATGAGAGGAGGACCAAAGGAGGAACTTAGCTCAAAGGCTTACCCAGGAATTTCGCTCTGGAAATTCCAACCGTGGGAGGAATGTAGGTTCTACATCAGCACCTTACTACAAGTATTGCAAAAGGAAGCATTCTGGAAGATGCTCCATCTACTGTAGTTTTTGCAAAATAACCGGACACAAGGAAGAAGACTGTAGGAAGAAAGACAACAATAGGATATGCTACAACTACGGAGAACAAGGCTACATCAAGCCAAACTGTCCGAAATTAGCTCCAGTTACTAACAACAAGAACACTAAAAATGCTAGAGCATTTGTTCTGACGCTGAGCATCTCGTATCTGAGTAGGAAGACTAGATTGGATGGTAAGTTGTAACGCTCGTACGCGCTTAGGTTTAGATTCCTTTCGGCTGAGGGCATCGGCCACCACATTGGCTTTGCCCGGATGGTACTTGATCGCGCATTCATAATCGTTCAGGAGTTCGACCCATCGACGCTGTCGCATGTTCAACTCCTTTTGCTCGAAGATATGCTGGAGACTCCTGTGATCGGTGTAGATGGTGCACTTGGTACCGTACAGATAGTGCCTCCATATCTTGAGTGCAAAAACAACAGCTCCCAATTCTAGATCATGAGTAGTGTAGTTCCTTTCGTGAACTTTAAGTTGGCGCGATGCATACGCGATGACTTTATCCCATTGCATCAACACACAACCAAGACCTTGAATCGATGCGTCACAGTAAACCACAAAATCGTCTGTGCCCTCTGGCAATGAGAGAATAGGTGCACTGCAAAGTCTTTCCTTTAAGTGCTGAAATGCGGCCTCCTGGGCATCACCCCAACGATAGGTGACACCCTTCTGAGTCAGAGAAGTGAGGTGTTGCGCAATCTTAGAGAAATCCTTGATGAACCTTCTGTAGTAACCCGCCAAGCCCAAGAATTGGCGGATTTCGGTTGGTGTACGGGGTGCAGGCCAGTTTTTGATCGAGTCAACCTTGGATGGATCCACATGAATCCCATCCTCGTTTACCACATGGCCTAAGAAGTGGACTTCACGAAGCCAAAAGTCGCATTTAGAAAGCTTAGCGTACAACTGCTCTGCTCGAAGAAGTTCCAGGATAAGCCGTAGATGATGCTCGTGTTCCTCCTAACTCTTAGAATAGATCAGGATATCGTCGATGAAGACAATTACAAACTTATCCAGGTAAGGTTTGCACACTCGGTTCATAAGATCCATGAAGACCGCAGGTGCATTTGTCAGCCCGAAAGGCATAACCAGAAACTCGTAGTGCCCGTAACGAGTCCTGGATGTTGTTTTGGGGACGTCCTCATCTCGGACTCTCAGCTGGTGATATCCCGACCTCAGGTTAATCTTTGAATAGTAGCTCGACCCTTGCAGCTGGTCGAATAGGTCATTGATACGCGGAAGGTGATAACAATTCTTCACGCTCACCTTGTTGAGCTCACGATAATCGATACAAATTCAGAAGGTACCATCCTTCTTCTTCACAAACAATACTGGAGCTCCCTAGGGCGAAGAGCTAGGACGAATGAAACCTGTAGGATCGTAATCTGACCCAAACGAGCCGTTCAGAAGAGATCTCGTCCGATACAAAAGGCGGAAACAGATGTATCAGATTTATTTCAGTTGTATTGCACGAGAAATCACTTTAAACTGTCTCTGTATTGATATCAGATCGTATTACAAGCCTGGAGACACTTCGGCAGAGCTTCGCTACCGGAATCAGAACGTTACAAATTATTTGGCACGACAGGTATTTATAGGCAGTGGTATTTCGTACGAAACCATTCACACGAAATAGTGATTTCGTGCGAAATGACCAAAGCTCATTTCGTACGAAATGAACATGTCATTTCGTGCGAAATGCCCATAAACATACATTCCTCGTATTTCGTGCCCTAATCAAATCAATCTAATACAAGACGAAGTCGACAGACGTATGCACCAACAGACTCCCCCTCGGATGTTGACGAAGTCTTCGATGTTGAGTCTTCGGTTGTCAAACCTTCAGTCTTTATCAGTCTTCACACTCTCTCCAAAGATTCTCCATTATAAGCATCCTCAATCAATCTCTTTCTTTTCTCTTTATTCTAATTCTCACCTTGGATGTTGATCTGGCTCTTGAGCTTTCTAATTCTCTGGATCAGATCTCTTGATTCCTTAAGTTCATCAGCAACAGAAGCTTGTGTGAACTTCAGGATTCGAACCTGGCTTTCTACATCTTCAAACTCCCTCTTTATGTCTTCAGACTCCCCCTTTCGATATTTCGATATGCTAGGATCGCAGTCTGGAATTTACACTCTACATGCTTTGATTCAGAAACCAGGCTCTTATCATTCTTCACAGGTTCTAAGATCGTAACCTGGCTTTCACCTGCACAAACTCTACCACAAACATAAATTTCACAAATTTAAATTTTTGCAAATTTAGAAACCACATTGCAGGTATCAATCAGAATTGTTTAATCTTTGATGATCACTTGTAGGAATAACTTCTTCAAATACACTCTCCCAAACCTATTCATGATGTTTAGCACTCGGAATTTTGAAAATCAGTTCTCCAACATTAGTTGTCAAAAATCTTTTTGATTTTCATGAAGAGCAGTAAAGAAATATTTACAGACACTATTTTTTGTGAATTTGTGTAAGAGGATCATATCAGTTGTTGAGACAAATCACTAACACCATTATGCTTTAAACATTTTAAGTTCTAAACAATTTACTTAGATTGTGTCACACCCTGGCTTTTGCGGAAGCGTGGATTTATTTGGTGTGACTTCTTAATACCATAGCAACAAACACAACAATGCTATATGATAAAAATACGGGATGTTCATCCATTAGAATAGTTTAAAAAAATGCACAACATATTGTCTTAAAACATCAATCCCAAAACATATTACAAACCATGACTTGTTTAAAATGAGTTCATAAGACTCAACGAAAGACTACCAACAAAACGAGGATTTGAGACATGCAACCCGTCCAGGAAGGAGTTACACTTCCCAAACCTACGACCCTGGATGACATCCTTATTTAGTACGCAGCTAACATGCATCACCTGCCAGATCCGATTAATTCCCTGAAATACATATAGTTTAAAAATATCAACAAAAGTTGAGCGAGTTCATGTGTAAGTTTGTGTGTATAAGCCGTTAAAATAAGTCTCGTATGTATAAAAGTCCCTGGTATGTAGTGATGTGTGTAAAATGCAACATATAAATCACATCAATTAAGGCATAAAACTAACCCTTTTTAAGTACTAATGTTGGAAAAAGAGTGTTTTTGTCTTCCTTTTGTATTTTCAGGATGAAATGAGCTCAAAATCACAAAAGAAGCAAAAAAGACAACTAATTCTAGCATAAATACAAGAAAAGGAACAAAAGTAGACTGCCCGGACCCTCAACGGCACCTCCCAAGGCAAAGAAGAGAAAACAGAAGACTGAACACGCCCCGTGTCCAGCGAACACGGGGGCGTGCCCAGGAAGCAGCAGAAAAGACAAACCAGTAGAAGCTTCCATTGCCCACCACGGGGCCGTGTCCAGCGGGCACGGGGGCGTGGTGAAAGTACAGCAGGCGCATTAATTGTAATTGCGAATTACAATTAATGAAGAGAGAGAATGTCAGACGGGCACGGGGGCGTGTCCAGCGGACACGGGGCCGTGCCCAGCCTTCTGTTCAGCCTATAAATAGGGGTGCTTGGCTTCATTCCATCTCATCCCTTGGCACACCACCTCTCTCACACTTCATCCACCACCCACCACCACCATAATACCATCATCCACCACCATCATCCATTGTCCATCATAGAGTGTGTGAGTCGTCTCGGGATCCAAGATTGATCATAAGAGTTCTTGACAATCAAGGCCATGTTTGCCTAAGTCTCTTACATCACTTGGTGAAGACAAGTGTTTAGTATAATACTTTTTATTTTTAATCTTTTGCACTTTTTATTTGGTTTTGTATTAATGACTTTAATAACTAGTTACTTATGTTGAAGGTGATCTTTCCTTATCGTTTGTCCGTGGTGTCTTGGCATTATTTTACTGTCTATATAAAATAAAAGATTTTCACCATTCATATCTCCACGGTCTATATGGAGGTATGTTGGCTACCTGGTCGGGGGTTAAGGGAACGGTTTGGTAAGGGTCTTGCCCTTGTTCAGCGTTTAGAGGTCCTGCTTGGGACCTGAGTCAAATTTAGTAGGATCTCCTTCAATGCCCATAGGTATTGGATGGCGGGGATCCAAACTCTTTGACCCCCTCATAAGTTAACTACTATTAATACTATAACCCGGCTATTTAGGACTGTATCCCTGCTGACTCAGACTACTTAGCCGAGGGTAACGTCACCGCCGAAAGCGGGGCCTACCACAATTTGCATTAATAACTTAATTCATTATCTTTCAATAATCCGACCCTTTAGGATTGTATCCTTGCTGACTCAAACTACTGGGTTGAGGGTAACGTCGCCTTCAAAAGAGGGGCCTACTACAATAACTAAGATAATCTCTTAAACAAGTGCAAAAGTGCGAAAATAATCAAAGGTTATACTAATACACGTGTCGGATCCAAGTGATTCATCTTGTCTATCTGTTTTTATTTTATTTTATTTTTCAGCATTTAGTTAGTTTTTATTTTTTTAGTTTAAAACATTTTTCTCACTTTTTGATTTGATTAGACGTTGAGGATAAACCGGTATTAAAAGCTCTTGTGTCCTTGGACGACCTCGGTATCTTACCAACACTATACTACGTCCACGATGGGTGCACTTGCCCATATGTGTGTTTAGTGTTAGTAAATATCGTGTTTTATAAATTTAAAACTTGGCTAAAAGTGTAAAAAGGGGCTTAAATATACATCTAAATTATATACACACCGACACACATCAAGTTTTTGGCGCCGTTGCCGGGGACACAAGGATTTTAAGAAAGCTTAAAATCGACGGCCTAATCAGTTTTTCAAAACCTTTTTTAAAACGCGCGCACATTTTTCTGCATTTTAGTTTAGTTTGCATTTACAGTAGCCTGAACACGGGGCCGTGCTCGCTGAACACGCCCCCGTGCTGCATATTTTTAGAGTAGATACCCAGATACAGAGTCTGAACACGGGGCCGTGCTCACTGAACACGCCCCCGTGCTCAACGTGACCAGTAACTTTAATTAAAACGCCCAGATACAGACCCTGAACACGGGGCCGTGTCCACTGAACACGGGGCCGTGTCCAGCTTCTGTTTCCGTCTTATTTTTGTTTTCTGGTCCCGAGACTCAGTTGTGGTCTGTTGAGTGATTCTTATGGATCAATACTCAAGAGGTTACAACTACACCTATGATGAGGATGATTATAGGGGTAATTATTGCACTAATTGTCGTAACACACGCTCGGTTCAATATAATACTTCATATCAACCATCCAATTCATACAACTACTATGAGGAGCCCAGGTACGAGCCATCAACTTCATACACATCCTATGAAGACCAAAGGTATGAACCTCCTCCCTCATACTCATATTTTGATGAACCAAGGTATGAGCCTTCATACTCATATTTTGAAGACTCAAGATATGAGCCACCACCTTCATATACTTATTATGAGGAACCATGGCGTGAACAACCCACCTCATATGAGTACTATGAAGAACAAAGTTTCGAACCTTATCCATCATATACTTACAATGAAGAACAATGGTGTGAACCATCTACTTCATATGAGTATTATGAGGAGCCAAGGATCGAACAACCGGATTCAAGCTTTGAGGATCCAAATTCTTTTTCTCTCACCGAAGTGACCAATAGGATATTAGAACACATTAAAACTATCGAACGTTACATGAAAGAATCTCGCGCAAGGGAAGAGGAATCCCGCGCAAGAGAAGAACTAAATTGTAACAATAACGTAGAGATAGTTGAAAATGTAAAAATGGAAGAACAAGAAAGTGAGAAACCGAAACATGAGTTAAACAACGAAAAACGTGAGGCCGATAATGTTAAAATTCAAGAAGAGTCTAATTTTGAAGAAATTAATCTCTTGTCACCTACTTTCGAAAATCATTGTTTAGTAACCCCTCATGCTAAGTTTTTAAAAGAGTTAAACACTAGTGCTAAAATCAAAGAAATAGTGAGTGTTAAGTTAACTAATGATCAAACCTCGCTAATAAAAGAAGATCCTTTTGAAATTAACATTACACCGGTTCCAAGTTTCTTTCAAAATTCCTTTATTAGTAATATCACCATTGATAAAGATCTTTGTGTTAACATAATGCCTAACTACATTTTTGAAAAATTAAGTATTAGTGATTTTACTCCACTTCAAATTCCCATTTTTCTATCCGATCGAAAAGTAATGAAATCAATCGGTGTAGTTGAAGATGTTTTGGTTCAAACAAATCAAATGGTAATCCCAACCGACTTCATCATCCTTGATGACGCCCCGCTAGTCTTGGGAAAACCTTTTGTACAAACTCATAAAGCTTTGAAAAACCGGAAATTCAACAATCTACCTCTTCAGTTAGGGGTATTCAAAAGGAGCATAGACCTTGAGCGTTCAATGAAATATCCTTTTGGCAATAATGACCCCCTAATTGAAGATGAAGCTGAACCACCCGATACGACTAACGAAGAAGACCACTTTGTCGAAGAAGAGATAGCCATAGAACAAACCTTTAAGGTTCTTAATCTAGATGAGCCACAAAATAAGGTGTCTTCTAAAGACCCACCCATTGAGCTCAAGGAACTTCCTAAAGGTTTGGAATATGCTTTTCTAGGCAAAGATGGTAGTTTACCTGTAATCATTTCATCTAAATTAAGTAACATAGAAAAAGAAAAATTAATTAGCCTGCTTAAAAAACACAAAAACGCGATCGCTTGGAAGCTTGTAGATATTAAAGGAATAAGCCCTTCCATGTGCACGCACAAAATTTTAATGAATGATGACTACAAAACGGTAATTCAACCACAATGAAGAGTGAACCCCAACGTTCAAGAAGTGGTTAAGAATGAAGTCATCAAACTACTTGACGCCGGACTAATCTACCCTATCTCCGATAGCCATTGGGTAAGTCCCGTTCAAGTAGTCCCAAAGAAAGGAGGTATGACGGTAATAACTAACGAGAAAAATGAATTAATACCAACAAGAACCGTCACAGGATGGAGAGTTTGTATAGATTATAGGCGATTAAATGAAGCAACAAGGAAAGACCACTTTCCTTTACCCTTCATTGATCAAATGTTAGAAAGATTATCCGGTCATAAATTTTATTGTTTCTTAGATGGTTTTTCAGGTTACTTTCAAATACCGATAGCACCAGAAGACCAAGAGAAAACAACTTTCACATGTCCCTACGGAACTTTCGCATATCGACGCATGCCATTCGGTCTATGTAATGCGCCTGCAACATTCCAATGTTGTATGGTCGCCATTTTCCATGATATGATCGAAAAGACAATGGAAGTCTTCATGGATGACTTTTCCATCTTTGGAGACTCATATGACCAATGCCTCGATAATCTTGAACGAATGCTATCCCGATGTGAGGAAACTAACCTCGCCCTTAACTGGGAAAAATGCCATTTCATGGTAACAGAGGGAATAGTACTCGGTCACAAAATCTCAAGCGAAGGAATGGAAGTTGATCGAGCAAAAATAGAGACTATTTCTCGATTACCTCCTCCATCCTCCGTACGAGCAATCAGAAGTTTCCTAGGACATGCCGGATTTTATAGAAGGTTTATCAAAGACTTTTCAAAAATCTCAAGGCCTCTAACAAAATTACTTGAAAAAGATGCACCCTTCATCTTTGACAAGGAATGCAATCAAGCATTTCTAACCCTCAAGGAAATGCTAGTCAATGCACCTATCATGATAACGCCAGATTGGAAACTTCCTTTCGAAATCATGTGTGATGCAAGTGACTTTGCTGTTGGAGCAGTCTTGGGACAAAGGAAAGAAAAGCATTTCCACCCAATTTATTATGCTAGTAAAACTCTTAATGATGCACAAGAAAATTATACAACTACAGAAAAAGAATTACTAGCAGTGGTATTTGCTTTTGATAAATTTCGTTCTTATCTTGTTCTTTCTAAAACAGTAGTCTATACAGACCATGCAGCCATCAGGTACCTCTTCAAGAAACAAGACGCAAAACCCCGTTTGATCAGATGGATTCTACTCCTCCAAGAATTCGACATCGAAATCAAGGACAAAAGAGGAGCAGAAAACACTGCTGCAGATCATCTCTCACGCTTAGAAGACCCAGCTTTGGAGACAACCAGAGACGAGCAAATCAACGAGAAATTTCCCACGGAATCCTTGGAAATGATGGAGAGTAGACAAGAGCCATGGTATGCCGACTACGCTAATTTCCTAGCTAGCGGTATAGTCACCAAAGGATGGCCACATCATCAAAGAAAGAAATTCTTTGCTGATGTAAAGCATTACTTTTGGGAAGACCCCTATCTTTTCAAAATGTGTGCCGACCAGCTCATCCGAAGGTGTGTCCATGGTAATGAAGCACGAAGAATTCTCCGTCATTGTCATGAAGGTCCATACGGAGGACATCATGGTGCCGCAAGTACCGTACGAAAGGTATTTGATTCGGGATTTTACTGGCCAACCATTTACAAGGATGCACAGAACCTTGTAAAGACATGTGATGCCTGCCAGAGATCAGGTAATATTTCTTCCAAAAACGAAATGCCTTAAAATGGCATTCTCATCTGTGAAATCTTTGATGTATGGGGACTCGATTTCATGGGACCGTTCCCACCTTCAAAGGGAAACAAATATATACTTGTGGCAGTCGATTACTTGTCTAAATGGGCGGAGGCCGAGGCTCTTTCAACAAATGATGGAAGAGTAGTGGTAAAATTTTTGAAAAAACTGTTCTCTCGCTTCGGGACACCAAAGGCTTTAATAAGTGATAGAGGTACCCATTTTTGCAATCATCAACTCGAAAAAATATTAACAAGGTATGGGGTCTATCACCGGGTCTCAACAGCATATCACCCTCAAACAAATGGGCAAGCCGAAGTGGCTAATCGAGGTTTAAAACGAATACATGAAAAAACTGTAGGAATAAATAAAAAAGAATGGGCCGACAAGTTAGACGACGCTTTATGGGCTTTTCGAACTGCTTATAAAACCACTGTAGGCACAACCCCATATAAACTCGTCTATGGAAAAAGTTGTCACTTTCCAGTAGAAATAGCTCACAAAGCCTACTGGGCAATAAAAAACGTAAACTTAGATTTAGAAAATGCAGGTAAAAATCGATTTTGTCAAATAAATGAACTAGACGAGCTAAGGAATTATGCATATTCTAACTCTGAAATTTATAAAGAAAGAATGAAAAATTTACACGATAAATATATTAAATCTAATGAATTTCGGGTAGGAGATCAAGTTCTATTGTTTAATTCACGACTTCGATTATTTCCTGGTAAGCTAAAATCTAGGTGGTCAGGACCTTTTTCCGTCACCCATGTTTTTCCACACGGTGCAGTAGAAATTAAAACTCGAAATGGGATACCATTTAAAGTCAATGGCCAACGGCTAAAACTCTACAGAGGATCCATTGAGGATGAGGAAGAGGAGAAATCACTTCAAACGGTTAACGAATAAACTCATACCAGACATATTACAAGTAAGTGTACGTTTCAAAACCGGTAAGTCTTCTAACCATTTTCGGAAATAGGGGGCATGCACACAAGCACATCGTTAAAAAAAAAATTTCAAAAACTTTGCCCGGCACGAGGCCGTGTCCGCTGGACACGGGGCCGTGTCGAGGCAACTGTCGGGATAAAACCCTCTTTTCCTATCAGTTACACCATTCCACACGCCCCGTATAGCCGAAAACGCTCTGGTTCCAGGCGATTTTCTGCAGTTTTCCGACGTCACTACCGAGTTTAACAACGTCAAGGTATGATTCTATCCTCTTTAGTAGTTAGATTAGTTACTTGCATGTAGTTAAAACATCAAAAATTGGGGAAAAATCTAGGGTTCTTCATGTTCATCCGGATCGAACTCAAAATTTTTGATGAAATTTGTTAGTAGTAGTTTAGATTAGTATAGTAGGAAGTAAATAAACATGTATTGTTGATAGATTCGTTCGATTTCCAACTAAAACCCCAAACCCTTATTCTTGAACCGAAAAACACGAAATTGAAAGGGTAAACGGTTTGTTTTGGGAAAAACGACACTTAGGGTTTCATTTTCGGGGGAAACTGCTACTATTGGGCTAAAAATTTTCAGGTTTTCGAAACCGGGACGAAAAATGAAATTTTTGGGTTACAGACGCCTGGACACGGGGTCGTGTCCGCTGAACACGGGGCCGTGTCCAGCCCACTGTTTGCAGTTTCGCTCCAATTATCCTTGTTTCGTACTAACTTTTGATGTATTCTTTCAGATGTCGAAATTCACGAGGTTTAACGCAAGTGAACTGGACGCTAGGGTGCGATACGAGGTACTACAAACAAGACCGGAGGAGTACCCTAGGCGGGCGTGTACCGACTTGCTAACCATGGTGAATCAACTTGACCGATTCAACAACATTGTGAGAGGTCCACTGGCTGTCGCATTGAACACCCGGCTTCGGTCGGTGCATCAATGCACGATGGAGTTCTACAGCACCTTCATTTTCAACTCGAGATGTGACCCGTTTGACCATGATGCGGTCACATTCCGATGTGGAGGGACCACGTTGACAACCTCCATGGCACAGTTTGGAGCTATCATAGGGCTATATAGTGAAGAGGAATCGGGAAATGAAGAGAATACTGGGGGATTACGAGACTTGGATGCAACTGAACGCCAAGCCGCATGGGCTCAAATAGGTGAAGGAATCTACAACCCGAGCAGCACCAAAAGCACCAAACTGAGGGACCCGCTTTACCGCTACATTCACAGGCTCCTCACCTACTCGCTGAACCAGCGTCACGACAGTAGTGGCGTTGTAGGGTTGAAAGATTTGGTTGTCCTTCACTGCATCCACAACCAGAAGCCTCTCGATGTTCCCTATCTCTTGCTACGGAACATGCACCTAAATCGCCTTGCTCACGCTCCTACACCTATCTTCTTCGGGGGATGGGTGTACCGTCTCTTCAAGCATTTCACGAATATCCCAAGGTCCTTTGAAAGGAGTCCATGGTCGGGACGAGTTGACTACCACATTTGCCGAGCCATGAACTTACTTTATGAGGCGGAAGACGGGACGGTGAGCTTTCAAAGGACGCAAGGCTATGCATGGAACCCGCAGGAGGCTCTAGTTCTTCATGCACCACCTCCCCATTTTCAGTACCCACCCCAAGGCGATCCGGGTCAATCCTCCTCTCAAGGAGGCGGTTTTCCTAACTTTCAAAGTTTACATGATCTTTTGCAGGAAAACCTCATGTGCACCAGGATCACCTACAATCTCGCCAACAACACATACCACCGGGTTGGAGCTATCGAGCGCAACATTAACGATATACAAGATGATATCGGTAGCATCCGGGAGTACATGGCGAGGCATGGGGGTGGAGGTGATGGTAGCGATGAAGACATGGAGTAGGAGGCTTGAAGGAACAAGGGGCAGGTTGGTGATAAGCCCACAGGTTTAAGTACCCTTCTCTATCGAACAATTTACGGCCTGCGTGCCGCTTGTTGAACAATTTACTTTCCTTAACTATTTCTTTTATCTTTGTTTTATTTTTACTTTATGCGTGGAGACAATTAACGTTGGTAATTTAGGATGGTTTATGTTTGTTTGGTTTGGTATTGAGTGATTAGACAGGTACAATGCAAGGGTTAGAGTGCTAAACATTAGCACTTGCAGCCCCGAAATGGAGAAACCGGGAGACAAAACCTGTTTTTTAGGCTCACAGACTGTCCACACGGGGACGTGTCCAGCCGACACGCCCCCGTGTTCATCTCCCAGACCTGCTATTTGGTTACTGACCTGCAAATTTTTGCCAGACACGAGGCCGTGTTCACCCAACACGCCCCCATGTTCATCTTCTGTAAGTTCTCAGTACTGGCAGTTCGCCACGGGGCCGTGTCCAATGGACACGGGGCCGTGTCCAATGGACACGGGGCCGTGTCCAGACTGCCAGTAACATAAATCTTTGCTTTTTAACTTACTTTTACACATTCTAATCGACCAAAAACCTTATTTTTGGACACATTGAGGACAATGTGTAATTTAAGTGTGGGGGGGATGCTAAAACCTTGAATTTTGCAAATCCTAAATACAAGCCTTACACAAAACTCTATTGGAACCGCTAAACACCCCAAATTTTTTTCAAAAAACTTTTTCATTTACTTGTCTTAGTTTAAGTTGGAAATAACAAGTTCTAAAAAGGTTATATTTTTAAGTTTACAACCGATAGCGTCGTGATAACAAAGAACCAACATAAGAAAATTATGAAACGGCATAACAAGTCTAGTTAAAAATTCGATTATATATACTTGATCACATTAAAAACCCATTCCCACAAAAGTGAGTTTTGAGCCTTTATTGAGCATAAAAATATACATATTTAGACTAAATGCTCATTTTTTGTTTCTTGTGAGAATAGCCGCTTGGTTCTTACAACTCTAGAACTTGCCACGACAATACATTCCCGGTCCTTACCAACTTAAACCCAAGTAAGTAAATGATGGAGGCATTAGGACTAACCATTTTTTCTTTCAAAACCATTATTTTTCATTTTTTTTATCACCTACCCAAAATCCCCCTAGATAGCCCCTTTGAGCCTAAACCTTTCATTTCATTACCCCAAAACCCTTTTCACCCACCAAAAAACCTTTTTTTTATTTTTCACCCTTTATTTTAGTAACAAGCTCGGTTTTTCGTAAAACTCGCCTTTTTATGTGATGAAAAAAAAAATAAAAAAATAAAAAAAAAATGATGAAGTCAAAAACAAACAAAAGCTATATAAAAGCTTGTTTGGAAAAATACTTCAAAATAAAAAGTCGCTAAAGACAAGGTATTTTACGAAAACCGACGCTTTTTACGATTTTCGCCCTTTTACTAACCACTAACACAAACCACCCACCTTTAACCCAAGCCTAACCCTTCACCCCAAAAGTCCTCTTGATATTTACAAAGGTAAAAAGTTAAAAAGGAGGAGGATTGATTGCTTGGCAAGCCTATGGAAGGCGTAAGTTCCATGCCGCTCTCGAGTGATTCACTAAAAATATACACCTTCGGACGAGAGTTGAGTGATCCCCCGTGAGGTATGTGAACTTGTATATAAATGGAATTTTAATAAGGCATGCTATGCCCAAATAAGTAATTTATCTTATGAAACGTTCAAAATAAATCATAACGAATAGGATTGTAAATAAATAAAAATAAAACTTACTAAGACCTTGGATTCCCGACACTCTAGGACAAGCTAAAAACTTTCTCTTCTACCTATTCCATTTGGGAGTGTAAGCCACATTTAAAGAGTTTTGCTTGAGGACAAGCAAAAGTTCAAGTGTGGGGGTATTTGATGTGTGTAAAATGCAACATATAAATCACATCAATTAAGGCATAAAACTAACCCTTTTTAAGTACTAATGTTGGAAAAAGAGTGTTTTTGTCTTCCTTTTGTATTTTCAGGATGAAATGAGCTCAAAATCACAAAAGAAGCAAAAAGACAACTAATTCTAGCATAAATACAAGAAAAGGAACAAAAGTAGACTGCCCGGACCCTCAACGGCACCTCCCAGGGCAAAGAAGAGAAAACAGAAGACTGAACACGCCCCGTGTCCAGCGAACACGGGGGCGTGCCCAGGAAGTAGCAGAAAAGACAAACCAGTAGAAGCTTCCATTGCCCACCACGGGGCCGTGTCCAGCGGGCACGGGGGCGTGGTGAAAGTACAGCAGGCGCATTAATTGTAATTGCGAATTACAATTAATGAAGAGAGAGAATGTCAGACGGGCACGGGGGCGTGTCCAGCGGACACGGGGCCGTGCCCAGCCTTCTGTTCAGCCTATAAATAGGGGTGCTTGGCTTCATTCCATCTCATCCCTTGGCACACCACCTCTCTCACACTTCATCCACCACCCACCACCACCATAATACCATCATCCACCACCATCATCCATTGTCCATCATAGAGTGTGTGAGTCGTCTCGGGATCCAAGATTGATCGTAAGAGTTCTTGACAATCAAGGCCATGTTTGCCTAAGTCTCTTACATCACTTGGTGAAGACAAGTGTTTAGTATAATACTTTTTATTTTTAATCTTTTGCACTTTTTATTTGGTTTTGTATTAATGACTTTAATAACTAGTTACTTATGTTGAAGGTGATCATTCCTTATCGTTTGTCCGTGGTGTCTTGGCATTATTGTCACACCCCCAAAATCCCACCCGCGGAGTACCACCGCTTGGGAGCGTGACTGACCAGGATCAAGCCACCAATCATATTGAACATGTAAATATATATAGTAAAAGTTATCCATCAATACGAAAGGTGTTTATCAAAACCAACATAGTTAAGTATAGCGGAAGCATTAATGTAATAACCCAAACATAAGTGTTAATGTATGAAATATCATAAGTTATCACGATCCTTTTGCCCACAACGACCTGCTCCTCCTTGTGCAAGCTCCATATTGTACCTAAGGTCCTGCAAGGCATGCAGCAGATAATCAACAACTAGTTGAGCGAGTTCACAGAAAGTAAGTTCGTATTAATAGTGCGTAGGTTCAGCTAGAGGGGGCTTCCCATACAAGTGTATACTATTGGTGAGGGATTCTCACATTTATCCTTAACAATGGGGGCTTCCCATTATGGTACTTACTAGACTAAATGCAACCATGTGTTCTTCTTAATCCGAGAACAGGAATACGTACAAGGTCACGCAGGATTTACGTGAGTGCCCTTCCCCGAGGACAGTGGTACGTGTGGGGTTTACGCAGGATTTACGTAAGTGTCCTTCCGACCCGGAAGACAGTAGTGGGTGTTAGGTTACGCAGGATTTACGTAAGTGTCCTCCCGACCCCGGAGACAATGGTAGATACTAGTTTGCGTAGGTTTTACGTAAGTGTCCTGACTATCCTGAGGACGATGGTCTATAGTCTAGTGATTGTGTAAGTACGAGTAATCATTCCATATCAAACATTCCAACCCAATTCCCAACCCGGGAATCCCATGCCTTGGCTGTGTGAACTCACCTAGGATTGCTCGGCAGATACACAAAGAGTACTGGTAAGCTAGTAAATGGTCAACCACGTCCGGTTAACAGTAGTAGGGGAGTGACCCGAACGAGAGAATGATGCACGGTTGCCTTGTGCCGTCGAGTTCTAGAGAGAAGGAAGAGGAGCTAGGGTTTTGTGTGTGTTATGAGAATTGTAACAAATGAGAGAACAACCCCCCCCCTAAGGGTGTTTGTTTGCGTGAAAGGGGAGTGGGCCGAGCCCAACTCGGCTACCCATTGATCCGAATGCAAAGTGTAGCCCAAAAGGGCTTGTGCGATCGAGTGGTGTTGTGCGGTTTGGTTTGTTTATAAATATTCATACATATACGTAACACATATAGCACATAACATTTATATCATGCATTCATTAATCATTCAAGTTCATATAGTCACATATCGTGCACATACATCACATCAAAGTAGGTCCGAAATACAAGTTGTCACATTATCCCCAACTAAAAAGAAATTTCGTCCCGAAATTTGGTATGCACTCACTGAGGGAGCTAGGTAAGTTCAATCGTTCGATCACTGATTTTCCTGGGGTGTCACATCCTCCCCCCGTTGATCTGGAATTTCGTCCAGAAATTCCGAAGTAGTAGCTTCAGCCTCAGCATTGGTTCCAAATAAGTGGGGGTACTTTTCTGTCATCCTGTCTTCGCGTTCCCAGGTGTACTCTGGGCCACGTTTGGAGTTCCAACGTACTCGAACAAGAGGGATTCTCTTGTTTTTGAGGACCTTCACATCCCGGTCCGTGATTTCAACTGGCTCCTCGACGAACTGCAACCGCTCGTCGATTGTGAGTTCCTTAAAAGGAATGATAAGGGTCTCATCTGATAGGCACTTCTTCAGATTCGACACGTGAAAGACATTGTGAACTGCCCCGAGTTCAGCTGGTAGGTTCAATCTGTAGGCTACCTTGCCGATTTTCTCAACGATCTCGAATGGTCCGACATATCGCGGATTTAGTTTGCCCCGTTTGCCAAAACGAACCACACCCTTCCAGGGTGAGACTTTAAGTAAAACCCGGTCCCTGACCTGAAATTCCAATGGCTTTCTACGCTTATCCGCGTAGGCCTTCTGACGGTCGCGTGCTGCCGCCATGCGTTGTCGTATCTGTGCTATCTTTTCTGTGGCGTCCACTACAATCTCTGGACCCGTAATCTGACTATCCCCCACCTCTGCCCAACAGAGAGGTGACCGGCATTTACGCCCGTACAATGCCTCGAATGGAGCGGCTTGAATGCTGGTGTGATAACTATTATTGTATGAGAACTCCACCAGAGGGAGATGCTTTTCCCAGCCGTTGCCGAAATCGATAACACATGCCCGAAGCATGTCTTCAAGAGTTTGAATCGTTCGCTCAGACTGCCCATCCGTCTGAGGATGATATGCTGTGCTCATGTCTAACCGTGAGCCGAAAGATTTGTGCATCGCTTGCCATAGTTCTGACGTGAATCGTGCATCGCGATCCGAAATGATGGATGTGGGCACTCCGTGCCTTGAAACAACTTCCTTGAGATAGATGTCTGCGAGAGTGGAGAACTTATCCGTTTCCTTTATAGCCAGGAAGTGTGCAGACTTGGTGAGTCGATCCACGATCACCCATATGGTATCATTCCCCCGCTGGGATCTAGGTAAGCCTGTAACAAAATCCATGGAAATTTCTTCCCATTTCCACTGAGGTATTGTGGGTTGCTGAAGTAGACCCGCTGGTTTCTGATATTCAACCTTGACCCATGCACAGGTCAAACATTTGCCGACATAAGTAGCGATGTGGGCCTTCATGCTAGGCCACCAATAAGTAGTTTTGATGTCGTGGTACATCTTGACCGACCCTGGATGTACTGAGTAGCGAGACTTGTGAGCTTCATCCATCACAAGTTCGCGTAGACCGCCATAAAGTGGGACCCAAATACGCCCCGTTACATAGTAGGCGCCATCTGCCTTCTGTTCCATTCGTTGCCTTGAGCCGCGTAGGGCTTCAGCCCTGACGTTTTCTGGTTTCAATGCTTCTGCCTGGGCATCTCGTATCTATGTAGGAAGGCTAGACTGAATCGTAAGCTGTAGCGCTCGCACGCGCTGTGGTAGAGTGTCTTTCCGACTGAGGGCATCAGCCACAACGTTGGCTTTGCCTGGATGGTACTTGATGGCGCATTCGTAATCGTTCAGTAGTTCAACCCATCGTCGTTGTCGCATGTTCAAATCCTTCTGCTTAAGGATATGCTCGAGACTCCTGTGATCGGTGTAAATCGTGCACCTGGTACCGTACAGGTAGTGTCGCCATATCTTAAGCGCGAACACAACAGCTCCCAGCTCTAAATCGTGCGTCGTGTAGTTCCGTTCATGAATCTTAAGTTGGCGTGAAGCGTAGGCAATAACCTTATCCCGTTGCATCAATACACATCCAAGACCCTGGATGGATGCATCACAATATACTACGAAATCATCCGTGCCCTCTGGCAATGAGAGGATAGGTGCACTGCAAAGTCTATCCTTTAAGTGCTGGAAAGCAGTCTCCTGGGGCTCTCCCCAGCGATAGGTAACACCCTTCTGTGTCAGTAGCGTAAGCGACTGAGCAATCTTTGAGAAATCCTTGATAAATCGTCTGTAGTAACCCGCCAAACCCAAGAATTGGCGTATTTCCGTTGGCGTACGTGGTGCAGGCCAGTTTCTGATCGAGTCTACCTTGGATGGATCGACGTGGATCCCATCCTTGTTCACTACGTGGCCTAAGAAGTGGACTTCACGAAGCCAGAAGTCGCATTTCGAAAACTTAGCGTACAGCTGTTCCTTCCGTAGGAGTTCCAAAATAAGGCGTAGATGCTGCTCGTGCTCCTCCTGACTCTTGGAGTAGATTAGGATGTCGTCGATGAAAACAATGACGAACTTGTCAAGATAGGGTTTGCACACCCTGTTCATAAGGTCCATAAATACGGCAGGTGCGTTCGTTAACCCGAACGGCATGACAAGAAACTCGTAGTGACCGTAACAAGTTCTGAATGCGGTTTTGGAGACGTCCTCCTCTCGGACTCTCAGCTGATGATAACCAGACCTCAAGTCTATCTTGGAATAGTAACACGACCCTTGCAACTGGTCGAATAAGTCGTCGATGCGCGGAAGAGGATAACGGTTCTTCACCGTCACCTTGTTGAGTTCACGGTAGTCGATGCACATTCTGAACGTACCGTCTTTCTTTCTCACGAACAATACTGGAGCTCCCCAAGGCGAAGAGCTTAGACGAATGAAGCCCTTTTCCAAGAGCTCTTGTAGCTGCTTTGACAGTTCCTCCAATTCTGATGGAGCTAGACGATACGGTGCGCGAGCTATGGGTGCTGCTCCTGGAGCGAGCTCGATTTGAAATTCGACTTGACGGTGAGGCGGTAACCCAGGTAATTCTTCAGGAAACACCTGAGGGTAGTCGCGAACAATTGGAATATCCTCCAATTTCTTTTCCTTCACTGATGCATCTGAAACGAGTGCCAAGATTGCGGTGTGACCCTTTCGCAGGCACTTCTGAGCCTTCAAGAAAGAGATGATGCCTACCACTGCACCACTCTTGTCACCTTGAACTTCGAGAGGTTCTTGCCCTGAACGTGGAATACGAATGATCTTCTCACTGCATAAGATCTCTGCCTGATGTTGGGATAACCAATCCATCCCAATAATGATATCAAAACTTCCCAAGACTATGGGAATAAGGTCGATGGAGAAAACTTGACCGGCTAAGACAATACTACAACCCTTGACTATTTGCGTGGCTTCTAAACTCTTACCATTAGCTAGTTCTACGACGTGTTTGGTGTTTAGGGGTGTTGATGTACGTTTTAACAATTTACTGGCTTTCACAGAAATATAACTTGTATCCGCACCCGAATCAAATAAAACAGTAACGTAAATATCGTCGAGGAGAAACTTACCCATAACCACATTGGGATCGTTCATTGCGTCTCCTCGCCCCAGCACGAAAGCTCGACCCCTTGCCTCGTTGCCATTGTTGTTGTTTCCCCCGTTGTTGTTCCCGTTGCCCTGGTTATTGTTGTTGCGATTTTGGTTCTGGTTCAACTGAGGACAATCGCGTTTGAAATGACCTTCAGCCCCACACTGGAAACATCCCCGGTTTCCACGCTGTGGCTGCTGCTGCTGCTGTGGGTTCTGTGGAGCTGGTTGTTGCGGTTGCTGGTTCTGATTTGCAGGCCGTGGGCTCCTACAGTCTTTGGCCCCGTGACCCATCTTAAGACATCTTTGACAACGACCTTTGTTGCACTGGCCGCTGTGATGTCTGTTGCAGTTGTGACACTTGGGGTGAAACCCTTGATACATTCTCTGTCTATGACCACCAGAGGATTGCTGACTAGGACTCTGGTAGTGGTCAGTCTTCTGCTGCTGAGTTTGAGACTGAACTGTTGCTGAACCTTTGCTAGAATCCCCATCCCACTTTCTTTTGTTGTCACTGGGTGTAGTGGGAGTAGCGGCTGAAGTGGTAGCACTGATGCGTTTGGGCAACTTGTTCTGATCTACCGCCTGGTCCGTGAGGCGATGAGCAAGACGCTGGATATCCTGAATGTTGTCGAGGTTGGCCGATGTAACATGGCTCTGAATTTCTGAGGCTAGACCCTTGAGGTACAACTCGATGCGCTTGATCGGAGGGTCTACCATGGTTGGGCACAAGATGGCCAGTTCGTTTGATCGTTTCGTATAGGCTTCAATCTCTGACCCCGTCATTTTCAAGTGATAAAGCTCGTTCTCCAACTTGTGGATGTCATCACGCGTGCAGTATTCCCTCTTGATGAGTTCCTTGAAGTCGTTCCAGGGTGTGGCGTTAGCAGCTGCCAACCCTAAGATCTGAACTTGGGCGTTCCACCAAGTTAGTGCTATTCCTTCTAGCGTGCCAGTGGCGTATTTCACCCTGCGAACCTCAGGGCATTCACACATCTCGAACACTGACTCCAGCTTCTCAAACCAGTGGAGGAGTCCCACTGCCCCCTCTGTGCCGCTGAAAGTACTTGGACGACAGTCCATGAAGTTCTTAAAGGTGCAAACTTGCTGCTGCGCTGGTTGACCTATTGTGTACGAATAGGGCAAAGTTTAAATACAAGGGCTAGTTTAGGCGTGTAGGATCTAAAGATCCTAGTGTAAATTATGACTACATGATATACTACCTGCTTGAGCAGCTGCAAGTGCCGCAGCAACTTGAGCTTGAACGAGAGCCTCTAGCTGGGCTTGTGTCATATTAATTCGTCCAGACATGATCTTCATAGTAAAAGTAACGTAAGTGAGAGTGGTTCGCGAATAGGGCGATGACAGAAAAGCGTAAGCACATAGGTATTCTCATGTAATAAAGTCATGTGTATCTAAACGTAATGCGAGCAAAGTTCTATATAGTTCTAGCATACAGGCAATAAACATAAACCTTATTACCTAGGATGTCGAGTCTTGCACGTGGAGCGAAGCGTCATTGTGGATCGTTGAGAGCACTGTGCTGGTTATAGTCTGGTTTTAATAAAAACGTTTTCCCCATATTAAAACCAAGTTCTCTATAACCAATGGCTCTGATACCAATCTGTCACACCCCCAAAATCCCACCCGCGGAGTACCACCGCTTGGGAGCGTGACTGACCAGGATCAAGCCACCAATCATATTGAACATGTAAATATATATAGTAAAAGTTATCCATCAATACGAAAGGCGTTTATCAAAACCAACATAGTTAAGTATAGCGGAAGCATTAATATAATAACCCAAACATAAGTGTTAATGTATGAAATATCATAAGTAATCACGATCCTTTTGCCCACAACGACCTGCTCCTCCTTGTGCAAGCTCCATATTGTACCTAAGGTCCTGCAAGGCATGCAGCAGATAATCAACAACTAGTTGAGCGAGTTCACAGAAAGTAAGTTCGTATAAATAGTGCGTAGGTTCAGCTAGAGGGGGCTTCCCATACAAGTGTATACTATTGGTGAGGGATTCTCACATTTATCCTTAACAATGGAGGCTTCCCATTATGGTACTTACTAGACTAAATGCAACCATGTGTTCTTCTTAATCCGAGAACAGGAATACGTACAAGGTCACGCAGGATTTACGTGAGTGCCCTTCCCCGAGGACAGTGGTACGTGTGGGGTTTACGCAGGATTTACGTAAGTGTCCTTCCGACCCGGAAGACAGTAGTGGGTGTTAGGTTACGCAGGATTTACGTAAGTGTCCTCCCGACCCGGGAGACAATGGTAGATACTAGTTTACGTAGGTTTTACGTAAGTGTCCTGACTATCCTGAGGACGATGGTCTATAGTCTAGTGATTGTGTAAGTACGAGTAATCATTCCATATCAAACATTCCAACCCAATTCCCAACCCGGGAATCCCATGCCTTGGCTGTGTGAACTCACCTAGGATTGCTCGGCAGATACACAAAGAGTACTGGTAAGCTAGTAAATGGTCAACCACGTCCGGTTAACAGTAGTAGGGGAGTGACCCGAACGAGAGAATGATGCACGGTTGCCTTGTGCCGTCAAGTTCTAGAGAGAAGGAAGAGCAGCTAGGGTTTTGTGTGTGTTATGAGAATTGTAACAAATGAGAGAACAACCCCCCCCCCCTAAGGGTGTTTGTTTGCGTGAAAGGGGAGTGGGCCGAGCCCAACTCGCCTACCCATTGATCCGAATGCAAAGTGTAGCCCAAAAGGGCTTGTGCGATCGAGTGGTGTTGTGCGGTTTGGTTTGTTTATAAATATTCATACATATACGTAACACATATAGCACATAACATTTATATCATGCATTCATTAATCATTCAAGTTCATATAGTCACATATCGTGCACATACATCACATCAAAGTAGGTCCGAAATACAAGTTGTCACAATTATTTTACTGTCTATATAAAATAAAAGATTTTCACCATTCATATCTCCACGGTCTATATGGAGGTATGTTGGCTACCTGGTCGGGGGTTAAGGGAACGGTTTGGTAAGGGTCTTGCCCTTGTTCAGCGTTTAGAGGTCCTGCTTGGGACCTGGGTCAAATTTAGTAGGATCTCTTTCAATGCCCATAGGTATTGGATGGCGGGGATCCAAACTCTTTGACCCCCTCATAAGTTAACTACTATTAATACTATAACCCGGCTATTTAGGACTGTATCCCTGCTGACTCAGACTACTTAGCCGAGGGTAACGTCACCGCCGAAAGCGGGGCCTACCACAATTTGCATTAATAACTTAATTCATTATCTTTCAATAATCCGACCCTTTAGGATTGTATCCTTGCTGACTCAAACTACTGGGTTGAGGGTAACGTCGCCTTCAAAAGAGGGGCCTACTACAATAACTAAGATAATCTCTTAAACAAGTGCAAAAGTGCGAAAATAATCAAAGGTTATACTAATACACGTGTCGGATCCAAGTGATTCATCTTGTCTATCTGTTTTTATTTTATTTTATTTTTCAGCATTTAGTTAGTTTTTATTTTTCTTAGTTTAAAACATTTTTCTCACTTTTTGATTTGATTAGACGTTGAGGATAAACCGGTATTAAAAGCTCTTGTGTCCTTGGACGACCTCGATATCTTACCAACACTATACTACGTCCTCGATGGGTGCACTTGCCCATATGTGTGTTTAGTGTTAGTAAATATCGTGTTTTATAAATTTAAAACTTGGCTAAAAGTGTAAAAAGGGGCTTAAATATACATCTAAATTATATACACACCGACACACATCAGTAGCAATAAGGAAAAACTGTTCACCATTGGGTTGCAAAGCCAATAGTATGTGTGAAACTGCAGCAGGAAGACTCCGGTATGAAGACATAATCACCACTATGGGCCCCCGGCCTCATGGGTGTGGGCTCGCTACACCCAAATAGATCTATCACTCATGTCCCGTGGTCCTACAATGAGGATTAATGGCCTTAAGTGTCATGCCCACCACTCACTTGATCGCGTAGTAAAAACCCTCCTTAAGCTAACCATACCATGTATAAAATGTCTGTAATAAATCGTAACATGTATTCCACCCCCGAAGTATAAAACTAAAAATAGTTAAGAGTAAAAGGGGGACATGAACTCACTGTAGTGCGTCTTGTACCGTATCTCAAACTCTGTCAGCTACACGACAACCTACAACGTACTAATGTCTATTAGACGAACGGGTCGTGCCTTGGCTTAGAGTTTAAGGTTTTGAGTTACGTTTCTTATATTATTCCGAGTGATAATTATTTGTCAAAATAATTAATATTTCAACTTACTCATATGTCGTGTTGGAATATTTGTTCGTTCAATATTCTCGTATTAACACTTCTAAAGTATTTTGATATACACGTTTCCTTCCCAAGGATGGGATATTTTACACATGTATGCTCGTATTGGAATTATATTTTTAAGTCCTTTTTAGAGAATATATGCATAACCATATTCATGCATAAAACCAACCTCCGATACTTTGTATTTGTTACAAAAATTATGGCGAGGTTTATGTTTGAGAAACATGGTCTAAAATATACTAGTAAACACTTGTCTAGAAAATATTTACTAAGTGTTAGGATTTTCGGAAAATTTCGCCATAGTCTCCTTTGTAAATGGAGGTATCCGTGCTAAATAGCATATCATTTTATTTAACATATATCCCGTTAGATCGTTTTCACATAACCAACCCGACATTTAGACATGCAAAATACTACTTATGTCGTTTCAGCTTTAATGTTCAAAACTGGACTGTTTTCGAGCATTTTAATAAAATAGTTAACTCATTCCAAGAATTCTCAAATTTTTGCAGAATGTCCTATATGATCCAAATATTATTGTGTAAAAATATCGGGGTCCAGTTCATTACCAATATTTTAGAGAAATTCATTTACCGGACTGCAATCAGATTTGTCACTTTCTGACTGCAGTCTACGGAATAATTCACTAAAACTTTATCGTAAGTCTGATTGACGAAATTCCAGTTGGAGGATCACCGAGACAACAGTGACCATCTACAGTAAAAATTCCATGAGCTAATTCTACTCAGGTTTCAAGTTATGACAAAGAATACAACACATATTTTCTGCAGTAAAAACACAGCTTGAGCTGCTATCCAAACACAGACCTTTAAAAATAGTAAACGACCTTGAAAAATTACAATTCCAGTGCCATTTAATCCGTTTTTCGAAAATGCATATTTTTGGCTTCAGAAAATCAGTTTTTCGATTTATAATGATCCAGTTACAGCCTGTTGAAGTTGGCTGAAAATGCTAATCAGCATGCTTTTTAGAGTGTAAATGTTACTAAAACGCGTCAACAATTGTTCTATCAACGGGTTTATCGAGAAATCAATGATCAAACAACATGCATGCTTATACCAACTTAATCCAACCAGATTTTATGTAAGTTTATGTCCATTTTCTAGTTCATTCTCTTTTATGTTCTTGTGTTAAACATTAACTACAATCCTTCGAATAATCAACGTAGAAGTGATTCAAGAGTTAAATCGAAGACTTACAACTAGCACAAAGGCTAGGGATGAACTTGTGAACAAAAATGATGATGAAAATGGCGTGAAAATGCAAGGTGTTATGTTTCTTCAAGACTCCAAGCTCCAAGCTTCACAAGACTTCTTCTAGCACTTGTTTTGGACTTGAAAGTGGATCAAATGAGTGGGTGTTGAAGTGATGGTGGTGGTGGCGGATATATGCAGCCGAGAGGGAGAGAGGGAGTGAGAAAATGGGGGAGTGAACTTGTTGGTGAAGGTGAAATGATGAGATTAAGCTCTAGCCCAACCTATTTGTAATGATTGTGATATCTTGGCAATTGTAGTAAATAAAAGAGGTCCAACCAAAAATAGAAGGAATATTTGGTAGGGGATTTGAAATGATTGAGGGTGGGTCCCCTTGCTTGAGCCGAAAATTGTCACAACCCGACCACGTAAAACAACAAATCGTGGCGGAAACGTCGGAGAGTGTTGTAACAGAATTATTGTTTCAAACCATGGATACAAAGAGTTTCGTTTTATTAAATATTAAACATTGTCTTAAAGTTAAACAAGCAAGTCAAACATAGTCTATCATCGTTATTAAATCACTAAGGCCTCGTCCGGTCCTAAGTGAGCATGCATCCTATTCGCAATCGACATTAAGCAACATCACCTGAAACATATGTAAAAACAAAGTCAGCAAAGAAATGCTGGCGAGTACATAGGTTTTGTGAGAGCGTCAGATTCATGGCTCGTTTACATGTCGAAATGACTCGTACAACTTCGTTAATCGATATTAGAAAAACTTGTTTTGTGAATTGTTTGTAAAATGAATAACCAAGTCAAAACAGATTTGGTTATAATTTATAAGCCTTGATGCCATGAATCTTAACCCAAAACCTTTGTTTTCGTAAACCAAATCGTAAATCGTCCTCGTAATAAAACTCGTATGGTTTGTATCGTTTAGTAAACCTCGTTGTGTGACATCGTTTAACTCGTTCTTGTTATAAATCATCGTTCACTTGTTTAAATCATTCATAATCGTTCAATCGTTCAACATCGTTCTCGTACAAATCGTTCTCGTTTTAATTGTGAAAACTACTTTTGGTCGTCTCGCTAATAACATTTAAACCTTTGTGACTCGTTCATCGTTCAACTCGTATTAACAAACCACCAAAGGGTAAGTTAACAATCATCAGATTCAGTCGTTACCCACCTCACCCACACATAACCATGGGTGCAGTCTGATAACGAGATTTGTCAGATCCTATGGTACCATAACCTAATACTGGTCGGCTTGATCAATGCTAATGAATGTCATTCGTTATGTAACCACTACCAACAAGTTCGTTCACATTATCGAAATTGTTATTAGTTTAGTATAAACCATCTTAATCGTTTTTGAAACCATCGTTAAAATATCGAGATCGTTTTGATGCATATGAATCACCCCAAAACAATCGAAAACAGTAAAAAGAGGGGATCTATGTACTCACCTTTCGGTGCATTTTTATAAGTTAACACAATCCCTCAAATTGTTTATTCATCCTAAATTAAATAAGGATGATTTAATAATCAAAACTCACAAAAAATACATAAGTTTCTCCGATACTTAGAATTTCACATAACTTTGAGATTTTTCTCAAAAAGTTTTTATTTTTGATTATATTGGTGTATTTGTATATATGTACTCAAGCGTAATACACATAAGCTTGTCAAGTATTATCATACCATTATACACATATTGTAAAACACATATCACATTATAATACATAAAATAACCCATGAACAACCCATTCTGGTGTATGTCGAAAAACACTTATTTTAGCGATTCGGTAACATTTTTGAGCGTCGGAAGTCACGTATGACTAACCAAACACCGAGTAAACTTAATATAAGTTAAAATACTTATTTTTATATCAAAAAATATCAGTTTGGTTACTGATCTAAAACAGTTTTATAAAAATCCTCCGAAAAGGCGATTTTTAACCGTTTTACCGCATAGTTTTGCATCAAACATTACCCGAACCATCCCAAATCGAAACGACTTGAAATTTTAACATAACCCATGTTATTTACTGAATAAAATAGTGGTTATACTCATGATAGTGTAGGTTGTAACAACTCTCACTAAAATTAATATTTAGTATGATAATTATCCAATAAGGAAACCCTAATTAAGACACCCAAGTGATTCTGCACAAAACCCTAAAATTTCCGGAATGATCGGAATCAGGATCAGGGCCCCTAAAACTCAAGGGGGGGTTAAACCTAGTGGACGATTATCCTAAAAACGCGTTGCCTAAATCTGATTGGTCGAATCTGTTGATTCAGCATAGCTAGTCCCATGCGTGGCAACCCTATAGTCGGTTCCAACCCTTTACGGACCGTAAAGGGTTAGGCTTACGGTCCGTAAGCGTGTCCAATTTCGTGTATAAATAGCCGACCTTGGCTCTTGCTTTCTGTTGTTAAAACGACGGCCAAATTCCTCTTGTACGTCGAGTTATACTAAACACAGTCCAAAACACACACACACACCACGAAGTGCTGCCGCAATCAGGGTATTAACTCGATCACTGTTCAATTCTTTTCTTTCCGTCAGCTTTTATTTTTGTAAATAATAGCTCGGGATTTTACCCTCTAAATCCCTAAACTCTGCTCGTTATTTGGGTAATAACTCTAATCACTGGTACGATACTTTATCCGATCGATTATAACTATCCAACGATTGTCTGAGTGCTGCTCAAATTGAGTTATACTTTGTTATTCATCGTGATTTCGACTTGAATGTTTGAGTGCTGTCCGAACTCGGGCTATACTCTGTCATTTGTTGTGAATCCGCTGAATTGTTAAGTATTGCACTTGTAAATCGTTGTGAGGGTTCTATCTCGTGATTATCGTTAAAGTTGAATTGAGTTAATACACTAATACGAGTTCCATTGTGTCTAGAAATTAGAACTCGTAATCAGGAAACTGCTAGAGTACTTAATAGCTAAGTAAACTTAATAGTTAAATAAACTTAGCAGTTAAGTTAGCTGAGTAGATTAATTAATCTGTTAATTAAATTAAGTATGATTAATTAATTAGTTAATCAAGATTAATTAAGCTAAACTAGATTAATTAAAGCTAAGTACAATTAATTAAGATTAAGCAGGATTCATTAATCAACTAAATAAGATTTAGTAATCACCTAAATAAATAAATATACATATATATATAATAGATAATATCAAAGGAGGGTGCTAGGAAGGTGTAAGAGGATAGATATAAGAGAATAGGAAGCTTCCTAGAAGATGCATAAGTAACTTTCTAGAAAAGCTATAGGAAACTTCCTAGAACTTTCATACTTCTTGCCTATAAATAGGAAGCTTAGGAATTCATTTCCTTTGTTCATTTCTTTCTTCTTTTCTCTATACGTTGGTGTTCTAACCAATAATCACCGATGCGATGCTCTGTCCGATCGATTCATGAACCATCCAACGAATACCGAAGTACTGTGCTTTGTGAATTTCGTTAAACGGATGCCAAAGTATTATACTCTGAGAGTTTGTTAAATGTATGCCAAAGTACTATACTTTGTGATTTCGGTAAATGGAATCCAAAGTGTTACACTTTGTGAAATTCGTTAAGGTTCGAATCTCGTGACTACCGTTAAGGTTTGATTTGGGTTTTACACAAATACGTATTCCATTCTGTTAAACTATATGTTTAACTACCAAAAATACTCCCAACTACACACTCACAATCAAACAAACTATTAAATCATCAGAAGATCCAGAATAATAAAGTGCATGCTTAATTATCGGAAGAAGTAGAATCAAGAAGCTTGTTAACTCAATCTTGTATGCTTATAAAGTGAGTCATTCCTCTTTTATAAACTCTTTTCTCACAGTTTGTGAGTCATTCTCTTTTTACCAAATATGCTTTACAAAACTCCAAACTATTTTAAGTTATAATTACAGGGATTAAGTCTATGTAATCACCAAATTACAGCCGGTATGTGGGGTTTTGTATACATTACTTATTTCCCGTCACACTTGGACAAACGGGTGGCCAAGGGGTGATCTGACCACAGTCACAGACACCATTGGACAAATGGGCTAGCCAATGGATGGTCGAGTGACAAATACTGTGGGTAGTTGGTTTGATATCAGAAACATTGTAATTCCCCTTAATACTATGAATTATAACAAATCTGTTTTATATAAAACCTGAATGAACTCACTCAGTATTTCCCGCTGATAAAACCTTTTTAAAACGCGTTTCAGGTAATTACAGTATATTGGAGTAGGAATTGGATCCGGCACCGAAGGCATCAAGAAGTGGCTTATTTTATTAATTAAATCAAATTAAGAAATATCATTTTTAAAGCTACCTTTGTAAAACATGGGTTTATTCCATCTATTTAATAAATAAAATCCGGTGTTTTAAAAACTCTGATATTTTTCCTAACTCACGGTCCTGATGAAATTTCCGCTGCAATGTTTTTCAAAATAATCACCGGTACCACTGGACTGCTCACGGCACCGATTCCGGCCAGGATGGGGTCGGGGGTCGTGACACAGGTCTTACTAAAGCACACAAATCATGCAAATTTCACATAATTTACCACTTTTTAAGCTATATGTACAACATGCAAAGCTATCAAACCTATGTCAAAGTTTCATGCCATTATAATACACCAAATAATGTTATTTTTAGTGTTTATAATCTGTTCAAAATCACTTTTGTCATACAACCATTTTTTATCACTTCTTGAGCTTTAGATCAACATATGTCCTCATGTACAAGTGTCTAAAGCATGCTATCATATCAACATCATTTTATATGAGTTTAAATGCATCAAATATGTGATATATTCATGTTTATTTGCTGATGTAATTTACATTTTTCATATCATGCATAGATCATTAAACACTTGCATTTTAACTATCTTTCATGAAGAAGCAACAACATAAACAAGTACTTATCAAGAAACCAAACTTCAAAACCCATACACACATATATATGTATCGTTATATATACATATATAACATCATCATTTTTATTTTGTAACAAGACTCATTTCTTTTTAGTTTCAAGTTAGTGAAAAATCCAAGAACCTTGAGAAACTTCTATCATCATCAACAACACCAAAAATCAAGAGCAAGGATTTAAAAATAAATTTTATACCTTCAAGATTTTGATGGGTTTTTTGACAAAGTATGATGATATGGAGCTTGGTTCTTGCTTGAGTCACCTTCAAATCACCTTAGGATCCTCAAAAGTGCATGGAACAAGCTTGGAATGAACTTGAATCTTGAAGAACTAAGTTGAAAAGTTGGAAATGGAGGTGATGGTGGTGTTTACGGTTGGGAGGAGAGAGAGAGGAGGATTTGTTTGAGATTTGAAGTCTTGGGAATGTGAAGATACAAGATATGGAAGATATAAATAAGATTACATGCACTACACTTGGCCAATGAGAATAAAAAGGAATATTTTCATAATCTTGCAAAATTATTTAGTGGGGCCAACATGATGATGACCGAAATTGGGAGGGGGAGGGGTTAAAGTGTAACTTTGATTGGTAAATCAGTTAAAAAAACAGGTATTTACTGGATACCGGGTATTTTATCTAGCGTTTAAATCCCGGTTTATGGCGTTCTAAATTATTTTTATTGTTCTATAAAAATAAACCCGCCAAAATATTGCCGAAATAAATTTCAGTTGCCAAGATTTGGCTGCGTTGTCTGCGTTTTGCTGTAGAAGCACTGTGTCGCGCAGAAACACGCGGTACGCG
Organism: Helianthus annuus; assembly: GCF_002127325.2. Taxonomy (NCBI): domain Eukaryota; kingdom Viridiplantae; phylum Streptophyta; class Magnoliopsida; order Asterales; family Asteraceae; genus Helianthus; species Helianthus annuus. Next base: position 87,666,855 of record NC_035441.2, read on the forward strand.
CTTAAACTTGAAAAATAACGTTTTTAAGCGTTTTAATTTATTTTTCAACGCGGACCTGATTAAAAATAAAATTTTAATCATAACAGAATATTTTTGGGATTTAAATATTATCCGGGCGGTCACCAACGTTCATTTCGCAGTTTTGTCGGGATTAGTTCTAAAGTTCAAATAAACATGTTTTGCCATATCGAATCCTTTGAAACTTATTTCTAAGTTATGTAAAGGATATTTAAGGTATGTTAAGCTTACGTCACAGTTCCGCAGTGTACGTCATGTTAAACTGATTGTGTTTTCGCACCAGTTTGCGTATAACCTTCTAGAAAGCGATTTAAAGCTTGAAATCGGAATCGAATCAACTCGTAAAATCATCAAACACAAATACACATATAATAACACCAAATCACAATGTTTTATTGATAATTGACATTGTTTTATATTATACATCGATTACAGAACACAGTTGTCACAAAAATTAGAGAGGGGGGGTTAATTGTAAGCGTGGATTTATTTGGTGTGACTTCTTAGATTGTGTCACACCCTAGCTTTTGCGGAAGCGTGGATTTATTTGGTGTGACTTCTTAATACCATAGCGACAATCACAACAATGCTATATGATAAAAATACAGGATGTTCATCCATTAGAATAGTTTAAAAAAATGCACAACATATTGTCTTAAAACATCAATCCCAAAACATATTACAAACCATGACTTGCTTAAAATGAGTTCATAAGACTCAACGAAAGACTACCAACAAAATGAGGATTTGAGACATGCAACCCGTCCAGGAAGGAGTTACACTTCCCAAACCAATGACCCTGGATGACATCCTTATTTAGTACGCAGCTAACATGCATCACCTACCAGATCCGATTAATTCCCTGAAATACATGTTGTTTGAAAATATCAACAAAAGTTGAGCGAGTTCATGTGTAAGTTTGTGTGTATAAGCCGTTAAAATAAGTCTCGTATGTATAAAAGTCCCTGGTATGTATCAATAAGGAAAAACTGATCACCATTGGGTTGCAAAGCCAATAGTATGTGTGAAACTGGTGCAGGAAGACTCAAACCTTGCAAATTTGTCTCCGGTATAAGCATAATCACCACTATGGGCCCCCGACCTCATGGGTGTGGGCTCGCTACACCCAAATAGATCTATCACTCATGTCATGTGGTCCTACAATGAGGATTAATGGCCTTAAGTGTCATGCCCACCACTCACTTTATCGCGTAGTAAAAACCCTCCTTAAGCTAACCATACCATGTATAAAATGTCTTTAATAAATCGTAACATGTATTCCACCCCCGAAGTATAAAACTAAAAATAGTTAAGAGTAAAAGGGGGACATGAACTCACTGTAGTGCGTCTTGTACTGTATCTCAAACTCTGTCAGCTACACGACAACCTACAACGTACTAATGTCTATTAGACGAACGGGTCGTGCCTTGGCTTAGAGTTTAAGGTTTTGAGTTACGTTTCTTATATTATTCTGAGTGATAATTATTTGTCAAAATAATTAATATTTCAACTTACTCATATGTCGTGTTGGAATATTTGTTCGTTCAATATTCTCGTATTAACACTTCTAAAGTATTTTGATATACGCGTTTCCTTCCCAAGGATGGGATATTTTACACATGTATGCTCGTATTGGAATTATATTTTTAAGTCCTTTTTAGAGAATATATGTATAACCATATTCATGCATAAAACCAACCTCCGATACTTTGTATTTTGTTACAAAAATTATGGCGAGGTTTATGTTTGAGAAACATGGTCTAAAATATACTAGTAAACACTTGTCTAGAAAATATTTACTAAGTGTTAGGATTTTCGGAAAATTTCGCCATAGTCTCCTTTGTAAATGGAGGTATCCATGCTAAATAGCATATCATTTTATTTAACATATATCCCGTTAGATCGTTCTCACATAACCAACCCGACATTTAGACATGCAAAATACTACTTATGTCGTTTCAGCTTTAATGTTCAAAACTGGACTGTTTTCGAGCATTTTAATAAAATAGTTAACTCATTTCAAAAATTCTCAAATTTTTACAAAATGTCCTATATGATCCATATATTATTGTGTAAAAATATCGAGGTCCAGTTCATTTCCAATATTTTAGAGAAATTCATTTGCCGGACTGCAATCAGATTTGTCACTTTCTGACTGCAGTCTACGGAATAATTCACTAAAACTTTATCGTAAGTCCGATTGACGAAATTCCAGTTGGAGGATCACCGCGACAACAGTGACCATCTATAGTAAAAATTCCATGAGCTAATTCTACTCAGGTTTCAAGTTATGACAAAGAATACAACACACATTTTCTGCAGTAAAAACACAGCTTGAGCTGCTATCCAAAAACAGACCTTTAAAAATAGTAAACGACCTTGAAAAATTACGATTCCAGTGCCATTTAATCCGTTTTTCGAAAACGCATATTTTAGGCTTCAGAAAATCAGTTTTTCGATTTATAATGATCCAGTTACAGCCTGTTGAAGTTGGATGAAAATGCTAATCAGCATGCTTTTTAGAGTGTAAATGTTACTAAAACGCGTCAACAATTGTTCTATCAACGGGTTTGTTGAGAAATCAATGATCAAACAACATGCATGCTTATACCAACTTAATCCAACCAGATTTTATGTAAGTTTATGTCCATTTTCTAGTTCATTCTCTTTTATGTTCTTGTGTTAAACATTAACTACAATCCTTCGAATAATCAACGTAGAAGTGATTCAAGAGTTAAATCGAAGACTTACTGATGTGTGTAAAATGCAACATATAAATCACATCAATTAAGGCATAAAACTAACCCTTTTTAAGTACTAATGTTGGAAAAAGAGTGTTTTTGTCTTCCTTTTGTATTTTCAGGATGAAATGAGCTCAAAATCACAAAAGAAGCAAAAAGACAACTAATTCTAGCATAAATACAAGAAAAGGAACAAAAGTAGACTGCCCGGACCCTCAACGGCACCTCCCAAGGCAAAGAAGAGAAAACAGAGACTGAACACGCCCCGTGTCCAGCGAACACGGGGGCGTGCCCAGGAAGCAGCAGAAAAGACAAACCAGTAGAAGCTTCCATTGCCCACCACGGGGCCGTGTCCAGCGGGCACGGGGGCGTGGTGAAAGTACAGCAGGCGCATTAATTGTAATTGCGAATTACAATTAATGAAGAGAGATAATGTCAGACGGGCACGGGGGCGTGTCCAGCGGACACGGGGCCGTGCCCAGCCTTCTGTTCAGCCTATAAATAGGGGTGCTTGGTTTGATTCCATTTCATCCCTTGGCACACCACCTCTCTCACACTTCATCCACCACCCACCACCACCATAACACCATCATCCACCACCATCATCCATTGTCCATCATAGAGTGTGTGAGTCGTCTCGGGATCCAAGATTGATCGTAAGAGTTCTTGACAATCAAGGCCATGTTTGCCTAAGTCTCTTACATCACTTGGTGAAGACAATTGTTTAGTATAATACTTTTTATTTTTAATCTTTTGCACTTTTTTATTTGGTTTTGTATTAATGACTTTAATAACTAGTTACTTATGTTGAAGGTGATCTTTCCTTATCATTTGTCCGTGGTGTCTTGGCGTTATTTTACTGTCTATATAAAATAAAAGATTTTCACCATTCATATCTCCACGGTCTATATGGAGGTATGTTGGCTACCTGGTCGGGGGTTAAGGGAACGGTTTGGTAAGGGTCTTGCCCTTGTTCAGCGTTTAGAGGTCCTGCTTGGGACCTGGGTCAAATTTAGTAGGATCTCCTTCAATGCCCATAGGTATTGGATGGCGGGGATCCAAACTCTTTGACCCCCTCATAAGTTAACTACTATTAATACTATAACCCCGCTATTTAGGACTGTATCCCTGCTGACTCGGACTACTTAGCCGAGGGTAACGTCACCGCCGAAAGCGGGGCCTACCACAATTTGCATTAATAACTTAATTCATTATCTTTCAATAATCCGACCCTTTAGGATTGTATCCTTGCTGACTCAAACTACTGGGTTGAGGGTAACGTCGCCTTCAAAAGAGGGGCCTACTACAATAACTAAGATAATCTCTTAAACAAGTGCAAAAGTGCGAAAATAATCAAAGGTTATACTAATACATGTGTCGGATCCAAGTGATTCATCTTGTCTATCTGTTTTTATTTTATTTTATTTTTCAGCATTTAGTTAGTTTTTATTTTTCTTAGTTTAAAACATTTTTCTCACTTTTTGATTTGATTAGACGTTGAGGATAAACCGGTATTAAAAGCTCTTGTGTCCTTGGACGACCTCGGTATCTTACCAACACTATACTACGTCCACGATGGGTGCACTTGCCCATATGTGTGTTTAGTGTTAGTAAATATCGTGTTTTATAAATTTAAAACTTGGCTAAAAGTGTAAAAAGGGGCTTAAATATACATCTAAATTATATACACACCGACACACATCAAGTTTTTGGCGCCGTTGCTGGGGACACAAGGATTTTAAGAAAGTTAGGAATCAGCGGCCTAATCATATTTTTATTTTTCTTTAATTTTTTAGGATTTTTTCTAAGATTTTCAGCTTCTGCAGAGCTCAACACGGGGCCGTGCCTGGTCGGACACGGGTCGTGCCCAGCATCGTTACTGGCAGTTTTTGTTTTCCAAGTTACAGAAGGCTGACCACGGGGCCGTGCCGGTGCAACATGGGGCCGTGTCCAAACTTCCAGTAACTGGGATCTGGAAAACAATCACTGAAATTCCGACCACGGGCCGTGTTCACTCAACACGGGGCCGTGGTGAACCTTCTGACCAACATTCTTTTCTGTTTTTATTGCAGGACTTGGAACCCGACGCCAACCTCACGTAGTGTATGAGCTCCAGTTCCAATAAAGACATAAAAGAACCACTAGAAGAACCCGAACGCTTTCTCAGAAAAAGGTTAAAAGCCAAAAACCAAGAGAAGGTTTCGGGTGATCCACCTCCAATGGCGGACCAACGTACCCTTATGGATTATCTACGACCCACCGTAGGTAATCTAGGCGCCGCTATAAATGCTCCGAATGTCGAAGCCAATAACTTCGAACTTCGGCCACATTTGATACAAATGCTCCAAAACTCCGCAACCTTCCATGGGCTTGCGGACGAGGATCCCCATCTACATATAACTAATTTCTTGGAAATATGTGATACCTTTCGGATCAATGGAGCATCAAACGACGCCATCCGCCTCCGTATGTTTCCCTTCTCACTAAAAGACCGAGCGAAAGCTTGGCTCAACACCCTCCCAGCTGGATCGGTAAACACCTGGGATGAACTAGCCCAAAAATTTCTATATAAGTATTTCCCTCCTTCTAAAACTGCTAAGTTAATGGCTGAAATTAATACATGTTCACAAGAGGACGGGGAATCCTTATATGAAACTTGGGAAAGGTTCAAGGAGCTATTACGCAAGTGTCCCCATCACGGCCTCGCAATATGGCAACAAGTATCCACTTTCTATAATGGATTGTTGCCACACACTAGGCAGACACTTGATTCTACCTCCGAGGGACTTTTAGGTAATCGACGCCCACACGAAATATATAATCAAATTGAGGAAATTGCTCAAACCAATTTTCAATGGCACACCCCCCGGGGAAATAAGTCGATCACCCCGGGCGCCCATAAGGTCGATGAAAGCATTTCTTTACAAGCCCAAATCGAGGCCCTTTCTTCAAAGATAAAAAAATTGGAAATGACAAAAACAGTCTCGGTTAGGGCTTGTGAAGGGTGTGGTGGGTCACATGAAAATTGGAGTTGCATGAAAGAAACAGACGATCAACAAGAAATGGTAAACTACATTGATAATAGACCTAGGCCGTCGGGTCCCCCAACGGGAACTTACAACCAAGGATGGCGAAACCACCCAAACCTTGGTTGGAGGGAACCCGGCAATAGTAGTAACCAACAAACCCAACGAACAAACTTTCAGCAACCAAGAAATGAGTCACAAAATTTCACTCAACAACAAGGTGGACGAGAAAGGCTCGAAGATACTATATCTCGCCTCGTCTCTGACACTGATAAGAAAAACTCGGAAAGATTTCTACAATTAGAATCTAATTTTAGAAATCAACAAGCTAGCATTCAAAACATAGAAAAACAATTAAATCAAATAGCTCAAAATTTTTCCGAGAGACCGCAAGGCGCATTACCTAGCAATACCGAAACAAACCCAAAGGCGCAAGTTCACCTCATCACACTACGAAACCGCACAGTAGGGCCTGCAGAAGTGCCATCGCCAACGGAAGAAACAATACCGACACCTCTGCAGGAGAAGAACTCTCCTCCATCACCAGAGCCGACCAAGGCTCCTCGAGTTCCGTACCCCGGTAGGTTAATTCGTCAAAAGACAAATGAGCAATTCGCAAAGTTCGAAAGTCTGTTAAAACAATTGCACGTCAATATTCCTTTTATCGAAGTCCTAACCCAAATGCCCAAATACTCTAAATTCATGAGGGACTTCCTTACGCATAAGAGGAAAATTGAAAATTTGCAATTAGTTAATTTAGGCGAAGAATGCTCTGCCCTCGTGCTCAATAAACTTCCCCAAAAGAAAATCGATCCCGGAAGCTTCACGATTCCATGCTCAATAGGGGAATCGCCCGTTCGCAATGCCTTAGCCGACCTAGGAGCTAGCATTAACCTCATGCCCTCGTCAATGTTCAAAAGGCTCGGCTTGGGAACCACGAGCCCTACAAAAATGAGCATACAACTCGCTGATCGATCCGTCAAATTCCCACAAGGTGTCATCGAGAATGTCTTGGTAAAGGTAAGCAGATTCGTTTATCCAGCTGACTTTGTCATACTCGATATGGAGGAAGACACCGAGGTCCCCCTTATACTAGGGAGACCCTTCCTTGCCACAGCCCAAGCAGTGGTGGATATGAATGACGGGACACTCACCTTGAGGTATGGGGATGATGAAGTGAAATTCGGAGTTGGGAAGAGAATAGAAGATGACGACCCGGTCAATTACATGAAGGTTATTGATTCGAGCTTGAATGCTGCTCTCCGACGGTGTAACATGGGACGGCAAGCATCCCACTCAGAAAATATATAACCTCGAATCGGGTCTAGCCAAGGACCCTTATAAACGTGGCGCACCACGGAGGCATTCCGCGGAACTATCCTTAGTTTAGTTTAATCTTTTAGTTTTATTTTGCAGAATAAAACACACTCATGGTGGTAATGGATGAAAAAGGGAACGAGAAAAATGGACCCATGCACGAAGAACAGAGCAACCCGACATAAATCTCCATCACAGAAGGCTCAACACGGGCCGTGCCCAACCAACACGCCCCCGTGCTGAGCCACCTGCAGGAAAACACCCAGTTCAGGTAACTGGACACGGGCCGTGTTTAGCGGACACGCCCCCGTGTCCAGACTTCTGTTTCAATTCTCTAATCTTTGTTACTGGCACTTGACCACGGGTCGTGCCCGGTCACCACGGGGCCGTGTCCAGGATGCCAGTAACATAAATCTTTGCTTTTTAACTTACTTTTACACATTCTAATCGACCAAAAACCTTAAATTGGACACATTGAGGACAATGTGTAATTTAAGTGTGGGGGGGATGCTAAAACCTTAAATTTTGCAAATCCTAAATACAAGCCTTACACAAAACTCTATTGGAACCGCTAAACACCCCAAATTTTTTTCAAAAAACTTTTTCATTTACTTGTCTTAGTTTAAGTTGGGAATAACAAGTTCTAAAAAGGTTATATTTTTAGAAGTTTACAACCGATAGCGTCGTGATAACAAAGAACCAACATAAGAAAATTATGAAACGGCATAACAAGTCTAGTTAAAAATTCGATTATATATACTTGATCACATTAAAAACCCATTCCCACAAAAGTGAGTTTTGAGCCTTTATTGAGCATAAAAATATACATATTTAGACTAAATGCTCATTTTCCGTTTCTTGTGTGAATAGCCGCTTGGTTCTTACAACTCTAGAACTTGCCACAACAATACATTCCCGGTCCTTACCAACTTAAACCCAAGTAAGTAAGTGATGGAGGCATTAGGACTAACCATTTTTTCTTTCAAAACCATTATTTTTCATTTTTTTATCACCTACCCAAAATCCCCCTAGATAGCCCATTTGAGCCTAAACCTTTCATTTCATTACCCCAAAACCCTTTTTACCCACCAAAAACCATTTTTATTTTTCACCCTTTATTTTAGTAACAAGCTCGGTTCTTCGTAAGCTCGCCTTTTTATGTGATGAAAAAAAAAATGATGAAGTCAAAAACAAACAAAAGCTATATAAAAGCTTGTTTGAAGAAATACTTCAAAATAAAAAGTCACTAAAGACAAGGTATTTTACGAAAACCGACGCTTTTTACGATTTTTCGCCCTTTTTACTAACCACTAACCCAACCACCCACCTTTAACCCAAGCCTAACCCTTCACCCAAAAGTCCTCTTGATATTTACAAAGGTAAAAAGTTAAAAAGGAGGAGGATTGATTGCTTGGCAAGCCTATGGAAGGCGTAAGTTCCATGCCGCTCTCGAGTGATTCACTAAAAATATACACCTTCGGCCGAGTGTTGAGTGATCCCCCGTGAGGTATGTGAACTTGTATATAAATGGAATTTTAATAAGGCATGCTATGCCCAAATAAGTAATTTATCTTATGAAACGTTCAAAATAAATCATAACGAATAGGATTGTAAATAAATAAATAAAAATAAAACTTACAAAGACCTTGGATTCCCGACACTCTAGGACAAGCTAAAAACCTTCTCTTCTACCTATTCCATTTGGGAGTGTAAGCCACATTTAAAGAGTTTTGCATGAGGACAAGCAAAAGTTCAAGTGTGGGGGTATTTGATGTGTGTAAAATGCAACATATAAATCACATCAATTAAGGCATAAAACTAACCCTTTTTAAGTACTAATGTTGGAAAAAGAGTGTTTTTGTCTTCCTTTTGTATTTTCAGGATGAAATGAGCTCAAAATCACAAAAGAAGCAAAAAGACAACTAATTCTAGCATAAATACAAGAAAAGGAACAAAAGTAGACTGCCCGGACCCTCAACGGCACCTCCCAAGGCAAAGAAGAGAAAACAGAGACTGAACACGCCCCGTGTCCAGCGAACACGGGGGCGTGCCCAGGAAGCAGCAAAAAAGACAAACCAGTAGAAGCTTCCATTGCCCACCACGGGGCCGTGTCCAGCGGGCACGGGGGCGTGGTGAAAGTACAGCAGGCGCATTAATTGTAATTGCGAATTACAATTAATGAAGAGAGATAATGTCAGACGGGCACGGGGGCGTGTCCAGCGGACACGGGGCCGTGCCCAGCCTTCTGTTCATCCTATAAATAGGGGTGCTTGGTTTCATTCCATTTCATCCTTTGGCACACCACCTTTCTCACACTTCATCCACCACCCACCACCACCATAACACCATCATCCACCACCATCATCCATTGTCCATCATAGAGTGTGTGAGTCGTCTCGGGATCCAAGATTGATCGTAAGAGTTCTTGACAATCAAGGCCATGTTTGCCTAAGTCTCTTACATCACTTGGTGAAGACAAGTGTTTAGTATAATACTTTTTATTTTTAATCTTTTGCACTTTTTTATTTGGTTTTGTATTAGTGACTTTAATAACTAGTTACTTATGTTGAAGGTGATCTTTCCTTATCGTTTGTCTGTGGTGTCTTGGCGTTATTTTACTGTCTATATAAAATAAAAGATTTTCACCATTCATATCTCCACGGTCTATATGGAGGTATGTTGGCTACCTGGTCGGGGGTTAAGGGAATGGTTTGGTAAGGGTCTTGCCCTTGTTCAGCGTTTAGAGGTCCTGCTTGGGACCTGGGTCAAATTTAGTAGGATCTCCTTCAATGCCCATAGGTATTGGATGGCGGGGATCCAAACTCTTTGAACCCCTCATAAGTTAACTACTATTAATACTATAACCCGGCTATTTAGGACTGTATCCCTGCTGACTCATACTACTTAGCCGAGGGTAACGTCCCCGCTGAAAGCGGGGCCTACCACAATTTGCATTAATAACTTAATTCATTATATTTCAATAATCCGACCCTTTAGGATTGTATCCTTGCTGACTCAAACTACTGGGTTGAGGGTAACGTCGCCTTCAAAAGAGGGGCCTACTACAATAACTAAGATAATCTCTTAAACAAGTGCAAAAGTGCGAAAATAATCAAAGGTTATACTAATACACGTGTCGGATCCAAGTGATTCATCTTGTCTATCTGTTTTTATTTTATTTTATTTTTCAGCATTTAGTTAGTTTTTATTTTTCTTAGTTTAAAACATTTTTCTCACTTTTTGATTTGATTAGACGTTGAGGATAAACCGGTATTAAAAGCTCTTGTGTCCTTGGACGACCTCGGTATCTTACCAACACTATACTAAGTCCACGATGGGTGCACTTGCCCATATGTGTGTTTAGTGTTAGTAAGTATCGTGTTTTATAAATTTAAAACTTGGCTAAAAGTGTAAAAAGGGGCTTAAATATACATCTAAATTATATACACACCGACACACATCACTTACAACTAGCACAAAGGCTAGGGATGAACTTGTGAACAAAAATGATGATGAAAATGGGGTGAAAATGCAAGGTGTGATGTTTCTTCAAGACTCCAAGCTCCAAGCTTCACAAGACTTCTTCTAGCACTTGTTTTGGACTTGAAAGTGGATCAAATGAGTGGGTGTTGAAGTGATGGTGGTGGTGGCGGATATATGCAGCCGAGAAGGAGAGAGGGAGTGAGAAAATGGGGGAGTGAACTTGTTGGTGAAGGTGAAATGATGAGATTAAGCTCTAGCCCAACCTATTTGTAATGATTGTGATATCTTGGCAATTGTAGTAAATAAAAGAGGTTCATTAAAAAAATAGAAGGAATATTTGGTAGGGGATTTGAAATGATTGAGGGTGGGTCCCCTTGCTTGAGCCGAAAATTAGAGAGGGGGGGTTAATTGTAAGTTTTTATTATAAGTAGGTGATTATTTAGAAGGTTTAAGGTATTTTCTAAAGTAGTAAGTGTATGACATATTTTTATAGTGTGTGGGGACTTTTGACACCATAATTAGTTAAAAATACTAAAATAATGTTTCTGACAAAATTTTGGTGTCCCGGGTAATGTCCGGTTGTTCGGTTAAGTACCGTTTCGTTAAAGTGTTAAATTGTACCGTATAGTGTCTTTTATGCATATTTTTGTAACATAATTAATTTCCAACACTTAGGAAAGCATTCATAACCATTTAGTCAAATCTCTGCATAATACGAGTGTGTTAAAAGCTGAATTTTTGTTGAAAATGCAGAATTTTGTACTTAAAATGAGTTTTAGGCACTTTCCGGCACTCAAACTATCACCTAGTGACACCGTCTTATGGTCCTCACTCCCCTACACCCATACTAGTGTAGTACTTTGTCCCTGGCCCATACTGGGTCTCAAAACACTGTCTGTCTATGTACTGGCACTGTCAGTATATTTCTGAGTTATCCGCTTAACTGTGCTAACTGTGCTTTGTGCATTAGTTTTGTCACTAAAGTTTGTATGTCATGAATGGAGTGACAGTATCAAATGTGATGCATATGTATGTATGTTACAGAAATCAGAAAGCAGTTTACGTCATCAGTAGTAATCAAGCACAGTCATTAAGCACGTAATTAAGATTAATTTATTGTGCGGATACCTGGTTTAGTGAGGGTTGTCACAGATTGTCAGTATAGTGATCCACTTAAATTTTCACGCAAAGTTCAACTGTTCCGATATACGAAATTAGTGTTTTAAGTACTTAAACTTATGCGCGTGTACCACCTCAGAATATACTCCCGTATCCAGACTTCTATATTCAGTTTTACAGGTGAATGTACACTAATGATATCTGTAAACGGGTAATGCGAGACCATGAGAGCTCAGGTTAGAACTTCCGTTCGTACAGAGAGATGATGGCTCGACTTTAGGTGTGTCCCGTTTGGGGATCTTTTCTTCAACAGCACATGATTAGCATTTTGCAATGTTTCATCATTTTTTATGCTGAGGGTTGGCTTTAAGATTAAAGCTTTGCAAAGTATTATACGAGGACTAGGCTATTGCTCCCGCAAAATCAGAAGTCCTGGTATAATACCCCAGATATCACCACGCACAAAGACCTAGTATGTTAGAAATAGAAAATCTTTCAAACAAGATTTCGGGGGTTACCTATATATCCGAGAGATGTTCCCCACGAGATAAGTAAATATTTGAATTTAGGTTTATATCTCGAAAACAATCTATTAAATGTGTAAAAACCTACTGGCACATCGACAGTGAGATCGTTTATCACATTTTTTACTTTACAATTCTTTAGCGTGTTGTGATAGTCCACTGATGTACTATCATTTCCTCTTATTCTCAACAACCTCTTTTTCAATTTTTCGATGTTTTTGATTTTTCAAATTTTATCATGTTTTTGTATTTATCAAATTTTAGAAATTTCTTAAAATTTTTACTCCCCCTAAAATCAAAATATATTTCAATTTTGATTTTCTAGGAAAATTTGAAAACAAACTGTACAATAAAATGACAACTGTTGTGAATTGTTTCAATTCGCCATTCACTCGGCATAAACAATCAGAACTCCCCCTTACAACAAACTATTTTCCCATTATGATTTCAAAACACTTAAGTTTGTTTTAATCAAAATGGTTTTTCCGGAAAATAAGTTTTGTTGATTTTACCACTTGTAAGATTGGGGATTCATTCATCACTTTGTTTTCTCAAACATTTGAATGAAAGTTAAATCAAGTTCAATTTAATGACCTTGATTAACCACTTTTAGGTAAAACCCACTTTTCTACCATTTGTTGATTCACTCAAACAAACATATATAAGAATAATGTCGATTCCTGCTCCACGATTACCAACTAGGGAGCTCCGGCAAGTCCAGAGTTTAGTCATGATAGGTTCTATCCCAGATACTGACCCGGGATGAACCAATTTCATCTGGTTTCTTCGATTTCTTCTCATAAAATTCTTTAACCCCCTTTACCTTCCCATCAATCATTTTTCCAAAAATGTTTTGAACAGTGGGGTTAAAAGCCTTTTCAACATCAAATTCTTTCTTTTCAGGAAAGAATTGATTTGAAACCTCAACTTTACCAATTTTAAATTTCAAATTTTCAGCCCGCAATGGTGGAAAATTTGCATCATCCAATGGCGGAACTGATTTCTCTTCTTTTATCACAACTTGTGGCTCCTCTGATTTTGTGGAATCAGATTCATCGCCAGACCTTTCATCTGATTTCTTAACAATCCACTTGCGATTGTCAAGATTAATTTTCCTGTTGTAAACCCTTTTTGAACATTCTCCAATCTCAAATGTTGAGTTTTCAAAAACTTTAAATCTTTTGGTTGGTGGTTTACTTTTCTAAACAACTTTTTCTTTCAGTTTAAGAGACACTCCCTGTTGTGTGTTGGTTGCCTTTGAACAGTTTCTGGCAATATGACCAACTTTATTACAGTTGAAACAAGTTCTTGTCTCTTTTTTCTTCTGAGCAACTTTCATCTTCATTTCATCTTGCTTCCTAGCAAGGAATTATTTGTTTGATTGTTTTCTGAACACTTTCTGCTTTTCTTCTTCAGATGATGTTCCTGAAACAAAAACAGTTTTTGGTTTATAAGGTTTCTCATTTTTATGATTTTCTGGTGGAATAAAACCAAGTCCTTTCTTTTTGAAATTACCGTTATGGTTTGGTTTCTTTCGATAACCTGAACCAGAACTATAACCTTTTTTTCTTGTTTAACCTTTGTTGATCTCTTGAGGTGTATTTTTTAGGTTTTTCAGTAAAATTTACATCTTTTATTTCAGAAATATTAATTTCTGTTAGTTTGAAAACCTTTTTGGTCATTTCATTTTTGACACCTCTTATTGGAAATACCTCATCAGAATATAATCTGTCAGAATCATTCAAAGTATATGCTACTTTGATTGGTTCATCATTCAAATTAGATTTTGATAACAAAAATTCTTTATTATAAACCCGTTTGTCCTTTTTTACTGTGAATTTGACGTGTAGGACTCAGACTTTGACTCTGACTTGGATTCCTCTATTTCATCCTTATCCAACACCTGATCGACCACTTTCTTTATTAACTCGGACTCATGATCAGTGTCAGATGATGTGAATGTGACATCAATGTTTTCTGGCAAGTTATCTGAAGACTTAGACTCCCACTGTAAGTTTGTTGCCTTTTTTACTCTTTCTGAATTTGGATTTCGAGGAGAATATCCATTTTCGAGCGGGGGTGGACACTTGTTATAACCAACACTTGGTTTCTTACCAGAAGTCTTCTCTTCGGTATCTTCGTTTGTTTCAGAATCCTTCTCTTCAAATTTTTCTTCTTCAAATGTCTTCATGTCTTCCACTTCCACTATAGGATAAATCCTGTCAACCACAAAAGTAGAACATGAGTAACTTTTTAATAACCTATTTACTCTCTCGGTTTCTATTCTCTGAATTTCCAATTTCTTTTCAAGCTCAGCACACATCTCAGTGAATAGTTGACACTATCTAGCTGTCTCATGTACGCTCCTTTAAGTGTCTTCATTGATGTAGCTTGTTCACTGCTTGACTCGTTGTATTGATTCATTGCTTTGCTTAAGACATCATATGATTCTTTCATCCTGTTCAAGTTGTGAATCAATTCACTATTTTGCTTCTTCATAGTCTCACAGTTTTCACAATTTTCAGACACTTTTTCTGCAACAGCTTCCTTTTTAACCTCAAATACTGGAATTTCTTTATCCTGCTTCTTTATCTCACGAACTTCTTCTTCAACATTTTCATCTTTCTTTGCTAAATACTTTCTTATTTTCTCTGACCAATAATCATCAGTAAGATAATCATCACTATTATCTTTAACAATTTGAGCAACAAAAGCTTTAGCTTTTAAGATCTCTTTGTCTGGACAGTAATTGTCCCAGCTAAAATTTTCTCAGCTAAATCCTTCTGGTAATCTTTCATCATCTTGATTTATCAGACATGCTTTATTATCAGCTGGAATATATTTATCCCAACTGAAATCTTTTATTGAACTTCCATCATTTTGATTGACCAGACACGCTTTCTTTGAATCTTCAATCTCCTTCCTAGCATGAGCGGTTTGTGGCTGTTGTTGTTGAAATGGCTGTTGAGCAACTTGATGATAAACTGCTTTTCGATAGTAGTCATTGTTTCCAAAGGGATTTTGTGCTCCACTTGCTTCACGATTTGTGCATTCTCTCTTGAAATGCCCCTTTTCCCTGCAACGAAAACAAGTAACTTTAGATTTATCAAATCCTAAAGTAGAGACATTTGCATCACGGAAATCATCTCTTCCCGTAATTTGTTTAAACTTTTCAGCTCTTCTCAACACGCTCGCCAAACACCACTTTATATCCATCAACTCCATCTCCTCAGCATCAACCTGATCGTAATCCTCTTTAGTCAACATAGGATTTCCGATCCTCCCTGCAACCAAACTTCCATACGACTCTAGCACAGTCACCAACAAAGATATATGGCTTTTTGCAACTTCTTCTGAGTAGTTCTGGGCATTCTCAAGATTTAAAGCAATGTTGCATTGAAGAACTTTGCCACTCTTTGTTGCAGAAAAATGTGGATCAAATGATGGAAATGAAGTAAATCCCATTTTGCTACTTGATCCATGAGATGAACTTTCAGAAGAACTTTTTGCATTGAAGGCAGTTTCAATCTTTGGAGAAATGTTGGTTTTATCACTAACATCACCTTTCTAATACAAACCAATGTGTTGTTCTCCATCATAGTTCTTCATTCTTGCTATCTTTCTTTGTTCCATCTCTTGTGCTTCAAGTTGTTTAATAAACTTGCTCAGCGTCATCTTATCAAAACCTGGTTTGTTTTTCAACATCAAAAGATACGTGCCCCAGACATCATGTGGCAATGCATCAGCCAACTTTTCAATCAATTCATCTCTATCTTTATTGATGCTCAATCTGCTCATATTCTTCAGTAAATTGCAATATCTTTCAATGATCTGCTTGGTGCTTTCATTTCTTAAACCACGGAATAAATCAAATTCCTTCTTCAAAAGTGACCTTTTGTTCTTGATCATCTCATCACTTCCAAGAAACTTTGATTCTAATTCTTTCCATATCGAACATGCACTTCCGTTGTGTTGAAGTAAAATCAATATGTCTTCTTTAATAGCTTGCTGCAAAAGACTAACCATCATTTTTTCATCATTATATTTCTTTTTCTCTTCAGTATCCAGATTTCTAATTTCAATTTTCTCTCCATTGTTCCCAACTTGTCTACTGTATTGAAATTCAGTATGTTCCCATGCGTCTAAGTGATATGCTTGAACCCAGTTCCCAAAACGTTCGGCCCATCCACTGTATTCCTCGATACTCATGAGCTTAGGCGGTTTTTGCGTTGTCCCCGTTTCAGTTTTTGCGTTGTCCCCGTTTCCATGATTCAGTTTATAAAATTTCACAACCACAGCTTTTTCTCACGAAATGAAATACACTTCTCAAATGAAATGAGCTTTCATACGGAATCAACTTTCAAACGAAATTTTCCTTTCACACGAAATACACTTTCACACGGAATGAAGTTCACACGAAATGAACTCTCACGCGAAATGAATCCTCTGTTTCATACGAAATGAAGAATATGATTCACACGGAATGAATCTTGGTGCGGAATGATGACTTGGTACGAAATGAAGTACTATTTCGCACGAAATAACAGTCTAATGTCCAATTTCAAGCGAAATGATCTCTCGTACGAAATGAAATCTGATTTTGTGCGAAATGAAATCTGATTTTGTGCAAAATTAATGCAAGCTTCAAACGAAATGATATCAATTCCGTGCGAAATGCAACTTTCGGACAGTTTTTGAACAATTTAATTAGGTTTTACTTTGAATTAAGGTCTGAAACTTTCTAGGGTTTGTTAAAACAGTGTTTTGCACATTATATTTGAAAATCAATCCATTTTAACCATGAAAACTTGTTCAATTTTGGAAAGAAGGTGTAGAAATCAGAATTTGCAGCTGAAATGGTAAGAACTCTTCCTCCTGAGTTCTGATACCACTTGCAGGATCGTTTTCTGACCCAAACGAGTCGTTCAGAAGAGATCTCGTCCGATACAAAAGGCGGAAACAGATGTATTAGAGTTATTTCAGCTGTATTGCACGAGAAATCACTTTAAACTGTCTCGGTATTGCATCAACACACAACCAAGACCTTGAATCGATGCGTCTCAATAAACCACGAAATCGTCTGTTCCCTCTGGCAATGAGAGAATAGGTGCGCTGCAAAGTCTTTCCTTTAAGTGCTGAAACGCGGACTCCTGGGCATCACCCAACGATAGGTGACACCCTTCTGAGTCAGAGAAGTGAGGGGTTGCGCAATCTTGGAGAAATCCTTGCTGAACCTTCTGTAGTAACCCGCCAAGCCCAAGAATTGGCGGATTTCGGTTGGTGTACGGGGTGCAGGCCAGTTTTTGATCGAGTCAACCTTGGATGGATCCACATGAATCCCATCCTCGTTTACCACATGGCCTAAGAAGTGGACTTCACGAAGCCCATAAACATGCATTCCTCGTATTTCGTGCGAATTGATCATGTGATTTCGTGCGAAATAACTTACATGTCATTTCGTGCGAAATGCCCATAAACATGCATTCCTCGTATTTCGTGCCCTAATCTAAACAATCTAATACAAGACTCGATACAAGACGAAGTCGACAGACGTATGCACCAAAACATAAGTTTCATAAAAGATAAGATATAATAAATTTAGAAACCCTGCTAACCACTTGAAAACACAAACCGAACACATCATTTTCAAGTATTGTACAAAATGATTTAACATATCAATTTCTGATGACCCACTTGCATGTATATCAATTTTCTTTTTAAACATCTTCAAACAAGCTTTCCCAAACCTGTTCGTCATGTTTAGCACTCGGAATTTTGAAAATCAGCTTTTCAACATCAGTTGTCTAAAAATTTTTTTTTTTTCAAAATTATGCTAAAACACACCGAAAATCTTTTTGGATTTTTGATATAATATGAAATGCAGTACAGAAATATTTACATACAATATTTTTTGTGAGTTTGTGTAAGAGGATCATATCAGTTTTTGAGACAAATCACCAACACCGTTAAACTTTAAACATTTTAAGTTCTAAACGATTCACTTAGATTGTCAGTATACTGGTCCACTTAAATTTTCACACAAAGTTCAACTGTTTCGACATATGATATTAATGTTTTAAGCACTTCAACTTATCCGCGTGTCCCACCACTTGAATATACTCCCGTATCCAGATCCCAATATTCAGTCTTACAGGGGAGTATACCTAGATGATATCTATTAAAATGGTTAAATGCAAAACCGTGAGAGCTCAGGTCAGAACTTCCGTTCAGCAGAGAGATGACGGCTCGACTTTTGGTGGATCCCCTTTAGAGGATCTTTTCTTCAACAGCACATGATTTGCATTTTGCAATGTTTTATCATTTTTATGCTGAGGGTGGGCTATATTTCAAGCAAGCGAAAAGTATTCTCCAGGGACTAGGCCATTGCTTCCGCATTATCAGAAGTCCCGGGATAATACCCCAGATATCACTAAGTATAAAGACCTAGTATCTCAGAAAGAGGGACCTTTCAAACAAGATTTCGGGGGTTACCCATATATCCAAGAAATGTTCCCCATGATATAAGCAAGTTTGAAATTTAGGTTTATATCTCGAATACAATCTACTGAATGTGTAAAAACCTACTGACACATCCACAGTGAGATTGTTTATCACATTTTTAACTTTCCATTTCTTTAGCATGTTGTGATAGTCCACTGATGTACTATCATTTCCTCTTTTTGACAACAAAACTCGTTTTTTTAATTTTATCATGTTTTTGTCTTTTTTTCAAATTTTCAAATGTTTTTGGATTTTCTGAAATTTTTACTCCCCCTAAAATGCAAATACATTTAAAGAAATTTGAAAACAAACTGTACAAACAATGCAACAACTGATATCAAATCACTTCAGATCGCCATCCTCTTGGCATAAACAATCAGAACTCCCCCTCACAACAAACTATTTTCCCATTGTGATTTCAAAACACTTAAATTTGTTTTAACCAAATGGTTTTTCCGGAAAATAAGTTTTGTTGATTTTATCACTTGTAAAATTGGGTTTCATCACATTGTTTCTCAATCATATGTAGGAAAAACAAGTACAAATTAATGTCCTTGATTTACCATTTAAAAGTGAAAACCTTTCTCAACCACTTGTAGGTTCACTTTTCAACCATACCATTTGTACATCAAAGTATAACAATATAAAGATATAACCTGTAGATTTACCAACCAAACAAATCAAGAATGATGCCGATTCCTGCTCCACGCTTACCAACCTAGGAGCTCCGGCAAGTCAGGAATTTAGTTAGGAAAAACTTTCCCCCAAGCCTGACCAGCCTTGGGAGATTCTGGGACACATCTATCCCACCAACATTTTGATTTGTAAAACTCTTTTGCACCCTTTACCTTCCTATCAACCATCTTACTGAAAATATGTTTGACTTTCCCGTTGAAAGCCTTCTCAACATCTAATTCTCTCTTATCAGCGAAGAACTGATTTGAGATCTCAACCTTCCCAACTTTTGACTTCAGATTTTCCTTTGACAATGGAGGAAAATTCTCATCATTCATCTCTGGAACGGAATCCACAATCTTTTTCTCAACCAAAGACTCCTCTGATTTTATGGAATCAGGTTCATTGTCAGAATTACTCTCAGATTTAACCACCCATTTTTGCTTATTCAAATCACCTTTTCTTTTGTAAAACCGTTTTGAACTTTCACCTTTTTCAGAACTAGAATTTTCAAACATTTTATCATTTTTCAAAGATAGTTCTGTCTTATCAACAAATTTTCTTCTCGAATCAAAGTTAGAAGAAACTCCCTGTTCTTTGTAGTTGGACTTGGGACAATTCCAAGCAATATGCCCAGCTTCTTGGCATTTGAAGCAGGTTCTTCTATCAACTCTTTTAGCAAACTTTCTCACATTCTTCTTCACTTCAGCAAGAAACTCCTGGTTTGACTGTTTCCAGAAAGATTTCTTCTGTTCATCCTCTGAACTTCCACCTGTAACAAATTTTGTTTTTGGTTTAAGATTTTTCTCATTTTTATAATTTTCTGGTCTTGTAAACCCTAAACCTTTCTTTTTGAAATTACTGTTACGATTTGGTCTCTGTTGAAAACCATAACCAGAAGCGTAACCTTTTTTCTTGTTCATTCTCTGTTGAACTCTTGAAGTGTATTTTTTAGGTTTTTCAGAAAGATTTAAATCTTTTGTTTCAGAAACATTAATTCTGTTAATTTGAAAACCTGTTTGACCTTTTCAGTTTTGGCACTTCTTATTGGGAATTCCTCATCAGAATATAATTTGTCTGAATCATTCAATGTATATGCTACTTTGATTGATCCGTCATTCAAATTAGATTTTGATAACAGGAATACTTTATTGTGAACTCTTTTAACCGGTGAACTCGGACTCTTCTCAGACGAACTCAAACTATCTGACTTAGACTCCGACTTTGACTCTTCATACATATCCAACACCTGATCGACAACTTTCTTTACTAACTCAGACTCATGATCAGTGTCAGACTCTGTGAATGTGACATCAATATTGTCTGGTAATTCATCAATGATTTCAGACTTTAACTTGATGTTGAGAGCCTTACTAACTCGTTCCTCATTTGGATTTCTGGGAGAATAACTTTCAAAGATTGGGGGTGGACATCTGTTATACTTGACACTTTGTTTCTTACCAGTGTTAGTATCTTCAGTCTTTTCCTCTTTGAGTGCCTCTAGACCTGCAATAGTAGGATAAACACGATCAATCAAATAATCACATGTTGTATAACTCAACAGTAATCGTTTGATCCTTTTACTCTCAATCTTTTGAAGTTCTAACTCCTGCTTGAGCTTAGCACAGTCTTCAATATACTCATTGATGACCTTCTGCTTCATCATCAATGTTGAGCTCATTTTCTCCATTGCATTTTCGATTTCTGAATTCGTCTTTTTCAATCTATCAACTGTTTTGTTCAGCACATCGTATGACTCTTTCACATACATTACATCAGACAGTAATCTTCTTTAATCTTCTCTAATTCAGCAACCTTATTATCTTTCTCCTCACAAGCTTTGCAAGATTCTGAACATTTCAAACATGGTTTTTCAATTTCAACCACTTTTTCAATTATCTTCTCAACTTCGACAGTCTTTTCAACTTCAACAAGTTTCTCGACTTCAACAATTTTTTCTATTTCGACAATCTTCTCTACTTCGACAACTTTTTCAACTTCAACTATTTTCTCTACCACTTTCTCCACTTCAACAATTTTTTCTACTACATTCACAGTCACTGCTTCAACTTTTGTTTCTCCAGCTTCTGTCTTTGCCTTTTCATCAGCGAGTAACTTTGCTGCTTCCAGCTCTCTCTTCAATCTGACAATTTTCTTCTGATTCGGCATCTCCATTTTATCTGCAAAAAACAAATTGAAACTATCAGGATCAATACCTTTTCTAGCTTTGTTAAGATATTCTTCCTCATCATCAGTATCAACATCACTCCCTAGATTTGGAAAAATTGAGATTCTTTCTGACTAGTCTCATTTTCACCCAGGATTTTAGCAACAAGAGCTGTTCCAGGTATGTATTTGTCCCAACTAAATCCCTCGGAAACTTTTTCATCATCTTGATGGATAATTAAAGCTTTCTTCTTTCCATCGTCAATGGCACGAGATGATGATTGTTGTTGCTCAGTCTGATGAAAAATTGATTTCTGATAATAATTGTTCTTATCTTGATTCCCAGTTGCTTCTTGGTTTTTACACTCTCGTTTAAAATGACCTTTTCCTTTGCAACGAAAACAAGTCACTTTTGATTTGTCAAATCCTAAAGCAGAATTTTCCAGACCACGAAAACTATCTCTGCCAGTGATTTGTTGAAATTTTTCAGCTCTCCTACAAGCACTAGCTAAACACCACTTCACATCCATCAACTCAAGTTCCTCTGCATCAATTTGGTCATAATCTTCTTTTGTAAGCATCGGATTTCCAATTTTTCCAGCAATCAAATTTTTGTATGATTCCAACATAGCAACGAGTGATGCCATGTGTTGCTTAGCAATTTCAGGAGACAAGTTGTGACCATTTTGAATGTTTAAAGTAACATTGCACTGCAGATTTGTAGGATTCTGCTGTTGAGGACTTGATGTTGTGCTGTTTGGATCAAAACTTGAAAATGATGAAGAATATCCACCACTTTGAGTTGTAGTGCTAACATTTGGACTTGAAGAACCATCAGCACTATAACCAGTTTGGATTTTTGGACTGGGACTGGGGGTAGCCTCAAACTTGTTCCCTCGGTAATACAAACTGACATCCTGTTTAGCATTTGGATTTGTCATGATAGCCGTTTTCTGAATATCCAACTCGTGCTCTTCAATTTTTTGAATAAACTGTGCCAGATTCATATTTTCAGACTTTCTTGTGTGTTTTAAAATCAACAAGTACGTTTCCCACTTATGTTGTGGTAACGCATTAGCAAGTTTATCCACCCACTCATCATCATCTTTTGTTATCTCCAATCTTCCCATTTCTAAGACTAGATGAAAATATCTGTCAATAGTAGTTTTTGTTGATTCACCTTTGAAGGCTGTAAACTTATCAAATGATTTTTTCAACAAAGCCTTCTTGTTTTTGATCATATCAGCACTTCCTCTGAACTTTTGAATCAATGCATTCCAAACTGACCGTGCAGTACCCGAATGTTAGAGTAACACAAAGATATCTTTTTTAACTGCTTGCTGGAGAATGCTGATCATCATCTTTTCACTTGTGTATTTCAATTTTTCAGTTTCTGAAAAATCACTAAAACCTTTTTCAAGCCCACGTTCGTTTTTCGGTTTCTCGTAATCTTTCTCTAGCGCACACCATGGATCAAACTTGTATGCCTGTACCCAGTTCACAAACCGATTCTGCCACCCTTTAAAATCTTCAATATACATCAGCTTCGGTGGTTTTTGATAAGTTCCCGTTTCGTTCTCACTGTGCAGTGTTTCAGCAGCAGTAACAGGAGCAATCGGTGTCGCAAACGCATTGTAGAATTCCTCTCCCATGTTTCGAAATTTTTTTTAAAAAGTTAAAGTTTCACACGAAATACAGAAAATTTGCTAATTTCCCTTGAAAGTGGCAGTGGTTATTTCAAGCGGAATCACTTTTCAAGCGGAATACCAGTTTCAAGCGGAATCAGATGATTTTTCAAGCGGAATAGCAACTTCAAGCGGAATCAGATGATTTTTCAAGCGGAATAGCAACTTCAGCGGAATCAGATGATTTTTCAAGCGGAATAGCAACTTCAAGCGGAATCAGACCAATTTTCAAGCGAAATTACACCCTGAAGCGAAATTAGGTGTAATTTTCAAGCGAAATAATGATTTCAAGCGAAATCAAGTTGCTGATTTCGTTTGAAATGCTGCTGACGTCACAAGTCCGATATGATTTTCAAGTGGTATTAGGTAAATCTACCAGTTTTAATTCGAATTAGAGTCCAATACTTTCCAGGATTAGTTAAAACATTGTTTTACTTAATATGAGAGAAAATCAGACCATTTTGACCGTAAAAACTTGTTCAATTTTGAAAAGAAGGTGTAGAAGTCAGAAAATATGTCTGTTTTTGCAAGAACTCTTCATCCTGAGCTCTGATACCACTTGTAGGATCGGTTCGTGACTCAAACGAGTCGTTCAGAAGAGTTCTTATCTATACGAAAGGCGGAAACAGATGTATAGACTTAGAAACAGCTTGATTCACACTTTAAACGTCTTGTATATTGATTTAACATTGTTTACAATCACTAGACAGACCGGCAGCACCTCGGTATATTAATCTAATTCCGTTACAAATGACAACACAACTAGGGTATTTATAGTGGAGCTGATTCCGCTTGAAAGTGGCACTGACCATTTCAAGCGGAATTAGAATAATTCTAATTTCCCTTGAAAGTGGCACTGACCATTTCAAGCGGAATTAGAATAATTCTAATTTCCCTTGAAAGTGGTAGTGTCAATTTCAAGCAGAATTACCCACTTTAACACAATGTGCCCTGATCTAACAATTCTAGTACAAGACTCGATACAAGACGAAGTCGACAGACGTATGCACCAACAAAAACCTTTGTCCAAGAGTTCTTCTAGTTGTGCAGACAGTTCCTCTAGTTCTGATGGGGCTAATCGATAAGGTGCACGAGCTACGGGTGCTGCTCCAGGAGCTAGCTCGATTTGAAACTCCACTTGTATATGAGGCGGAAGACCAGGTAATTCCTCAGGAAATACCTCTGGAAAGTCGCGTACAATAGGGATGTCTTCTATCTTCTTCTCTTTCGTTGAGGTGTCAGTAACGAGAGCTAATATGGCAGTGTGGCCCTTACGCAAACACTTCTGGGCCTTAAGGAAAGATATGATGCCTACCACAGCACCACTTTTGTCACCACAAATTACGAGAGGTTCTTCACCATAACGAGGGATGCGAACAATTTTCTCCTTGCAAAAGATCTCCGCTTGGTGTTGAGACAACCAATCCATCCCAATAACAACGTCGAAACTACCCAGAACGATAGGAATGAGGTCGATAGAGAAGGTCTGATTAGCAAGAACAAGATTACAACCCTTAACTATGTGTGTGGCTTCAAGATTTTTACCATTCGCTAGTTCTACAATGTGCTTAGTGTTCATAAGTGTTGGGGTATGCTTAAGCATCTGACTAACTTTTAAGGACACATAACTAATATCGGCACCCGAATCAAATAAAACTGAAACAAAGAAGTCATCCAGTAGAAACTTACCCATCACAACGTTGGGATCGTTCCTCGCATCTCCCTGACCAATCACGAATGCACGACCCCTGGCACCATTGCCACCATTGCCACCATTGTTACCCCTGTTGTTTCCATTCCCCTGGTTGTTGTTGTTGTTCTGATTCTAGTTCAGCTGGGGACAGTCTCTCTTGAAGTGGCCTTCAGCACCACACTGAAAACACCCTTTTTTGTTACCCTGCTGTTGCTGTTGCTGCTGACGCTGATTCGGTGGGGTCTGCTGCTGTTGTTGTTATCGCTGATTCGAAGGATAGAGACTCCTGCAATCCTTGGCCGCATGGCCAGGTTTGTTACACCTCTGACAGTTTCCCTTTGAGCACGGCCCGCTGTGGTGATAGCCACAACGATTGCACTTGGGGTGATTTCCCTTGTACCCACTTTGACCTTGATTCTGACTGCTTGAGGATTGCTGACCAGGACTCTTGAAGTCGTCAGTCTTTCGTTGCTGAGACTGAGACTGAACAGAAGTAGAACCTTTGCTCGAGTTTCCATCCCATTTTCGCTTGTTGTCACTAGGAGCATCCGAAATAGCTGTAGCACTAATACGTTTGGGCAGCCTGTTTTGCTCCACTGCCTGGTCAGTGAGACGATGAGCTAGTCGTATAACTTGCTGAATGTTACCAAGGTTAGCTGAAGTCACGTGGCTCTGAATTTCTGGCACTAAACCCTTGAGGTACAGCTCGATACGTTTGATGGGAGGGTCCACCATAGTAGGACACAAGATAGCCAGCTCGTTTGATCTCTTCGTGTATGCTTCGATTTCAGACCCCGACATCTTCAAATTGAAAAACTCCACCTCTAGCTTGTGGATGTCATCCCGATTGCAGTACTCCTCTTTAATTAACAACTTGAAGTCGTTCCATGGGGTGGAATTAGCAGCTGCCAACCCTAGCATTTGAACTTGCGCTTTCCACCAAGTCAGTGCGATGCCTTCAAGTGTTCCAGTAGTAAATTTCACCCTTCGAGCTTCAGGGCATTCACACATTTCGAAGACCGATTCAAGCTTCTCGAACCAGTGAAGAAGGCTTACTGCTCCTTCTGTGCCGTTGAAGGTACTGGGTCGGCAATCCATGAATGTTTTGAATGTGCATACAGGGGGCTAAGCATGTTGACCTGTCGTGCGAGAAAGTAAAGACAAGATTAAGAACAAGAGTTGGTTCGCGAGTGTAGGATCCAAACATCCTAGGATAGGTCGAAATGGCAGGTTATACCTCCTGCAGGGGCTGCTGCGAGTGCCTCAGCAACTCGTTCATTGATAAGAGCCGTCAACTGGGCTTGAGTCAAGTTCAAATGTCCACTCATGATCTTCACATCAATGAAAGCATAAGTGAGAAAGGTGTCGCGAAAGTGCGCAAGTGTGGAGTGACAGAAGAGAGTAAGCACACATGGTTCAAACAACAGTTGTTATGCTAGCTAAGCATACTATAAACAATGCACTATGTGAACTAACAAGCAGACAATATAAACATAAACCATATCGCCTATAATATCGAGTCTTGCACGTGGAGCGAAGCGTCGTTGTGGATCGATGAGCACTGTTCAGGTTATAGTCTAGTTTTACCAAAAAGATTTTCCTTTTTAAAACCAAGTTCACTATAACCAATGGCTCTGATACCAATCTGTCACACCCCCAAAATCAACAAGCGGAGTATCACCGCAGGGAGCGTGACATGACCAGAATCAAGCCACCAATCATATTGAACAATGAAATTAAATAATACAACCAACCACAATATAATTAGTGTCCAAAAGTAATCAAACACGTTTAAGTAATCAGCGGAAGCATAGTAAAGTTTTAATAACCAAAACATAGTTTAAAGTTCATAAAGTTCAACATGGCACACAACGGTCCATGTCCCACAACGACTCCTCCTGCTCGTGCAAGCTCCAGCTAAACCTCTAACGACCTGCAAGGCATGTAACAACGAGTCAACAACAAAGTTGAGCGAGTTCACAGTTGGTATTCGTTTTAAGGTGGTTCCAAAACCATGTGTTCATTCGTAAACTATAAGTTAACCAGTTTCCCAAACCATATCCATAACCAGTGGGGGCTTCCCCATGTGAACCACTAGACCAGTTACCATATCGACCACTGACTAAAGTAAGTTGGTGCCCTGACGTCAATGTCTATCATCATTGACTAATGCCCAGATCCATTAGTTCACGCCCGTCCTCTGCGGCACGATGTGAGGCTTGTCAAACCTAAATAGCGCTATCTAACTAATGACCCACTCACCATTGGCCCGGCGATTAAGTCGATATAAAATGAGGGACTTCATGATAGAGATTTTGGTCTAGTATCAGTGTTATCACCCTTCAATAAAGAGGATGTGGTACGTGTCCCCAAACCAGGAGATCACGCAGGTTCCGATTAAATCCTTAGTACATGTTATCACCCTTCAATAAAGAGGATGTAGTACGTGTTCCAAACCAGGAGGTCACGTAGTTTCCGATTAAATCCTTTACCCATTCCCGACCACCGGGAATCCCATGCCTTGTAGAAAGTGTGAACTCACCTTGGTTTGCTCAGCAGATACACGAAAAGGTCACTTGAACTATATATGGTCAACCACGTCCTAGCATGGTTACCATACAAGTCAGATCTAGGTCCAAGTAGTGCACATAAGTTTTACGCATAAACTAACAGGTTACAACACATAATAATCATGGCAAGCATATTCAACACGTTAACAGTCAAGTGCATAACATATCCGAACTTGTGCGACTCAAATAATTGGGCTCGCACAAGTCTAATGGCCCAACAGCCTTGTGCGATTCACCAATTGAAGCCCAATCATACCCGGCT
The DNA here is from genome assembly GCF_002127325.2 of Helianthus annuus. Lineage (NCBI taxonomy): Eukaryota > Viridiplantae > Streptophyta > Magnoliopsida > Asterales > Asteraceae > Helianthus > Helianthus annuus. Next base: position 87,694,635 of record NC_035441.2, read on the forward strand.
TGACCTGTTGTGCGTCCAGCACAACATTGTGCGACTTACAACGGGTTGTGCAATCTAAAACATACCCGGCCCAATAATCTTAAGTAACCCAACATGTACACGTCCCAAACAAATAAACCGAATCAACTTGTGTGGTCCGTCCAATCTTGTGCGATCCAGGACAGCTTGTGCGACTGGACATTGGGCTTTAAGGCCCAACAGCATAATAAGACTCAACAGATGTGTGTGGCCCAAGACTTGTGCGATCGGCACCACCTTGTGCGATCCACTTGTCTTGTGCGATCATGCATTTTCTAAGTTGTACTCTGTGCTTAAACAATTGTACCCCAACCTATCTTGTGCGACTGCCTTGTGCGATCAGATCAGATCTTGTATGATCTGGTCTTGTGCAATCAAGGGAGTCTTGTGCGATCAGTTCATTATCCCGAAAATTATGCAATCAGTTACCTAGTTTCCATTTATTTTGCAAGACTAATTCCAACAGTTTCTATCTTTACCTTAATCGATCAAATCATGGTTTTCATCAATAATTTCCTTATGAACCCTAACCATATTCGAAGCATAAACAACATCTATAATCTTTAAACTATCATCAAGCAAACAATCTGAGAAACAGAAACATGATGGCCGATTAACATCTATTTGATTTTCGGTCAATATCATGCAGATCCTATTCATATGAGCATCATCAAATCAACACAAGTTTCACAATCGTCATGTAGGTTCGGTTCAATCATACACCGCTTATTCATGCATTAGTACAACATTACGAATCATTGATCAATCATACAAACATCCTAGCTATCACATAAAATCATGGCAACCATAATATAATCCAACAAAACAATAATCACTAACCGGTTAGAAGGTAGAACGAAGGGGGATTCGAACAAGAAAGTCTTCGATGGGGAGGGAGATGTTGCCGTCGGCTTCGAGAGGAGAGAAAGAGAGAGTAGGGTTTGCTAAACTTTATGTGTTTTGGTGAAATGTAGGATTTATACTAACACCCTAGGTGTTATGCGAGCTAAGGGAGTGGGCTGAGCCCTTCATGGGTTGCCCTTGGGTTTCGAGTGCAAATAGTGTGGCCCGAATGGGCTTGTGCGATTACATTACATACATACGTTACACAAAATCACATAACATATACACTTATTCATTAAAACCAACATATCAACTTGTCACATAGAGTTCATACATATTACATTAAACACAACGATAGGTCCAGAAATACGAGTTGTCACAACATACCAGTCCTTATCAGTGTCGTATGATTCTTCTCAGCGGAACAATGTACTTCACATACCAAAATTAACTGAGAAATGTTTTCTTGTTCAGGATAAAGCGTGGTTGGGCCCTGAGTGCAGTCTTTAGGGACCTAGAGAAGTCTTTGATCTCCATCATCTTCTCTGCAAGTTGTTTGGCCTTCATTGCTTCCTCTTTGTTGCAATCCATCATTGAGCCTGAAATAAGGCTTTTAATCACCTTCGCATGAAAAAAGAGAGTCAAAACCAAAGCTTTGTATTAGGCATCCTTGAGTAATTCATCAAATGTTCTTTTCGTCATGCTAATCCATAGTAACGTAATATACAAATCATAAAAGAAGGTTGTACCGGATTCTGTCATTAACTAAAAGCAGTTTTGAAGTTCCAGCTACAATGCATGCAACACTTTTCACGGGTCTACATAGAAAAGAAAATTGTTATACACACATATCAATCACTAAATATGATTAACACACCTTGAGTTGACAGTAATACACACATGAAGATTCAAGATATCATTCGAATTTATTAAAAACCAATATAAAAAAAAAACTGAATGTCCCCAACCAGACAAGTTAACACTATCTCAACATTATCATAACCACATAAGATTGAATAATTTGCAGGCATTAACATCGAAACTAACAAACTATTTATTCAGAGGCATTCCCTCAGATAAGTTGACTAAAGAAAAGTTGAACATCCAAAATCACACTACAGCAATAATCGCAGTTCTACATACAATATGGAAATACATAAAGATTCATATATATCTACATCTTCAATCATATACATGTGAAGCCCAACATCATAATACCTGGAAAGATTCATAATACGACACCACAAATAAAAATTCTACATAATTGCAAGCCCTAATTTCAAACCTCAAAGTAATTCGACAACTCGCGGCCGAACTAAATTCAGAAAAACCTATAAAACTACATACGAACAAAACTAAATTCACAACTGGTAATTTCGGTTATTAGGTTTCTAATTCTATAACCTAATTTTCTTAAAATTTTTGGTGTAAATCACCTAACTACCAAACCAAGACGAGCTTTAACCGATGTTGATGAACTATGGATATTGGATATTATCAAAATTTTCTAATACTGGATAAGCGATGAAGTTGAACTTATAGCAGCAGGTGATGGATTAGGGTCCAATTGCAGGTGTAGGGTGGATGGTCACGTCAAACGACTAAGATGTGACCAAAGATTAGTTATAGCCATATTTTTCTTTTAGCCACACATAAATATTTATAAGTGACTAATAACCATAGTTTTGGTCACACAAATTCGCAAGTGACCATATAAATTATGTTTTAGTCACATTACTAAAACTTATTGTGAATGTGGCTAGTGAATGTCACGTTTTAAATTACAAGTGTGACTAAAGGTTTCTAAAAGATGTGTTTGGTCACATGAATCAAAAAAATATTGTGGCAATAGGTCACAATAGATGTGTTTCTAAAAGATGTGTTTTCTCGGTATCGTGTTTGTATAAGATTTGTGACTACATTTTTTTATTTTAATCATCTTGGTTAGTATTAAAATTTAACATTTAAGATTTATGGTTATGTATATTAGAATTGAACAGGTTTTGTATTTAAATATTCTGCCAAAAAACCAAGAAACCAAATCTTTTTAAAAAAAATTAGAACTATCATAATGATGTGTCGTTGTAGCGACGAACATTGCACCTTTTAGCCAAAACTTAATGCTGACAACTCTGTTTGTGACAAGGTGTCGTCGTGATATGCTATAGCAACGACATATGAGGTCTGTAGTGACAACACGTGATAGGCTATAGCGATGACATATGAGGTCTGTTGTTATAGGCTCTAACAGTCTTGGCAAATCTTGAACTTTTAAATATGGAGGCCAAAAGTTTTAAAGAAAAAAATAGGGGAGAGTGTACTCAATTCGTACATGTTTTTCTAAAATATTCGGTAAACTTTATACTTACAAGCAAAAAAAAAGGGGGTCAGGGCCCCAACTTAGCGTCACACTTGGTAGTGTGTATATAATTGAATTAGTTGTATAAATAAATAAAATTTGTACATGTATTTTTTTTATTTTTTTAACTTTAAGATAGATTTATAGACGTATTTTAACGGTTTTCTTATATTTCCAATTATTTAAAAATGAATTCTATTCTCTCTTTTCTCACATGAAACAGTCTTCCCAAATGAGAACACGTATATCTTCACTACCTACCTATTTTAGGAAAATAAAACAGCAAAGGCTATTTGTAACCCTACAATTTCCTCCATCCAAAAGCTTTCCCAAAGCCATGTAATTCTTGTCCTCTCCAAATGTCTTTCTTTATGGCTTTCCTGCATTCGGGGGGTCCTCCTGCAAGTCCCTCTATTCGGAGCATGGAGGACCCTATCCCCTCCTTTGTCCAGTCAAGAAAAATTCCTTCACATTTCCATGTTTACAATGTCATTACGAAATGACTAACTTCTGATATATATGATTTGAGCTTTAAAGATAAACAGATAGAAACATTGGTTTACAACTCGGTGCAATTTGTTTGAACGAATCTTCATTCGTGGGTCGTTTATAATTCATGATAGAGATAACATATGTGAGCATGAGATATGAATTGTCTGCCCTGCTTCGGAAGCAAGGAATCAGATATCAAAGAACAAGAGGATTTGCGTGACGCACAACCAAAAGGACACCCCACTTCTCAACCTCCAGGTATGTATCTCCGCATGCATGTTTTTTATGATAAAAGTATTTTTGAAATATAAGACAATAGGAGAGACTAATTACCACCTTTTGTTCTTTAAGAGATTCGATCCATATTTACAATTATTTGTTAATTCATAATGAGAGAAATTATGATGTCTTGGTGCATTCTGTTTATGACGGAATAAACATATCCAATGACAGAAACTATTTTGATGGAACGAATAACGAATGTAAGAACTTGGATTATGTGTTTTAGGTTATTTTTTCAATCATTCACGACTGCAGTCTTCTTGATTTCAGATAATTTGTCAAAATAATTAAATAAACCTTGTAACTTTATAGTACCTTATTAATACCCTTCAACCAGTGCCGGCCCAAGGGTAAGCCAAATGAGGCTTGGGCCTTGGGCCAACAAAACTATAGGGCCTCCATTATTTGATGAAACCACATTCCATTTATAAAAGATTTAGGGTGTGGGTTATCAACAAATTGATGGTTGGTAGTGTAGTGGTTTTGTGTATTTATGGATGTTTGTTATACTCAGGTTCTAATCCCTTGTTCAACATTTTTTTTCTTATTTTTTAAATTTTAACACAATCTTTCAAATAATTACACTTGGACCCTTCAAGTTTAACTTTCAATTACATACATTTTTTTAGGAAAAATGCCACAAAATTTTACTTCGCCTTAGGCCACCAAAATGGTTGAGCCGGCCCTGCCTTCAACAACACTATATTAAAGAAAAATGCAATATTCAAACATTGGTAACTTTTTTTAACAACCCCCTAAACTTTCTAACACAAGTACACCAATATCATGTGTAAGTTGCATGATTTGAACTTCTATCCCTTTAGTTGTATAGCACACAACTCCTAACCTTTTATAAGTATAATTAATATTTAGAAAAACCTAATTAACTTACCTTAATTAGATAATGATAAGTGAGTGTGGCCACACACGTATGTATATGGGCTTTTTTAGTTTAGAAGCTATATACTATCGAGAATGACATAATCAAATTTAAGAAAATAATAAAATTAAAAAAAAAAAGTTTATTTATCTCTGCCAACTCTTACTTTAACTTTATCTCCCTATATATATATTTTTTATTTCAACGTATAAAAATATGTATACCTAGATTATTTAGCGTATGCTCATAAGTTTTTCAAAAAAAAAAAAAACATTAAATAGAATATATTAAAAGATCCTAACCGTATTGAAATATACATTTATGCTAATAAGTTTATATATTGAGTTGTATAAGAGTTAAAGTGGTTCTCGAAATTATTGACATATTATTGATTAGTATATATTTTGTATTGTTAAAAATAGTTGGTTATATTTTATTTATATTTAGTTAATTATGACAATTGTAAAATAACCGATTAGATTCTAAAATAGTTTAACATGTTTTCTTAGTATATTTAATTGTGTAAGGAAAAAAAAAGAAATTCGCGATGGAAAAAGTTTCAATCTTTCATTCATTTCAATCTAGCAAATGGTACTTTAATCATGTTTGAAAATGAAAATATATTCTTAGTTAGACAATAAAAAACAGGTAGTGGGAAGCGAACAAATATCAATTAGATTATGCTTATACTGCTACATTTAACTTTCATCCAAATGCATACAAGTACATAAATGAATTTAAATTTACTGTTGGCGGTCATTCATTAATAAAACTAACACGATATTACTCATGTTCAGCTATGTTGGTGAACCACAAAGATATTTATTTATTTAATTATAAAGTAAAAAAAAAATGAGCTTCAAATAATACAAATCTATTCTGAGTTTTTTCACAATCTAGTGTAGTTACAAAAAATATTTACCTTTTTGACTACTTTTAAAAAATATTTACCAAAATGTGCGATTTCCTTTATTTCTTTTAATTTTCTTGAAAACTTATTTGTCTCTCTCTCCTAATCAAATTGGACAAAACCTAAATTAATGATAACATACTATTGCTATTTAATAGACTTATATTTTTGTAAAAAAAAAAAAATTATCTTATGTTATGTTTTTAATTTGTAATAAAAAAACCTCAACTTTAAAAGTAAAAAATTAATGTATTTAGTCTGGCTTTTATTTTAAGAATAATATATCTCTCTATAATGATTTAATCTAAAATATTTCAAACGTAATTGTTATATTAGTTAAATAAATAATAAATTAATATTATATCTCATCTTATTTTCAATGTCGGATATAATCTTTCTATTTTTCTAATAAAATAATATCTTAAAATTTAAATTGTTAATTTAAGTTATTTTTTTATAAATGACACAAAACAATAATCTTAAAGTTAAAAAAACAATAATTCGTTGATATCAAAAATTAAAACTACAAACAAAATACACAAAATAACTTATTAGATATTAGACCAAATTTTGAATAAAACACTAAATAGGAATAGAAGCGAATAATTTAATTTTGTTTTTGATTTTTTTAATTGGATTTGTAATCAATTTGAATTAAATTGAATCAAAATTATGATTTTTGAACCAAATCCAATAACATATTCAAATTCGAATTATATAAATCTATGTTTTTTTTTTTATTTTTTACTATACAAAATTACATTTATTTAACCGGTGTAATGCACTGTGTTTTTAAAGATATGACTTTTTTTATTATTTAGTCTATAAAATTAGATTTATTCAACCCGTACAAGACCAATGATTTTTTTAAAGATATAACTTTTTTATTATTTAGTATACAATATTACATTTATTTAACCCATGTAATACACAGGGTTTTTAAAGATATTTTTTTATTATTTGGTATATAGAATTACATTTACTCAGTATAGTTTACAGGGTTCTTAAAAATATAATTTTTTTCTTATTTAGTATATAAAACTATATTTGTTTAACCCGTGTAATAAACGAGATTTCTAAAGATATATTTTTTTATAATTTAGTATATAAAATTATATTTATTTAACCCGTTTAATACACGAAGTCCAAACCTAGTATCTATAAAATAAAAAACTAACATTATTAGTTATACACGTCATCTAAAGTCAATAAGGCTAGATGGTGCGGTTTAAAGCCATTGGGGCTTTATTACGCCACATAAGCACCACGTAGCACAGGGCCGGCCCTGAGAATTCGTGTACCCTGTTCGAGCTCGAAAAAACGTGTCCTTAGCCCTTAATGAATTTGGGTATTGGGCTCACTAAAGGTCTATAAACCTAATGCCAATGGGCTAATAACTAATCTAAACCATAAAAATAGTTTTGTAAGTGGGCCTATGTTGGTGTTTGTATGAGTATACCCTATTAATTTATTTTTTTACACATACATATCCGATTTTTTTTAAATAACGTGGTCTTCGAAATATCGGGCCTTGGCCGGTGGTCCTCCCCGCCCACCCTCAGGGCCGGCCATGACGTAGCCGACACATAAGCAACGGGTTTTATCGCTAACTTACACGGTGTGTAATAACGTCTCTTATAAAGCCCCTTTTTAACTATATTAAAAAAAGATAAATAAACTGATTGGTTTACATTAGGTGGGGCCCCTTGATTTCATCTCTCGCGCGTGTTACTCCTTTGGCGGAAGCCAAGGATGGCGCCCCCTTTAGCGTAGACGGAGTGATTTAACTAAATGGGGGCACTAAAGTTTATGAGGTGGCGGGGGCACCAAGCCACACCCACAAGCCAACTAACATCATTATCAAAATTCTCCATCATTATCCATAAAACGTCATTGAGGAATAATCATTCATATATTCCATTCTTACATCATTGGCAACTCGTGAATCATTATCAATAAAATGATTTTTCAACTAAATAATAATTTGCTTTGATAGATTTAATTACATCCTTGTTTGTTATCATTAGTTTCCCCATCATTAACTACAACAACATCAACAGTGTTTCCATCATTCAAGTTATGTTTATTCAGATAGTGCACTATATCAAAATATCGACCAACAAACAGTGCACTCATGCAGGTCTATTTTACTACATTATGTGTAACCAAAAGGCATGACCTTTTAGGGAGATAAATTAGTCACCTTTTGTATCCTAAAAAGGTTGCATAAAATGTTGATATGGATCAAAAGAAGAGGTACTCAAAGTGTCGGATCAGTCACTGGATCAGATGGCTGTCCGATCGGATGACTATCCGATCGGATTGCCACTCGATCGGGTGACTAATGTGTGAGTGGGACGGGTGGCTGTCTGAACAAATTCGATTATAATATATTTAGGAGGCGTTTGGTTTGCAGGAATTCAATAGAATTTAAGGGAATTGGAATTTGAATTTCATCTCTTAAGATGTTTGGTTCACAGAATTTGATGGAATTGGAATCCCAATTCCAATCTTCATATGTTTAGTTGACAATGAAATTGGAATTGGAATTAGACATGAATTCCTACAAATTCCTTTAACTAAAGGAATTCAAAATCCTTCCTATCTGTGAAGGAATTAAAGTAAATTCATTGGAATCTTCGACCGTATCGACCCGCACCGTTTCGACCCGCACCGTTTCGACCCGTACCGTTTCGACCCGTACCGTTTCAACCCGTACCGTTTCGACCCGAACCGTCTCGAGCCGAACTAGCGCTTGTGGGTGCCGGGGTGATGGATTCCAATTCATTTGACAACCAAACACAGCAACATGGAATTGAGATTCCAATTCCAACAATTTCCGATTCCAATTGGAATGTTTAAATTCCAAATCCAATTCCTTCAAATTCTAATTCCTATACAAATTCCAATTCCAAATCCAAATCATTGCTTGAACCAAACGACCCCTTAGTGTATGGAGAAAACAGGAATAGTAAACATGAATAACTTATTTCATTTTTCTTTTCAGAAGACAACTAACAAACACCTTTTAAACTTACTTTTAAATTTACATATAAAGCCTCTGGGGGCGTTATGCGACAAGTGGCGAAATGCGTAATCGAAGGGCTTTATGGGGCTTTATATCAAAAGAGGGTGTAGTGGTAAGGGTGTTATATAACCCCTTCAATTTATACACATATGTATGTATATATGTGTGTGTGAGTGGAGAAGGTTGGGCAACGGCGTGATGATTTTCGTCTGGATTCAAAATTCAGACCCCATAGCGCCGTCCGTAGTGGTGTGCGGCGGCGCTGTGGGACGCTATGTTGCCTTTCCCCGCTATGTGGCGCCCCACTATGTTCGGCCTTAGGATGGACACTTTGTCAACTCACCTTAATACCAATAAAAAACATGTCCTTTGATAGGAATAGCATGTAACATTCTCAATCATTAATTTATATATCTTTGCTTCATTATCTTGAATAATGGAGGCGTAAATAAAATCTTTGGTTTCTTTCTTTTAAAAGATTCACACATTCCTTATAGTTTAAAAGATTCACACATTCATACATTCCTTATAGTAATTTTGTAATTAATTTTGTAATTTTGGTTTCAGTAATTACTATGGATACATCATCAGTCCCCGCTAGTAAACCCAATAACCAAAATCATGAAAGCGCTACCAGCAACATAAATGGAACGAATGAAGTTGCGGATAACCCAGCCCGTAATTTTGGTTTCCGAGAGTTGGCCATGGCCACGAAAAATTTCCGACGAGAAACTCTACTAGATGAGAATAGAGTTGGAAAAGTTTTTAAAGGAACCCTCCAGGGTACTGGCCAGGTTAGTGACATAGATATTTACTAGTGTCAACATGTTTTCGCTTTTGTGTTATAGGTAAAAGTTTTAATAATCTAAACTATGATCCATTGGCCGATAATTGTATATAGCAAAGAAGTGATAAATGACACTCATAATTTTGTCTTTCGTTGCTAAGAGCAATCCTACTATAGCAGAGAAGTAACTTTGTCCACCCCAACTTTGATCAATGCCGTTCCTAAACAATTTACAACATTTGATTGAGGCAAAAATCAATCAATTGCTCGTTAGCTTCAACGAAGTTATTTTTCTGTTAGAATGAAATTGCACTTATTAGTAAAGTTAGGAGTGGCACTGGTCACATTGTTCGAATGGATTATTACTTGCTAATGGATCATAGTTCCGATTATTAGAATCCAATTTGCCTATGTAAAAAGTACGCTTTTATATCATTAGTTAACGAAACTATTTGTGTGAAGGTTGTGGCTGTTAAGCAGCTAGATAGACATGGAACGAAAGCGAACAAAGAGTTCCTTGCTGAAGTCATGATGTTGAGTCGTCTTCGACATCCAAATCTTGTTGAATTAATAGGATATTGCGCAGATGGAGATCAGAGGATTCTTGTTTATGAATACATGCAAATGGGTTCATTGAAAAATCATCTGCATGGTATTTTCTAACTCTTTTTATACTGGTACTAACATTTTAATTAATTATCAAAGCACAAACAGATAATTTGAAATTCACTCAATAATGACAAGTAGAGATAATTAATTAAATAGGATTAAAAGTTTCAATTATATACTTATAGTTATACAATAACATGTAAATATATCATAGTCTTATATGGTCAGCTCAAGCCACCATATATAGAGAAGGTTTTAAGTTAGGAGTATTAGGTAGTTGGTAATTCTAAGTATAAGCAGATAGGTACATGTAGTATAATTTGTCTTGATAAAGTCAAAATGTTTAATTAAGAAAGATAACTCAATCTCACTATCTAATGCCTTCTCAATCTATGAAATATTAGTGGGGAGTTGTTTTTATTTTCAATATGGTATTAGAGTGTACATAAATCTGCAGCTCGATAAAGATTACAAATTAGACACTGACCTTTTATTTTAGAGACCAAACGTCAAACTGCAACAAGATATGCAAACCAGAGAATGAAGAAAAAGACGAAGCTGGAAAACAATAAAAAAAAAAAAAATCAAGAAAGAAGATTGCGGATAGATGCTAGATCAAAACAACTAAAAAGGAGAAAGAAAACTCACTTAGGCATTTTATCAAAAATGAGGCATGAAAGAAGGGGCGTTTCTAGAATAATAACTAAAAAAGAGAAAGAAATAGAAAGTATTGAATGAAATGGGCATTAAAGATTTAAGACCATATGTAATGGGGCTTTATAAAGGGCATAAAAGATTTTGATAATGCCCTTACACCACTACTCATGGGTATTATAGGGGCATAAAGAGTGAGGGGCATTTCTATAATAATGCCCAAAGAGAAGAAAAATAATGGAAAGTAATAAATGAAATGGGCATTAACCATTACACCTTTTTTAAAAGGGAATTATGATAATGATGTGATGAAAAATGCCTCTTAGTAGGCATTAACCATTACCTATGGTCTAAAGGGATGGGCATTTCTTAGGATAATCTAAAATAGATAAAAGAGAGTTTTGTGAATGACTTGCCCAACTGATTTGAACTTAAAATAGTCAGTAAACATGAATTAGACAACGAGAAAGGGTATGTGATAAAAGTCAATAAGTAACTTAACAACCTTAATGTTTCTTTTGTAACGAAAGTGGATTAACATAGTATAGAAGGTAGAGGTGACAAAATGGGTGGGTTGGGAACGTTTGGGTAATGGGTTAAGATGGGTATGGGTTAGGATACGTTTGGGTTAGAATGGGTTTATTAAGAAAAAAGGTAGGATGGGTTTAGGTTAAGATAGGTTTTTGTCAAGATAGATTTGGACATGATAGGCTAAAAATATAGATAAGGGTAAAATACATTTTTCGTCCTTTATGTTTGTACCGGATTGCAATGAATAGCCTTTAACTTTAATAATTACAGTCACAATCCTTTATTTGGAAAACTCGTTACATCTTTCGTCCTTTAGCACAAACTAGGTTAAAATTTTTAGTTAAGTCTATTTATATAAGGGTACTTTCGTCTTTTTACCAATCTATATCTTTCTCATCTTCACACAACAATCTTATTCAATATCAAAATATCAGCAGTGATAACCACACAACAATCATCACTAACTAGAAACCCCGATTTCGCGTCGAGAATCGCTGCAGATGGGGTGAAATAACACCATCCGTGCGACTTCTTCTTCGTCGAAAATCTGTGGGTGAATCACGTTGTATAGACTTTGAATCATCAGTTAGGTTTACAACAGTTAACCGATAACTAGCAAAACAGTCCAATTTCGTTGAGGAAGTTCCTCTAGGGTCTATAATTTGTAAATATATCGATATATATCCAGGCAATGCCTGTGAATCGCCCTTAGGGTACACTAACAACCTACAATCGTAACCTCCGACTTCAAAATACTTACTCCATAATATCCGAGTCTTAACTATAGGGGAATTGAAGATCGTCCATCGGTACACGGCGGCGTATTCATTGCGCCGCTCAATTGTCACGGACTCCAATGAGGATGATGATAACGTTGAGGAGGAGGAGCAATCGCGAGAATACGGCAGCGTAGGGTGGTCGTCAGTGGCCGGAGTGGTAGCGTTCATGATCTGTTCGGACGGTGGCGGCGGCGGCGTTTGTGAGGAGGAGGATATTGTTGCTTCTGCGGGTGAAGATGGTGAAGTTACAGATGAGGGTTGGTGAGGTATATTTTATAAGTTTTTAATTTTGTTTTTGTTTTATTTATAATATATTTTAATTAGATTGGTAAAAAGACCAAAGTACCCTTATATAAATAGACTTAACTAAAAATTTTAACCTAGTTTGTGCTAAAGGACGAAAGATGTAACGAGTTTTCCAAATAAAGGATTGTGACTGTAATTATTAAAGTTAAAGGCTATCCATTGCAATTCGGTACAAACATAAAGGACGAAAAGTGTAATTTACCCTATAGATAAATAAAAAAAATCAAAAACATTAAGAAAAAAATTTAAAAAAAAATCAACAAAATAAAAAAAATAAAAAAACATTTAAAAAAATAATAAAAACTAAAAATTTTCAAAAAAAAGAATAAAAATTTAAAAATTAAAAATTGTAAAACATTAAAAAAGAAAACATCTAAACCAAAACAAGTCCGCCAGTTTCAGATTCAAACGAACCGGTTACTCGATTACCAGGGTTAGGAACACTCCATAGCTCCTCTTACAACTCATCTTGACCACAACATGATGCAAATTAACCTTAGACCATGGGGTGTGGGGGTCGTCCCCTGCCCGTCTCGGCTCGTCCCCCACGTCGCACACCGCCCCCTTGGGGCTCGTCACGTCGCAAACGGCGGCAGGAAGACGGAAGCGACGAGGCTTTTGATTGGCTGATGGTTAATGGTAGGCCACCACATAGAGAGAGATAGAGAGAGTTTTTTTTTAATTATTTAATTAAATCAAACAAAATAATAAGAAAAAAGAGAGAGAGGACTATCCTCCACACCCTTGGGTAGTCCCCAAAGAGATGGTCCTCCACCCATAATGAGGTGACACCTACGTAGCGGATAGTCTCCAAAAAAAACTAAGCAAACCACACCCCATAGTCTTTTTTATTACTTCATCATCTCTACAAATCTCTCTAACCAAAGTAGTTTTCTCACTCCCACCAATCCTATTAACCCCAAAAATCCAATGAGACATTTCATTAAACACCTGAACTTCAAATATCATATCATTAACTTTTCTTAGGCAATACGTAGTGGGGCGCGACCAAGGGCCATAGCGCCGCTATGGCGCCGCCCACACCGCCCCCCCCCCCCCCCGGCGCCATGACCAAAAAAAAACAAAAGGCGTGAAAAAATTCGCGGCGCGAGAAGGTGGGGATTTGTTCTGCATTTTCCACTTTGGTCCCTGCATTTTACAATTTGGTCCCTGCATTAAAACACTTTGGTCCCTGCATTTTACACTTTGGTCCCTGCATTTTACACTTTGGTTATGATGAGGTAGGACTTTATGACTATGGGCTCTAGTGACATAACGCCCCATAAAGCCCCTGTGTGACGTGGCACGACACGTGTCGCATAACGCCCACAAAAGGGCTTTATGACTACACATGGCCTTATCACCAACTCAATTCCCACTTTCACCAATTCATTTTCACACATCCCAACATCAAAATCAACCTTCTCCACCATTTGGTCCATTTCCCCATCAATCTTCAAATACTCACAGGGCTAGTTATTCCTCCTCTCAACTTTGGAGAAACAGAAACAAGAACTGATTGTGCAACAGATGAGGTAGGAGCTTCCAAGAAAATTGCCTTCAGAGCGATGCTTGCAATCTCACGATGCTGATCCTTCCCATTAAGCAGCTTATCACATAGCTTATCAGTCATCTCCAGTTTCTTCACCAGTGGAGCAAGACTATAAGTCTATAAAGCAAGAATCATAAGACAGAATCATAGAACCTCATCCATTCTAACACTACTATATTCCAGAAGAGAACCAAACGACTGCTATACCCAAAGTAGTTGAGGTATAACCAGCGAACAAGTCTGTTACTGCCATTGTTGTTGCTGAGGGAGGAGGTGATGAAGAAGAAGGAGATGATGATGATGAAGTGGTGGTTTGTATCTTACATCTACAAATTATTTTAAATAGGTATCTTATAATTTATTCTGACCCATCCTTAATTATTTTCTTACCCATCGTTTCACCAATTTTCATTTTTTAAATGACCCAAAATACCCAAATGAGTTTTTATTGCCGGGCGTAATAGAAAGTGTTATGAGAACCAAAAACACGTAATAAATATAGGGTAACGTTGAGCTAAACATACCTGTTCCCTTCATTTATAATGTCAAAACAGGTGTGCTGAAAATTATAGAAGGGTACATTTTCCCAACCCACAATCATCATAGAAGTTAAGGGTTTTTTTTTTTTTTTTTTACACATTTTCCTTTTTCTAAGTGGGTTTATTATATATTTACCCAATCAAAAAAATTCAATTACATATTTACCCTTTTCATTAAAATTACTCTTATTGAATTACTATTTTATCCTTAATGAACTTAGTAAAGGTATATTTACATATTATCCTTTGCAAATATGATCAATTACATATTTCTCAAATATCTCTAGTATTTCCCTAATATCTCTACTTGCTAACAATATAATAATACTCATAATCAACTGATCAAAAAAAAGAAAACACAAAGTTTCAAAAATGCAATCCTCACTTGTTGTTCATAATTAGGGTTGTAAGTGAGCTGAGCTGAGCCCGACTAGGCTCGAACTTGGCTTCTTTCAAGCCTACCATTTTAAGCTCGAGCTCGGCTCGAAAGTAAAAACCAAGAGATCGAGCTCAACTAGGCTCGAAGTAATTTAAGAACATTTGATGCGAGCTAAAAGCTCAGCTCAAGCATGTGTCGATAGCTTAAACAAGCCAAAGCGTGGCTAGAGCTCAAGCTCGGGCTCGATAACTATATGAGTCAAAATTCAGGCACGAGGCTTTGACTTGGGCTCGTTAAAGCTTGGTTCGTTCGAGCTTTTTATCGAGCCGATCCAAGTAGTTGTCAAGTCGCTCAGTCTCATGTACACCCCTATTCCTAATCTATTGCTCAAAAAACATAAAGTTTCCAAAAACGCGAACACGTTAGGCTATGCGGTATGGTGACCATCCTCCCTTGGAGGATGATCCGCCACGTAGGCATCACATCATAGTCCTATAGAGGATGATCCGCCATGGCAAAACACTGGAAATGGAAGGATGATCCTACCCCACTAATTATGGCAATTAAATTTTTTTTTTTTTTTTTTTTTTTTGCAGAGGAAACAGAATTAAAAAGGGGTGGGTTTTGTCTTTTAGCGACCGTCGCCAACGTCCAACACTAGACGGTGAGGACGAGGACAGGTGAGGCAGGATGGTGTGCGGTCCGTCGCAGGTGTTGGACGGGTGAGGGACGATCCCCATATCGTCTAGCCTTATAATCAATATGGAATCAACCAACAACATGTTATACACAACCAATATGGAATCAACTAACAACATGTGATATATCAAGAAGAAGCAACAACATATAATCTAAATTTAAAAATTGTAATGGCACTAGCATATAACATGGAAGAAAAACGATTTGCTATCATAGCATATGCATATAAACAATACCATGCGCATCATCGCATACTAGCGTATTATAAGGATTACAAGACCACTATTCCCATCATATAAAGAGAAACAAAATCCAAATACAAAGTATACTGAATACAATGATATGTAAAGTATTCATATTACAATTAACTTTTTTAAATCAAATCTTACACCAACAAACTCAATTATACTAAAAAAAGTTATGAAAACTGCTTTAATTTCTTCTTGCTTTCTTTTGCGAATTACATGTGAGAAGAAACAATCCTTTGAATCTGCGAAGAGGGCGTGGTTTGGATGTGCAGGGTTTTGTCGTCATGATGTTTACCAGGAGAAGAGGGAAGAGGAGACGGTTGTTTGATTTTGGGATAATGGGAATGACATAAGGGTAAATGGGTAATTTCTTAACAAAGAAATATGTAATTGAATTTTTTGATTGGGTGAATATGTAATAAGCTCTCTTAGGAAGGGAAAAATATGTAAAAAGACCCATTAGTTAAAGTCCTTTTATGTAGAGTTTTTTTCTAGTTAAGTTTGATATATGCCGGTAATACATTTTTATTATGATGTTTTGAACTGGTTTTTCATTTCATTGACAGAGGTTCCACCAGAGAAAGAGCCGTTAGATTGGGTCACAAGGATGAAAATAGCCTCAGGAGCTGCACAAGCTCTTGAGTATTTACACGAGAAGACGAATCCACCCATTCTTTATCGCACCTTCACATCTCCAAACATTTTGCTAGATGAAAACTTAGAACCAAAGCTATCAGATTACGGGCTTGTGAGGCTTGAAATCGACACTGGTAATACTATGCAACAAAGGATGGTGTCTACTGTTGGTTGCGCTCCTGAATATGAACAAAATGGTGAACTCACACCAAAATCCGACGTTTACTGTTTTGGGGTTGTTCTACTCGAGCTCATTACCGGAAGAAAAGCATTAGACACCACTCTCCCAATGGACGAACAGAATCTTACCAAATGGGTAATGCTCGGTTGTCTTTTTATACGTCTAATATCATATAAAAACGTGTGAAAAAACACACTATGCAAATTATAAAGTAGCCAAATTTACATAAAACGTTCTTTACCCATATATAAAATTGCAGGTTATATCCTGTTACTCTAAAAATCACACTAATCATCTTTTATGTTAACTTTTTGTAACAGAATATGTCCTTTACACTAATTGTTGTTAAAAACTTCATTTGATTTTTTAAAAGTGACAATTCAGGACTAAATTTGTAATTTTCATAATTGTTTTTTTTTTCTTTTTCTTTAAACTTTTTTCTTTCTTTCTTCTTCATCTCTTTTTTTAATTATATAAATTTCAATATAGATTTTTATTTTAGTAAATAATTATTGTGGTTAATTAGTTTAGTTTTGTCCAGTTATTAAATTTTATATTTAATACAAATTATGTAATAGTGTTAGGGGTGTAAATGGGTCGAGGCGAGTCCAATATTGCACAGTTTTCATGATGTAAATTTACATTTAAAACAAATTACGTACTTCTTTTAAGGGTGTCATGGTTCAAAACTCTTTAAGGTATTTTTTTTGTTGTCTTTACTATTTATCATAATTACCCAAATCAAAAATTTAACTTAAATTTATATGTGACCCTAGATCCACATAAACTGATAAAACCTTTGGCATAAGTAACCTTTTACAATTATTTAACTTAATTAGATATTATTATGTAATAAAAGACTATGTTAGAATAAAATTTTGACTCAAGTTAAATACTAGTATATAATATTAGGAAGTACAAAAGGACTCGAGATGAACCTTAGGTGAGCTTAGGCTCGACTCAATCCACATATACCCCAAATAAGTATTTAATTTGCTTTGAATGAAAAATTAGAAAAAGTAAACAAATGTAAATAAAAAAATAAAAAAATAAAAAACTAATTTGAAAGTCATATTTTAATTAAAAAATGATTAACTACTTAATTTATCATCATCGTCATCATACACAGTAAATCATACCAATAGCAAAACAAAGGTAAGGACTGGGGAGGGTAACATATAGACAGCTTTACCTCGACCTCGTAGGAATAGAAAGGTTGTTTCCTATGAGACCCACGGCTCGATTAATTTAGCATTAGTAATTCAGTGGCGGATTCAGGGTCGGATTCCAGTGGGTTACTTTTGGTAGTTTTTCATTAATTTTCATTATTTTTCCCAAATCATACAAGGTTTACACTAATTTTTTCCATTTTCTTCGAATCGAATGGGTTCCTGGGAACCCATGAAACCATGCTAAATCCGCCCCTGATTAGTATAATTTATTAAATAAAAGTGATGTAAAGAATATAAGAAAAAGAAATGTGAAAGAAAGAAAAAAAATAAAGAGAAAGGTAAAGGAAAGAAAACACGTATGAAATTACAAATTTAGCATTTTAGGGTAGAGGTAAAATTTTCATTTAAAAAAAGTAACTGAATTAGTAGTTAGCGTAAATGACGTAATTGTTACAAAAAAGTAAGCATAAAGGATGTTTAGCATGACTTTTAAAATTAAAAGATGAGACCTGCAATGTTATATAAACGTAAAGAACGTTATCTGTAATTTTATCTATAAAGTATGTGAAAATTATAACATTTTATAGAATAAAAAATAAAAATTCATAAGAAACTCAAATTTGGAAAATATTTGCAACTTAAAGCATAAGAAAAAAAAATAATAAATTGTTCCCATGATCAAATGTTGTGATCAATTTACTAAATCTATTATATTATGAGTCATGACAAATTCTATGCACTTGATTGGCTTAGAAAATTTCTTAGAGATTCTATATGTATTTACAGTTGTGTGTGAAAATATTTTTTCTACGTATTTAAGTGTGAAATAACTTAAAATTTTCATATTTTTCCAAAGTTTTTTTTTTTTTGAAAGGTGTGTTTCAGCGGTGAAGACAATCCTAGACAACCCCGGGTCCCGAGTTCGAATCCCTACCCACACACCGGTGTCCTCCTTTCAAACCGTCACGGGGAATTTTTTCGTGAAGTGCATGGATCGAACCGGAGACCTAGCCCGGGCGGAAACCACCCTAAGGTGTAAACCCTCCCGCCTCCGACCAGCTGGGCTGGCCATCATCGACATTTTTCCAAAGATTTTAAAAAAAATTACTCATTTTTTTAATAATTGTCTAAAAGATAAATGAAATCACTAGTATAATCTTAAAACACATATGTATTGTCATTCATTGAATCGGGTTTTGCTTTGTTCAAATCAGGCACAACCCTATTTTAAGGATCCAAAAAGGTTTCCCGAAATGGTTGATCCACGATTGGAAGGATCATTTCCAGATAAAAGTTTAAATCAAGCAGTTGGGGTGGCTGCCATGTGTGTACAAGACGACCCATCCGTTCGACCAATGATCTCAGATGTGGTGGCTGCACTTAGCTTCCTCGCCATGGCTCCACCACCGCAACCACAACCACAAAAGGATCCTACTACCGCTTCAACGAATGATCCAAATGCGGAAAATCATTCGTCATGTTTATCGTCATCATCGATAGAGGCGGAAGATGATGATTATAGCTGTAGTGATTCTGAAGATGAGGATGAACAACACTACCATATGCGAACAAAACATAACAAGAATAGTTATGATGAAGATAGATGTGGCACTTCATCTTCAGAAAGTTTATATAATGAAGATGATTATTGGGAGGATGAAAGTCACCATGAAGAAACAAGTTATAGATCAAAATCAAAGATAAAAAGCATCAAGAGAAAAGTTACATTTGGAAGAGATAAAAGTGTAAGTAGGAATTCATCAAAAAATAAGAGCTTGAAAAAACATTCAGGTCCTAGTTTGCGAAAGACAAGCGTGAATAGGATATCGCCTAAAACACATTTAGGTTCGAATTCGAGGAACAAAATTGTTGATAGGAAATCATCAAAAAACAATGAAACGGATAATGTTAGTTTGAGCAAGAAAACTCATGATGCACTCGAAGATCATCAAAGTAGTAGCAACTCATCACTATCACCAGATAATGGTGAAAGTAGTAGAAGAGATGTCACTCTTGAATCATCAAGAAAAAATGTGGTTAAATCTGATACGGGCATGAACAACATTGAAGTAGAGATTTTGGATGGAGAAGAAGGGATAAATGCTAGATTATTAGAAGATACATATGTTCCAATTTGAAAGTTTGGTCAACTTAGAATCAAGATGATAAAAGAAGATATGATTATTATAGCCGTATATGTTAGTTTTCTGTGTGAATTGTACATTATGAGTCAAGATATAGTCACTTCATCCTTGTGAATTTCGCCATGGTCATCACACATAGATAATAATGCATTGGACATAAGGTAGTTTAAAAGGAGTTTTATAGTCACCCCAAATAAAAGTTGAAGATTGTTTAAATTTAAATGGTTTCCAACATGTGGACCATAACACACGTTATTATTATACCAAAACACATGTCCGTAGTTTGCCAAGAACCCATTTTCAAATTCTGAAGTCATTAAGCACCTAAAAAAACACATTTATGTCAGCATAAGGTTGATGAGTTCACGAGTTTAATTTACATAAAATAACCAAAATTTTATCAATTTTGAATGACATGACAACCCTAGACCAACATGTAATATCGTAAACTAGCTAGAAATATGAGAGATGTACCCATCCATAAAATAACCAAAATTTTATCAATTTTAAATAAATGAATAAAATTACCAATTTGTCCTGATTTTATATTGGGTTATTGCATTTTATCACCCCTAACTATTGGCTATTAGCCGCTGGCACCCCTAACTATCACTTTAACGTCCGCCACCCCCAACTTAACACTTACTTTGTTCTGTCACCACATCGTTAACTGATCATTAACTTTTGAGCTTGTTACTATACTTTTGGGGATGTCCAAAGATCCCTAAAACCTTTCTAAGATCCCTATGACACCCCTAAAAGTATAAAAACAACATCAAAAGTTAGTGATCAGTTAGCGACTTGGTAATAGAACACACTAAGTGTTAAGTTGGGGGTGACGGACGTCAAAGTAATAGTTGAGGGTGGCAGCGGCCAATAGCCAATAGTTGGGGGTGATTAAATCTATTAACCCTTTAATATTAAAATTTAACTCGATTAGAGATAAAGGACATACTGTGCAAGGTTTTGCAAACATAAGGTATGAATCCTGTCAATTTTAAAGACAAATGACATAGTTTGCAATCTGGTGTAAACACAAAGGATGATTTTTATAATTTACTCAAAAAAAAAAAAAAAAAAAGAATTGCAACCATTCCACCGGTCTTTCTTTTAGAGCACCCGGAGCGCCACGGGATGTAACACCCGTATTATTTAACTGGGACTTTAATATAAAATACGCATTGTTAAAAAAAACAAAATGCTTCATTTTGGTAAGTCATACCAACGGAAGTTTGCAAAGTAGCAGTATTCTAGTTAACTACTAACTAGTTTAAAACATCCAAAACGATAAGTTAAGTGTTTACAACATAAACATTTTCTACAACAAAGATAGATAAACGCGGAAGCTTTAAAAGTAGTGTTCGGTTCTTGAAATCATGCTTGATCACCATCCGGGTTGAGTTCCACATCACCTAAGGTCAAAGACCACATCAAATGTTAGTTTTGATAATGTTAAACTAGTATAAACAAGTTCTGAGATCATACGATTGAAAAGAAAACAAAAATTCCAGCTTTTTGGTCTGTCGTGCCCCGCGACAGATCACCTTAAATCTTATGCGCCCCGCGAGGACCTGTTGCGTGCCGCGCTAGGTCAAATGGATCCTGTCGCGTGGAGAGGGGGACACGGTTTTCCAGCAGGTGCAGGTTTGTGACCTGCATTTCCTGCCCAGCTCCGAATTTCACAATTTAAACTTCAAACGCTCATAACTTTTGATTCAGAGGTCCGTTTTAGGTGATTCTTTTTCCTACACGTCTGTAATTTAATTACCGACGTGTCTATCACATTTATTTTACCAAAAATTTAGCTTGCGGACCGAATGACTGAAATCACTAAGGTGTTTATTCAACCCACCAAGTTTACACCAATTTCACTACCAATACTGTAGTAACCTTAAGGCGCATTGATATTCGCCAAATTACACATACTTTATTCCCCCATTTTACCCCCATTTCATGCGTTTTCAGCCGTAAAACCGTTATTCGGATACTTAATCAGGTATACCTTTGTTTACAGGCCTAAAACAGCATGCCGAACAAGAAGATGATGAAAACGAGGACTTTCCGAGCAAAACGACAAAGCTGCGAACATTCTGTGAAGATTCTGACCAGGGCATTTGGCACGGTCGTGCGACCTACGGAACGACCATGCGGATCCGGCAACCAAGCTCTTCTCGGTGATGCACAGCCAGTGCGATCCGGAGTGCAAGCCTCTCTCGGAGTCGAACGATCATGCGGTGGATTGCACCTCGTGCGGATCTGATGTCAAGCCCAACCCCGGATGTGCACTGCCCATTCAAGAGCTCGTGCCACCCTAACCCGGCGATGCACGCTCGTGCCGCCTGAAGAACGGTCGTGCGGATGCGTGGACCGGTCAAGATCTGATGATGTCACAAAAGCATGGTGAACAGTGATTTAAAAGTGAACGGTCGTGCACTTTATTGGCACGACCGTGCAATCGCAAAATGTTATAAAAAACAGACAGAAACATTCTCTTCGTAATTCTGGACTTTTGGGAGTTATTTTGGCGAATTCACAGGCTCCAGAGGCTTTGCTTTTGACCGGATTCAAGCCACATTGTGCCGATTAGCTCCGTTACTATCCGGATTCTTAATCTAGTGCTTGTTTATGGTTTGATTCTCTAATCTTTCCATATTTTTTTTTTATGTTTCAAGCATGTAGATTAATTATTATGTATTAATGTAAGCCTTTGGGCAAAAACACTAGTATCCCTTGCTTAATTACAACCTCTAGTATGTTAATTATGTTTGTAATGACACTTTGAAGCATTTTCTATGTTAATCTTAGATGATTAGTTTGCAACCTTGTTTATTGATGTTGATTTCTTGATTATAAATAATTATCTTGGATGATTAGTGTATGGTTAGTTGAGATATTTGAAAGAAGAAGCTGAATTAATCATATGCTAGTAGACTTTAAACTTGCTAAACTAGTTTAACTTGTTTAAATGTGTGCACCATGATACTAGAAATGGCTAAGTGGTTTAATAAGGGGTAATTATCGTTAATCAAGAAAGCTTTCCTTCACGTAAGGACCTTAACGGGTTAAATGGTGTCGTTATGAATTCTTGCCACTAATTGTTAGCTTAGTTAGTAGTTTAGGCCAAAATTGCTATCTTGGTGAATTTATGTGCAAGATTTGTAAAATGAACTCGGATGTGATTTAATTTAGATTATGCTTGTCTCGGTGGTTGCATTGTGTTTATCGGTGTCACTTTCCTTAATCAAGTGAGGTTAGAAAACTCCTAACGGATGACTAACTTATTTTTAAGAGATTTTCATAGACATTTATCAATTGCACGTTAAAGAACAATCTTAGGTGGTTAAAGTGTGTTTGTCGTTTTAGCTTTCCGAATGATTGTCATGTTAGGATTCCCGAAAGGGATACTAATTGTCTTAAAAATGGAAAATTGATCAAATGTTTCAAGTGACAAAACCGACTTAGTTTATATACTTTGGTTGTATAAAAAGCAAGACTATATACTTATTTTCTTATTTGGAGTCTATTATGTTGTTTTATATCTGTGTTTATGCTTATTTTAGTTTTTAGAAAAACCAATCATTTATCTTCCTACCGGTAGTTTAATGACAAAGGTTTAGTATTATTTCTCCGCTCACATCCTTGGATCGATACTTGGTTCTTACCGATGCTTTACTACATATATGACGGGGTACACTTGCCCTTTCGTGTGTGTTTTAATGTTGAAGTATAAATCATTTTTATAAATTTAAAACCGAATCGTGTGTTAGTCATCCGTGCAATTGCACACGAAATCATTTTTATCAATTGCACATTTTTATAAATTTAAAACCAACGGTTTAATGTTGAAGTATAAATTATTTTTATCAATTGCACATTTTTATAAATTTAAAACCGAATCGTGTGTTAGTCCTTTCCAGCCCATTTTTATAAAAAATATGTTTTAATTCAGCTGAAAAAAATAGCATTATTATATTAATAAAACATTCGTTGTGTCATTTTTCGTTTGCAGGTTGATATTTTCAACCCCCGCTCCTGAAGTTGTTGAGCCGTCAGACGAGCCTGAGCGTTATCTGAGGAGACGTCTTCGCGAAAGATCTCGTGCGGTTGGCCTGCTTCTCGCAGCTGGTGAAACGGAACCGGTGCGGTTGGCCTGCTTCTCGCAACCGACGAAGGACACATCATCATGGCGGACGACGAGCGATTTTTGAATGAGTCAAATCAGCCCGGACGTGAAGGCCTGCAGCCGAGTATTATTAGACCTACTATAGATGCACCTACTTTTGAAATTAAATCTAGTATTATTAATATGGTGCAGAATTCGGTGCAGTTTCACGGACGTGAGCACGAGGATCCCGGATGACATATAGCTTCTTTTCTCGAAGTTTGTTCGACATTCAAGATTCGAGATATTTCGGAGGACGCTGTTAGGTTGAGGTTGTTTCCATTCTCATTGCGGGACAAAGCCAGAGCTTGGCTTATGTCGCTTCCAGCTGGGTCCATCAGGACCTGGAATGAGCTGGCGGAGTTATTCATGCAGAAATACTTCCTGCCTGAGAAAACAACCAAGCTAAGAAACAGGATTGTGACCTTTCGCCAAGACGAGGGAGAGTCGTTGCACGCGGCCTAGGAGCGATTCAAGGATTTGTTACTTGATGTTCCACATCATGGCTTCTCCAAAATACAGTTGGTCTTGACGTTCTATCAAGGGCTTAGTTACGACACGCAGGAGAGATTAGATATGAATGCCAGAAGCGATCTAGGAACAAAGACGTCGAACGAAGCCTATGATATCATAGAAAAAGCCGCGTTGAAATCTGGCTCGCGTCGAGCAGGAGAGAGAGACCGGACATCATCATCATCTTCTCGCCCAGGAGTGCACGCTGTGGACGACTACACAGCCATTACTACACAAATCTCAGCTCTTTCAGCGAAATTCGACAAGTCCCAGATAGCTACACAGGCTAGTTCTGGATGTGACTAGTGCGGGGTGTCACACGAGCCTGGTGCATGCTTTCAGGGAGTTGTATATGAGGGCCAAGACAAAGTAGATTTCGTGAGTAATCAGGCGAGGCCGCAGAATAATCCCTACAGCAATACATACAGCCCGAGATGGAGAAATCATCCAAATTTTGGATGGCGAGCGAATACGGGTGATCAGAACCCGTTAGGATTTGCACAGCGCGCCCCAGCGCCGCAGCAGGCTCATGGTCAGCAGTTCCAGCAGTACAACCAACCTTACCAGCCACGTCCATATTCATATCAGAATCAGGGTGCAGGGAGTAGTTCCCAGCAGCAAGCCCCTCAATCAGGTTCTAAGTTGGAGGAAATAATGACTCAGCTTCTAAGCAGCTCCACGAGTGCAAACCAGTTGGCTGAAAAGCGATATCAACAAAGCGAAGATCGATTTGCAGCTCATGAGGGAGAAATGAGGAGTCAGAAAACCTCGATTCAGAATATCAAGAATCAGGTTGGTCAGCTAGCGAAAATGATGTCGGAGAGACCCCCAGGTGGTCTTCCAGGCAACACAGAGCCGAATCCGCGCGGTCATGTAAATGCGGTGATGACCAGGATTGGCAAAGCAATAGGACCCAGCATATCAGACCCACCACCGATCACTGAAAAGGTCCCGACTGACACACCGGACGAGGTGCAAGATAGGCTGCGCCCAGCAAGTACAGCACAAGTCCAGGAGCCAGTCAAAGATTACACTCCTCCAGTTCCATACCCTGGCCGGCTGAAGAAACAGAAAAACGAAGAACAATATGGTAAGTTTCTTGAAATGTTTAAGCAATTGCATATAAACATACCGTTTGTTGAAGCCTTGGCCCAGATGCCGAAGTTTGCGAAGTTCTTGAAGGACATCCTCTTGAATAAGCAGCAGTTTGAGGATATGTCCTGTGTGGTGATGAATGAAAGCTGCTCTGCAATCCTTCAAAATCGTCTACCCACGAAAATGGGAGATCCTAGCAGTTTCACGCTTCCTTGTTTGATTGGAAATATGTCTGTTAGCCATGCATTGGCTGACTTGGGAGCGAGTATCAACCTTATGACCTATAAGGTTTTTACAAAGTTGGATCTAGGTGAGCCGTCACCTACACGTATGAGCATTCAACTAGCAGATCGTTCTATCAAGTATCCACGTGGATTTGTTGAGAATATGCTTGTTAAGATTGACAAGTTTGTGTTTCCATTGGATTTTGTTATCCTGGATATGGATGAGGACTCTAGGGTGCCTTTGATTCTCGGACGTCCATTCTTGAATACCGCTCGGACCATTGTAGATGTAGCTGCAGCGTAGATTACACTCCGAGTGAATGATGAGCATGTGACCTTTGACATAAAGCGGTCAATGCAACACCCGCAGAGTTAGGATGATGCGCTTTACTATGTAGACATTGTCGACAAGTATGTGAGCACACATATCCAGGGCACGATTGAGGAGATTGATTCGGACACACCTCTGTTGTGTGGGGACCTAGATGGAATTATGCGGGAGGGCCACGATTTTGAGCAGCCAGTCTATCAGATTGGTGATGATGGTTCCCAGAGTCTAGGTCGGTTTACAGAAATTGATCGTGAGAATGAAGAAAAGTCGAAGCCTTCGGTTGAAGATCCACCGTCTTTGGAGCTTAAAGAGCTTCTGCCCCATTTGTAGTACGCATTTCTAGACAAGGAGCGCCGTTTGCCAGTTATTATCTCATCATCTTTGACGGAAGAGGAAAAGAGCAAGCTGCTTAGTGTTTTGCAACTTCATAAGAAAGCATTAGCGTGGAAGATTATGGATATCAAGGGCATCAATCCTTCTTTTTGTACTCATAAGATTTTGATGGAAGACGAGTACAAGCCCTGTGCACAGCCTCAGAGACGGTTGAATCCAAATATGCAAGATGTGGTGAAGAAAGAAGTGATTAAGTTGTTGGATGCCGGATTGATCTATCCTATATTTGACTCTGTATGGGTGAGTCCAGTGCAGGTAGTACACAAGAAAGGTGGTATTACAGTAGTCCCGAATGATAGGAATGAGCTGATTCCTACCCGTACCGTCACCGGGTGGCGAGTTTGCATCAATTACCGCAAACTCAATGATGCTACTCGCAAGGATCACTTCCCGCTTCCATTCATCGACCAGATGTTGGAACGTCTGTCGGGGAAGTCGTATTATTGTTTCTTGGATGGGTTTTGGGGATACTTTCAGATTCCCATCGCTCTTGAGGATCAGGAGAAGACTACCTTTACTTGCCCTTTTGGCACATTCGCTTACCGGCGGATACCTTTAGGGTTATGCAATGCACCGGCGACCTTCCAGTGATGCATGGTTGCGATTTTTCATGATATGATCGAGGATTCTATGGAGGTTTTCATGGATGACGTTTCGGTGTTTGGAGATTCCTTCGATCAGTGTCTTGAAAATTTGAAGAAAATGTTGAAGAGGTGCGAGGAGACGAATCTAGTCCTAAACTGGGAGTAGTTCCACTTCATGGTACGAGAGGGCATAGTGTTGGGACACAAGATTTTGTGTGCTGGTATCGAGGTCGATCCGACCAAAGTGGACATCATTTCACGACTTCCACTGCCCACCTCTGTGAGAGCGATATGGAGCTTTCTTGGTCATGCGGGGTTCTATAGGCGATTCATAAAGGATTTTTCAAAGATCGCCAGGCCCATGACCCGTTTGTTGGAGAAAGACGCTCCGTTTATCTTTGGGGATGATTGCTTGAGGGCTTTTTACCTTCTCAAGCAAAAGTTGATTGAGGCCCCTATTTTAGTCGCGCCTTACTAGAGTCTGCCATTTGAAATTATGTGCGACGCGAGCGATTTCGCAGTAGGGGCCGTGTTAGGGCAGCAGAGAGAAAAGCACTTTCACCCGATCTATTATGCGAGCAAGACTCTTCACGACGCTCAGGAGCATTATACCACGACGGAAAAAGAGCTCTTGGCGGTCGTTTTCGCATTTGACAAATTTAGATCGTATTTGGTGCTTTCGAAAACCATTGTGTATACTGATCACGCAACCATCAGATATCTTTTCAGCAAACAGGACGCCAAACCGCGTCTCATCAGATGGATCCTATTGCTGCAAGAATTTGATATCGAAATTCAAGATAAAAAGGGTGCGTTGAATGTAGTGGCTGACCATCTGTCTTGGTTGGAGCATGGAGACATCAAGGACACGTGTTGGGATTCAATCAATGAAAATTTCCCACAAGAGTCATTAATGAGTGTTGAGATATGCGATGAGTCACCTTGGTTCGCCGACTTTGCGAACTATCTTGCTTGCGGGATTCTGATTAAAGGATTGACTCACCAGCAAAAGAGGAAATTCTTTTCGGACGTCAAGCACTACATTTGGGATGACCCTTACTTGTTTAGGGTTGGTGCTGATAAGGTTATTAGGAGGTGTGTTTCAGGAAAGGAGGCGACCGACATTCTGCGCCACTGTCACGAGGAACCTACCGGAGGTCACCATGGTGCCAATTTCACTGCTAAGAAGGTGCTTTATGCGGGGTTCTATTGGCCGTCTATATTTCGTGATGCGCAGAATTGGGTCAGAGCGTGCGATGCCTGCCAGAGGGCAGCAAACATATCCGCACACGACGAAATGCCTCGGAACTGGATTCAAGTTTGTGAAGTCTTTGATATCTGGGGGATAGACTTCATGGGACCATTTCCCCCCTCACGAGGAAACAAATATATCCTGGTAGCGGTTGATTATGTATCGAAGTGGGTCGAAGTACAGGCTTTGCCCACCAATGATGCCAGGGTAGTCGTGAGATTTCTGAAAAGTTTGTTTGCCCGGTTTGGCGCACCGAAGGCGCTTATCAGTGAGAGAGGGACGCACTTCTGCAATGCTCAGCTTGAGAAAGCTTTGTCCCGTTACGGTGTGCATCACCTTTTATCCACGCCCTATCATCCATAGACAAGCGGGCAGGTGGAAATCACGAACAGGGGGTTGAAAAGAATCCTTGAGCGGTCGGTAGGTGCAAACCGCAAGGATTGGTCGGATAAGTTGGATGAAGCGTTGTGGGCCTTCCGTACGGCTTACAAGACGCCTATTGGGACTACTCCCTTTAGGCTTGTATACGGAAAAGCATGCCATTTACCGGTGGAATTGGAGCATAAGGCGATGGGCTCTAAAAACCGCAAATCTGGACTTAAAAACCGGAGGTGAAGCCCGGTTTCTTCAGATTCATGAATTGGAAGAGCTACGATAACATGCCTTTGAGAACTCCATGTTGTACAAAGAGCGCACCAAGAGATTGCACGACAAACGCTTGAAGGACCACAAAAAATTCCAAGCGGGCGATCTTGTTCTTCTCTACAACTCGAGGTTGCGTCTATTTCCAGGAAAATTACATTCACGTTAGACAGGACCATACACGGTAAAAGAGGTATTTCCATACGGGACTGTTGCAATAGAGAACGCGGACGGCGTTATTTTCAAGGTGAATGGCATCGTTTGAAGCTATACGTGGCCGGGCCGATCGAGTCGGCGGTGGAGGTTATCGAGCTCCACACCCCGCATACAGCTTAAGTTTGGGGAGGAGAGTCTACGCTACTGACTCGAAGACTAAAAATGTAGTAAGAGCGTCTTTGGCGCTGTAGTGGTAAAAATGTCCATTTTTATGTTTTTGGTCATTTTAGGTAATTTAGGCGTATTCGGTAGTTTCCGTAGATTTGTACAGTTTTTATACGTGCCGAGCATGGGTTCTATGTGGGAATATTGTTAAAACAAGTTGCGGATGGTAAAAATGGTGAAAAACGGCAAAATCGGCTGCTGGATCTGTTTTCTGCAGAAAAACTGATCTGCAAATATGGCACGGCCATGCCCCAGGTCGCACGACCATGCAGTTGCGGGCCGGCCAGCATTTCGAGTCGCACCCCTGGTGCAATACCGAGATCAGAATGCTAGGGTTGGCATTATCGGAGACGCACGACCGTGCGACAGGTCGCACGCCCGTGCGAATGGCAAAGGGCAGTTTGGTCATTTGGCAGTATAAATACCCCCATCTGCAGCCATTTCTCATTTGCGCGAACCCTAATAGCAGTAGCCGTTCCAGAACGATATTTACCCAAAATCACACCATCTTCTCGAACGGTTTCACAGATCCCTTCGCACGGTATGTTCTTTCTTGTCGATTTTCTATTCCATTCGTGTTCTAGGTTAGATTTGTTCGATTTCTTCAAGGTTTTTGGGGTTCTCTTCATAAACAAATCGAAACCCTAGCCCTTGCAAGAATCATGTGTCTAGTGAACAGCTGGTCGATTCTCTAACCCCCATCTGCCCAAAATTTGATAATTTTTGGAAAAATCTTGCTGTTCTGGTTCAGGGGTTAAGAATCTGCAGAAAAATCGAGTCACACGGTCGTTCCTCGGGTGGAACGGTCGTTCACTGCCGGCTGTTCATGATGATTTTCTGTTGGCTCGGTGATGCACGGGGGTGCGATTGACTGCACGCCGTGCAAATACGACGAACAACGACCACAACTGCTGTCTCTCGGTGACGCACGACCGTGCGGTTTATCGCACGCCCGTGCCAATCGCCCAAATCAGCGAGGCAGAATCTTCATAACTGGGTATTCGGCTGTTTTTGTTTGAAATCTTTCCTGCTCCTATCGTTCTAACAATATTCCTGCTGCAGATGGATCATCCTTTCCTACAATTCGACCCCGAAGACGAGATGGAAAGTCTTTGCATCCCAAAGCTTCACTCATTGTGGAATAGGCGAGGGAAGTTTGGTGTTCCGCGTAGGTTGGATTGGGGCGTAATGGATGAATTGAATCAGCGTGACCGTCTTGAAAACATGTTGATGGTCCCACTTGCGCGTTTAGTCAATATCAACCGCCCAATCTATCGGGAGGTTACGATAGAGTTTTTCGCACCTATTCATACGAGAAGCCTAAAGCGCATAAGGTTCCAAACTTCCGCCACAAGAAGAGGATAAATTTCAGACTGGGCGGTCGTTGGCATAATTGGACGGTGGGAAGGCTGGGTCGGAGACTAGGAATCTACACCGATGAGGATATGGATTCCGAGCTCTTTACAGATCAGTTTATCTTCCCTGGTGAAATCGAGCGAGGTGACTTTTGGGCGCAAATTGCGGTTGGAGACCCATGTGACCCTCGGATGTCAAAAGCTTCAAGGTTACGCGACCCATTGCACAGAGTCATGCATCATATTTTCAGCCATACCATATGCGGGCGCATGGACAGTTTGGGAAACTGTCCAACACCAGATCTCTTATTTCTTTATGCGCTAGCGGAGGGGGAACACATAAACCTCGCCGCACGGATGGCTGAATACTTTGTGAATAGCTCCGATCGTACCCCCAACAGTCAGATTCATGGGGGTCAGTATGTGACTCAGATTGCATATGGGATGGGGATCATGACAGACGAGGTAGTTGAGGGTCTTACTTTAGTGACCGAGGGTGTGTACGTCGACATCCGCTCGTTGAAAGCGATGGGGATTATTGTAGAGATGGATCATGGGGATAGGTTGAAGGGGCTCAACAACGAGGTCTGGGAACCGTTGCCCCCACTCCCGGCGGAGGATGAGGACGAGGAAATAGGAGAGCAGCACGAACAGCATCAGGAACCACCGCACACACCACCGCGTTCACCACAGCATCACGAATACCACCAGCACCAGGATTGGCCAGAGGGCATCCCGTCTTACCCTGAGTTTTACCAGCAGTTTCAGCAGATGCAGGTTAACCAGCAGCAGCAGCGGGTTCACATAGAACAGATAAGGGCTAACCAGGATCAGATTAGGGTGAACCAGGACTTCATGCGCCGGGAGGTAAATGCGGGATTCTCGTACATGTTTGGGGGGCTTCAGAACGCCTACCCGAATTACTTTAGCGATCCCCCACAGTTCCCATTCGGGAACCCACCTGGTTACGGAGGCGCAGGCCCATCCAACACGGGAGGAGATGCTGGTGACGATGACAATGAGTAGGTGGAGTTGATTGTTGGTGGTTTTATGTCATTTTAGTACTTTATTTATCCGGTGTTCATTTTGTCTTTGTTTCAAAC
Source organism: Helianthus annuus (assembly GCF_002127325.2). Taxonomy (NCBI): domain Eukaryota; kingdom Viridiplantae; phylum Streptophyta; class Magnoliopsida; order Asterales; family Asteraceae; genus Helianthus; species Helianthus annuus. The sequence goes on from NC_035441.2 coordinate 87,726,698, forward strand.
ACCCCCGGATATGTACTTTATATTTCTGACACTTTAGTTTATTTGTCTTATCTATGTTTGGATATTTAGTACTTCTATCTATGTAAATTATGGTTTATTTGCGTTTATATTGTCTATGCTTTCTGTCTTGTTTTGATGTGCCTTGTGACATTCTTACAGATTTTGGCTAGCATATCTTGGACCGGAGCACACCACGGAAGCAGCTTCGGAGACTCATTTCATCCATATCATCTTCAGGGGAGTGTTATTCTCCTTTTTCTCTATATTTCGCGTTTCGCATTGGGGACAATGCGAAGTTCAAGTGTGGGGAGGGGGTTTAACACTTTGACTTTGACTTTGTTTGTCCTCTATATATATATTTAGAAAGCTTCGGATATGATGAAAACCTGACAAGCCGAATAAATTTTGAAAAAGATAACTAGAAAACGTGACAAACAAAGAATGATTTGCATGTTAATTTTCACGCTTTTACCCATTCCTTCCTTATGTGAGCATATTTGAGCCTTGAAATTGTTATATGTTTGTTCATTTCGGACTAGGAGTGAGCCGGATGTCACGTGTAATTTAGAACTTGTCACTAGCATGCTTGTTAAGACCATAAACTTGTGAAAATGTGTAGAAGTGATAGAGGCACTTAGAAAACCCCTTTGTTGTTAACCTTGTTCTTTGTGTTGTGTTTCCCTACACCCTACATTAGCCCTTAGGATTAACCATGTTGAGCCTACCCCGTGTTTCCCTTTGTTCACCCCACCAAGTTCAACCACTTAGCCAAATTTAGCCTTTTTATTTTTAAACCCTTTGCGTTAAAACTCAGTTAAATCATCGATTAACTAGCGTTTATTGTAGTTAGTGTTCATTGTACAAAGCTGTTAGATAATAAATTTGAAAAAAAAATCAGGAAATGAAACACCCTAAAATAGGGTTAAGTCGACAAAATTCGAGCAATTTTGTATGCTAAATTGATGAAATCTCGTTGATGAGCTCGATATCGCAAAAGTCGCCTTTTTAAGGCGTTAGTATGTAACGTTTTATTGTATTACACTAGTTAAATGCTACTACCGAGTTTTAACCATTTCGTCACTTTAAAAATCCCTTTCCATACCCTTTACCCTAGCCTATCGTTACAACCCGTAAAGACCTCTTGATTTGCACTTTTTCGCATGTTAGTTGGTGGAGATAAGATCTTGTGACACGCTTATGATATTACACGTTTCATTGACGAGGCATGGAGTGTTTACACATACACACTTTATGTATGTTTCACAAATAAAACCGAGTGTGTGTGAACATTGTGAGGTGTGTGAAGATTAAAATGCTAAGTCGATCGGAGTGAAGTCACGGCTTTTTGGTTATCCATACATATATTTGAATGTGCTTGTTCGGTTTGAATCACTTGATGTTGTCTTTCGAAAAACTGGTTAACCGTATGTTTGTAGTTTGTATTAGTAGATAGTTTGTAAATCCTCATTCTTGTTAGATTCTATCTTTTATCGCATTTTAGTTTTAGCTTGCTTGAGGACAAGCAAGGTTCAAGTGTGGGGAGGTTTGATATTCTCCAAATTACACATTGATGTGCACAAAATGCAACATATAAATTACATCAATTGTGGCATAAAACTAACCCTTTTTTAGTACTAATGTTGGAAAAAGTGTGTTTTTGTCTTCCTTTGTATTTTCAGGATTAAATGAGCTCAAATAAACAAAAGAAGCAAAAAGACAGCTAAATCTAACAGAAATACAAGAAAAGGAACAAACGTGGCATGCCCGACCCCCCGACAGCATCTTCCTAAGCAAAACAAGAGAACAGAAGGCTGAACACGCCCCGTGCTCAGTGAGCACGGGGGCGTGCCCAAGTGTCAGCAGAAAAGACAAAGTTGTAGAAGCTTCCATCGCCCACCACGAGGCCGTGCTCAGCGGACACGGGGCCGTGGTCAACTATAAGATCCGCGGAATCCAGGCAAATCTTGATAGTACAGATATGCTTTTGCACACAGGGTCGTGCTCAGCGGACACGGGGGTGTGGTCAACTAATGCAGACAAACTGCAATTAATGAAGAAAGAGAGGAGAATGGACATGGGGCCATGCCCAACGGACACGGGGCCGTGCCCGAGCTTCTGTTCAGCCTATAAATAGGAGTGCTTGGTTCACTTGCAACTCATCCCTTAGCACACCACCGCTCTCACACTTCACCCACCACCATCACAACACCATCATCCACCACCATCATCCATCATAGAGTGTGTGAGTCGTCTCGGGATCCAAGATTGATCGTAAGAGTTCTTGACAATCATAGGCCATGTTTGCCTAAGTCTCTTACATCACTTGGTGAAGACAAGTGTTTAGTGTAATACTTTTTATTTTTAATCTTTTCGCACTTTTTATTTGGTTATGTATTAATGACTTTAATAACTAGTTTCTTATGTTGAAGGTGATTCTTCCTTATCGTTTGTCTGTGGGGTCTTGGCATTATTTTACTGTCTATATAAAATAAAAGATTTTCACCATTCATATCTCCACGGTCTATATGGAGATATGTTGGCTACCTGGTCGAGGGTTAAGGGAACGGTTTGGTAAGAGTCTTGCCATTGTTCAGTGTATAGATCCTACAAAGGACCTGGGTCAAATTTAGTTGGACCTCCTTCAATAGCCACCGGTATTGGATGGCGGGGGTCCAAACTCTTTGATCCCCTCATAAGTTAAACTACTATTAAAACTTTAACCCGGCTACTTAGGACTGTATCCCTGCTGACTCAGACTACTTAGCCGAGGGTAACGTCACCTTCAAAAGAGGGGCCTACCACATTATGCCTTAATAACTTAATTAATTATCTTTCAATAATCCGACCCTTTAGGATTGTATCCTTGCTGACTCAAACGACTAGGTTGAGGGTAACGTCACCTTCAAAAGAGGGGCCTACTACAATAACTAAGATAATCTCTTAACATGTGCAAAAGTGCGGAAATAATCAAAGGTTACACTACACACGAGTCGGATCCAAGTGATTCATCTTGTCTATCTGTTTTATTTTTATTTTATTTTTCAGCATTTTAGTTAGTTTTATTTTTCTAGTTTAAAAATCTTTTTCTAACCTTTTTGATTTGATTAGACGTTGAGGATAAACCGGTACTGAAAGCTCTTGTGTCCTTGGACGACCTTGGTATCTTACCAACACTATACTACATCAACGACGGGTGCACTTGCCCATATGTTTGTTTAGTGTTAGCAAATATCGTGTTTTATAAATTTAAAACTTGGCTAAAAAGTGTAAAAGGGCTTAAAATATGCACCTGAAATATATTACACTACACACGCATCAAGTTTTTAGCGCCGTTGCCGGGGACACAAGGATTTTAAGAAAGCTTAAAATCAACGGCCAAATCAGTTTTTCAAAACTTTTTAAAAACGCGCGCACATTTTTCTGCATTTTAGTTTAGTTTGCATTTACAGTAGCCTGAACACGGGACCGTGCTTATTGAACACGGGGCCGTGCTGCATATTTTTCATAAAACACCCAGATACAGAATCTGAACACGGGGTCGTGCTCGCTGAACACGCCCCCGTGCTGCACAAGACCAGTAACTTTTATTCAAACGCCTAGATACAGACCCTGAACACGGGGCCGTGTCCACTGAACACGGGGCCGTGTCCAGCCTCTGTTTCCATTTTAATTTTTGTTTTCTGGTCCCGAGACTCTGTTGTGGTCTGCTGAGTGATTCTTATGGATCAATACTCAAGAGGCTACAACTACACCTATGAGGAGGATGATTATAGGAGAGACTATTGCACTAATTGTGGTAACCCGCACTCGGTTCAATATTACAACTCACTTCAACCATCCACTTCATACAACTATTATGAGGATCCCAGGTACGAGCCATCGACTTCATACACATCCTATGAAGACCAAAGGTATGAACCTTCTCCCTCAAACTCATATTTTGATGAACCAAGGTATGAGCCTTCATACTCATACTTTGAGGAACCAAGATATGAGCCACCACCTTCATATACTTATTATGAGGAACCATGGCGTGAACTACCCACCTCATATGAGTACTATGAAGAACAAAATTACGACCCTTATCCATCATATACTTACAATGAAGAACAATGGTGCGAACCATCTACTTCATATGAGTACTATGAGGAACCAAGGATCGAACAACCGGATTCAAGCTTTGAGGATCCCGATCCTTTCTCTATCACCGAAGTAACCGAAAAGATAATAGGACACCTTAAAACTATTGAACGTTACATAAAAGAATCTCGCGCAAGGGAAGAGGAGTCCCGTGCGAGAGAAGAATTAACTTGTAATAATAACGAAGAAATAGTTGAAGAGGTAAAAATGGAAGAACAAATAAGTAAAGAACCTACACATGAGTTAAACAACGAAAGAGGTGAGGCCAATAACATTAAAATTCAAGAAGAGTCTAATTTTGAAGAAATTAATCTCTTGTCACCTTCCTTTGAAAATCATTGTTTAGTACCCACTCATGCTAAGTTTTTAAAAAGAGTTAAACACTAGCACTAAAATTAACGAAATGGTAAGTATTAGGTTAACTAACCATCAAACTTCGCTAATAAAAGAAGACCCTTTTGAAATCAACATTACACCGGTTCCATGTTTTTTTCAAAATTCATTTATTAGTAATGTCACAATTAATAAAGATCTTTGTGTTAACATAATGCCTAATTACATTTTCGAAAAATTAAGTATTAGTGATTTTTCTCCACTTCAAATACCCATTTTTCTATCTAATCGGAAAATAGTAAAATCATCGGTATAGTTGAGGATATCTTGCTTCAAACAAATCAAATGGTAATCCCAACCGACTTTGTCATCCTTGATGACGCTCCTCTAGTGTTGGGACGACCTTTTGTAAAAACTCATGAAGCTTGGAAAAACCGGAAGTACAACAATCTACCTCTTCAATTAGGGGCATTCAAAAGGAGCATAGATTTTGAGCGCTCAATGAAATATCCTTTTGGCAATAATGACCCCCTAATTGAAGATGAAGATGAACCCCCCGATACAAGTGAAAAGATGGACCACTTTGTTGAAGAAGAGGTCGCCATAGAACAAACTTTTAAGGTTCTAGATCAAAATGAGCAACCAAATAAGGAGTCTTCCAAAGACCCACCTCTTGAGCTCAAAGAACTTCCGAAAGGTTTGGAATATGCTTTTCTAGACAAAGATGGTAAATCACCTGTAATTATTTCATCTAAATTAAGTAGTATAGAAAAAGAAAAATTAATTAAACTTTTGAAAAAAAAAAACATAAAAATGCGATCGCCTAGAAGCTTGTAGATATTAAAGGAATAAGTCCTTCCATGTGCACGCACAAAATTTTAATGAACGATGACTACAAATCGGTAATACAACCACAACGAAGGGTAAATCCAAATGTCCAAGAAGTGGTTAAAAACGAGGTCATCAAATTACTTGACGCTTTTATCCTATCTCCGATAGTCCTTGGGTAAGTACCATTCAAGTAGCTCCAAAGAAAGGAGGTATGACGGTAATAACTAATGAAAAAAATGAATTAATACAAACGAGAACCGTCACAGGATGGAGAGTATCTATAGACTATAGACGATTAAATGAAGCAACAAGGAAATATCACTTTCCTTTGCCCTTCATTGATCAAATGTTAGAAAGATTATCCGGTCATAAATTTTATTGTTTCTTGGATGGTTTTTCAGGTTACTGTCAAATCCCGATAGCACCCGAAGACCAAGAAAAGACAACATTCACATGTCCCTATGGAACTTTTGCTTATCGACGCATGCCATTTGGTCTATGTAATGCCCCCGCAACATTCCAACGTTGCATGGTGGCCATCTTCCATGATATGATAGAAAAGACAATGGAAGTCTTCATGGACGACTTTTCTATCTTTGGAGATTCGTACAACCAATGCCTCGATAACCTTGAACGAATGCTATCCCGATGTGAGGAAACTAACCTCGCCCTTAACTGGGAAAATGCCATTTCATGGTAACAGAGAGAATAGTACTCGGTCACAAAATCTCAAACGAAGGAATGGAGGTTGATCGAGCCAAAATAGACACTATTTCTCGATTACCACCACCATCCTCCGTTAGAGCAATCAGAAGTTTCTTAGGGCATGCCGGATTTTATAGACGGTTTATCAAAGATTTTCTAAAATTTCAAGGCCTCTAACAAAGTTACTTGAAAAAGATGCCCCTTTCATCTTTAACAAGGATTGCAATCAAGCATTTCTAACCCTAAAGGAAATGCTAGTCAATGCACCTATCATGATAGCGCCTGATTGGAAATTACCTTTTGAAATCATGTGTGATGCAAGTGACTTTGCAGTTGGAGTTGTCTTGGGACAAAGAAAAGAAAAGCATTTTCACCCAATTTATTATGCTAGTAAAACACTCAATGATGCACAAGAAAATTACACAACAACGGAAAAAGAATTACTAGCTGTGGTATTTGCTTTTGATAAATTTCGTTCTTATCTTGTTCTTTCTAAAACTATAGTCTATACAGATCATGCAACCATTCGATACCTTTTCAAGAAACAGGATGCTAAACCCCATTTGATTCGGTGGATTCTACTCCTCCAAGAATTTGATATTGAAATCAAAGACAAAAGCGGAGCAGAAAACACCACAGCAAATCACCTTTCACGCCTAGAAGACCCAACTTTGGAGGCAACCAGGGACGAGCAAATCAACGAAAAATTTCCAACGGAGTCCCTTGAAATGGTGGAATACAAAGAAGAGCCATGGTACGCCGACTATGTTAACTACCTAGCTAGCGGTATAGTCGCAAAAGGTTGGCCATATCATTAAAGAAAGAAATTCTTTGCTAATGTAAAACATTATTTTTGGGAACATCCTTATCTTTTCAAAATGTGTGCCGACCAACTCATCCGAAGATGCGTACATGGTAATGAAGCACGAAGAATTCTCCGCCATTGTCATGAAGGTCCATACGGAAGACATCATGGTGTCGCTAGTACCGCACGAAAGGTATTTGATTCAGGATTTTATTGGCCTTCCATTTACAAAGACGCTCAAAGTCTTGTTAAGACATGTGACACCTGCCAAAGATCAGGTAATATTTCTTCCAAAAACGAAATGCCACAAAATGGGATTCTTGTTTGTGAAATTTTTGATGTGTGGGGACTCGACTTCATGGGACCTTTCCCACTGTCAAAAGGAAACAAATATATACTTGTGGCGGTCGATTACCTGTCTAAATGGGCCGAGGCCGAGGCACTTCCAACAAATGATGGAAGAGTTGTGGTAAGATTTCTGAAAAAAATTATTCTCTCGTTTTGGAACACCTAAAGCATTAATAAGTGATAGAGGTACCCATTTTTGCAATCATCAACTTGAAAAAATCTTAACAAGATATGGGGTCTATCACCGGGTCTCAACAACATATCACTCTCAAACAAACGGACAAGCCGAAGTGACTAATAGAGGTTTAAAAAGAATACTTGAAAAAACCGTAGGGTTAAATAAAAAGGAATGGGCTGATAAATTAGATGACGCTTTATGGGCCTTTCGAACTGCTTATAAAACAACAATAGGTACAACCCCATATAAGCTAGTCTATGGAAAAAGTTGTCACTTGCCAGTAGAAATAGCTCACAAGGCCTACTGGGCAATCAAAAATGTAAACTTAGATTTAGAATTTGCAGGAAAAAATCGATTTTGTCAATTAAATGAATTAGACGAATTAAGGAATTATGCATACTCTATCTCTGAAATTTATAAGGAAAGAATAAAAAATTTGCATGATAAATATATTAAACCTAATGAATTTCGAGTAGGAGATCAAGTTCTTTTGTTTAATTCACGACTTCGATTGTTTCCTGGAAAATTAAAGTCTAGGTGGTCAGGACCTTTTAGCATCACCCATATTTTTCCGCACTGTTGCAGTAGAAATTAAATCTCGGAATGGAATTCCATTCAAAGTCAATGGCCAACGGCTGAAACTCTATCAAGGATTCATTGAGGATGAGGAAGAAGAAATCTCGCTTCAAACGGTCGACGAGTAAAAGCATCAACATCATACCTAGTAAGTTACGAACAAGCGGATAAACATCGAAACTGGTAAGTCGTCTAACCAAGTTTTGGGGAAAACAGGGCACTCACACGAGCACTAAAAAAAATTTAAAACTTTGCTCGACACGGGGCCGTGTCCGCGCAACTGTCGGGATAAAACCCCTTTCAAAACAGTTTCTTCATTTCAACACGCCCCGTTTCCCCACAAAACGCTCTGGTTCGGGCGATTTTCCGCAGAAATTCGACGTCTCCGCTCGTTCTAACAACATCAAGGTATGATTCTATCACCATTAGTAGTTAGATTAGTTACTTGCTTGTAGTTAAAACATCAAAAATTTGGGGAAAAATCTAGGGTTCTTGAAGTTCATCCGGATCGAACCTCAAATTTTTGAATAAATATGTTAGCATTAGTTTAGATTAGTGTTATGGGAAGTAAATCCACTTATATTGTTCATAGATTTGCCCGATTTCTCACAAAAACCCCAAACCCTTGTTTTTGAACCGAAAAAGATAAAATTGAAGGGGTAAACGGTTTGTTTTGGGAAAACGACACTTGGGGTTTCATTTTCGGGGGAAACCGCACATACTTGACCAAAAATTTTCAAGTTTTCAGGACCGAGTCGAAAAATGAAAATTTTGAGTAACAGACGCCTGGACACGGGGTCGTGCCCGCTGAGCACGGGGCCGTGTCCAGCCCACTGTTTTTAGTTTTCTCCGAAAATTTCAGTATTTCGTGCAAACTTTTGGCGTATTCTTTCAGATGTCGAAGAAGTTCACGAGGTTCAACGCAAATGAGCTCGATGCTAGAGCAAGATACGACGTACTTCAAACAAGACCGGAACAATACCCAAGACAAGCATGTATAGACTTGTTAGCACTGGTGAACCAACTTGAGCGGTTCAACAACCTCGTTACCGGCCCTCTAAGGATTGCTCTAACCACTTGACTTCGATCAGTCCACGAGTGCACTATGGAGTTCTATATCACTTTCACGTTCAATTCAAGGAGCAACCCTTTCGACAATGATGGGGTGCAATTCAGATGTGGTGGAACTCGGTACTCGATTTCCATGGCACAGTTTGGGTCGATAGTTGGGCTATTTGCGGAAGAAGATGCGGGTAATGAGGAGAACACCGGAGGGGTGCGGGATTTGGATGAGAACGAACACCAAGCCGTGTGGGCTCAGATTGGTGAAGGGCACTACAACCCAAGCAGCACTAAGAGTACTAAGTTGAGGGACCCACTCTACCGATACATCCATAGGGTCCTCGGTTACTCTCTTAGCCAAAGACATGATAGCGGTGGCGTTGTTGGGTTGAGAGATTTGATAGTCCTTCACTGCATTCATACCCGAAGACCCCTCGATGTTCCTTATCTCCTGCTCCGAAACATGCATTGGAACCAGCTTGCTACTGCACCAACCCCTATCTTCTTCAGGGGGTGGATATACCATCTCTTCAAGCACTTCGTGAACATACCTAGGTCTTTCGAAAGGAGCCCATGGTCGGGAAGAGTGGATGTACACATCTGCCGCTCCATGAACCTAACCTATGAGGCAGAAGACGGGTCGGTTAGCTTCCAGAGGATGCAAGGGCATGTATGGAACCCGCAAGAGGCGCTAGTCCTTCACGCTCCACAGTTTCAACAACCTCCCCATTACCAGTACCAGCCTCACGGTGATCCGGGCCAATCCTCCTCACAAGGAGGTGGTTTTCCTAACTTTCAAAGTTTACATGATCTATTGTAGGAAAACCTTATGTGCACCAGGAACACCTACAACCTCGCCAGCAACACATACAACCGGGTCGGAGCCATTGAAAGAAACATCTCCGATATCCAAGATAACCTCGGGAGCATCCGGGAGTACATGGCGGGGCATGGAGGAGGAGGTGATGACGATGATGAAGACATGGACTAGGCGGGGGGAGTAGGAGCAGGAGCAGCTGGTTGGTAATCCCACAGGTTAACCCCCCTTTTTCTATCGAACAATTTCCGGCCTGCGTGCCGAGTGTTGAACAATTTACTTTCCCTCTAACTATTGTTATTTTTTGCTTTTGTTTTTATTTTTAACTTGGTGACTTGGATGTTGAACTTGGTAATCTAGGATGTTTGCTATGTTTTGGTGTGGTATTTATTGATAAAACAGGTACATATGAGGCTTAGAGTACTAAATATTAGTACTACTAAAGCCGGGACAAGAAAACCGAAGCAAGAGACCTGTTTTCTACCATTGCAGATTGTCTACACGGGGTCGTGTCCGGTCAACACGCCCCCGTGCCCAACTCCCAGACCTGTTGTTTGTTTAAATTCTTCAAATATTTGCCCGACACGGGGTCGTGCCCAGCCAACACGCCCCCGTGTCCACCTTCTGTAAGTTTTCGTTACTGGCACCTGAACAAGGGGTCGTGTCTATTCGACACGGGGCCGTGTCCAGGCGCCCAGTGACATAAAATCTTGCTTTTTCACACCTTTTTACACATTCAATCAACCTAAAAACTTATTTTTGGGACACATTGAGGACAATGTGTAATTTAAGTGTGGGGGGGATGCTAAAACTTTGAATCTTGCAAGTCCTAATTAACAAGCCTTACACAAAACTCTATTGGAACCGCTAATCACCCCAATTTTTTTCAAAAATTTTCATTGTTTTTACTTATCTAAGTTTAAGTTGGGAATTTCGAAATTCTAAAAAAAGGTTATCTTTTTACAAATTTACAACTGATAGTGTCGTGATAAAAAGAACCAACATAAGAAAATTATGAAATGGCATGACAAACTTAGTTAAAATTTGATTATATATACTTGATCACATAAAAACCCATTCCCACAAAAGTGAGTTTTGAGCCTTTATTGAGCATACAAATACATATCTTTAAACTAAATGCTCATTTTTCGTTTCTTGTGTGAATAGCCGCTTGGTTCTTACAACTCTAGAACCTGCCAGGACAATACATTCTCGGTCCTTACCAACTTAAACCCGAGTAAGTAAATGATGGAGGCATTAGGACTAACCCTTTTTATTTCTACACCATTATTTTTCTTTTTTTTTTACCACCTACCCAAAATCCCCCTAGTTAACCCCTTTGAGCCTAAACCTTTTCGTTTCTTAACCCAATTCAAACACCTTTTACCCACCTAAACCTTTTTCCTTTTAAACCCTTTATTTTAGTAACAAAGCTCGGTTTCTCTTATGACTTGAAAAAAAAAAATGAGAATGAAGCCAAAAAAATAAACAAACAAGTTTATCAAAAATAACTTTGTTTGAAATGCTTCATCAAAATAAAAAGCTTTGAAAAATATCAAGTCTTATGAAAACCGACGCTTTTTACGCTTTTCGCCCCTTTACTAACCACTAACCCAACCACCCACCTTTAGCCCAAGCCTAACCCTTCACCCAAAAAGTCCTCTTGATATTTACAAAGGTCTATAGTTAAAAAGGAGGAGGATTGATTACTTAGCATGCATATGGTAGGAGTAAGTTCCATGCCGCTCTCGAGTGATTCACTAAAAATACACCTTCGGCCGAGTGTTGAGTGATCCCCCCTGAGGTATGTGAACTTTTATATAAATGGAATTTTAAAAAGGCATGTTATGCCCTAATAAGTAATTTATCTTATGAAACGTTTTTAATAAATCATGACGAATAGGATTGTAAATAAACAAAAATAAAACTTAATAATGAATCTTGGAAATCCCGATACTCTATGACAAGTCCAAAAACCTTCTCTTCTACCCATTCCATTTGGGAGTGTAAAGCCACATTATAAAGAGTTTTGCTTGAGGACAAGCAAAGATTCAAGTGTGGGGGTATTTGATGTGCACAAAATGCAACATATAAATTACATCAATTGTGGCATAAAACTAACCCTTTTTTTAGTACTAATGTTGGAAAAGTGTGCTTTTGTCTTCCTTTTGTATTTTCAGGATTAAATGAGCTCAAATAAACAAAAGAAGCAAAAACACAGCTAAATCTAACAAAAATACAAGAAAAGGAACAAACGTGGCATGCCCGACCCCCCCGACAGCATCTTCCCAAGCAAAACAAGAGAACAGAAGGCTGAACACGCCCCGTGCACAGTGAGCACGGGGGCGTGCCCAAGTGTCAGCAGAAAAGACAAAGTTGTAGAAGCTTCCATCCCCACCACGGGGCCATGCTCAGAGGACACGGGGCCGTGGTCAACTATAAGATTTACGGAATCCAGGCAAATCTTGATAGTACAGATATGCTTCTGCACACGGGGTCGTGCTCAGCGGACACGGGGGCGTGGTCAACTAAAGCAGAAAAAACTTCAATTAATGAAGAAAGAGAGGAGGATGGGACACGGGGCCGTGCCCGAGCTTCTGTTCATTTCCCTTTCATAAATGACTAAAAATCCATTCTTATACAATTTCTTACACTAACACGAAAACAAATCCATTCTTTCACTAACCGACGACCCTTAACATCTCTTATACTCAAAACCAATCCTTAACAGTTAAAGCTTGTTTCTAATTAACCGTAAAGCATTTCCCTTTCATAAATGACTAAAAATTCTTACCTGGCGTCATAACCATAACGAATTACATTACGTTACACATCCCATGCACCTAATATTCGACCTGTTTGTACCCACCAATTTACTTTCGGCTTAAATAACAACCTTCGTCAATATTGAGGCATTATTAGCTTATTACTTCTAATTATTACCTGTTCTTTGTAACACCCTTAAAATTTCTACTTAAATTTAGTAATAATCCATAAGATTTTATAAAAAGATATCCAAATTTAAAACCTTAGTTCAAGAACCACGTTCTAGAGTAACAAACATTAGTTAACTACCAACTAATTAAAACATCCATAAGTAGTTTAACAAATGGTTCACAACTTAACATTGTTTAAACAGAGTTAATTTATGCGGAAGCTTCAAAATTTTGTGTTCGGTTCTTCAAAAGCTAGCTTAATCGTCATCCGTAGTCCTTGGTTACCTAAAAGCTGAAATGTTTACATTAATCATTAGTATTAAAGTACTTAAAAAGAATACATAATCGAAACTACGATTAAAACGGATTCGATTTAACTATTAAATGCAAACATCTATAGACATTTCAGAGGTCTACCGTAACTTATGGTGCCTACCGTAAGTTATGGTAGACATTTGCAACTTATGGTCTACCGTAAACCAGTAGACACCCACCGTAAACATCCTGATCTCTACCGTAAGTTACGGTGACACCGTAACTTACGATAGCCCCTGCACATTTACGTTTTGTGTTTTTGCTTGTTTTGCCTACACAATTCTCTCGAATCCTTATTCTAACAAAATCAACATATTAAATACTCATGTTTTAATATGTCAATATTTAATCGATAACAATAGATCAATCAATCATATTACGAAGCAAAATCCATGCTTTATTGGATTATTCAACCCGTTTGGCTCGTCTACGGAATCCTCCCTTATGACGACTACCAACGAGTTCCAACCAAATTTTGACCAATTATTCAATATAGCGACATCACCGCTTTAATTCAGAGCAACCTTTATTCTAAATTTCAACTACGCATATTACAATCATCAAAATTTACTTAATGTAACGGGTCAAGTTACATACCTTCAAAGTAGGCCATTCAAACGTGGTTCGCCACCCGCTTGTCCGCTTGACGGTCCTGCGCCCGTTCCTATAGAGTTCATATATGATATGTTTAGATCTCTCTTTAAATCATAATTCGCATAATACACCAAAACATCATGATTATGCGTTCAAACTTGAAATTTCAGTTTTAAGCCTTCATAGAGGCATTTCAACAAACACTTCATGGGCAGATTTTCACATGATTAAACATCAAATCTCTAGTTTATTACTTAGCCCTAATTTCACATCATTCAACCTTTTTACATGATTGATAACTTCAAATTTTCTGGAATTACTTCAAAATTGCCAAATTACACTAGATTAACAATCTATTTTCTAGTGTTCATCAAATTACACATAACCCACTAATCACCTACAATGGTGTTCATGGATTCACCAAAATTTCACATGATTTCAACTTCTATTTGTCTAGGGTTTTTTCCCTAGACACTATAGTTGTTCCTAATCATCATAATACACACATGCAACTAGAATTTCAGATTTTTCCCAATTTCATGAGAATTTCAAGTTGAGAGTTTTCCCTAAATTTTACATACCTTGTAATCCTCTTGCGATGAGGATCACGATTCTAAGCTCGGATTTTCGTTTGGACCAGATTTGCACCTCCAATTTGAGAGTTTAAGTAGAATTTTAGGGTTTGAGAGTGGGGGTGTCGCCCCCTACTTGTTCTAATCGACCAGACATCCTAAATGGGTGTTTGGCTTTGATTTTTATTCAAAATTAATAAGATAGTTTCAGTTCTTACAACTTAGGCCCTTCCACTTTGTTCAACTTATAGTTTAGGTTCTTTTAACCCTATTATAAGCTATTTCTAGACTTGTAACTAACTAGGTTAAAATTCCTAGTTAGTAAATTCTCGTTTATTTATACTTTATAACTCTAATATAAAGTTTTATATTTTCGGGGTGTTACAAGTCCACCCCCTTAAAAGGGTTTCGTCCCCGAAACCGAAGTACGTACCAAATAATGTTGGGTGGAGATGTCGCATCTCCTCTTCGGACTCCCACATAGTGTCCGAACCTTTCCTATGCTCCCATTTGATTTTGACGGGGTCGATCTGTTTATTTCGTAAGTGTTTGACCTTTCGATCTAAAATCTCCACCGGTCTCACAGCATAATTCAGACTATTATCTACTTCGATATCATCGTAATGGATATAGGCTATTTCGTCTGCTAGGCACTTTCGTAATTGTGACACGTGAAACGTGCCATGAATCCCACTTACTTCCTCTGGTAGCTCAAGGCGGTAAGCTACCTTGCCAACCCTTCCGATGATTTTAAATGGCCCAATAAACCTTGGGCTTAGTTTCCCCCTTTTTCTGAATCTAATAACGCCCTTCCATGGGGAAACTTTTAGCATGACCATGTCGCCAACCTGGAATTCGATTGGCCTATTCCTTTTATCAGCATACGCCTTTTGCCTGTCTTGAGCCGCTTTCAAGTGTGCCCGAACCATATCAATCTTTTCATTTGTGGCTGCGAGTTCACGTGGACCCACTTCACCCCAACATATCGGGGTTCGGCACTTCCGACCATAGAGCATTTCGTATGGTGCCATCTTAATACTAGATTGGTAGCTGTTATTATACGAAAACTCGACTAATGGTAGGTGAACATCCCAACTTCCTCCAAAGTCGATTATACACGCCCGTAGCATGTCCCCCAATGTTTGTATCGTTCTTTCACTCTGTCCATCTTTTTCAGGACGGTACGCAGTACTAATGAACAATTTGGTTCCCATTTGCTCTTGGAAGTCTTGCCAGAAATTTGAAGTGAACCGGGTATCCCTATCAGACACGATGGATACCGGTACTCCATGACGTGCTATTATCTCATTAGTGTAAACTTCTGACATCTTTTCTGACGTATAAGTCTCACGAATCGGAATGAAGTGAGCACTTTTCGTCAATCTATCCACCACTACCCATATGGCATTGAAACCATGATTTGTCTTAGGCAATTTGGTTAATAGGTCCATTGTAATATGTTCCCATTTCCAAACCGGGATTTGTGACAACTGTGTTCTGTAATCTCTGTACGATGTAAAACAATGGTGATTATCAATAAAACAATGTGCTTTAGTGTTAATATATGTGTATTTGTGTTTGACAATTATACAATTTGATTCGATTTCGACTTCAAACTTTAAATCACTTTCTGGAAGGTTATACGCAAACTGGTGCTTAAACGCAATTAGTTTAACGCGACCTACATTCCGGAACTGTGACGTAAGCCAAACATACCCTAAATATCCCTTACATTACTTATGTCACACCCCCAAAATCCCACCTGCGGAGTACCACCGCTTGGGAGCGTGACTGACCAGGATCAAGCCACCAATCATATTGAACATGTAAATATATATAGTAAAAGTTATCCATCAATACGAAAGGTGTTTATCAAAACCAACATAGTTAAGTATAGCGGAAGTATTAATGTAATAACCCAAACATAAGTGTTAATGTATGAAATATCATAAGTAATCACGATCCTTTTGCCCACAACGACCTGCTCCTCCTTGTGCAAGCTCCATATTGTACCTAAGGTCTTGCAAGGCATGCAGCAGATAATCAACAACTAGTTGAGCGAGTTCACAGAAAGTAAGTTCGTATTAATAGTGCATAGGTTCAGCTAGAGGGGGCTTCCCATACAAGTGTATACTATTGGTGAGGGATTCTCACATTTATCCTTAACAATGGGGGCTTCCCATTATGGTACTTACTAGACTAAATGCAACCATGTGTTCTTCTTAATCCGAGAACAGGAATACGTACAAGGTCACGCAGGATTTACGTGAGTGCCCTTCCCCGAGGACAGTGGTACGTGTGGGGTTTACGCAGGATTTACGTAAGTGTCCTTCCGACCCGGAAGACAGTAGTGGGTGTTAGGTTACGCAGGATTTACGTAAGTGTCCTCCCGACCCGGGAGACAATGGTAGATACTAGTTTACGTAGGTTTTACGTAAGTGTCCTGACTATCCTGAGGACGATGGTCTATAGTCTAGTGATTGTGTAAGTACGAGTAATCATTCCATATCAAACATTCCAACCCAATTCCCAACCCGGGAATCCCATGCCTTGGCTGTGTGAACTCACCTTGGATTGCTCGGCAGATACACAAAGAGTACTGGTAAGCTAGTAAATGGTCAACCACGTCCTATCATGGTTATTGTACAAGTCAGGTTTTTGATTCTAGCAATGCACGTATGTATCATATAAACTATCACGTTACTAACACGCATATGTCATGACAAGCACAGAATCCCATACTAACAGTCTAATCATAACACTTTCAAACTTGTGCGACTCGGATGGTTGGGCCGTTGAGCTTGTGCGAGCCCAACCCTCTTGTGCGATATAAATCTAGGCCCAAACAATACCCGGCCCACTAATTAACACCAAGGACTTGTGCGAATCCCTTTGGGTTGTGCGATCCAAACTAGCCCAACCCAACATAACATCCGGCCCAACAATTAAATAAAACATATAACTTGTGCGATCGGTAAATCTTGTGCGATTCATACAGGTTGTGCGATCAGGATCGGGGCTTGTGCGGTTCTATTTGGGCTGATCGGCCCAACTGCTTAACAATATATCAACAGTTTGTACGTTTACGTGTGTGTGCGGCCCAACATATCAAACAACAACTATCCAGTCCGGTCCATGTGTCTTGTGCGACTCGTTTTGGGCTTAAAGGCCCAAACGTTAAACACACGTAGCTCGTGCGATCCAGCAGCCCTTGTGCGACTGGACGAGTCTTGTACGATTGGCACTTGTGTGATCGGATCAGTTTGTGCGAATGGACCTCTTGTACGATCAAGAGGTCTTGTGCGACCGACTGGCTTATGCGATTGGGCTCTGTGCGATTTGTTCAATCATTCCAATAATCAAGCAGATTCGGTTACAAGCATTTAGTAATTTCCAAATTTACAACAAACACTCAACAAACATCCAAACATTCGGTTACCCTAATATCGATCAAACAGGGATTTCCAACCCTTAATTCTTATGAACCCTAGACTTAAACATAGTATGAACATCAAATCCAAGCATTAACATTCAACCTTAAACAAGCCGATTACATGCATAACCTGATTCACTAGCACATGATTATCCATCAATATAATCCATATCACAGCCGATTACATTTATCATCATTCAATCCGGTTCATACGAACCTTAAATCAATCTTACAAATGTGGCCGATTATCACACCATGATTACTTGATTAACATACGATAACAGTGGCAAGAATCATAACCCTAATCACTACACAAGATCAACATATAGCATGTTCAAACATTAAACACACAATCGAGTAACAAGCAACAATATACACTAACCGGTTAACAGTAGTAGGGGAGTGACCCGAACGAGAGAATGATGCACGGTTGCCTTGTGCCGTCGAGTTCTAGAGAGAAGGAAGAGGAGCTAGGGTTTTGTGTGTGTTATGAGAATTGTAACAAATGAGAGAACAACCCCCCCTAAGGGTGTTTGTTTGCGTGAAAGGGGAGTGGGCCGAGCCCAACTCGGCTACCCATTGATCCGAATGCAAAGTGTAGCCCAAAAGGGCTTGTGCGATCGAGTGGTGTTGTGCGGTTTGGTTTGTTTATAAATATTCATACATATACGTAACACATATAGCACATAACATTTATATCATGCATTCATTAATCATTCAAGTTCATATAGTCACATATCGTGCACATACATCACATCAAAGTAGGTCCGAAATACAAGTTGTCACATTATCCCCAACTAAAAAGAAATTTCGTCCCGAAATTTGGTATGCACTCACTGAGGGAGCTAGGTAAGTTCAATCGTTCGATCACTGATTTTCCTGGGGTGTCACATCCTCCCCCCGTTGATCTGGAATTTCGTCCCGAAATTCCGAAGTAGTAGCTTCAGCCTCAGCATTGGTTCCAAATAACTGGGGGTACTTTTCTGTCATCCTGTCTTCGCATTCCCAGGTGTACTCTGGGCCACGTTTGGAGTTCCAACGTACTCGAACAAGAGGGATTCTCTTGTTTTTGAGGACCTTCACATCCCGGTCCGTGATTTCAACTGGCTCCTCGACGAACTGCAACCGCTCGTCGATTGTGAGTTCCTTAAAAGGAATGATAAGGGTCTCATCTGATAGGCACTTCTTCAGATTCGACACGTGAAAGACATTGTGAACTGCCTCGAGTTCAGCTGGTAGGTTCAATCTGTAGGCTACCTTGCCGATTTTCTCAACGATCTCGAATGGTCCGACATATCGCGGATTTAGTTTGCCCCGTTTGCCAAAACGAACCACACCCTTCCAGGGTGAGACTTTAAGTAAAACCCGGTCCCCGACCTGAAATTCCAATGGCTTTCTACGCTTATCCGCGTAGGCCTTCTGACGGTCGCGTGCTGCCGCCATGCGTTGTCGTATCTGTGCTATCTTTTCTGTGGCGTCAACTACAATCTCTGGACCCGTAATCTGACTATCCCCCAGCTCTGCCCAACAGAGAGGTGACCGGCATTTACGCCCGTACAATGCCTCGAATGGAGCGGCTTGAATGCTGGTGTGATAACTATTATTGTATGAGAACTCCACCAGAGGGAGATGCTTTTCCCAGCCGTTGCCGAAATCGATAACACATGCCCGAAGCATGTCTTCAAGAGTTTGAATCGTTCGCTCAGACTGCCCATCCGTCTGCGGATGATATGCTGTGCTCATGTCTAATCGTGAGCCGAAAGATTTGTGCATCGCTTGCCATAGTTCTGACGTGAATCGTGCATCGCGATCCGAAATGATGGAAGTGGGCACCCTGTGCCTCGAAACAACTTCTTTGAGGTAGATGTCTGCGAGAGTGGAGAACTTATCCGTTTCCTTTATTGCTAGGAAGTGTGCAGACTTGGTGAGTCGATCCACGATCACCCATATGGTATCATTCCCTCGCTGGGATCTAGGTAGGCCTGTAACGAAATCCATGGAATTTTCTTCCCATTTCCATTGCGGTATCTTGGGTTGCTGAAGTAGACCCGCTGGTTTCTGGTATTCAACCTTGACTCTCACACAGGTCAAGCACTTGCCGACATAAGTAGCGATGTGGGCCTTCATGCTAGGCCACCAATAAGTAGTTCTGATGTCGTGGTACATCTTGTCCGACCCTGGATGTACTGAGTAACGAGACTTGTGAGCTTCGTCCATCACAAGTTCGCGTAGACCGCCGTAAAGTGGGACCCAAATACGCCCCGTTACATAGTAGGCTCCGTCTGCCTTCTGTTCTAACCGTTGCCTTGAGCCGCGTAAGGCTTCAGCTTTGACATTTTCGGGTTTCAATGTGTGACAACTCGAACTTTAGACCTATCATTGTGTAACATACGTGAACGTGTTATGATTTTACAAACTTTGATGCTATTGAATGTTATGATATTTACGTGCCTTATGTGTGTATGTTGTGTGTACACGAACCCAAATCACACACTAAAACCCGATTACACCTTATAACCGGTCATACAAGCCCTTTGGGCCACACTTTGAAATCGGACCCCATGAGGTAACCGAGTTGGGCTCGGCCCACTCCCCACTCGCAAACACAAATCCTTGGTAAGGGTTTAGTTTCTCTCATTGTTACAACTTTCATAACACACACAAACCCTATTGCTTTCTACCTCTCTCTCGGTTTGCTTAGGACCCGACGGCACAAGACCATCCGATCCTCCTCTTGTTCGGATTACCCTTCTTCACTTGTAATCGGTTAGTATGTTTGCTTGATTTATGTATGATTACCGGTTGTGAAGTGTTTATGTTTGCATGATAATTTTAGATTGGATCAATGATAGTTGGTGTTCATATAATTGACTTGCTCATGAATCGGATATAGGTGATTGTATGATTGTAATCGGCCATATGCATACGCGATTTAATCAGATTGTAACTGGTTAATAGGCTAACTAAATCGGATCAGTTGATGCTCATTGATTGGCTTCGTGAATGCTAGAATCGGATGTGTTGATGTGTTTAGATAAATGTTCTTGATTTTGGAGTATTAACGTTCCTACGGAATTCATGATAAAAGTCCTGTTTGATCGATGATATGTGTTTGAATTTGGTTGATTATGGAATTGAAACTGATTTGATCTGAATTGTGAAACTGCCTAAGTTGTTTGCTAGAATCACGGATAAGTCAATGCAGGAATTATGGAAAACTGTTACACACGGTTGCGACTCAGATTGCGAGTCGGAACCCCACTCGAGACCACAACAGCACAAGCCGGAACCATGGTTGCGAGTCCCGTTGCGACTCGTAACCAGACCATGATGAGTCGAGATCACCAGTTGCGACTCGCAACCTCCTGTTGCGACTCGTAATCTCCGGCTGTGACTCGTAACCGGGCCATGATGAACCGAGACCACCGGTTGCGACTCGAGATCGCTGGTTGCGACTCGAGACCTCCTTTGCACGTACACTGTTTTGGGCCTACACTGTCACGGGCCCAACCTTATGACTGTTATGTTAATGGACTTGTTTACATAGTTGCTAATTGGACTGCTCATGTTAATTGGGCCGACTACTTGGACTCGTTACTTGATATGAACTGCTATTACATGATCATACTTGATACCATACGTGATACAAACGTGCTACATACGAACCTAACTTGCATAGTAACCATGATAGGACGTGGTTGATTCCTTACTTGTATACTTGAGCATTATACTGTCTGCCGAGCAAACCCAGGTGAGTTCACACTCCTACTAAGGCATGGGATTCCCGGGTTGTGGGAATGGGATAAAGGTTACAATTGACTAAGAACGTACATATGCTTTCCTAGACTATCACCTACCACGATCCTCGGATGTCAGGACGGTTCCGTAGGTTAGGATAACACCTACGTGGTCATATGCCATTACTGCCTCGGATGTCAGGCACGCACGTAAAACCTATGTGTACGCATTACTTACTTCTATCCTCGGTACAAAGGATACGTACGTGAAACCCACGTGCACCCCCGCGTCTCCTATCCTCGGTTGTGAAGGATACGTACGTAAGACCTACGTACACCCCATACGCGCTACTGTTCTCGGATGAAGAACAGGGATGATACGAGTAGTTGATACGAATAGTCTAGTGGTCACATAACATGGGAAGCCCCCACCTGTATAACTTACTATCGGCCCAGTAGAGCCACCCTTTACTTACTGTTACGCACTTACTTACTGTGAACTCGCTCAACTAGTTTGTTGATCATTCTGTTACATGCCTTGCAGATCGTTAGGTACATGGAGCTTGCACAAGGAGGAGCCGGTCGTTGTGGACAAGGATCGTAATACTTTGTTGGACACTTATGACATTACAGTATATTTAATTTGGGTTTATAACAATGCTTCCGCTACTTAAACAATGCTTGGTTTTGAAACATCGATCATGTCATGATGAACTACTTTAATGATTTTTAATATTATTGAATGCTATGTTTGATATGATTGATGGTTTGATCCTGGTCATGTCACGCTCCCAAGCGGTGGTACTCCGCGTGTGGATTTTGGGGGTGTGACAGATTGGTATCAGAGCCATTGGTTATAGAGAACTTGGTTTTAATATGGGAAAACGTTTTTATTAAAACCGGACTATAACCAGAACAGTGCTCTCAACGATCCACAACGACGCTTCGCTCCACGTGCAAGACTCGACATTTTAGGTAATAAGGTTTATGTTTATTGCCTACTTGCTAGAATTACTTAGAACTTTGCTCGTGGTATGCTTAGACTACAATGCTCACTATTTGCTATTGCTTAAGAACCCTTACGTGCTTACGCTTTTCTGTCATCGCACTATTCGCGAACTTTTCTCACCTATTTCGCCTTTGACATGAAGATCAATGGCTGGAAGAATTAACATGACACAAGCCCAGTTAGAGGCTCTTGTTCAAGCCCAAGTTGCTGCGGCAGTTGCAGCAGCTCAAGCAGGTAGTATATCCTGCAGTATAGGCACACACTAGGGTCCCTAGATCCTACATTCACTCTTGTATTTAACTTCGTCCTATTCGTACACAATAGGTCAACACGCGCAGCAGCCTGTCTGCACTTTCAAGAACTTCATGGACTGTCGTCCAAACCCTTTCAGCGGCACAGAAGGAGCGGTTGGACTCCTCCACTGGTTCGAGAAGCTAGAATCAGTATTCGAGATGTGCGAGTGCCCTGAGGCTCGCAAGGTCAAGTTTGCTACTGGCACCTTGGAAGGAATCGCGCTAACCTGGTGGAACGCGCAGGTGCAGATTCTTGGGTTGGCAGCTGCTAACGCCACCCCATGGAACGATTTTAAGGAACTCATCAAGCGTGAGTATTGCACGCGTGAAGATATTCACAAGCTGGAAGACGAGCTGTACAATCTGAAAATGGTTGGGTCAGAGATCGAAGCGTATACTAAACGGTCGAACGAGCTGGCGGTTCTGTGTCCAACTATGGTGGACCCTCCATACAAGCGCATTGAGTTGTATCTCAAGGGATTGGCGCCAGAAATTCAGAGCCACGTTACTTCGGCTAACCTCGAAAACATCCAGGAAATCCAGCGTCTCGCTCATCGCATCACCGATCAGGCAGTGGAACAGAATAAACTGCCTAAGCGTGCCAGCGCTACTACTACAGTCACTCCTTCAGCTACTCCCGTTACCCTCAGTGACAACAAGAGGAAATGGGAGGGGGATTCAAGCAAAGCATCAGTTTCGGTTCAGTCCCAGAATCAGCAGCGAAAGACTGACAACTATCAAAGCCCCAATCAGCAGTCGTCAGGTAGCCACAGGCAGGGTGGATATCGCGGAAATCTTCCAAAGTGCAACAACTGCAACAAGCACCACAACGGTCAGTGTAACAAGGGTCGTTGTCAAAGATGCCTCAAGATGGGTCACGAGGCCAAAGACTGTAGAAGCCTTCGTCCTGCGAACCAAAATCAGCAGCAGCCTCACGCTCAGCCTAACCAACAACAGGGCAACAAAGGATGCTACAATTGTGGTGCTGAAGGCCACATCAAGAGACACTGCCCACAGCTCAACAGGAACCAGAACAACAACAACAACAATCAGGGCAATGGCAACAACAACAATGGGGGAAACAACAACGGCAACGAGGCAAGGGGCCGTGCATTCGTACTAGGTCGTGGCGACGCAGTGAACGATCCCAACGTTGTTATGTAAGTTTCTCCTCGACAATATTTACATTACTGTTTTGTTTGATTCGGGTGCGGATACAAGCTATATGTCTGTGAAAATGTGTCAACTGCTAAAACGTGCACCAACACTTTTACCCACCAAACATGTAGTAGAGTTAGCTAACGGTAAAAGTCTAGAAGCCACGCACGTAGTTCAGGGTTGTAACCTTATTCTAGCTGGCCAAGCCTTCTTTATTGATCTCATTCCCATAGTTTTGGGAAGCTTCGACGTCGTGATTGGGATGGATTGGTTATCCCAACACCAGGCAGAAATCTTATGCAGTGAGAAGATCATTCGTATTCCACGTTCTGGTCAAGAACCTCTCGAAGTCCAAGGCGACAAGAGTGGTGCTGTGGTTGGCATCATCTCATTCTTAAAGGCTCAGAAGTGCTTACGTAAAGGTCACACAGCCATTTTGGCTCTTGTTTCAGACGCATCAGTAAAGGAAAAGAAATTGGAGGATATTCCGATTGTACGTGACTTCCCTCAGGTGTTTCCTGAAGATTTACCTGGCTTACCGCCTCATCGTCAGGTTGAATTTCAGATCGAGCTCGCTCCAGGAGCAGCACCTATAGCTCGCGCACCATATCGTCTAGCTCCATCAGAATTAGAAGAATTGTCAAAGCAGCTACAAGAGCTCTTGGAAAAAGGCTTCATTCGTCCAAGCTCTTCGCCTTGGGGAGCTCCAGTGCTATTCGTGAAAAAGAAAGACGATACGTTCAGGATGTGTATAGACTACCGTGAACTGAACAAGGTGACGGTGAAGAACCGTTATCCTCTTCCGCGCATAGATGACTTATTCGACCAGTTGCAAGGGTCGTGTTACTACTCCAAGATCGACCTACGGTCAGGTTATCATCAACTGAGAGTCCGCGAGGAGGACGTCTCTAAGACAGCATTCAGAACTCGCTATGGTCACTACGAGTTCTTGGTTATGCCGTTCGGACTTACGAACGCACCTGCAGTTTTCATGGATCTTATGAACAGGGTGTGCAAACCCTATCTCGACAAGTTCGTCATTGTATTCATCGACGACATCCTGATTTACTCCAAGAGTCAGGAGGAGCACGAGCAACATCTTCGTCTGATATTGGAACTCCTTCGAAAGGAACAGTTGTACGCCAAGCTTTCAAAATGCGACTTCTGGCTTCGTGAAGTCCACTTCTTAGGCCACGTGGTAAACAAGGACGGGATTCACGTCGATCCATCCAAGGTAGATTCGATCAGAAACTGGCCTGCACCGCGTACACCGACGGAAATACGCCAATTCTTGGGTTTGGCAGGATACTACAGACGGTTTATCAAAGACTTTTCAAAGATCGCGCAACCACTTACGCTACTGACACAGAAGGGTGTCACCTACCGTTGGGGCAACACGCAGGAAATTGCTTTTCAGTATCTAAAGGATAGGCTCTGCAGCGCACCTATTCTTTCATTGCCAGAAGGCACAGAAGACTTCGTAGTATATTGTGATGCATCCATCCAGGGTCTTGGATGTGTGTTGATGCAACGTGATAAAGTGATAGCCTACGCTTCTCGTCAACTAAAGGTTCATGAACGCAACTACACGACGCACGACTTAGAGCTGGGAGCTGTTGTTTTCGCGCTTAAGATATGGCGACACTACCTGTACGGTACCAGGTGCACGATTTACACCGATCACAGGAGTCTCGAGCATATCCTTAAGCAGAAGGATTTGAACATGCGTCAACGACGATGGGTCGAGTTACTTAACGATTACGAATGCGCCATCAAGTACCATCCAGGCAAAGCCAATGTTGTGGCTGACGCCCTCAGTCGGAAAGACACTTTACCCCGGCGCGTGCGAGCGCTACAGCTTACGATTCAGTCTAGCCTTCCAGCACAGATACAAAATGCTCAGGTAGAAGCATTGAAGCCCGAAAATGTTAAGGCTGAAGCCTTACGCGGCTCACGACAGCAAATGGAACAGAAGGCAGACGGCGCCTACTATGTAACGGGGCGTATTTGGGTCCCTCTTTATGGCGGTCTACGCGAACTTGTGATGGATGAAGCTCACAAGTCTCGCTACTCAGTACATCCAGGGTCAGATAAAATGTACCACGACATCAGCACTACTTATTGGTGGCCTAGCATGAAGGCCCACATCGCTACGTACGTTGGAAAATGCTTGACCTGTGCGAGAGTCAAGGTTGAATATCAGAAACCAGCTGGTCTACTTCAGCAGCCTAAGATACCGCAATGGAAATGGGAAGAAATTTCCATGGATTTTGTTACAGGCTTACCTAGATCTCAGCGTGGGAACGATACAATATGGGTCATAGTTGATCGACTCACCAAGTCTGCACACTTCCTGCCGATTAAGGAAACGGACAAGTTCTCCACTCTCGCAGACGTCTATCTTAAAGAAGTTGTTTCGAGGCACGGAGTGCCCACCTCTATTATTTCGGATCGCGATGCACGATTCACGTCAGAGCTATGGCAGGCAATGCATAAATCTTTCGGCTCACGATTAGACATGAGCACAGCATATCATCCCCAGACGGATGGGCAGTCTGAGCGAACAATCCAAACTCTAGAAGACATGCTTCGGGCATGCGTTATCGATTTCGGCAACGGCTGGGAAAAACACCTCCCTTTGGTGGAGTTCTCGTATAATAACAGTTACCATACCAGCATCCAAGCCGCTCCATTCGAGGCATTGTACGGACGTAAATGCCGGTCACCTCTCTGTTGGGCAGAGGTGGGGGATAGTCAGATTACGGGTCCAGAGATTGTAGTGGACGCCACAGAAAAGATAGCACAGATACGGCAACGCATGGCGGCAGCACGCGACCGTCAGAAAGCCTACGCGGACAAGCGTAGAAAGCCTTTGGAATTTGAGGTCGGAGACCGGGTTTTATTGAAAGTTTCACCCTGGAAGGGTGTGGTACGTTTTGGCAAACGGGGCAAACTGAATCCGCGGTACGTCGGACCATTCGAAATCTTAGAAAAGATTGGCAAGGTAGCCTACAAGTTGAACCTACCAGCTGAACTCGGAGCAGTTCACAACGTCTTTCACGTATCGAACTTAAAGAAGTGCCTATCAGATGAAAACCTCATCATTCCTTTTAAGGAACTCACTATCGACGAGCGGTTGCAGTTCGTCGAGGAACCAGTAGAAATCACGGACCGGGATGTGAAGGTCCTCAAAAGCAAGAGAATCCCTCTTGTTCGAGTTCGTTGGAACTCCAAACGTGGCCCAGAGTACACCTGCGAACGCGAGGACAGGATGACAGAAAAGTACCCCAAATTATTCGAAACCAATGCTACCACTACTGAGGATGAAGCTACTACTTCGGAATTTCGGGACGAAATTCCAGATCAACGGGGGGAGGATGTGACACCCCAGGAAAACCAGTGAATGCTATAACTTACCTAGCTTCCTCAGTGAGTGCATACCAAATTTCGGGACGAAATTTCCAATTAGTTGGGGATAATGTGACAACTCGAACTTTAGACCTATCATTGTGTAACATACGTGAACGTGTTATGATTTTACAAACTTTGATGCTATTGAATGTTATGATATTTACGTGCCTTATGTGTGTATGTTGTGTGTACACGAACCCAAATCACACACTAAAACCCGATTACACCTTATAACCGGTCATACAAGCCCTTTGGGCCACACTTTGAAATCGGACCCCATGAGGTAACCGAGTTGGGCTCGGCCCACTCCCCACTCGCAAACACAAATCCTTGGTAAGGGTTTGGTTTCTCTCATTGTTACAACTTTCATAACACACACAAACCCTATTGCTTTCTACCTCTCTCTCGGTTTGCTTAGGACCCGACGGCACAAGACCATCCGATCCTCCTCTTGTTCGGATTACCCTTCTTCACTTGTAATCGGTTAGTATGTTTGCTTGATTTATGTATGATTACCGGTTGTGAAGTGTTTATGTTTGCATGATAATTTTAGATTGGATCAATGATAGTTGGTGTTCATATAATTGACTTGCTCATGAATCGGATATAGGTGATTGTATGATTGTAATCGGCCATATGCATACGCGATTTAATCAGATTGTAACTGGTTAATAGGCTAACTAAATCGGATCAGTTGATGCTCATTGATTGGCTTCGTGAATGCTAGAATCGGATGTGTTGATGTGTTTAGATAAATGTTCTTGATTTTGGAGTATTAACGTTCCTACGGAATTCATGATAAAAGTCCTGTTTGATCGATGATATGTGTTTGAATTTGGTTGATTATGGAATTGAAACTGATTTGATCTGAATTGTGAAACTGCCTAAGTTGTTTGCTAGAATCACGGATAAGTCAATGCAGGAATTATGGAAAACTGTTACACACGGTTGCGACTCAGATTGCGAGTCGGAACCCCACTCGAGACCACAACAGCACAAGCCGGAACCATGGTTGCGAGTCCCGTTGCGACTCGTAACCAGACCATGATGAGTCGAGATCACCAGTTGCGACTCGCAACCTCCTGTTGCGACTCGTAATCTCCGGCTGTGACTCGTAACCGGGCCATGATGAACCGAGACCACCGGTTGCGACTCGAGATCGCTGGTTGCGACTCGAGACCTCCTTTGCACGTACACTGTTTTGGGCCTACACTGTCACGGGCCCAACCTTATGACTGTTATGTTAATGGACTTGTTTACATAGTTGCTAATTGGACTGCTCATGTTAATTGGGCCGACTACTTGGACTCGTTACTTGATATGAACTGCTATTACATGATCATACTTGATACCATACGTGATACAAACGTGCTACATACGAACCTAACTTGCATAGTAACCATGATAGGACGTGGTTGATTCCTTACTTGTATACTTGAGCATTATACTGTCTGCCGAGCAAACCCAGGTGAGTTCACACTCCTACTAAGGCATGGGATTCCCGGGTTGTGGGAATGGGATAAAGGTTACAATTGACTAAGAACGTACATATGCTTTCCTAGACTATCACCTACCACGATCCTCGGATGTCAGGACGGTTCCGTAGGTTAGGATAACACCTACGTGGTCATATGCCATTACTGCCTCGGATGTCAGGCACGCACGTAAAACCTACGTGTACGCATTACTTACTTCTATCCTCGGTACAAAGGATACGTACGTGAAACCCACGTGCACCCCCGCGTCTCCTATCCTCGGTTGTGAAGGATACGTACGTAAGACCTACGTACACCCCATACGCGCTACTGTTCTCGGATGAAGAACAGGGATGATACGAGTAGTTGATACGAATAGTCTAGTGGTCACATAACATGGGAAGCCCCCACCTGTATAACTTACTATCGGCCCAGTAGAGCCACCCTTTACTTACTGTTACGCACTTACTTACTGTGAACTCGCTCAACTAGTTTGTTGATCATTCTGTTACATGCCTTGCAGATCGTTAGGTACATGGAGCTTGCACAAGGAGGAGCCGGTCGTTGTGGACAAGGATCGTAATACTTTGTTGGACACTTATGACATTACAATATATTTAATTTGGGTTTATAACAATGCTTCCGCTACTTAAACAATGCTTGGTTTTGAAACATCGATCATGTCATGATGAACTACTTTAATGATTTTTAATATTATTGAATGCTATGTTTGATATGATTGATGGTTTGATCTTGGTCATGTCACGCTCCCAAGCGGTGGTACTCCGCGTGTGGATTTTGGGGGTGTGACACAATGCTTCTACCTGAGCATCTCGTATCTGTGTAGGAAGGCTAGACTGAATCGTAAGTTGTAGCGCTCGCACGCGCCGTGGTAGAGTGTCTTTCCGACTGAGGGCATCAGCCACAACGTTGGCTTTGCCTGGATGGTACTTGATGGCGCATTCGTAATCGTTCAGTAGTTCAACCCATCGTCGTTGTCACATGTTCAAATCCTTCTGCTTAAGGATATGCTCGAGACTCCTGTGATCGGTGTAAATCGTGCACCTGGTACCGTACAGGTAGTGTCGCCATATCTTAAGCGCGAACACAACAGCTCCCAGCTCTAAATCGTGCGTCGTGTAGTTCCGTTCGTGAATCTTAAGTTGGCATGAAGCGTAGGCAATAACCTTATCACGTTGCATCAATACACATCCAAGACCCTGGATGGATGCATCACAATATACTACGAAATCATCCGTGCCCTCTGGCAATGAGAGGATAGGTGCACTGCAAAGTCTATCCTTTAAGTGCTGGAAAGCAGTCTCCTGGGGCTCTCCCCAGCGATAGGTGACACCCTTCTGTGTCAGTAGCGAAAGCGACTGAGCAATCTTTGAGAAATCCTTGATAAATCGTCTGTAGTAACCCGCCAAACCCAAGAATTGGCGTATTTCCGTTGGCGTACGTGGTGCAGGCCAGTTTCTGATCGAGTCTACCTTGGATGGATCGACGTGGATCCCATCCTTGTTCACTACGTGGCCTAAGAAGTGGACTTCTCGAAGCCAGAAGTCGCATTTCGAAAACTTAGCGTACAGCTGTTCCTTCCGTAGGAGTTCCAAAATAAGGCGTAGATGCTGCTCGTGCTCCTCCTGACTCTTGGAGTAGATTAGGATGTCGTCGATGAAAACAATGACGAACTTGTCAAGATAGGGTTTGCACACCCTGTTCATAAGGTCCATAAATACGGCAGGTGCGTTCGTTAACCCGAACGGCATGACAAGAAACTCGTAGTGACCGTAACGAGTTCTGAATGCGGTTTTGGAGACGTCCTCCTCTCGGACTCTCAGCTGATGATAACCAGACCTCAAGTCTATCTTGGAATAGTAACACGACCCTTGCAACTGGTCGAATAAGTCATCGATGCGCGGAAGAGGATAACGGTTCTTCACCGTCACCTTGTTGAGTTCACGGTAGTCGATGCACATTCTGAACGTACCGTCTTTCTTTCTCACGAACAATACTGGAGCTCCCTAAGGCAAAGAGCTTGGACGAATGAAGCCCTTTTCCAAGAGCTCTTGTAGCTGCTTTGACAGTTCCTCCAATTCTGATGGAGCTAGACGATACGGTGCGCGAGCTATGGGTGCTGCTCCTGGAGCGAGCTCGATTTGAAATTCGACTTAACGGTGAGGCGGTAACCTAGGTAATTCTTCAGGAAACACCTGAGGGTAGTCGCGAACAATTGGAATATCCTCCAATTTCTTTTCCTTCACTGATGCATCTGAAATGAGTGCCAAGATTGCGGTGTGACCCTTCCGCAGACACTTCTGAGCCTTCAAGAAAGAGATGATGCCTACCACTGCACCACTCTTGTCACCTTGAACTTCGAGAGGTTCTTGCCCTGAACGTGGAATACGAATGATCTTCTCACTGCATAAGATCTCTGCCTGATGTTGGGATAACCAATCCATCCCAATAACGATATCAAAACTTCCCAAGACTATGGGAATACGGTCGATGGAGAAAACTTGACCGGCTAAGACAATACTACAACCCTTGACTATTTGCGTGGCTTCTAAACTCTTACCATTAGCTAGTTCTACGACGTGTTTGGTGTTTAGGGGTGTTGATGTACGTTTTAACAATTTATTGGCTTTCACAGAAATATAACTTGTATCCGCACCCGAATCAAATAAAACAGTAACGTAAATATCGTCGAGGAGAAACTTACCCATAACCACATTGGGATCGTTCATTGCGTCTCCTCGCCCCAGCACGAAAGCTCGACCCCTTGCCTCGTTGCCATTGTTGTTGTTTCCCCCGTTGTTGTTCCCGTTGCCCTGGTTATTGTTGTTGCGATTTTGGTTCTGGTTCAATTGAGGACAATCGCGTTTGAAATGACCTTCAGCCCCACACTGGAAACATCCCCGGTTTCCACGCTATGGCTGCTGCTGCTGCTGTGGGTTCTGTGGAGCTGGTTGTTGCGGTTGCTGGTTCTGATTTGCAGGCCGTGGGCTCCTACAGTCTTTGGCCTCGTGACCCATCTTGAGACATCTTTGACAACGACCTTTGTTGCACTGGCCGCTGTGATGTCTGTTGCAGTTGTGACACTTTAGGTGAAACCCTTGATACCTTCTCTGTCTATGACCACCAGAGGATTGCTGACTAGGACTCTGGTAGTGGTCAGTCTTCTGCTGCTAAGTTTGAGACTGAACTGTTGCTGAACCTTTGCTAGAATCCCCATCCCACTTTCTTTTGTTGTCACTGGCTGTAGTGGGAGTAGCGGCTGAAGTGGTAGCACTGATGCGTTTGGGCAACTTGTTCTGATCTACCGCCTGGTCCGTGAGGCGATGAGCAAGACGCTGGATATCCTGAATGTTGTCGAGGTTGGCCGATGTAACATGGCTCTGAATTTCTGAGGCTAGACCCTTGAGGTACAACTCAATGCGCTTAATCGGAGGGTCCACCATAGTTGGACACAGCACGGCCAGTTCGTTTGACCTTTTGGTGTAAGCTTCAATTTCTGATCCAGTCATCTTCAGATGGTACAACTCATCTTCCAGCTTATGAATGTCTTCCCGAGTGCAGTACTCTCTCTTGATCAGTTCCTTGAAGTCATTCCAGGGTGTGGCGTTAGCAGCTGCCAACCCTAAGATCTGAACTTGGGCGTTCCACCAAGTTAGTGTTATTCCTTCTAGCGTGCCAGTGGCGTATTTCACCCTGCGAACCTCAGGGCATTCACACATCTCGAACACTGACTCCAGCTTCTCAAACCAGTGGAGGAGTCCCACTGCCCCCTCTGTGCCGCTGAAAGTACTTGGACGACAGTCCATGAAGTTCTTAAAGGTGCAAACTTGCTGCTGCGCTGGTTGACCTATTGTGTACGAATAGGGCAAAGTTTAAATACAAGGGCTAGTTTAGGCGTGTAGGATCTAAAGATCCTAGTGTAAGTTATGACTACAGGATATACTACCTGCTTGAGCAGCTGCAAGTGCCGCAGCAACTTGAGCTTGAACGAGAGCCTCTAGCCGGGCTTGTGTCATATTAATTCGTCCAGACATGATCTTCATAGTAAAAGTAACGTAAGTGAGAGTGGTTCGCGAATAGGGCGATGACAGAAAAGCGTAAGCACGTAGGTATTCTCATGTAATAAAGTCATGTGTATCTAAACGTAATGCGAGCAAAGTTCTATATAGTTCTAGCATACAGGCAATAAACATAAACCTTATTACCTAGGATGTCGAGTCTTGCACGTGGAGCGAAGCGTCGTTGTGGATCGTTGAGAGCACTGTGCTGGTTATAGTCTGGTTTTAATAAAAACGTTTTCCCCATATTAAAACCAAGTTCTCTATAACCAATGGCTCTGATACCAATCTGTCACACCCCCAAAATCCCACCCGCGGAGTACCACCGCTTGGGAGCGTGACTGACCAGGATCAAGCCACCAATCATATTGAACATGTAAATATATATAGTAAAAGTTATCCATCAATACGAAAGGTGTTTATCAAAACCAACATAGTTAAGTATAGCGGAAGCATTAATGTAATAACCCAAACATAAGTGTTAATGTATGAAATATCATAAGTAATCACGATCCTTTTGCCCACAACGACCTGCTCCTCCTTGTGCAAGCTCCATATTGTACCTAAGGTCCTGCAAGGCATGCAGCAGATAATCAACAACTAGTTGAGCGAGTTCACAGAAAGTAAGTTCGTATTAATAGTGCGTAGGTTCAGCTAGAGGGGGCTTCCCATACAAGTGTATACTATTGGTGAGGGATTCTCACATTTATCCTTAACAATGGGGGCTTCCCATTATGGTACTTACTAGACTAAATGCAACCATGTGTTCTTCTTAATCCAAGAACAGGAATACGTACAAGGTCACGCAGGATTTACGTGAGTGCCCTTCCTCGAGGACAGTGGTACGTGTGGGGTTTACGCAGGATTTACGTAAGTGTCCTTCCGACCCGGAAGACAGTAGTGGGTGTTAGGTTACGCAGGATTTACGTAAGTGTCCTCCCGACCCGGGAGACAATGGTAGATACTAGTTTACGTAGGTTTTACGTAAGTGTCCTGACTATCCTGAGGACGATGGTCTATAGTCTAGTGATTGTGTAAGTACGAGTAATCATTCCATATCAAACATTCCAACCCAATTCCCAACCCGGGAATCCCATGCCTTGGCTGTGTGAACTCACCTTGGATTGCTCGGCAGATACACAAAGAGTACTGGTAAGCTAGTAAATGGTCAACCACGTCCTATCATGGTTATTGTACAAGTCAGGTTTTTGATTCTAGCAATGCACGTATGTATCATATAAACTATCACGTTACTAACACGCATATGTCATGACAAGCATAGAATCCCATACTAACAGTCTAATCATAACACTTTCAAACTTGTGCGACTCGGATGGTTGGGCCGTTGAGCTTGTGCGAGCCCAACCCTCTTGTGCGATATAAATCTAGGCCCAAACAATACCCGGCCCACTAATTAACACCAAGGACTTGTGCGAATCCCTTTGGGTTGTGCGATCCAAACTAGCCCAACCCAACATAACATCCGGCCCAACAATTAAATAAAACATATAACTTGTGCGATCGGTAAATCTTGTGCGATTCATACAGGTTATGCGATCAGGATCGGGGCTTGTGCGGTTCTATTTGGGCTGATCGGCCCAACTGCTTAACAATATATCAACAGTTTGTACGTTTACGTGTGTGTGCGGCCCAACATATCAAACAACAACTATCCAGTCCGGTCCATGTGTCTTGTGCGACTCGTTTTGGGCTTAAAGGCCCAAACGTTAAACACACGTAGCTCGTGCGATCCAGCAGCCCTTGTGCGACTGGACGAGTCTTGTACGATTGGCACAAGTGTGATCGGATCAGTTTGTGCGAATGGACCTCTTGTACGATCAAGAGGTCTCGTGCGACCGACTGGCTTATGCGATTGGGCTCTTTGTGCGATTTGTTCAATCATTCCAATAATCAAGCAGATTTGGTTACAAGCATTTAGTAATTTCCAAATTTACAACAAACAATCAACAAACATCCAAACATTCGGTTACCCTAATATCGATCAAACAGGGATTTCCAACCCTTAATTCTTATGAACCCTAGACTTAAACATAGTATGAACATCAAATCCAAGCATTAACATTCAACCATAAATAAGCCGATTACATGCATAACCTGATTCACTAGCACATGATTATCCATCAATATAATCCATATCACAGCCGATTACATTTATCATCATTCAATCCGGTTCATACGAACCTTAAATCAATCTTACAAATGTGGCCGATTATCACACCATGATTACTTGATTAACATACGATAACAGTGGCAAGAATCATAACCCTAATCACTACACAAGATCAACATATAGCATGTTCAAACATTAAACACACAATCGAGTAACAAGCAACAATATACACTAACCGGTTAACAGTAGTAGGGGAGTGACCCGAACGAGAGAATGATGCACGGTTGCCTTGTGCCGTCGAGTTCTAGAGAGAAGGAAGAGGAGCTAGGGTTTTGTGTGTGTTATGAGAATTGTAACAAATGAGAGAACAACCCCCCCCCTAAGGGTGTTTGTTTGCGTGAAAGGGGAGTGGGCCGAGCCCAACTCGGCTACCCATTGATCCGAATGCAAAGTGTAGCCCAAAAGGGCTTGTGCGATCGAGTGGTGTTGTGCGGTTTGGTTTGTTTATAAATATTCATACATATACGTAACACATATAGCACATAACATTTATATCATGCATTCATTAATCATTCAAGTTCATATAGTCACATATCGTGCACATACATCACATCAAAGTAGGTCTGAAATACAAGTTGTCACATTATCCCCAACTAAAAAGAAATTTCGTCCCGAAATTTGGTATGCACTCACTGAGGGAGCTAGGTAAGTTCAATCGTTCGATCACTGATTTTCCTGGGGTGTCACAACTTAGAAATAAGTTTCGAAGAATTCGGTATGGCGAAAACATGTTTATTTGAACTAAAGAACTAATTACGACAGAACTGCGAAACGAACGTTGGTGACCGCCCGGATAATATTTAAATCCCACAAATATTCTGTTATGATTAAAATCTTATTTTAATCAGGCTCGTGTTGAAAAATAAATTAAAACGCTTAAAACGTTATTTTCCAAGTTTAAGCACGTACCGCGTGTTTCTGCGCGACACAGTGCTTTTACTGCGAAACGCGGACAACGCAGCCAGTCTTGGCAACTGAAATTTATTTCAATAATATTTTGGCGAGTTTATTTTTATAGAATAATAAAAATAATTTAGAGCGCCATAAACCGGGATTTAAACGCTAGATAAAATACCCGGTATCCAGTTAAACACCTGTTTTTAACTAATATACCATCAAAACTTACACTTTACCCCCCCCCCATTCAAATTCACGATCACATTGATGTGGCCCCCACCAAACATTTCCAATATCCTACATGATCTAACTTGATCTACCTTGGATCCTTTTAGATATTATAAGATTTGATTTCTATTTTTATTAGATCTTGCAATATCTTATTAGATCTTTCTTGGATACACTTGGAGATTTTGGTGATCTTGGAGATTTGATTTTTATTATATTAGGATTTTGCTTGATTTTATGGACAAGTAGAGATTCATGTAAATCTCTTATGGATATCTTCCAAAATCTTTTAATATCACAACAAAATCATACCAAGATACACCATATCTTCCCTAGATTTTATTTCTTATATTATTTAGATCTTTGCTTGATTTGGTTGCCAAAATATTGGTGGAAGATTATAAGTATGACACTTGGATTCTACAAGATCTCTATAGATTTTCTTTTGTGATCTTGTCCTATAAATACACCATACTTCACACTCCACCTCACTCAACACTACACTCTCCTCCTCTCCTCTCTCCCAAAACCGTAACCCCCTTCCATTTTACGGTTGCAAATATTGGGTGGCCCCACCAAAATTTGCCAAGATTCTCCATATCTATGTTGATCTTTCTTGGACTTTATCTTGATTTTCCTTAGATATTATGAGATCTTGTTCTATTTATACTCCATCATTCCACTTCACAAAAATCAAAACACATCTTTCTTCCTCTCTCTCCTCCCATGACCGTCCTCTCTCTCTCTCTCTCTCTATCTTCACCACCTTCAAGTCTTGTTCTTCATATTCAAGCTCATTTCTAGCAACCTTCAAGTTGGCGTGAAGATCTAAAGGACTTTCCAAGGTGATTTCAAGTGATTTCAAGCTCCATCTCATCAAAAACTCACTTGAACCTAGAAGGTATAAAGTTTATGTTTAAATCATATACTTTGTTCTTGATGGTTGGAAGTTTCTCTTGAAATCTTGGAATTTTTCACTAAACTTGAAATCTAAAAGAAATGGGTCTTGA
This sequence comes from Helianthus annuus, assembly GCF_002127325.2. Lineage (NCBI taxonomy): Eukaryota > Viridiplantae > Streptophyta > Magnoliopsida > Asterales > Asteraceae > Helianthus > Helianthus annuus. The sequence goes on from NC_035441.2 coordinate 87,763,831, forward strand.
AACAAATGAAAATGGTGGTGATATATATGTATGTATAACCGTACATATATATGTGTGTGTATGAGTCTTGATGTTTGATTTCTTGTTAAGTACTTATTTATGTTGTTGCTTGTTCTTGAATAATAGTAAAATGCAAGTGATTGATGATCTATATATGATATGTTAAGTGTTCAAGTATATCAGCAAATAAGCATGAATATAGCACATATTTGATGCATCTAAACTCATATAAAATGTTTATATGCTTTAGACACTTGTACATGTGAAGATATGTTGATTTAAAGCTCAAGAGATGATGAAAAATGGTTATATGACAAAAATATTTTTGAACAGGTTATAAACACTAAAAATAACATTTTTTTGGTGAAATATAATGGCATAAAACTTTGACATAGGTTTGGTAGCATTGCATGTTGTACATATAGCTTAAAAAGTGATAAAATATGTGAAATTTGCATGATTTATATGCTCTATTTAAGACCTGCACTTTGTGAGTATAACCATTATTTTATTCAGCAAATAACATGGGTTGTGTCAAAATTTCAAGTCGTTTCGATTTGGGATGGTTCGGGTAACGTTTGATGCAAAACTATGCGGTAAAACGGTTAGAAATCGCCTTTTCGGGGGATTTTTATTAAACTGTTTTTGATCAGTAACCAAACTGATATTTTAGTAAAAAAAAATAAGTACTTTAACTTATATTAAGTTTACTTGGTGTTCGTTTAGTCATACGTGGCTTCCGACGTCCAAAAATGTTACCGAAACGCTAAAATAAGTGTTTTTCAACATAAATAGAATGGGTTGTTCATAAGTAAATTTAATGTGTCACAATGTGCTATGTGTTTTACAATATGTGTATGATGATGTGTTAGTGTTGAAAAGATTATGCATATTACGCTTGAGTATATGTATAAATACAAATACACCAAAATAATCAAAAATAATAACTTTTCGATAAACTCAAAGTTATGTGAAAATTCTAAGTATCGGAGAAACTTCGGTATTTATGTGAATTTTGATTATTAAAATCATCCTTACTTTATTTAGGACGCATAAACAATTTGAGGGATTGTGTTAACATTTAAAAACGCACCCAAGGTGAGTACATAGTTCCCCTATTTTACTATTTTCAATTGTTTTGGGGTGATTCATATGTATCAAAACGATTTCGATGTTTTAACGATGGTTTCACAACGAGTAAGATGGGTTATATTAAACTAATAACGATTTCGATAATGTGAACAAGCTTGTTGGTTGTAATTACATAACGAATGACATTCATTAGCATTGATCAAGCCGGCCAGTATTAGGTTATGGTACCATAGGATCTGACAAATCCCGTTATTGCACTGCACCCATGGTTATGTGTGGGGGTTGTGGGTAACGACTGAATCTGATAATTGTTAACTTACCCTTTGGAGGTTTGTTAATGCGAAAACAAGTTGAACAATAAACGAGTCACACAGGTTTGAATGTTATTAGCGAGACGACCAAAAGTAGTTTCACTATTAAAACGAATACGATTTTGGGACGAGTTAAACGATTTGAAACGAGATACACGAGGTGATACGAGTAAACGATTTGGGAACGACTTGGAAACGATGTTAAACGATTTCGATAAGCGATTGGTTTTGGTTAAGTGTTTGGATAACGAGACGGGTGTAAAGTGGTGAAAACATGGTAGATACGCCGATGGTACTTCTTATATATAAGTGTTTTCATCATATTACATATCGTGGCGTTATTTAGTTCACTTGGGTAAACGAATTTGAAACGATATCACACAACGATGTTTTTTAAGAGATATAAACTATGCGAGTTTTTAACGAGTTTTTATAAGATGTTTTACAAGTTGGTGTTCTAAAGCAAAGGTTTTTGGGTTAAGAATCATGGCTACGAGGCTTTATAAACTATAACCCACTTGATTCGAGTTGGTCATTTAAGTTGCAATGTTATACTCTTTTCAAAACAAAGTTTTTAAATAAAGTATTACAACACTTAAACTAGCCATGAATTCGACACTCCTATAAAACCTATGTACTCGCCAGCATTTCTTTGCTGACTAAGTTTTTACATATGTTTCAGGTGTTGATGCTTGAATGACTACTAGGATGCATGCGTCACATAGGATCCGGACGAGGCCTTAGTGACATAATAACTATGATAGACAATATAAAACTTGTTTATTCTATGTTAAGACAATGCAATGTTTAATATTATCAATAAAACGAAACACTTTTTGTATCCATGGTTGTGAAACGATTGCTTCTGTCACAACACTCCCCGATGTTTCCGCCACGGTTTGTTGTCCTACGTGGTCGGGGTGTGACAGAAAAGTTGGTATCAGAGCCAATGGTTATAGGGAATTAGGTTATTAGTAATGCTTTGACCTAGACTATAACTTTAGGACCCTAACACAAGTTTACTTGTGTTTAGATTTTAAAACAAAACCGTCACCTATCCTTAGGTGATAACCACAACGAGAACACAAATCCGAATCTGCTTCGAAAAATAATCATCCGTTCGAGGATGATTGATTACTAGGTTTTGAACCCTCTGTTATATGGTTTTGAACCCTTCCAGTTTGATTCATTTTTGGCTTAGTGCCTTTTGAATTTTCAAAATCTCGTCAAAGTTTGGGTTAAAATAATGTGAACACGTGCAAACTGGAAGAGTGAATGTCTGTACCCTGAGTTTTCTGTCTAAGGCTAGAGTGTTCGTACAAATCCACATAATCGGACCAGTCACTCTTACCTGGGAACTCTTGGGGTGAGTGTTCACTTATAGGCGAGCATGTCTTCGCGATGCATTACTTTGATTCATTTACTTTGATTAATCTTTGCGTGTCGTTTGTTTGTTCGAGGTAACGAACAAATGATCGCCTCTCTTGCGTTTTGTCGATGCCTCTTTTGTTTTTCCAATGATCGATCCCGCTCATGGACGAGCATTCAATCTGAATACAAACGAGGCTAGAGTTGACAACCTCGTTGTTAATGGTACCTTTGTTGTCAATGGTACGTTTCTTGTTAATAATCAACCCGCATCTATTCTTTTTGATTCTGGTGCCGATCGTAGTTTTGTTTCGTTATCTTTTGAACCTTTGCTTGCGATACCTAGAACTAAATTGAGGAAACCCTTATCTGTCGAAGTTGCTACTGGTAAACCCCTTGTGCTCGATTATGTTATTCGTGATTGTCAATTAAACCTTGATAACCATCTTTTTCCCATCGACCTCACACCGATGCAACTTGGGAGTTTCGATATTATCGTGGGGATGGATTGGCTAACCAAACATCACGCTGAGGTGGTTTGTTTCGATAAGATTGTTCGTATTCCTCTTCCGTCTAGCGATATTCTGGAAGTTCGTGGAGAGAAGCCATCAGGTGGTTTGAAGCTTATGTCGTGTACGAAGGCTCAAAGTTATTTGCGAAAAGGATATGTCGCTTTCCTGGCACATATCACCGAGGAGAAAGGCGAGAGCAAGAGTATTCAGGATATTCCGATTGTTCGGGATTATCCAGAGGTGTTTCCCGATGAACTGCCTGGTTTGCCTCCAGTTCGTCAAGTCGAGTTTCATATTGACCTTGTACCCAATGCCAACCCGGTTGTGAAGACGCCTTATCGTCTTGCACCGTCGGAAATGCAAGAGTTATCGAAACAGCTTCAAGATTTGTCTGATAAAGGATTCATCCGTCCGAGCTTTTCGCCTTGGGGAGCTCCTGTCCTCTTTGTCAAAAAGAAAGATGGATCTTTTTGAATGTGTATCGATTATCGTAAGCTTAATAAGCTTACCATCAAGAATCGATATCCCCTACCTCGAATTGATGATCTCTTTGACCAGCTGCAAGGTGCTTCATGTTTTTCTAAGATCGATCTGTGTTCTAGGTATCATCAACTTCGTGTTCTCGAAGAAGATATTCCCAAAACTGCTTTCCGCACAAGATGTGGGCATTACGAGTTCACGGTCATGCCTTTTGGCTTGACGAATGCTCCAGCTATCTTTATGGACTTAATGAATAGGGTCTGTAAACCTTATTTAGATAAGTTCATTATTGTGTTCATCGATGATATCCTCATTTATTCGAAGACTCGAGCCGATCACGAACAACACCTTCGCTTAACGTTTGAACTCCTTAAGAAGGAACAACTTTTCGCTAAATTCTCCAAGTGTGAATTCTGGCTTAAAGAAGTTCAGTTTCTAGGTCATATAGTCAACGAGCAGGGTATTCATGTGGATCCATCCAAGATTGTTGCTATTAAGGATTGGAGTACGCCAACGACACCTACAGAGATTCGATCTTTTCTTGGTCTTGCTGGTTATTATCGTCGATTCATTTCTAATTTCTCGAAGATTGCGGTTCCACTCACAGCTTTGACTCAGAAGAATAAACCTTTTGAGTGGGGACCCAAGCAAGAAGAAGCGTTCCAAACGCTGAAGCAGAAATTATGTAATACTCCTGTTCTATCTCTGCCCGAGGGAAACGATGATTTCGTTGTCTATTGCGATGCATCCAACTTAGGCCTTGGTTGCGTCCTCATGCAACGAGGTAAAGTTATTGCATATGCATCTCGACAGCTGAAAATCCACGAGAAGAACTATACGACTCATGATCTCGAGTTAGGAGCTGTGGTTTTCGCGCTTAAGATCTGGAGACACTACCTCTATGGAACGAAGTGTGTGGTTTTCACAGACTATAAAAGTCTTCAGCATATTCTTAATCAGAAAGAGCTGAACATGAGGCAGCGACGTTGGGTTGAACTCTTGAACGATTACGATTGCGAAATTCGCTACCATCCTGGTAAGGCAAATGTCGTGGCCGATGCGCTTAGTCGAAAAGAGCGAGTCAAGCTTCATTCCGTTCAAACACTATCTGATCTTCAATCTCGTGTTCTTCAAGCTCAGCAATTTTGTGTTTCACAGAAGTTGATGGTTATGGAATTACCACATCAGCTTGAGCTTAAACTCGAGGCAAAAAGCGATGGTTTGCTTTATTTCAAGGATCGTTTGTGGGTCCCGAAACAAGACGATCTCCGCACCCTAGTGATGGACGAATCTCACAAGTCTCGATATTCTATCCATCCTAGTGCTGATAAAATGTACAAGGATCTTCGTACTAAGTTCTGGTGGCCTGGTATGAAGAAAGATGTTGCCTTGTACGTATCGAAATGCCTAACTTGTCTTAAAGTCAAGGCTGAACGTCAACGACCTTCTGGTTTGCTTGTACAACCAGAGATAACGGTTTGGAAGTGGGAGAGCATTGCGATGGATCTCATCACTAAGCTACCGCGTACCTCTAAAGGTCATGATGCTATCTGGGTTTTTATCGATCGATTAACGAAGTCAGCTCATTTTCTCCCGATTCGCGAGGACCTATCTGCTGATAAACTTGCAAAGATTTATGTTGATGAGATTGTTTCACGACATGGTGTTCCTTTGGATATCATTTCTGATCGTGATGCTCGACTTTCATCTCATTTTTGGAAAACCATGCAATCTGCTATGGGAACCCAACTAAATCTAAGCACTGCTTATCATCCCCAAACAGATGGTCAATCCGAGAGGACAATTCAAACTTTGGAGGATATGCTTAGAGCATGCGTGATAGACTTTGGTGGTAATTGGGATTCTCATCTGCCAATGATCGAGTTCTCTTACAACAATAGTTATCATACTAGCATTAAGATGGCACCATTCGAAGCTCTCTACGGTCGAAAACGTCGTTCACCTATCTGTTGGAATGAGAACGGTGAAGCTCAACTTACTGAACCTGAGCTCATTCTGGTAACAACAGACAAAATCAAGAAAATCCGCGATAATCTTGTGACCGCTAGAAGCCGTCAAAAGAGTTATGCAGATTTGGGACGCAAGCCCATGGAATTCCAAATCGGAGCCCTGATTAGATCCCTGGAATGCTTTAAATACCCGTGTCCAAAGATAACAAATTAAAGGTCAAGTTAAACGATTAATGCGATTATGTGTTTAGGTGTTCTCTTTTATTATGAGGTCCGATTTTCGTTATCCAAATCCTCATAGAATCTTCCATATCCTCATATGAGGGATTCATAATAGGATATCAAAAAGGTACTATCTTAAATCCTTAATGGGTTTCTAGGTGGTAGTTAAGACCCTTGGATTATATAGTACAATTCCATGATCCGAAAATAGACCCTTGAGTGGTCTAGTTAAAGATTGATTCAGAATCTGGTTAAGAGTGGCATGTGATGATACAGCTGAAAGGACCCTATGTTGGCCCAGTCACACTCATCACAGGTTCATTCATTTGGTTTTTCCCCTACACATTATTAAATGCACTGTGTGGACTATGCAAGGAATTACGTAATTATGGACGCGTACATAATTATAAAAATTCAGTGCACGGAAACCACAGTAAGATTTATCATGTGTAAGAACCAATAGTGACAACAATAACGAAATGTGAACAATGTAATGAAGGTACGGTGGACGTACCAATGACGCTTCATATACTTGTATATAAGTGTCCCTCTTGCCTTGCAAGCATAATGTTATTTAAAGTTACTAGAAGTTCGGAACCCTAACCGGTGTTGTTTTATCTTTTCGACTTCATGTTTCAAGCTTTCACAAGTTTCCTCTCAATAAAATTTCGGGACGAAATTTCCTAAAGTAGGGGAGACTGTGACAACTGTGTTCTGTAATCTCTGTACGATGTAAAACAATGGTGATTATCAATAAAACAATGTGCTTTAGTGTTAATATATGTGTATTTGTGTTTGACAATTTTACAATTTGATTCGATTTCGACTTCAAACTTTAAATCACTTTCTGGAAGGTTATACGCAAACTGGTGCTTAAACGCAATCAGTTTAACGCGATATACATTCCGGAACTGTGACGTAAGCCAAACATACCCTAAATATCCCTTACATTACTTAGAAATAAGTTTCGAAGGATTCGGTATGGCGAAAACATGTTTATTTGAACTAAAGAACTAATTACGACAGAACTGCGAAACGAACGTTGGTGACCGCCCGGATAATATTTAAATCCCACAAATATTCTGTTATGATTAAAATCTTATTTTAATCAGGCTCGTGTTGAAAAATAAATTAAAACGCTTAAAAACGTTATTTTCCAAGTTTAAGCACGTACCGCGTGTTTCTGCGCGACACAGTGCTTTTACTGCGAAACGCGGACAACGCAGCCAGTCTTGGCAACTGAAATTTATTTCAATAATATTTTGGCGAGTTTATTTTTATAGAATAATAAAAATAATTTAGAGCGCCATAAACCGGGATTTAAACGCTAGATAAAATACCCGGTATCCAGTTAAACACCTGTTTTTAACTAATATACCATCAAAACTTACACTTTACCCCCCCCCATTCAAATTCACGATCACATTGATGTGGCCCCCACCAAACATTTCCAATATCCTACATGATCTAACTTGATCTACCTTGGATCCTTTTAGATATTATAAGATTTGATTTCTATTTTTATTAGATCTTGCAATATCTTATTAGATCTTTCTTGGATACACTTGGAGATTTTGGTGATCTTGGAGATTTGATTTTTATTATATTAGGATTTTGCTTGATTTTATGGACAAGTAGAGATTCATGTAAATCTCTTATGGATATCTTCCAAAATCTTTTAATATCACAACAAAATCATACCAAGATACACCATATCTTCCTTAGATTTTATTTCTTATATTATTTAGATCTTTGCTTGATTTGGTTGCCAAAATATTGGTGGAAGATTATAAGTATGACACTTGGATTCTACAAGATCTCTATAGATTTTCTTTTGTGATCTTGTCCTATAAATACACCATACTTCACACTCCACCTCACTCAACACTACACTCTCCTCCTCTCCTCTCTCCCAAAACCGTAACCCCCTTCCATTTTACGGTTGCAAATATTGGGTGGCCCCACCAAAATTTGCCAAGATTCTCCATATCTATGTTGATCTTTCTTGGACTTTATCTTGATTTTCCTTAGATATTATGAGATCTTGTTCTATTTATACTCCATCATTCCACTTCACAAAAATCAAAACACATCTTTCTTCCTCTCTCTTCTCCCATGACCGTCCTCTCTCTCTCTCTCTCTCTCTCTATCTTCACCACCTTCAAGTCTTGTTCTTCATATTCAAGCTCATTTCTAGCAACCTTCAAGTTGGCGTGAAGATCTAAAGGACTTTCCAAGGTGATTTCAAGTGATTTCAAGCTCCATCTCATCAAAAACTCACTTGAACCTAGAAGGTATAAAGTTTATGTTTAAATCATATACTTTGTTCTTGATGGTTGGAAGTTTCTCTTGAAATCTTGGAATTTTTCACTAAACTTGAAATCTAAAAGAAATGGGTCTTGAAACAAATGAAAATGGTGGTGATATATATGTATGTATAACCGTACATATATATGTGTGTGTATGAGTCTTGATATTTGATTTCTTGTTAAGTACTTATTTATGTTGTTGCTTGTTCTTGAATAATAGTAAAATGCAAGTGATTGATGATCTATATATGATATGTTAAGTGTTCAAGTATATCAGCAAATAAGCATGAATATAGCACATATTTGATGCATCTAAACTCATATAAAATGTTGATATGCTTTAGACACTTGTACATGTGAAGATATGTTGATTTAAAGCTCAAGAGATGATGAAAAATGGTTATATGACAAAAATATTTTTGAACAGGTTATAAACACTAAAAATAACATTTTTTTTGGTGAAATAAAATGGCATAAAACTTTGACATAGGTTTGGTAGCATTGCATGTTGTACATATAGCTTAAAAAGTGATAAAATATGTGAAATTTGCATGATTTATATGCTCTATTTAAGACCTGCACTATTGTGAGTATAACCATTATTTTATTCAGCAAATAACATGGGTTGTGTCAAAATTTCAAGTCGTTTCGATTTGGGATGGTTCGGGTAACGTTTGATGCAAAACTATGCGGTAAAACGGTTAAAAATCGCCTTTTCGGAGGATTTTTGTTAAACTGTTTTTGATCAGTAACCAAACTGATATTTTAGTAAAAAAATAAGTATTTTAACTTATATTAAGTTTACTTGGTGTTCGTTTAGTCATACGTGGCTTCCGACGTCCAAAAATGTTACCGAAACGCTAAAATAAGTGTTTTTCAACATAAATAGAATGGGTTGTTCATAAGTAAATTTAATGTGTCACAATGTGCTATGTGTTTTACAATATGTGTATGATGATGTGTTAGTGTTGAAAAGATTATGCATATTACGCTTGAGTATATGTATATATACAAATACACCAAAATAATCAAAAATAATAACTTTTCGATAAACTCAAAGTTATGTGAAAATTCTAAGTATCGGAGAAACTTCGGTATTTATGTGAATTTTGATTATTAAAATCATCCTTACTTTATTTAGGACGCATAAACAATTTGAGGGATTGTGTTAACATTTAAAAACGCACCCAAGGTGAGTACATAGTTCCCCTATTTTACTATTTTCAATTGTTTTGGGGTGATTCATATGTATCAAAACGATTTCGATGTTTTAACGATGGTTTCACAACGAGTAAGATGGGTTATATTAAACTAACAACGATTTCGATAATGTGAACAAGCTTGTTGGTTGTAATTACATAACGAATGACATTCATTAGCATTGATCAAGCCGACCAGTATTAGGTTATGGTACCATAGGATCTGACAAATCCCGTTATTGCACTGCACCCATGGTTATGTGTGGGGGTTGTGGGTATCGACTGAATCTGATAATTGTTAACTTACCCTTTGGAGGTTTGTTAATGCGAAAACGAGTTGAACAATAAACGAGTCACACAGGTTTGAATGTTATTAGCGAGACGACCAAAAGTAGTTTCACTATTAAAACGAATACGATTTTGGGACGAGTTAAACGATTTGAAACGAGATACACGAGGTGAAACGAGTAAACGATTTGGGAACGACTTGGAAACGATGTTAAACGATTTCGATAAGCGATTGGTTTTGGTTAAGTGTTTGGATAATGAGACGGGTGTAAAGTGGTGAAAACATGGTAGATACGCCGATGGTACTTCTTATATATAAGTGTTTTCATCATATTACATATCGTGGCGTTGTTTAGTTCACTTGGGTAAACGAATTTGAAACGATATCACACAACGTTGTTTTTCTAAGAGATATAAACTATGCGAGTTTTTAACGAGTTTTTATAAGATGTTTTACAAGTTGGTGTTCTAAAGCAAAGGTTTTTGGGTTAAGAATCATGGCTACGAGGCTTTATAAACTATAACCCACTTGATTCGAGTTGGTCATTTAAGTTGCAATGTTATACTCTTTTCAAAACAAAGTTTTTAAATAAAGTATTGCAACACATAAACTAGCCATGAATTCGACACTCCTATAAAACCTATGTACTCGCCAGCATTTCTTTGCTGACTAAGTTTTTACATATGTTTCAGGTGTTGATGCTTGAATGACTACTAGGATGCATGCGTCACATAGGATCCGGACGAGGCCTTAGTGACATAATAACTATGATAGACAATATAAAACTTGTTTATTCTATGTTAAGACAATGCAATGTTTAATATTATCAATAAAATGAAACACTTTTTGTATCCATGGTTGTGAAACGATTGCTTCTGTCACAACACTCCCCGATGTTTCCGCCACGGTTTGTTGTCCTACGTGGTCGGGGTGTGACAGGATTTCTAACGGTTGGAGTTTGCCGTATGGTTTTTGGTGCTCCGCCTTGACTTGTAGACATCTCAAGCATTTTTCCACATACTTCGCCACATCCCTCTTCATTCCAGGCCACCAATAATTTTGTTTTAGATCATTGTACATCTTGGTCGCACCCGGATGAATTGAATATCGGGATTTATGAGCTTCATCAAGTAGAAGCGCCTTCACCCCACAAGTATTTGGAACCCATATCCTTCCGGATCGAGTCTTCAACCCGTTATTCCCATCCGACAAATCTTTCAACTGACCGATTATTCTTTCTTTCTTCCAATTCTCCTCTTTTACTGCTTCTAATTGCGCCTCTCGAATACGTTCAAGTATACCCGAGGTCACCACGAGCTGCATCGATCTTACTCGTATTGGAACATAGTCCGCTTTTCTGCTCAGAGCATCCGCCACCACATTTGCCTTTCCAGGGTGGTAATGTATTTCACAGTCGAAATCTTTCACCGTTTCTAACCATCGCCTTTGTCGCATATTTAACGCCTTCTGATCGAAGAAGTATTTTAAGCTCTTGTGATCGGTGAATATGGTGCACTTTACCCCATATAAGTAGTGCCTCCATATCTTTAAGGCAAATACCACCGCAGCCAACTCAAGATCGTGCGTGGGATATTTCTTCTCGTGTATCTTCAATTGCCTCGAGGCATAAGCTATAACTTTGACCCGTTGCATCAAAACGCATCCGAGCCCTAATAGTGAAGCATCCGAATAAACCATCATGTCTTCGACTCCGTCCGGCAATGTCAGTACCTGAGCTTGAGTTAACTTTTCTTTTAGCGTTTGAAATGCTTGTTCTTGATCAACACCCCAAATGAACTTTTCTTTCTTTCGAGTTAGCTTTGTTAGCGGTGACGCAATCTTGGAGAAATTTTGAATGAATCTCCTGTAGTATCCCGCAATCCCTAGAAAGCTTCTAATTTCCGAAGGGTTCTTCGGGAGATTCCATTTTGACACAGCCTCGATCGTTGACGGATCCACCAATACTCCGTCGGCACTTATGACATGGCCAAGAAATTGTACCTCTCGTAACCAAAAGGCACACTTAGAGAATTTCGCATATAGCCTTTCTCGTCTAAGTGTCTCTAACACTTCTTGTAAGTGGTGTGCGTGTTCAGCTTCGCTTTTTGAATATACCAAAATATCATCGATAAACACGATGACCGACTTATCCAACATTGGCTTGCAAACCCGATTCATGAGGTCCATGAAGGCCGCGGGTGCATTTGTTAGCCCAAATGACATCACGAGAAATTCGTAATGTCCGTATCTCGTGCGGAAAGCCGTCTTAGGCACATCTTCTTCCTTGACCTTTAATTGGTGGTACCCCGATCTAAGGTTAATTTTTGAAAACCAGTTCGCACCTTGTAATTGGTCGAATAAGTCATCTATCCTCGGAAGCGGGTATCGATTCTTTACCGTGAGTTTGTTTAACTCCCGGTAATCAATGCACATGCGCATGCTTCCGTCTTTCTTTCTCACGAACAGTACCGGTGCGCCCCAAGGAGACACACTCGGCCTTATGAATCCCTTGTCTAGCAAATCTTGAATTTGGGACATCAACTCTTGTAATTCCGACGGTGCGAGTCGGTACGGTGCTTTAGCTACGGGTTTTGCACCCGGAATCAATTCGATCCCGAACTCTACTTCCCGTTCAGGCGGTATCCCCGGTAAATCCTCCGGAAACACATCTCTATAATCTCGTACTACCGGTACATCTTCAATCCTCCGTGATTCTTTCTCAAGTTCATTTGCGTATATCATGAATGCCTTGCATCCTCGCTTCATAAGCTTGTGAGCTTTCAACATTGAGCACACTATGGGGTTACCTCCTTTTTCACCATAAATGGTGACGTGTTTCCCGCTCGGAGATGTTAGTTTTATCTCTTTACGAAAACACACGACATTTGCATGGTGCTGGGCTAGCCAATCCATCCCAACGACTACTTGAAATTCCCCCATTGACATCGGGATTAGGTCTATCAAGTATTCCTCATCGTCAATGCTTAATTTGCAGCCTCGACAAACATCACAAACTATAAAACTTTTGTTATCCCCTATTTCAACTTCTAAGGGCACAGGTAATTTCGTCAATACAAATGAAGGATGTCGAATAAATCCATGCGAAATAAAGGATTTATTCGCACCCGTATCAAACAATACACGTGCTAGAATTGAGTTAATTGTGAATATACCTGAAACCACATCGGGTTCTGTCTTCGCTTCAGCCGCGGTAAGTTGGAAGGACCTACCCTTCGCTTTGGGAGCTTCTGTTGGAGATTCTTTAACATCTCTCCTTCCAACTAAGTCCGGACATTCGGACTTTTTGTGGCCGGGTTGATAACAGTTGTAGCAAACAGAGACTTTTCCCGGGCATAGCGAGGCCGTGTGCCCCGTCTTATTACATATGGGGCATGGCTTGTCCTTGAACCGACATTCCCCTTTGTGTCCCTTCCCGCACACTTTACAACTTGGCGACCCACCTTTTGCATCCACCTTCTTTCCCGATTCTCCAGTTCGGGCTTTCTTTGTAGGGCTTGGATTCACATCATGGGCCCTTTGCTCACCTCTTTCGACTTGTTTCTTCAACTCTATTTCCCGTTCCCGAGCAACGTTAATGATTTCAGTAAGGGTCTCGTATTTTGAAGGAGTCATAAACTCCCTATATTCAGCGCTCAACATATTGTAGTAGTAGTAGTATATTTTATGTTCTTTGTTCGTCACCAATTCACTACTAAACTTCATTTTATCCATAAACATCGCCGTGATCTTGTCTATGGTTTCACCCTTGTGCCTAAGTTGCATGAACTCTTCCTTGATTTTGTTAATGACCGCTTTGGGACTATGATGTTTAAGAAATGGTGCCTTAAACTCTTCCCATGTCATGGCCCTTGCCGCTTCGGCCCCTATTTCATTCTTTTTGTTGTCCCACCCATCCTTGGCTTGTCCTCTTAATTGACCCGTTCCGTAAGCAACGAAATCGCTTTCGTCGCAATGGGTCCTTTCAAACACCCCTTCAATGTCGCCCAACCATCTTTGGCAAATTATCGGGTCGACTTCCCCATTATAGATTGGCGGTTTACACGCCATGAATTCCTTATATGAGCACCCTTTACGTTCTCCAGTTTTGTCTTTCATAAGGTTGACAGTATCCTCCAACCTTTTAACTCGTTCTTTTACGAGCGACAACACCGTGCTTTGAATCTTGTCTATAAACCCGGATAGACTACCTTCAATTGCCTTTCCTACTTCCTCGGTAATTATTTCTTTCATTTGTTCGGTACTTGTCGACACCGGATCATTATTGCTCCCTTTCGACATCTTGAAACTGAAATGTTTACATCAAACGTTAAACATTTCATTCATGACATTGCTTCATTTGTTTCGGTTTAGCCAAGTTCCTAACTTGCTTTAACCGTTCACATTTAATGCACTTTCCGGGTTTGAGTGTGTTAACACGCTCTTCCCATGCATATCAACTCGTTTCTCATTCCTTACATAAGACATAATCTACTAACTTAATAAGTTAATTCTTACCGGACGATCGATCAAGCTTGAACCGAACACTTTGTTGACAACCTTAAGCTCTGATTACCAACTTGTAACACCCTTAAAATTTCTACTTAAATTTAGTAATAATCCATAAGATTTTATAAAAAGATATCCAAATTTAAAACCTTAGTTCAAGAACCACGTTCTAGAGTAACAAACATTAGTTAACTACCAACTAATTAAAACATCCATAAGTTGTTTAACAAACGGTTCACAGCTTAACATTGTTTAAACAGAGTAAACTTATGCCGAAGCTTCAAAATTTTGTGTTCGGTTCTTCAAAAGCTAGCTTGATTGTCATCCGTAGTCCTTGGTTACCTAAAAGCTGAAATGTTTACATTAATCATTAGTATTAAAGTACTTAAAAACAATACATAATCGAAACTACGTTTAAAACGGATTCGATTTAACTATTAAATGCAAACATCTATAGACATTTCAGAGGTCTACCGTAACTCACGGTGCCTACCGTAACTTACGGTAGACATTTGCAACTTATGGTCTACCGTAAACCAGTAGACATCCACCGTAAACATCCTGATCTCTACCGTAAGTTACGGTGACACCGTAACTTACGGTAGCCCCTGCACATTTACGTTTTGTGTTTTTGCTTGTTTTGCCTACACAATTCTCTCGAATCCTTATTCTAACAAAATCAACATATTAAATACTCATGTTTTAATATGTCAATATTTAATCGATAACAATAGATCAATCAATCATATTACGAAGCAAAATCCATGCTTTATTGGATTATTCGACCCGTTTGGCTCGTCTACGGAATCCTCCCTTATGACGACTACCAACGAGTTCCAACCAAATTTTGACCAATTATTCAATATAGCGACATCACCGCTTTAATTCAGAGCAACCTTTATTCTAAATTTCAACAACGCATATTACAATCATCAAAATTTACTTAATGTAACGGGTCAAGTTACATACCTTCAAAGTAGGCCTTTCAAACGTGGTTCGCCACCCGCTTGTCCGCTTGACGGTCCTGCGCCCGTTCCTATAGAGTTCATATATGATATGTTTAGATCTCTCTTTAAATCATAATTCGCATAATACACCAAAACATCATGATTATGCGTTCAAACTTGAAATTTCAGTTTTAAGCCTTCATAGAGGCATTTCAACAAACACTTCATGGGCAGATTTTCACATGATTAAACATCAAATCTCTAGTTTATTACTTAGCCCTAATTTCACATCATTCAACCTTTTTACATGATTGATAACTTCAAATTTTCTGGAATCACTTCAAAATTGCCAAATTACACTAGATTAACAATTTATTTCCTAGTGTTCATCAAATTACACATAACCCACTAATCACCTACAATGGTGTTCATGGATTCACCAAAATTTCACATGATTTCAACTTCTATTTGTCTAGGGTTTTGTCCCTAGACACTATAGTTGT
Organism: Helianthus annuus; assembly: GCF_002127325.2. Taxonomy (NCBI): domain Eukaryota; kingdom Viridiplantae; phylum Streptophyta; class Magnoliopsida; order Asterales; family Asteraceae; genus Helianthus; species Helianthus annuus. The sequence goes on from NC_035441.2 coordinate 87,779,539, forward strand.
TCCTAATCATCATAATACACACATGCAACTAGAATTTCAGATTTTTCCCAATTTCATGAGAATTTCAAGTTGAGAGTTTTCCCTAAATTTTACATACCTTGTAATCCTCTTGCGATGAGGATCACGATTCTAAGCTCGGATTTTCGTTTGGACCAGATTTGCACCTCCAATTTGAGAGTTTAAGTAGAATTTTAGGGTTTGAGAGTGGGGGTGTCGCCCCCTGCTTGTTCTAATCGACCAGACATCCTAAATGGGTGTTTGGTTTTGATTTTTATTCAAAATTAATAAGATAGTTTCAGTTCTTACAACTTAGGCCCTTCCACTTTGTTCAACTTATAGTTTAGTTGCTTTTAACCCTATTATAAGCTATTTCTATACTTGTAACTAACTAGGTTAAAATTCCTAGTTAGTAAATTCTCGTTTATTTATACTTTATAACTCTAATATAAAGTTTTATATTTTCGGGGTGTTACATTCTTTCATGATGTTTCATAAGTATAAGTATTAAAAATTCATTAAACCTACTAAAAAGTGAATTGAGATTCACTTACCTCGCGTGCCCGTCTCGTGTATGCTTCCTCATATCCTTTACGTAGCCTTCCATGTTTCCCCCGTCTTGACGTGATCCTATACTTTCATGTCATCATGGTTACCATTTCATTAGTATGAACGGACATTCTACTATTGCATTCATTTTACATTCATATCCAACATTATACTTTATTTGTCAAATTCCAATCAACACAAAATATAAGCTTGAAGTCGCATCTTTTCATTCCGCATAATTCTTCATGTTGTTACATTTAGCACATATTGATATAGCATGTATTTAATGATTTCTCTAATATAACACTTGTGACAAAAGCTTTATACACTAATTATGCACAGTTGACTTGTAACACCCCAAAAACGGGTTTGGTAATCAAACCACATTAATACTAAAAGATGGATAAAATACTGTTAATGGTAAAATTAACCCGATGAATATTAGGACGTAAACGAATAATCCTAATATTAGTTAAAAGGAAAATAAATGCTTGAGAAAATATAGTTATGAAAGGCCCGAGTTAACGGGACTTAGTATAAACTTGGTTAATAACTCCCGAAACCCGCTAAATTTACTAGGAATAATTAACCTAGTTATTTATGGTTGGCAAAACAAAGGAGGAGCTTGTAGTAACTAACCCATTTATAAAACCCTTAAACTTTGAGGGACTAAAAGTGGGCAATAGGTATGATGTTTAATTTAAAGGTTTAAATTAAAAAAAAATACAAAACACACGCATGGGTGTGTGGTCGATCGACCAGGAGCAGGAGAAAGAGGGGTGAAACCCTAGCTCACCCAAATTCATCAAATTAAAGGCCAAGATTAGCTCGAATCAAATGCATGAACACATAGAAACGATCACCTAGTCGTGGGGATCGTAAGGTTTGTCAAATTTTTTATATTTATGAAGTTGAGATTTTTGATGAACTTATGAAAAATTGAAATTCAAGCTTGAATGATTGATGTTTGGGTGAAACTAGGATGAATTCATGTTTAGAAACAAACCCTAGTTGAAAAACTTGATGAATTAGTATTAAAGACTAGTGATTTGATGATTACTCTTGCATGTGCTAAGTGGGTTTTGACTAAATTCGTGTATGTGATGCTTTTAGGGGTTTTGATTGCTAAGAATAAGTGTTATAATGTCATAAACATGTTCAAATTGAAAGCTGAATTCAAACCGCTTCTGATCAGAATTTACAGCCGACTTGTATTGGCTGTAACCTGAACAAAACATGACAAAAACATGTGTTTCTTGAGTCTAAAATGTAATTCCAGGAAATATCTTTAAAACCCCACTGGAATCGCATTTTTTTCGACGAAAATTGAGCGCTTTATGAATTTTTCCGTATCAATGGTTTGAGCTGCGTTTTCTGGCAGAATTTGCAGCCCATTACGAATGTCATAACTCAATTTAGGAATTGAGTTATGATCTCAAATTCTTACTGTAGAAATTTTTAAGTGAATAAAACAATCGCCAATTGGAATTTCGTCAATCGGATAAACGAGGAATTTTAAATGAATTTTTCCATAAGCTGCAGTCAGAAGTGACGAATCTGATGGCAGTTTAGTAAATGAATTTTTAAGAATTTTTGGTAAAGAGTTAGATCTTGAAATTTTAACACAATGTCTAATCCTCTGAGAGGTACGCCACATAAAAAAAATCATAATTTTTGAAGACTTGTAAACAGGTTAAACAAGTCACCAAAAGCGGCCCATTTTTCAGTGATATGAAATGCCTGAATGAAATCGCGGTCTACTTGGTTGTGTGTAAAATTTGATTTCATTAAGAGTTCGGATGAAATATGCCTAAGTGATTTCAATGAACCAAATTGCATTTGAATATGTTGATAAGTCAATTGACTTTTAAAAAGTCAAACCGACTAAATGATTAGATCGAATGATAATTTTGATATGGTCGAATGATAAATTCGACATAAAACCCGTAGGATGGAATAGTCGTAAACGATTATGACTAATCTAACCGTCTTACGAATTGTGATGATGATAGTTTGACTCTAGACAAGCTAGATGAAGACTTGGGAACGAAGCGGGTCAAACGGATCGAGTACGCGGAAAAAGGACATGACCTGATACAAGGTAAGTGAAACTTACACCTTTTAGTAAAATAAATGTTCATCCTATAAGTTTCAAATACAATAAGGATAATATTCAAGATATGGTTCCTGACGCGAAATAATACGGGTCGGAACTAATATAAAAGATAAAAACCATGTTTAATGGTAAAAGAGATAGAACGGTAAATTAGCCATGAAAAGCTAATTATAAAAATGGGTTTTTGAACGGTTACTATAAGTAAGCCTAATGAATAGAAAGAGTAAAACGGGTCAAATGGTAATGTGGATACTATTTGACAAATATCGACTAATAAGCACTTGTCGAGTTTTATGCTTACAGGATAAAGCGGCTTATGAATTAGCGTTGCTATGAATTAGCAAATTTTCGAGACAAGGTATTAAAATGGGTCAATGTATTGATCCGAGCGAGGTACGTATAATTATGTTGTAGTTAAAAGTGCTAATTTGGTCAATAATTGGTGAGAGTCTTTCGTCGTAAAATAAGAGACTAGAATTGACCAAAAAGCCCTTAACGGGCGAACCGGGTAAACGACCGTTAGAGTTTGTTTAGAAACTTGTTTATTGATTTTGAAACCCTTACATACATATAAAAAGTATAGGCAAAAACGTTTGCGGGTCAAAATAGACTAAGAAGCAAATTGTGGTTAAATGCTTAGATAGATACCAATGAATCGGTGAATGTAAACGCCTACGTAAACTCTAGGATGGGAGTGAAAACGTTAAGGTTTGACAAGCCCGGGATGGGTAAAATGATAGGAATTAACTATTTTCTTTTTAGAGCATGTAGGGAAATAATAATGCCAAACGGGTCGAATAATCACCTAAAGGATTTATGAGCCAACATTGGATAAATCAGATTTTTATGCAAACCAAGGTGATAAACGGGTCCGTAATTTAATTACGGACGCGTAGGAAAAAGAATCACCTAAAACGTACTTGTAGATAAAAAAAAGTTATGACACTTTAAAGATCGTTTTACGATTAAAACCATAGCTGGGAAAAATGCAGGTTTCAGCAACAAAACTGCTGGAAAATCATCTCCCCCGCGACACGAGACAGGGAGCAGTAATCCTGGCGCGACACGCGAGAGCACTCGCGGCACGCGAAAGATCAAGAGGAGTCTGTCGCGTGGCGCGACAGACTAAATTCCGAAATTTTATTTTGTTTTGATTGTTCAATACTAGAATTTGATTATACTAATATTTAAGATATCGAAACTAACTTTTAAGTTGGTTTTGATCTTAGGTGAATGCGAAGATGTCCCGGATGAAGATCAAGCTCATTGAAGAACCGAACACGATCAAGATACAAGCTTCTGCACATGGTTTCGTCGTCATTTAAAAACGACGAATTTATACATATTGTATTGTATTGTTTCAAATCCGAAAATATTTTAATTTAACATTATTTTTCAATGTATATGTAATTATAATTACATGTTTATTTACGTAAATAATACGAAAACCCTAAAATAATAGCAAGGGTGATACAAGTTGGTATCAGAGCTCAAGGTTTAAAGAATAAAGTGTTCGGTTCGAGGCTTGATCGCAAATCCGGTAAGTACATGTATGTTAATAGTTTAGCATGCTAAAGTGTTGTAAACAACACATAGGGCTATCGTGTAATACACGTCACCTCAATTAAATGATAAATATAGTTGACGAAATTGCGCGGTTTGACGCGTATAGTAGAAAGGCCTTGTATTATAATACGGGTGATTATTGAAGTTGATGTTACTAATTCTTGTAAATGTTTTAATTGAAGGACACTCGCATCTGAAGATAGCGAGAGTTTAGCAAATTGCGAATATGATGGTAGAACGGTCCGAGGTATGACAAGCAGAGCATACTCATCAAGGACCTAAATCGCGTGACGATCGCGAACAAGGTTAATGACATAAAAAGCCCGTTAGGGCAAGCATTTATAGGTGCGCATTTTAAATTATTACGTGAATAGTAATATGCAACAAATACGTAGAGATTGAAAGTTGCATATGTAGATTAAAAACTTGGAAAAACCCGAATAGAAAATCTATCCGGGATATTATTTCCAAGAGAAACAAATAGAGGCATTGCATACATGGGGTATAATGTGAAAATTATAAAAAGGTCATGTATACCAGGTATTGATCGCTTACTCTGGCCAAGTAAGTGGTGAGCACGTGGTACCATGAACTTTTTATGATGGACATGCTTACATCTAATGTAGTAAGGATGGGGTGAGTAAGACAAATTAAAAAGTACCCAAATGAATCAGATAAGCATAATATTTGATAATAATGTAAACGCATAGCCGAGTGACGGAAGCGTATTATACTAGGATAATGAGCCCGAGTGAAGGGACAAAGAAACTTGTAAAACGATTAAGGTATGCACTGGGAGGGGGTGTACTTACACTCGAACCCGGAGAATGCAAACATGTAAAAGAATTAAGGTATGCACTGGGAGGTGGTGTACTTACACTCGAACCCGGAGAATGCAAACATGTAAAATGATTAAGGTATGCACTGGGAGGGGGTGTAATTACACTCAAACCCGGAGAATGCAAACATGTAAAATGATTAGGATATGCATTGGGAGGGAGTATACTTACACTCGAACCCGGAAAATGCAAATATGCCTCTTAACGGGCCGTTTTTGTAAAACGTCAAACTTGAGGACAAAGTCGGAATATAAAAATGAAGCAAGGTCTTAATGCATACCGGGAGGGTTGCAATAATAACGAATTCGGTTAAACACACGGTTGATGGGTAAGAATTAAACACATGTGTAGACCGAGAAACGGGAACTCGGATGGAAAGATAAAAGACTCGGGTTTTGAGTCATAACTAAAAGACGACAAGATAATGTAAATAGAAATTTTGAATAAATTATGTTCAACTATTTTAAAGTTGAACGGGTCAAATATAATATCATGCCGGACGACATGAGTAAACGCAAGCGGGATAATTGTAGCGCTAAAAGCAAAAGAATAATGAGCCCCGTAATGGGACATAATCAAATACGAATGTATGTAAACTGGATAATGGTGAGCATAAGATAAACCGATGCATAAATGACGTGAGAAGTCATAAGGTCAGAAAATTTGTCCGAAAGGAAACGAATGTAGCCATTAGACTACAGTCAAGGTCAAAGAAAATACCAAGGCAAAAATAAGTGATTTTAAACAAAAACAGGATGCCTTGACACCAAACATGTATTTTAAGAATGACATGAGTAAAGAATGATCTACGGGATCAACCTAACCTTTGGGGTTATACATAATGTTAAGGTCTATGGGACCAAGAAGACTCTTGGGTCATAAATAGAAAGAAACGAACTGTTGATTCGCACCTTAAAAAGGTGAAAAATCTAAAGAAATAACCTACGAGGCTAAGTGAAAGAACCTACGGGTCAATAACGTGAAGCGAGGAAACTGGTTAAACTCCCCGCGTAAAATAATAACGGAAGGTAAAGGTAGTATAAAAGCGAGGGGTTACGCTAACTTAACTGAATGAGTTAAAAGCAAAGAGATCATGAAAGGTCTGGTTGACAAAAGTGAGGGATTTCACTAAAACATCTAAATAGGCAGAAATGACAAAAAGAATTCACAATCAATTAAAATGTGATAATTCACAAAAAGGACAAAAATATTACCGAAAAGACAACGGAAAGGAATAAATTTTCAGACGTAAAAGTCCTGGAAATGAGTAAAAGATGTAAGACAAGGAGAAAAAGGAAACGTTAAGCTAAAATTTAGTTTTAGTAAGAAACAACGTTTTAACAAATATGGATTTACGAGAGAGATTAGAAAATGGTTAATATTAAAGGATATAGGTCCTAACACAAATAGGTGCAAAACGATACATTCGAAAGAAAGAATTTCGATGATGAAAAGTCGAAATAGACTTAAACATGACGTGAGGTGATCACGATCACAAAATTGATATAGAATATAACCACGTTATAACGTGAGTTGCAAGATATAAAATCATAAACACGCAAAAGGACGATGACGGCAATATAGTAAACCCGGGTGATGGGGTTTAAGGTAACCGGTGACTAACAAGTCTAACCGCCAAATAAATAATCAATAACGATAATGGATACAAGCTGAAAGTAACGGCCCACAAGGCCTTACACATAAAAGACGTACGCGTCAATATAAAAATGAAAACTTTCGACCAAAAGAAACGGGTGCCTTAAAAAAACGAACTTAGGTTCGTTTGATTAAACCAATGAACTATGTAAATAAGGTTTCGGGGACGAAACCTCTTTAAGGGGGTAGACGTGTAACACCCCGAAAACGGGTTTGGTAATCAAACCACGTTAATACTAAAAGATGGATAAAATACTGTTAATGGTAAAATTAACCCGGTGAATATTAGGAATTAAACGAATAATCCTAATATTAATTAAAAAGGAAAATAAATGCTTGAGAAAATAAAGTTATGAAAGGCCCGAGTTAACGGGACTTAGAATAAACTTGGTTAATAACTCCCGAAACCCGCTAAATTTACTAGGAATAATTAACCTAGTTATTTATGTTGGTAAAACAAAGGAGGAGCTTGTAGTAACTAACCCATTTATAAAACCCTTAAACTTTGAGGGACAAAAAGTGGGCAATAGGTATGATGTTTAATTTAAAGGTTTAAATTAAAAAAAAAATACAAAACACACACATGGGTGTGTGGTCGATCGACCAGGAGCAGGAGAAAGAGGGGTGAAACCCTAGCTCACCCAAATTCATCAAATTGAAGGCCAAGATTAGCTCGAATCAAATGCATGAACACATAGAAACGATCACCTAGTCGTGGGATCGTAAGGTTTGTCAAATTTTTTATATTTATGAAGTTGAGATTTTTGATGAACTTATGAAAAATTGAAATTCAAGCTTGAATGATTGATGTTTGGGTGAAACTAGGATGAATTCATGTTTAGAAACAAACCCTAGTTGAAAAACTTGATGAATTAGTATTAAAGACTAGTGATTTGATGATTACTCTTGCATGTGCTAAGTGGGTTTTGACTAAATTCGTGTATGTGATGCTTTTAGGGGTTTTGATTGCTAAGAATAAGTGTTATAATGTCATAAACATGTTCAAATTGAAAGCTGAATTCAAACCACTTCTGATCAGAATTTACAGCCGACTTGTATTGGCTGTAACATGAACAAAACGTGACAAAAACATGTGTTTCATGAGTCTAAAATGTAACTCCAGGAAATATCTTTAAAACCCCACTGGAATCGCATTTTTTCGACGAAAATTGAGCGCTTTATGAATTTTTCCGTATCATTGGTTTGAGCTGCATTTTCTGGCAGAATTTGCAGCCCATTACGAATGTCATAACTCAATTTAGGAATTGAGTTATGATCTCAAATTCTTACTGTAGAAATTTTTAAGTGAATAAAAGAATCGCCAATTGGAATTTCATCCATCGGATAAACGAGGAATTTTAAATGAATTTTTCCATAAGCTGCAGTCAGAAATGACGAATCTGATGGCAGTTTAGTAAATGAATTTTTAAGAATTTTTGGTAAAGATTTAGATCTTGAAATTTTAACACAATGTCTAATCCTCTGAGAGGTACGCCACATAAAAAAATCATAATTTTTGAAGACTTGTAAACAGGTTAAACAAGTCACCAAAAGCAGCCCATTTTTCAGTGATATGAAATGCCTGAATGAAATCGCGGTCTACTTGGTTGTGTGTAAAATTTGATTTCATTTAGAGTTCGGATGAAATATGCCTAAGTGAGTTCAATGAACCAAATTGCATTTGAATATGTTCATAAGTCAATTGACTTTTAAAAAGTCAAACCGACCAAATGATTAGATCGAATGATAATTTTGATATGGTCGAATGATAAATTCGACATAAAACCCGTAGGATGGAATAGTCGTAAACGTTTATGACTAATCTAACCGTCTTACGAATTGTGATGATGATAGTTTGACTCTAGACAAGCTAGATGAAGACTTGGGAAATAAGCGGGTCAAACGGATCGAGTACGCGGAAAAAGGACATGACCGGATACAAGGCAAGTGAAACTTACACATTTTAGTAAAATAAATGTTCATCCTACAAGTTTCAAATACAATAAGGATAATATTCAAGATATGGTTCCCGACGCAAAATCATACGGGTCGGAACTAATATAAAAGATAAAAACCATGTTTAATGGTAAAAGAGATAGAACGGTAAATTAGCCATAAAAAGCTACTTATAAAAATGGGTTTTTGAACGGTTACTATAAGTAAGCCTAATGAATAGAAAGAGTAAAACGAGTCAAATGGTAATGTGGATACTATTTGACAAATATCGACTAATAAGCACTTGTCGAGTTTTATGCTTACAGGATAAAGCGGCTTATGAATTAGCGTTGCTATTAATTAGCAAATTTTCGAGACAAGGTATTAAAACGAGTCAATGTATTGATCCGAGCCAGATACGTATAATTTTTTTGTAGTTAAAAGTGCTAATTTGGTCAATAATTGGTGAGAGTCTTTCGTCGTAAAATAAGAGACTAGAATTGACCAAAAAGCCCTTAACGGGCGAACCGGGTAAACGACCGTTAGAGTTTGTTTAGAAACTTGTTTATTGATTTTGAAACCCTTAGATACATATAAAAAGTATAGGCAAAAACGTTTGCGGGTCAAAATAGACTAAGAAGCAAATTGTGGTTAAATGCTTAGATAGATACAAATGAATCGGTGAATGTAAACGCCTACGTAAACTCTAGGATGGGAGTGAAAACGTTAAGGTTTGACAAGCCCGGGATGGGTAAAATGATAGGAATTAACTATTTTCTTTTTAGAGTATGTAGTGAAATAATAATGCCAAACGGGTCGAATAATCACCTAAAGGATTTATGAGCCAACATTGGATAAATCAGATTTTTATGCAAACCAAGGTGATAAACGGGTCCGTAATTTAATTACGGACGCGTAGGAAAAAGAATCACCTAAAACGTACTTGTAGATAAAAAAAGTTATGACACTTTAGAGATCGTTTTACGATTAAAACCATAGCTGGGAAAAATGCAAGTTTCAGCAACAAAACTGCTGGAAAATCATCTCCCCCGCGACACGCGACAGGGAGCAGTAATACTGGCGCGACACGCGAGAGCGCTCACGGCACGCGAAAGATCAAGAGGAGTCTGTCGCGTGGCGCGACAGACTAAATTCCGAAATTTTATTTTGTTTTTGATTGTTCGATACTAGAACTTGATTATACTAATATTTAAGATATCGAAACTAACTTTTAAGTTGGTTTTAATCATAGGTGAATGCGAAGATGTCCCGGATGAAGATCAAGCTCATTGAAGAACCGAACACGATCAAGATACAAGCTTCCGCACATGGTTTCGTCGTCATTTAAAAACGACGAATTTTTTACATATTGTATTGTATTGTTTCAAATCTGAAAATGTTTTAATTTAACATTATTTTTCAGCGTATATGTAATTATAATTACATGTTTATTTACGTAAATATTACAAAAACCCTAAAATAATAGCATGGGTGTTACATGACTTTCAGAAAGTCAACTGTCCATCTTGTGATTTATCAATCTAACTTCATACGTCCACATTATTATAGTCGATTATGTTACGGGCATTACATACATTCCCAACTTACTTAGTAAAACACATACCACCACAAGATCATATATGCACATTCAACATAGTCAAATCCTTCCATATTTTTCATCTCATAATCCCACAACTATCAACATCATTTAAGATTGAACAATTTTAACGCTACCCTTGAACCCAACTTTAGCTTACTAGAAAAATCCACATATCATACAACCACATCACCCAACTACAAAATCAACTAAGTGTATTTGGTGTGCCATAACCTTATGCATATAATACAGGCTACTAATGAACGCTTCTAACACATCATACTAACAAATCAAAGTCCCATATGATCTCTACTTAAATCACACTTTTCATCTTAGTTCGCAACTTGCAAACAATTTCACATATTTGTTCTCTTAGGCATTTCATCGAACAATTGGCGGGTTTCGCATTTATGAAATATTATGTACAAGCTCTTAAAGCATGATTCTTACTAATTCTTCACATAACTTTCATTTTAATTCAAATTCAAAATCAATAATCTCTAATATCCATTGTCATACACCTCAAGCATCATCAAATTAACATAAAATACATCATCATCATCCTACATAAGAACCACTACAAATGAGTTTTTCATAAATATACCTAACAATCAGAAATCTAAGCATAATTCAAGTTTCATAAGGCGTTTCTATCACATATCCATCCTAACTTCACTTAGATTCACGAGTTCATCAACACCCAATTCACCCAACATCACCAAATCATAAAATTTAACTTACTTGATAGTGAAGAACACTTAGGAGATCGATAATCTTGATACATGCATCCTAAAAACCTTCAATTCCCTTCTTGATTTGGAGATTTCTTGAAATTTAGGGTTTACCCCTTTTTCTTTGGTCTGGTCAATCTCAAACACGCACACAGTATGTGTGTTTTGAGTTCTGTTTATTTTAAACACAAGTTCCTTCCATCTTATCAAGTTTAGTCCCTCTAGATTAGGTGTTTATTTATTTCTAGGCATTTTCCATTCTTAGGCATATATCATAACACATTCTTTAACTAAATAAATTTCTAACAATTATGCGTAATTTATCACTTTTGGGGTGTTACAGGTTTATTCCTAAACTCAACATCATTCCAAATTCATCCAAACAACATTCATGCAACATAAATTTCAAATTTCCTTGTGTTCATTCAGAAATTTAGATGGAAATTTTCTGTGAAATTTACATACCTTATGACTCCTTTTCAGAGGAGATCACTATTTTATGCTTGGATTTTGATTTGAAACTGAATTTGGTCTTCAATTTGAGCAATTTACATGAACTAGGGTTTGATGGGGGTTTCTTGGTCGCCCCCTGTGTTTTGTACGAACCAGACACACACTCAAAGTGTGTGTTTGGTATTTTTATTTTGTTTTAATAATTAAAGTTTCAAACTTGACAACTTTGGTCCCCTATCTATTATTAAGTTAGATTTTTCCATGTTTCAACCAAGTTTCTTGTTATAACTAGACTTATGACTAACTAGGTTATTTATTCCTAGTTAGATTATTTTTGTTTATTTTATACTTTATAATTTCAATATAAAGTTTTATATTTTCGGGGTGTTACACGTGATGGCCAGAATTCAACGCGTTATGGGCCGTGAAACACCGCCGCAACCTAGAGGTGTACAAAAAACCGGTTTTAGAACCGAAATCGGGAAAAAAACCTAAACCGGTTTTTTTAACCGGTTTTTTTATAACCGGACCGGTTTTATAACCGAACCGCCGGTTTGTGACCGGTTTCTAATCTTGATCTGAAAAACCAGTTAATAATCGAAACCGGTTTTAAAAAAACCAGTTAAAACCGGAAAAAACGGTTTTTTGGGGAAAAACCGGTTAAAAACCGGTCCTAACCGGTTATTGTTTTGGACTTGAAAAACCGGTTAGTAACCGAAACCGATTATAAAAAAACGGTTTTCGTTTTGAGTGAAAAAAACTGGTTCGGTTAATAACCGAAACTGATTTTTGAAAAAAAAACCGATTTGTACACCTCTACCGCCACCACCTTGTTCCATGTGTGGAGGATATGACGTGTTGTCGTCTTCACGCGTTGAAATTCAAAAATTGGAACGTTGAAAATGATCGTAATTTTTTAGGTTTTTTTTTTTAATTTGCAATGTTTAGTTTTTTTTTTTTTTTAGTTTAGAATTTATTTAAGGGTTATTGGATTTTATCACCCCCAATTATTGGCTATTGGCGCTGCCACCCCCAAATATCACTTTGACGCCCGTCACCCCCAACTTAACATTTAGTGTGTTTTGTCACCACGTCGTTAACTGATCACTAACTTTTGATTATGTTACTATACTTTTCGGGGTGTCATAGGGATCTTAGGAAGGTTTTAGGGATCTTAGGACACCCCCAAAAGAATAGTAACAAGATCAAAGGTTAGTAATCAGTTAACGATATGGTGACAGAACACATTAATTGGGGGTGACGGGCGTCAGAGTGATAGTTGGGGGTGGCAGCGACCAGTAGCCAATAGTTAGGGGTGATAAAATCCAATAACCCTTTATTTAAATGAAATTTATAATTTATAATTTTATTGTTTTATTGTTAATTTATATTTTAAAAATAAAAAAAAAACAATCACTAGTGATGGACATTTCCACTAAAATCCATCACTAGTGATGGAATAATGCTCGATAACATGATGGAACTTGATTGGATGTTGTGAGTGATGAAATTACATCACTAGTGGAGTGCCCCCTACCCCCTAAAACGAATACCTTTTATATATTTTTAAGTTATATCATAGATTGAGAATTTTATTGTATTCAATTTTAACATAATATTGTTAAACTTTAAACAAAAATTAAAATGATGTGATGTGTAATTTTGAAGGGTTATAATGGTGTGTGATTATATATATGTGATATATAATTACAAAATATATGGTGTGTGATTTATACATGGTACATGTGTTATATTTGTTCTAAATAGTTATAATGAATATACGTATATAAAAATAAATACATAGTAAATATAATTATCTTATGCATGTTTTCCATCGACATGATCCTCTCTTGTTGGATCGTCGTGTGACCCTAACGAGTCAATCTGAAGAGTTCAGGATCAATATCAAAGGCGGAATCAGTGATATCGATGTAAACACAGCTTGATACTTCCTAATTATCTTCTCTTATTAATTTCCAAAGCTTTTACAATTCAAATGACAATCCAGCAGCACCTCGGCTCTGAAAACAACAACCTAATTCCCTTCCAAATGACAACAGCAGGTTGGGTATATATAGAGTTGGTAATTCCGCACGGAATCATACAAGCGGAATTACATGTTCATGCGGAATCACATTCCAAACGAAATTAACTAATTTCGTGTGGAATTACCTATGTTAATTTCGTGTGGAATTACCTATGTTAATTTCGTGCAGAATTACCTTTGTGTAATTCCGTGCGAAATTACCCTTTGACATACAAAACTTGTTTTCCGACCTGCTGAACACTGATTTATCCTATCTAGACACAAGACCCGATAAAGACAAAGTTAACAGACATTAATGCACCAACAGACTCCCCCTTGGATGTTGACGAAGTCTTTAGCATCCAGTCTTCAGTCTTTAGTCTTGATGTATCGTTCTCTGCTCCAATATGTCTTGACATTGTAAAGCATCCTTCAAACTTTTATCTTCAAACTTTAACCTTCAATCTCCCATTTGAATGTTGATCCAGAATTTGGACTCCCCCTTTCGCAGACTCCCCCTCTCGATAAGCTTGGACTTGAATTCTGGTTCAAACTTTGACATTTTCTTTGCCATGGGGATCTTCCAAACCTATTTCCTGTTTCTCAAAAATATAACATTACAAACTATTCATACTAACCTCTTTTGATGTTCATCAGTTTTAGAAATCCACTTAAGTATTCAGGTCCAAATTAATGACCCTGATTACTTAATTTGTCTACCAAATCCAACTTAATGACCTTGGTTGACCTTGTGACAAAAACAAACTGATTTTTGTTCAACATTTTCAAATTATTTTTCTGAAAATTACAAGTTTCAAATTAATGAACTTGTATTGACTTTTCATCTTTCATGTTTTATCATGAATAGCTCCAATCTCATCACCCAGTCAGAATCTTCCTGCATCTGCTTCAAACTTTGAATCCGAAGATCAACTTTTCACTTTGGTTTGTCGGAAAATAAAGCAGAAATGAAAAATATTTTTGGATTTTTAATAAAGATTCTAAACTAGAAATGAAATACTGAAATAGAATGTAATGAAAGTAAACTATTTACAAACATATTTTTGGTGAGCGTGTTAGGGAATCATATCAGCTATTTGACAAGTCACGAATACCGTTAAGCTTTAATTTCATACTCAGAATTAAACAATTCGCTTAGATTGTCGATATACTGATCCACTTAAATTCTCATACAAATTTCAATATGTCCAGGATACGAATTAGGTGAATTAAGAACTTAAACTCATTCATGTGTCCCACCTCTTGAATATACTCCCGTATCCAGATCCCAATATTCAGTCTTACAGGTGAGTATACCACAGATGATATCTGTAAGGGGTTAAATGCGAAACCGTGAGAGCTCAGGTCAGAACTTCCGTTCAGCAGAGAGATGACGGTTCGACTTTAGGTGTGTCCCCTTTAGAGGATCTTTTCTTCAACAGCACATGATTAGCATTTTTCAATGTTTCATCATTTTTTATGCTGAGGGCGGTGCTATAGTTCAAGCAATGCAGAAAGTATTATACGGGGACTAGGCCATTGCTTCCGCAAAATCAGAAGTCCCGGGATAATACCCCAGATATCACTGAGTATAAAGACCTAGTATCTCAGAAAGAGGAATCTTTCAAACAAGATTTCAGGGGTTACCTATATATCCAAGTAGTGTTCCCCACAAAATAAGCAAGTTTGAATTTTAGGTTTATATCCCGAACAAACCTACTCAGTGTGTAAAAACCTATCGGTACATCATCAGCGAGACTGTTTAATGCTTTAAAACTTTACATTTCTTTAGCGTACTGTAACTGTCCAACTGATGTACTATCATTTTCCCTTTTACACAAGCTCTTTTTCAGTTTTCTACTGTTTTTGGATTTTTGAATTTTTACTGTTTTTGTATTTTTTGTATTTTCTGAAAATAACCTAACTATACTCCCCCTAAATACCAAAAACAAGTAAAAAATCGACAAACCATTACAGATTGCTTCTCATCATCATCTACAGTGGTACCTTCATCAACGCCAATGATCCCATCCAGCACCGATAAAAGCATTATACCATTCAGTTTTAAAAGATATTTAAAACGTGTTTTATCAAAAGCTTTGGTATGTAAATCAGCTTTCTGATAGTCAGTGTGGATTTTCTCAATTCGTATCAACTTCTTCTCGAAACAATCGTGAATGAAGAGATGACGAATCTCTATGTGTTTTGTTTTAGCGTGATGAACATGATTTTTCGTGATATTTATCGCTGCCTCTATGACACCCCAGGGAAACCAGTAAACGATGCAACTTACCTAGCTTCCTCAGTAACCGCATGCTAAATTTCGGGAGGAAATTTCTTTCAAGTTGGGGATAATGTGACAACTCGAATTTCCAAGATTTCTATTTCGCATTTATTGCACGTTCATTGTTTGTTTAGTGGTTTATTTGCACATTTAATTCGTTATGGAACTCTAACGTTTTGATACAAAGAAGTGTATTGTGTGAATGTGCTTGGTTATGTGTTATTTGTGAAAGACTTGTCTAATGCATAAACTTGGTGGTGAAACTGTGAAATTGTTGTGAGATGGTGTGCTTGTGTAAAATGTAATAATTAAGGGTGTGTAGAGTGATTAGTGAAACTTATATGATACTTAACCCTAACCCCTTTTCACTAATCATTTTCACAAAAACCAAAACACTGTATTCTCTAATCCCCTAGCAATCATCATCACCATCATCATTGGCACAAGATAATCATCACTTTTGATTCCTCTCTTTCTCTCTAGGATCATACAAGGTAATTGTTTATGGATTGCTTGATTATTATCAATTCTTGAATCTTGTAATACTTGAAAACCCTAGTTCTTCTTATGTTATTCTTTGTTTAATTGATTCTGATTTACTGTGAAATGATAATTGACTAGTTGTATAATAGATTGCTTATGATTAGATACATGATGTGCAAAATCGTTGAGTTTGGTTGAGACTTACTGCACTATGAATATGTGTGATTTAGGGTTTTGGATCGTAGAAACCAAGAAAGTAACTGTTGAATGTATGAAACGTAACTGTACGATGCAAAGAACGTATGGTTTTTCTTGTTAGTCAGAGTTTTGTGAATGAATGTAATTGTCCGAGTTTTATAAGTTGAGCATGGGTCCGAGGTTGTTATCAACATGTTGTCCGATGTTTATGTATAACATACTGGTCCGAATTATATGTAATAACAAGAGTCCGACTTTTATATACATGTGATGCTTGCCCGAACTTTAGAGTGGCAATAGGTCCGACCTTCAATGGATGAGTATGGTCCGAGCTTTAAATTAAAGAGGGGATCCGAGTTTTGATTATATAACCTGATGTCCGACTTATGAATGAGTATGATATCCGAGTTTCAACCAAGCACCCTTGTCCGAATTTTATAAGCACAAACATGTCCGAGTTTTTTTTATAAGATGCAAAGGGATCCGAGTTTTGCCTTGTAAGGTTGTCTGAGTTTTGGCCCCAAGATCTTGTCCGAGTTTTAGAGGGTGATTAGGGATCCGGGTTTTTCTTGTTTATTGTTGTCCGAGTTTTAAATGTGTGGTGGAGTCCGAATTTTTGAAGGCATCAGGTTATGTTCCGAGTTTTGTTAAAGGGGGAGGGTGTCCGACCTTGTGACCCCCACTTCCTTTGGTCCGACTTTTGACCCCCACCCCCCACATGTCTGAGTTTAATCCCCATATCCCCCATATCTGACTTTTAAACAGGGGAAGCCCCCCACACTTGTCTGAGTTTAGAAGGGCAAGGCCCTGTCTAATGTAGTGTGATGTTCAATTGGAAGCAATGAATTGCATATTAGATAATGATTAATCTGTTAAGCTGTGTATGACACTTTGTTAAATCCCTGACTTCGTTATACCTGTGAAGTTTAATAACGCTGCTAATGTACTGAGTATCTTAACGGTGACAATTAGATTATCATCCATGTTAGACTGAAATGTGAAAGCAAAGGCGTGACGCACGAATTATGTGAATACGATGAACTGATTACATGATGTATGATTCTATATGTGTATAATCGTATGATACTGAATGCAACTGTATGATTCTGCATGCGTGAACATTCTATGTGATATCATCATGTACACAATAAACACACAAGACACAGCTGCCTTAATGTCAATAATTTGCAAACCCTAATTTGATGCAAACACTTACATCGTATCATGTGCAACATATCCTAGGTCGTGTGTAACGGACTTAGACATTTGATAAACCCTAGAGCATAGCATACCGAGCAAACCAAGGTGAGTTCACACCCTTACTAAGGCATGGGATTTCCAAGGGCTTGGGAATGGGATTGAAGGAATAAGGTTGAATAGATTCATACTGACACTACCACTAGACTACCATACCAGCGTCCTCGGTTGTGCAGGACACATACGTAAACCTACGTATGCCTATACTACTTACTGTCCTCGGTTATGCAGGACACATGCGTAAAGCCCACATATGCATATGCTTCTTACTGTCCTCGGTTGTGCAGGACACATACATATGCTTCTTACTGTCCTCGGTTGTGCAGGACACATACTTATGCTACTCACTGTCCTCGGTTGTGCAGGACACATACTTATGCTATTCACTGTCCTCGGTTGTGCAGGACACATACTTACAATCTACGTATACTTATACTTACTACTATCCTCGGTTGTGAAGGATACTTACGTAAACCTACGTAAAGCTTGTACGTACTACTGTTCTCGGTTGTGAAGAACACTTATGGTTACGAATAGTCTACTGGTTATACAACATGGGAAGCCCCCACCAATAGAACATACTATCGGCCAAGTAGAGCCACATGTTACAAACGAACTTACTATTACACATTTACTTTCTGTGAACTCGCTCAACTAGTTGTTGATCCTCTGTTACATGCCTTGCAGGTCGTTAGATACATGGAGCTTGCACAGGGAGGAGCTGGTCGTTGTGGGCTTGGATCGTGATAGTTTTGTTAAACACTTATGACATTTGATACTTCATTATGATGGGTTTTATTTATACGCTTCCGCTAAACAATGATAACTTACTTATGTTTTGGAACACCTTTCATATGGATTTGGTTTGGTTTAATGGCAATTACTTTTACTATATATATTGTTCTATATGATTGGTGGCTTAATCCTGGTCAGTCACGCTCCCAAGCGGTGATACTCCGCAGGTGGATTTTGGGGGTGTGACAGATTGGTATCAGAGCCATTGGTTATAGAGAACTTGGTTTTAATATGGGAAAACGTTTTTTATTAAAACCGGACTATAACCAGAACAGTGCTCTCAACGATCCACAACGACGCTTCGCTCCACGTGCAAGACTCAACATCCTAGGTAATAAGGTTTATGGTTATTGCCTACATGCTAGAATTGCATAGAATTTTGCTCGTAGTATGCTTAGATTACACTGCTCATTACTTGTTATTGCTTGAGAACACCTACTTGCTTACACTTTTCTGTCATCGCACTACTCGCGAACCATTCATACTTATGCTACCTTTACTGCTCGATCATGTCTGGACGTGTTAACATGACTCAAGCCCAGTTGACGGCTCTCTTTAACGAACGAGTTGCTGCGGCGTTTGCAGCCGCACGAGCAGGAGGTATAACCTGCTATTCCAAACCTATCCTAGGATGTTAGATCCTACTCTCGTGACCCAACTCTCGCGCTTAACCTTGACCTATCTTTCTCGCGCAACGGGTCAGAACGCACAGCAACCTGCCTGCACATTCAAGAACTTCATGGACTGTCGACCAAGCACGTTCAGTGGCACGGAAGGAGCAGTGGGACTACTCCATTGGTTTGAGAGGCTCGAGTCAGTACTCGAAATGTGTGAATGCCCTGAGGCACGCCGGGTGAAGTACGCCACTGGCACTCTCGAAGGAATAGCGCTAACTTGGTGGAACGCGCAAGTACAGATCCTAGGGTTGGCAGCTGCTAACGCCACACCTTGGGAAGATTTCAAGGAACTGATCAAACGAGAATACTGCACACGCGATGACATCCACAAGTTGGAAGTGGAGCTTTATCATTTGAAGATGACGGGGTCAGGGATTAAAGCTTATACGAAACAGTCGAACGAACTGGCCATCTTGTGTCCAACCATGGTGGACCCTCCAAGCAAGCGTATCGAATTGTACCTCAAGGGTCTAGCCTCAGAGATTCAGAGCCATGCTACATCGGCTAACCTCGACAATATCCAAGACATTCAGCGTCTTGCTCATCGCCTCACAGATCAGGCAGTGGAACAGAACAAGCTGCCTAGACGCATTGATGCTACTACTACTACTTCTGCTATTCCCAGTGACAACAAGAGAAGGTGGGATGGAACCTTCAGCAAGGGTTCAACTTCAGTTCAGTCTCAGGCACGGCAGCGAAAGGTTGATGACTATCAGAGCACTGGTCAGCAATCTTCTGGTAGTCAAGGGTTGTAACCTCGTCTTAGTTGGTCAGACATTCTCCATCAACCTCATTCCCTAGTCTTGGATAGTTTCGACATCGTCATTGGGATGGATTGGTTATCCCAACGGCAAGCGAAGATCCTATGCAAAGAGAAGATTGTTTGTATTCCCCGTTCTGGTCAAGAACCTCTCCAAGTTCAAGGCGACAAGAGTGGTGCTGTAGTGGGCATCATCACCTTCCTTAAGGCCCAGAAGGGTTTGCGAAAAGGGCCACACTGCTGTGTTAGCACCTGTTACTAACGCATCATTGAGAGAGAAAAGAATAGAGGATATTTCAGTTGTACGCGAATTTCCTCAAGTGTTCCCTGAAGATTTACCAGGTCTACCGCCTCATCGTCAAGTCGAGTTTCGAGTCGAACTAGCTCCAGGAGCAGCACCTATAGCTCGCGCACCGTATCGTTTAGCTCCAACGAAATTGAAAGAACTTTCAAAGCAACTACAAGAGCTCTTGGATAAGGGCTTTATTCGTCCAAGCTCTTCGCCTTGGGGAGCTCCAGTATTATTCGTGAAAAAGAAGGATGGCACTTTCAGGATGTGCATCGATTACCGCGAACTGAACAAGGTCACAGTGAAGAACCGCTATCCTCTTCCATGCATTGACGACTTATTCGACCAGTTGCAAGGGTCGAGTTACTATTCCAAGATTGATCTAAGGTCAGGGTATCATCAGCTGAGAGTCCGGGATGAGGACATCTCCAAGACAGCATTCAGAACTCGCTACGGTCACTACGAGTTCCTAGTCATGCCATTTGGGCTTACGAACGCGCCTGCAGTTTTCATGGACCTAATGAACAGGGTGTGCAAACCCTATCTTGACAAGTTCGTCATTGTCTTCATCGACGACATTCTGATCTACTCCAAGAGTCAGGAGGAACACGAGCAGCACTTACGTCTTATCTTAGAACTTCTTCGAAAGGAGCAACTGTACGCCAAATTTTCTAAATGCGACTTCTGGCTTCGTGAAGTCCACTTCTTAGGCCATGTGGTGAACAGGGATGGGATTCATGTCGATCCATCCAAGGTAGATTCGATCAGGAACTGGCCTGCACCGCGTACACCAACGGAAATACGCCAATTTTTGGGTTTGGCGGGGTACTACAGACGATTCATCAAAGACTTTTCGAAGATCGCACAGCCGCTTACTATGCTGACACAGAAAGGTGCCACCTACCGTTGGGGAGATTCCCAGGAAACCGCTTTTCAGTACTTAAAGGATAGGCTTTGCAGCGCACCTATTCTCTCATTGCCAGAGGGCACGGATGATTCTGTGGTCTATTGTGACGCATCGATACAGGGGCTTGGTTGTGTATTGATGCAGCGGGATAAAGTTATTGCCTACGCTTCTCGTCAACTCAAAGTTCATGAACGGAACTACACAACGCACGATTTAGAGCTGGGAGCTGTTGTCTTTGCGCTTAAGATATGGCGACACTACCTGTACGGTACCAAGTGCACTATTTACACCGATCACAGGAGTCTCGAGCATATCTTCAAACAGAAGGAATTGAACATGCGTCAACGACGATGGGTCGAACTGCTTAACGATTACGAATGCGCTATTAAGTATCATCCAGGCAAAGCCAATGTTGTGGCTGACGCTCTCAGTCGAAAGGACACTCTACCTAGACGCGTACGAGCCTTGCAGCTCACTATTCAGTCCAGTCTTCCTGCACAAATACGAACTGCTCAGATGGAAGCATTAAAGCCTGAAAACGTCAAAGCTGAAACCTTACGCGGCTCAAGGCAACGAATGGAACAAAAGGAAGACGGCGCCTACTATGTAACGGGGCGTATTTGGGTCCCACTTTTGGCGGTTTACGTGAGCTGGTAATGGACGAAGCTCACAAGTCCCGCTACTCGGTACATCCAGGGTCGGATAAAATGTACCACGACATCAGAACTACATACTGGTGGCCTAGCATGAAAGCCCACATCGCTACTTACGTCGGCAAGTGTTTGACATGTGCAAAGGTCAAAGTGGAGTATCAGAAACCAGCGGGCCTACTTCAGCAGCCCAAGATACCGCAATGGAAATGGGAAGAAATTTCCATGGATTTTGTTACAGGCCTACCCAGATCCCAGCATGGGAATGATACTATATGGGTGATCGTGGATCGACTCACCAAGTCTGCACACTTCCTGGCTATAAAGGAAACGGATAAGTTCTCCACTCTCGCAGACATTTATCTTAAAGAAGTTGTTTCGAGGCACGGGGTGCCCACCTCCATCATTTCGGATCGGGATGCACGATTCACGTGAGAGCTATGGCAAGCGATGCACAAATCTTTTGGCTCACGATTAGACATGAGCACAGCATATCATCCTCAGACGGATGGGCAGTCTGAGCGAACGATCCAGACTCTTGAAGACATGCTTCGGGCATGTGTTATTGATTTCGGCAACGGCTGGGAAAAGCATCTCCCTTTGGTGGAGTTTTCGTATAATAACAGTTATCACACCAGCATACAAGCCGCTCCATTCGAGGCATTGTACGGACGTAAATGCCGGTCACCTCTCTGTTGGGCAGAGGTGGGGGATAGTCAGATTACAGGTCCAGAAATGGTGGTTGACGCTACAGGACGAATAGCACAGATACGACAACGCATGGCGGCAGCACGCGACCGTCAGAAAGCCTACGCGGATAAGCGTAGGAAACCGTTGGAATTTCAGGTCGGGGACCGGGTTTTATTAAAAGTCTCACCCTGGAAGGGTGTTGTTCGTTTTGGCAAACGGGGCAAACTAAATCCACGGTATGTCGGACCGTTCGAGATCATTGAGAAAATAGGCAAAGTGGCCTACAAGCTAAACCTACCAGCTGAACTCGGTGCAGTTCACAATGTATTCCACGTGTCGAATCTGAAGAAGTGCCTGTCAGATGAGACCCTCATAGTTCCTTTTAAGGAACTCACTATCGACGAGCGGTTGCAGTTCGTCGAGGAACCAGTTGAAATCACGGACCGGGATGTTAAGGTCCTCAAAAGCAAGAGAATCCCTCTTGTTCGAGTTCGTTGGAACTCCCGACGTGGCCCAGAGTACACCTGGGAACGCGAAGACCAAATGAAAGAAAAGTACCCCCAGTTATTCGAAACCAATGCAACCACTACTGAGACTGAAGCTACTACTGCGGAATTTCGGGACGAAATTCCAAATCAACGGGGGGATGATGTGACACCCCAGGAAAACCAGTAAACGATGCAACTTACCTAGCTTCCTCAGTAACCGCATGCTAAATTTCGGGACGAAATTTCTTTCAAGTTGGGGATAATGTGACAACTCGAATTTCCAAGATTTCTATTTCGCATTTATTGCACGTTCATTGTTTGTTTAGTGGTTTATTTGCACATTTAATTCGTTATGGAACTCTAACGTTTTGATACAAAGAAGTGTATTGTGTGAATGTGCTTGGTTATGTGTTATTTGTGAAAGACTTGTCTAATGCATAAACTTGGTGGTGAAACTGTGAAATTGTTGTGAGATGGTGTGCTTGTGTAAAATGTAATAATTAAGGGTGTGTAGAGTGATTAGTGAAACTTATATGATACTTAACCCTAATCCTTTTTCACTAATCATTTTCACAAAAACCAAAACACTGTATTCTCTAATCCCCTAGCAATCATCATCACCATCATCATTGGCACAAGATAATCATCACTTTTGATTCCTCTCTTTCTCTCTAGGATCATACAAGGTAATTGTTTATGGATTGCTTGATTATTATCAATTCTTGAATCTTGTAATACTTGAAAACCCTAGTTCTTCTTATGCTATTCTTTGTTTAATTGATTCTGATTTACTGTGAAATGATAATTGACTAGTTGTATAATAGATTGCTTATGATTAGATACATGATGTGCAAAATCGTTGAGTTTGGTTGAGACTTACTGCACTATGAATATGTGTGATTTAGGGTTTTGGATCGTAGAAACCAAGAAAGTAACTGTTGAATGTATGAAACGTAACTGTACGATGCAAAGAACGTATGGTTTTTCTTGTTAGTCAGAGTTTTGTGAATGAATGTAATTGTCCGAGTTTTATAAGTTGAGCATGGGTCCGAGGTTGTTATCAACATGTTGTCCGATGTTTATGTATAACATACTGGTCCGAATTATATGTAATAACAAGAGTCCGACTTTTATATACATGTGATGCTTGCCCGAACTTTAGAGTGGCAATAGGTCCGACCTTCAATGGATGAGTATGGTCCGAGCTTTAAATTAAAGAGGGGATCCGAGTTTTGATTATATAACCTGATGTCCGACTTATGAATGAGTATGATATCCGAGTTTCAACCAAGCACCCTTGTCCGAATTTTATAAGCACAAACATGTCCGAGTTTTTTTATAAGATGCAAAGGGATCCGAGTTTTGCCTTGTAAGGTTGTCTGAGTTTTGGCCCCAAGATCTTGTCCGAGTTTTAGAGGGTCATTAGGGATCCGGGTTTTGCTTGTTTATTGTTGTCCGAGTTTTAAATGTGTGGTGGAGTCCGAATTTTTGAAGGCATCAGGTTATGTTCCGATTTTTGTTAAAGGGGGAGGGTGTCCGACCTTGTGACCCCCACTTCCTTTGGTCCGACTTTTGACCCCCACCCCCCACATGTCTGAGTTTAATCCCATATCCCCCATATCCGACTTTTAAACAGGGGAAGCCCCCCACACTTGTCTGAGTTTAGAAGGGCAAGGCCCTGTCTAATGTAGTGTGATGTTCAATTGGAAGCAATGAATTGCATATTAGATAATGATTAATCTGTTAAGCTGCGTATGACACTTTGTTAAATCCCTGACTTCGTTATACCTGTGAAGTTTAATAACGCTGCTAATGTACTGAGTATCTTAACGGTGACAATTAGATTATCATCCATGTTAGACTGAAATGTGAAAGCAAAGGCGTGACGCACGAATTATGTGAATACGATGAACTGATTACATGATGTATGATTCTATATGTGTATAATCGTATGATACTGAATGCAACTGTATGATTCTGCATGCATGAACATTCTATGTGATATCATCATGTACACAATAAACACACAAGACACAGCTGCCTGAATGTCAATGATTTGCAAACCCTAATTTGATGCAAACACTTACATCGTATCATGTGCAACATATCCTAGGTCGTGTGTAACGGACTTAGACATTTGATAAACCCTAGAGCATAGCATACCGAGCAAACCAAGGTGAGTTCACACCCTTACTAAGGCATGGGATTTCCAAGGGCTTGGGAATGGGATTGAAGGAATAAGGTTGAATAGATTCATACTGACACTACCACTAGACTACCATACCAGCGTCCTCGGTTGTGCAGGACACATACGTAAACCTACGTATGCCTATACTACTTACTGTCCTCGGTTGTGCAGGACACATGCGTAAAGCCCACATATGCATATGCTTCTTACTGTCCTCGGTTGTGCAGGACACATACATATGCTTCTTACTATCCTCGGTTGTGCAGGACACATACTTATGCTACTCACTGTCCTCGGTTGTGCAGGACACATACTTATGCTATTCACTGTCCTCGGTTGTGCAGGACACATACTTACAATCTACGTATACTTATACTTACTACTATCCTCGGTTGTGAAGGATACTTACGTAAACCTACGTAAAGCTTGTACGTACTACTGTTCTCGGTTGTGAAGAACACTTATGGTTACGAATAGTCTACTGGTTATACAACATGGGAAGCCCCCACCAATAGAACATACTATCGGCCAAGTAGAGCCACATGTTACAAACGAACTTACTATTACACATTTACTTTCTGTGAACTCGCTCAACTAGTTGTTGATCCTCTGTTACATGCCTTGCAGGTCGTTAGATACATGGAGCTTGCACAGGGAGGAGCTGGTCGTTGTGGGCTTGGATCATGATAGTTTTGTTAAACACTTATGACATTTGATACTTCATTATGATGGGTTTTATTTATACGCTTCCGCTAAACAATGATAACTTACTTATGTTTTGGAACACCTTTCATATGGATTTGGTTTGGTTTAATGGCAATTACTTTTACTATATATATTGTTCTATATGATTGGTGGCTTGATCCTGGTCAGTCACGCTCCCAAGCGGTGATACTCCGCAGGTGGATTTTGGGGGTGTGACAGCCTCATTATCAACAAAGATAGGGGTGTTAAGAAATTGCAAACCGTAGTCACGCATCTGTTGCTGGATCCACAAGATCTGAGAGCAGCAGCTGCTAGCATATACATACTCAGCGTCACATGTGGACAAAGCTACAGAGGTCTGCTTCTTACATTGCCAAGTGACCAATCGAGGTCCGAAAAACTGACAACCCGCTGTTGTTGATTTTGCATTAACTTTGCAGCATCCAAAATCTGAATCGGAATACCCTTCGAGCGTGAAATCGCCTTCTCTTGGATACCACAACCCCAATGATGGAGTTCCTTTCAGGTAGCGTAATATCCGTTTCACAATCACCAAATGCAAAGCTCTCGGGTTATATTGAAATCTTGCTGCGAGGCAGGTAGGATACATGATATCGGGTCTTGAAGCAGTCAAGTACATTAGCGAACCGATCATGGAACGATACATCATTTCGTCTACCTTCTCTCCGGTGAGATCAGGGGTTATCCCATGATTCGTTGCTAACGGGGTGGAAGCTGGAGTAGATCCTGACATCCCAAATTTCTCTAGAATATCATGAACGTACTTTGTCTGATGTATGAAAATTCTCTCAGGTAATTGATCAACTTGAAGTCCCAAGAAGAATTTCATCTCAGCCATCGATGACATTTCGAATTTCTGCTTCATAACTTCTTCAAAGTCTTTGCACAAATTTTCATTCGTTGACCCAAATATGATGTCGTCCACATATATCTGAACTATCAGAAGATGTCCGTTGACCTCTTTGGTGAAGAGAGTCCACTTTTCCACGGATGAAGCTGTTGGCTAGCAGGTGTTGAGACAATGTCTCGTACCAAGCTCTCGGGGCTTGGTGTAAACCATACAGCGCCTTATCCAGTAAATAGACTTTGTCTTTGTGGATTGGATCGGTAAAGCCCGGTGGTTGTCCGACATATACCTCCTCTTTTACCTTCTTATAGAGAAACACCGATTTAACATCTAGCTGATAAACTTTGAAATTTTTCCAAGATGCAAATGCTAGGAAGATTCTGATCGCTTCTAGTCTAGCAACAAGAGCATACACTTCAGTGAAATCTATACCCTCCTGCTGACTGAAACCCTGGACTACGAGTCGAGCTTTGTTTCGAATAATAACCCCTCGATCATCCTTCTTTCTCTTAAACACCCACTTGGTGTTGATCTTCCTGTGACCATCAGGCAAGTCTACCAATTTCCACACTCCTAACTTCTCGAATTGACTCAACTCTTCTTGCATAGCATTGACCCAAGAATCTTCAGTTAGCGCCTCTTTGTATGTTCGTGGTTCAATCTGCAAAATAAAAGAACTTAGTAAAAACTCAATTTGTAAAGGAGCTACTGTAGAATAAAAACAGGTATGCCCTTGGTCAATTTGTCGCCTGATTGTAATTCTCCAATAATCAACTCTTCTGGATGGTATGAAAGAGTTCTTGGCATCACCTCGTCTGGAACGTCTACCTCGCCTTCCAGATTAGTAACATTCTGATTTGCACCTTGTTCACTGACTGGATTTGTTTGACTAGAAATCTGGATCTGCTCCCCCTCAGAATCTGAATCACCATGATCGAATACTGGCATGTTATCAGATTCTTGATTATCATTGACTGCCGTCTGATTATCAGGAGCATGTTCCTATTCAGAAGATTGTTGAATATCATCATGTTCAACAGCATTGCTTGGACCGGCTTCATCATCATTTGAAGTTTGCCGTGGTCGCTTAAAAGACTCAGCTGGAAACCTTTCTTGAGATGACTCATACTCTCTTAGAATATCCAACTCATCAAAGAACTCCGTTTCTTCCTATATTTCTTCTTCCATGTCAAACGAATCCCACAAAGTATCGTAGTTAAAACACCATGAATCTCCTGGATTCTGCGGTGGCATTGTATAACCTTGACACTCAACATTCGATGCTTCGATGATCCTCTTCAAGCTTGGAACAAAGACTCTTCTTAGTGGACTTGAATATCCAACGAATATTCCTTCGATGCTCTTTGGACCAAACTTTCCAAAAGGCTCTATAACAGTGCAGGGAGACCCAAACGGTTCTAAGTACTTCAAGTTCGGCTTGCGGTTGTTGATCAGCTCGAAACATGTTTTGTTGAATTTCTTGACAGTGAGAACCCGATTGAGCGTATAGCAAGTGGCTGACACTGCTTCTGCCCAAAAATTGACTGGTAGCTTCGAGTCAGCAAGCATCGTCCTGGCCGTTTCGATTAGTGTCCTGTTCTTTCGTTCTGCTACTCCATTTTGTTGTGGAGTGTAAGGAGCACTAAACTCTTGCAATATACCTCTCTCATCACAATATTCTTCCATTTTGTTGTTCTTGAACTTAGTACCATTGTCACTTCTGATTCTTCTGATTCGTGTCTGGTACAAGTTTTCAATCTTTCTAAACAATGCCATCAAACTTTCAAACGTCTCATCTTTAGTCTTTAGAAATGATACCCACGAAAATCTGGAATAATCGTCAGTTACTACAAGACAGTAGAGATCACCAGTTATACTTTTAATATTCACTGGACCAAAAAGATCCATATGAAGTCTCTCTAAAGGTCTTGAGACTGAGTTGACTTTCTTTTGAGGATGTGACTTGTTCTTCTGCTTGCCTTTGACACAGCTAATGCACTCCCCTTCCAGATGGAAACTTTTCAAATGAACACTAGTTACTAAGTCATTGTGCACCAGGTGATTCATTTTTCGCAAATGTATGTGACCCATCTTTTTATGCCACAATATTGATTCTTTCTCCGTTGCTTTTGACATGAAGCAATGAGCCTGACCCGTGGTAGTGGTAGCTATGCTCATGTCCAACACGTACAGATCATTGACTCTAGGTGCTCTCATGATAACCCACTCTTCGGGAACAACAAATCCTGGTTTCAAGATCAAACATTCTTTGTCTGTGAAGTGCGTTGTATACATTCTATCACAAATCTGAGAAATACTCAGAAGATTGTTCTCAAGCTCGGCGATGTAGTTCACTCTTTCAAACGTGACAATACCATTTGATAAAGTTCCTTCTCCAATTATTCTACCACCTTGATTGCCTGCAAATCCCACATAACCTCCATTAAACCCTTTAACATCGTACAGCAAGGTCTTCTTCCCCGTCATGTGCCGAGAAGCTCCACTATCCATAATCCATCGCGAAACGGATCTCAGAAGCTCCTGAACATGTCAAAAACAATTTAGTTAGATTTGGATGCCACCCAAGCCTCTTTTGACTCAGGTAGCTTGACATGGATGTAAGATTTTGTAGTGTAAAGTGGTGGAAAATTTTTGTCATTCATCTTCAAGCTTTCTTCAGACCCAACCTCAACCTCTTTGTATAAAAAGAAATCATTTTGAGATTGATCAGATGGTTGTTCTTTCTTTGAAACATTTTTCATTTTAGAAACCATGGATTTTGGTGTTTCAAGATTCTCATAGTAATCCAAAGGAACATTCATCTTTACCGGTGTGGTAGAAGATAATTGTTTTTCCGACTCTGAAACCTTTGGTTTTGGAGAACTTGTTTTCTTTTCAACAACTTTTGGCCTCCATGTTTGTTGAGATGATGCAACTCGTGTGTAAAACTTGTCATTTTTAGTTACCACATTCTTTACAGGTTCAGTTTTGATTTTTGTGTTGTCATTTTTCAAAATCTTTTTCTCAACAACCAATGGAGCTTTTCCCTTTTCAACAACTTTTTTTTCTGACTCTCAACAACTTCAGTCTTAGGCTTTGAGTTGGTACACTTTCGTGCAATATGTCCAACTTCATTACATTTGAAACATGTCCGGGTGTCAACTACCCAACTTGTGCCTTCGGACTGAGGCTGTGAAGCCTTCTTCTCAAAAAACTCTTCATTTGATTTTGAAAAAAATTTAGATTCTTCATCAGAAAGAGAACTTGAACTTGATACAAACACCTTTTTATCAATAAACTTCTTGTTTTGAACATTCTTTCTTTGATAATTCTTACCACCCTCATATCCACCCGACCATCTGTTTTGATTGTTGTTATGAAAACGCGGTGGTACAACAGGTTTCTTATAGTAAGCTTTATCTTTTTCAAAATTCAATTGCCTCTTTGTCTGTTTCAAACCTTCAATTTCCGACACATCAATCTCAATCAACTTAAACACATTTCTCAGTTTGCCAACATTCACATTCTCTATCGGAAATTCACGATCCGAATACAACTTATCAGATCCTGCCATCTTGTACATCACAAGATTAGGTTCCTCATTTAAGTTGTTTTTGGATTTTGATTTTGGGATGTATTTATCCAAAAAGCATTCATCATCCTCAGTAGTGTCATTTTCGGTTTTCAAAACATTCTCAGCCATGCTTTTAACAATTTCAGATTGGACACTATCTTCATCGGACGATGAAGTGAATGTGACATCAATTGTGTCTGGAAGTTTCACCTCATTTTCTTTATCAGTTACCAACCCTGATTGTTTCTTTGAAAAATTGTTTAGAACTGGTGGTGGAACCTGATGATAACCAACCCCGGTTCCATCGGAGTATACATCTTCGCCTGCTTTGTTCTACCCAATTGGTTTAAGAACGATATGTTGAAGAACAAAGCTGGCGGAGTTGTAACTGTTCAGTTTCAACTGAATGCGTTCATTCTCAATTTTAGCTTCTTGAAACTGAAGCTTCAACTTAGCAATTTCATCCAGTTGTTGGTTGATTAACTCTTCTTTCACTCTAAGAACTCCCGTCAGTTGCATATTTTCTTTGTGTGTCTTACCATTTATCTCATCAGAATCTTTAACCGTTCGTTTTAGCTTCTCAAAACTTTCTGTGAGTTGACGATTTTCATGAATTAGTTTTTCATTTTCTTTCCTAATTCTTTCTACGTCATTTTTATCTTTTTCAATTTTCTCAGTTAATTCTTTTAATCGTTCATTTGAAGCTTTTAGCATTTTGTCACGGTTTAAGATCTGATCTTCAACGTCTCTGACTTTTTTTGTCAGTTCTACAGTCTTTTCACCGTTGAGGTAAGCAAGTGTACTACAAACCTTGCAATTTTTCATGCAGTTTTTGCAGTCACTCTCAGTTTTAGCTTTCTTACCTGACTCATTGATTGCACCATTCTGACTGACCTTGCTTTTAGACTCAGTTCCAGAACCAGAAACTACCTCTAGCTCTTTTGCAGCAAGAACTTTGTCAGCCACCTTCTTCAAGTTTTCAGCAGTAAACTCTTGAGACGTATCAATAATCTCGTCATCAACTTTCTTTGTCTGCAGCTCTTTCACTTTTTAT
The DNA here is from genome assembly GCF_002127325.2 of Helianthus annuus. Classification (NCBI taxonomy): domain Eukaryota; kingdom Viridiplantae; phylum Streptophyta; class Magnoliopsida; order Asterales; family Asteraceae; genus Helianthus; species Helianthus annuus. The sequence goes on from NC_035441.2 coordinate 87,810,871, forward strand.
TTTTCTTCTGCTTTTTCTTTTTCTTTTTCTTTTTCATCTGCTTCTCCTCCTCCCCACCACATTCTCTGATTTCCTTCTTCATAATCAGCAATTTCTTGGATAACAGTTTCAATACTGATTGAATCTGGATCAACAGCAATGTTTCCGTTGGGATCAAGATAACATTCTCTATCAGCATCCTATCTCTTCGCTCTTTTAGCTTCTTTGAATGTATTGCAAATTCTGGTCATCCTGAATTGAGCTAACATCTTTCTGTTGACGTATTTTTCTTCTGCTGTTCTATTGTCTTTGAAAGGAACAAGCTTTGACACAAACGCATAGCCCACTGCATCCTCTTCTGGTAGCAGTTCACTCCAATCAAAACCTTCATCATCATGAATAACAGCAAGAGCTCTGGATTTTTCTTTGGGGGTATCTTCAAGATGCTTCATTCTGGGCGGTTCTGATTTGTTCTGATGATAGATTGCTCTTTTGTAGTAATCTTCACGAAATGGATTTGCAGTATCATCAGCTGGTGCGTTTTGACATTCACGCTTGAAATGTCCCTTTTGTTTACATCTGAAGCACATAACCTTTGATTTATCAAAACCAAGTTTTGTGGAAGGTCCGCCAATCGAATGTCTTCCAATAATATCCATGAAACGTTGTGCTCTCCGGACTGCACTGGTCATACACCACCTGATATCGATCAGCTCCATCTCTTCTGGATCTATCTGATCATAATCCTCCTTAGTCAGGTTAGTGTTTCCAATCTTGCCCGCCACGAGGCTCTCGTACGATTCTAGAACAGAAGCTAAGAACACCATTTGCTGTTTTGCAGATTCTTCACTGAAATTATGTGCGTTTTTGAGATCCACAGCAATGTTGCATTGAAACAGATTCTTTGAAGCTGATTGACCTTGAGCAGTTGATGATGATCCAGTATGATAACCACTACTTGGAGTTTCTTGATTCACTGTATTTGAACTTTTTGCTGAAAAAGCTGTTTTTGGAGACACAGTCTTCGGGATCATACTACCTCTGTAATACAGCTCCACATTCTGCTGATAAGATGAGTTGTTGACTTTGCTGGATTTCTTGATCTCTAACTCATGACTCTCCAATCTTTCAATCAACAGATCAACCGTCAGATCCTCCGACTTTATCGTGTTCTTCAACATCAAAGCAAGGTACTGCCAGTCTTGCTCATTTGGAAGTGAGTCAAATAATTTGTCAACCAACTCTTCTCGAGTGTATATGATTCCGTGTCTTGCCAGCTCCATCTTCAAATGTCCGAATCTTTCAATCATCTTAGAAACAGATTCGTTTCTCAAACATCCAAACAAATCAAATTCTTTTCTTAACAACTTCTTTTCGTTTTTGACTATCTCAGCACTACCCACACATTTCACTCTCAATTTCTCCCATAGATCTTTTGCATTTGTGTACTCAATCAGTGATATTATATCGTCTCTCACAGACTGATGAAGCAATGCAATGCACTTTTGTTCAGCAACAAAACTTTCTACATTTTCACTGCCTTCTAGATTTTCATAATCCGATCTTTCGATATTGTAACCATTCTTCAAATTCTTCCAACTAGTGTATGCAAACGCTTTAAGCCATTCTTCAAATCTTGTAGCCCATCTATTGTATTCTTCAATCGCCATCAGTTTGGGAGGTTTATTGTACGTCCCATAAGCACTCTCCACACTCAAAGCATTAGACAGAGTTTTCTTTGTACTCGGATTTGAAACGTTCTCATTTGTGTTGTTTGATGTATCATCTCCGGTGTTTCTCGTGAAAGCAAACATGTCACTGAAAGGATTCATAAACTCATCCATATTCATGTATCTGAAACAATCAACAAACACTTAGAAAATTTTTGATTCTTAACAAACACAGTTTCAAACGAAATTAGTTCACGCGAAATTATGAACTCAAGCGAAATATCAGCCTTTAAACTAAATCACTTGTTCACACGAAATACCTACTCAAACGAAATTAGGTATTTCAAGCGAAATAACGTTTTTCGGACGAAATTACCAAACGGAATCTAATTTCGTACGGAATTAGCTTAGTTTCAAACGAAATTAAGCTAACTTGGTGCGAAATTAGGAATTTCAAACGAAATTAGGCACAAAGACTAATTTCGTGCGAAATTACAATGACACTTTCAAACGGAATTATGATGACATCAGCAAGTCCGATCTGTTGTTCAAGCGAAATTATCAATTTTATCAGAATTAGTTTGAATTAAGGTCCAAATCTTTCAAGGATTCGTTAAAACTATGTTTCGCTTATTATATTTGAAAATCAAGCCATTTTGACCGTTAAATCTCGTTCAATTTAGAAAAGAAGGAGTAGAAGTGATTGAATCAAGCTGAAATGGTATGAACTCTTCTTCCTGAGCTCTGATACCACTTGTTGGATCGTCGTGTGACCCTAACGAGTCAATCTGAAGAGTTCAGAATCAATATCAAAGGCGGAATCAGTGATATCGATGTAAACACAGCTTGATACTTCCTAATTATCTTCTCTTATTGATTTCCAAAGCTTTTACAATTCAAATGACAATCCGGCAGCACCTCGGCTCTGAAAACAACAACCTAATTCCCTTCCAAATGACAACAGCAGGTTGGGTATATATAGAGTTGGTAATTCCGCACGGAATCATACAAGCAGAATTACATGTTCATGCGGAATCACATTCCAAACGAAATTAACTAATTTCATGCGGAATTACCTATGTTAATTTCGTGCGGAATTACCATTGTGTAATTCCGTGCGAAATTACCCTTTGACATACAAAACCTGTTTTCCGACCTGCTGAACACTGATTTATCCTATCTAGACACAAGACCTGATAAAGACAAAGTTAACAGACATTAGTGCACCAACATCTCTTAGACTAAACAGTATGGTACTACGACATTGTGTCTGATCCAGCATGGAACCCACTTGATGGCGTGATGACCATCACTTTCTTGAGTGGAAGAACGGTGTGGTTAGACGTGGATAACATCACGCCTCATGGCGAGAATAGTTCAACGTTGAAATGCATATTGTTTATTTCTAGTTTTTAAAAAATATAACAAAAGACGCGGCTCAATGGATTTTTTCGGTAATAACTTGTACTCGTAAACTTATTCAAAAAAATCTAATTACACAGTGTTTATCTTTTTTTTTTATAATTATTCCGATATAAATTTTATTGAAAATTGAGTTGGTATCAAAATAAAGTTTTTCTTGCTCTAATATATGGCCTTTACACGTTTCTTTACAAACTTCTCACTATAAACTACTTCGAATACCCAACAATGATGAAAAGTAGATACTTAACTTTCTTTTGTGTTTTAAAAATCTCAGGTTTTATTTAACTTACTTTATTTATATTTATATAATGGGTTTTTTTTATGTATATTTATGTAATGTTATTGTTGTTTTTTACAATTTGTTAAACATAAACCTATTTTTGTTTTTGAACTGATGTGCAATCTCGACCCCACCCACGTCGAAAGAAAGTGGAAACAGAGCAGAATTTGATGTAACGTTGAGATGATTGTGCATAAAATGTGAAACCACACTTGATAACCTTAGTAGCATACAAAGCTTTGGTAGCAACTCTTAATCTGTATACCTCGTCGACTGGATCACATCTCTAATAGAAAATGTCTTTGGTATGATGTATCTTGTGTTATTAGTAACTTTTATAACAACATAAGCACATGGCTACAACTTATCATAAAAAGGGAAAATTCTAGAAACATATTATGTCTACATCCAATGTTAACCACATGGCTAAGTTTAAAAGGTATAATTCTAGAAACATATTATCTCTACACCCAATGTTTTTAGATGCATATGTGTGTAGGGTCCCATCTGAATATTCATTTGAACAAACATTTTGTTTGAAATTTCAATAGTTCCAACATTATGTCGTTAAAACTTATGTTTTTCAATATATTTTATTTTATTTCAAAATTTTAAACGTCTTAGAGGTGATGTAATTTGTTGAACCTTTGATCCTCAATTCAACAACCCTGAAATAAAGTCTTCAAAGGTATGTATGTACAAACTTCACTTTCCACCTAAACACACAACCTAATCTGCTAACCTCCACACTTGACCTCACACAAAACATTCATTTTTAATAAATAAAATAAACCACACTTCTAAAAAACAACCAAAATGTACATTGTCTTGAGGCCGGTGGTGGTGCTATTGATCCCACCCGTCCTTCCTCCTCCGAAACTCCACCATTCTGCTGGATATCCCGCCGTACAATGTGGTAAACCTCTCTAAGCACTTACTTCGCACGCGATAGTGCGCTTGAGTGTTTTCACTGATCGCGACCCTTGAGAACTTTGAAGTATCGATAGTCCAAGCTGGTTTAACATACTCCACAGATGTCCCCGACGATGTTGCATTCGCATACAAGAAATTCATCAACACGTCTTCACAGTTGAAAAACTCGTCCACCACAGCCCGCCCTGCTGCAGCTTCCTCACTCCAGTACCGCCTGAACGCCGCTTGATTATCCATAAAGGCTGCACCCGTCAAAATCATGTTATACCTGTTGAATTTTCGAGCATGTTTCTCACCTCGGTACTCCAACGGTCCCAGCCCGTTGACAAGGCGTGGATAAAACCCGACTAGCCGGTCCGGATTCTCCCTCCATACTTTGAACCCGCGTTCGATGTGATCACAGCTCATGATGATGTCATCGTCTAGCTCGAGGACGGCTCTAGTTTTTATCAACGGGTCGATTTTGAACCGGTTGTTTAATGAGTTCTTTTCCTCAACACGGATTCTCACTGGGACTGACGAGTCAAACTCGGTTGGATCTGGTGGTGTCCCTTTGTTCCACACCACCACGATCTCACGAACCGAGGGGCACTGCGAGTAATGTTTTATGTACCATTTCAAGTTCCATAATCGGGCATCGTAGGTCATGGCTAACATCGTAAACTGAGAATACTGGTGGTTAATGGCGTATGACTCGTGACCACCACTTCCGCCATATATGTATCCGATTCCAACAAACATCAACCCAATGGAAGCAATCAAGAGGACAACAAATGCAAACCGACCAAGGCTCGTTTTCGGGTTCATCTTGCACCGAAGAACCGAACTCAAGCGGTTCAACCGGCTCAAGTAATGTCTTAACCGAGATGCCAACAAGCTTGATCGCCCCCAAACCAAAAGCGAATCACTTCTTTTATTTATACTATGTGGGCACCAACTTAGCGGGACAATGCACCTCACGAACCCGAGCAACATACCCATTACGAAAACTAGCGAACCAGCGGCTAAGATCAACAACCACCCAACAATTTTTCTTCTTGTCATGTCACCAGACGGGGTTCGGTCCCCATCTGAAACTGCGATCCACTTACCGGAATTTAACCGTTGCACATCTAGATGATGGGATCGAGCACCATTCCACGCATTTTTACCTTTGGTCGGTTTTTCGAACCCTAAATCGACTTCAACTTCCTTGTAATTGTAAGGGTTAAGAACTTCAATTTTGAAGACACGAACACGTTTACCGTATGTTTCACCGTCATCTTGACCCAACCGGTACATGTTACCATTGTAGAAAAAGGGCCGACCTCCGTTTCGAGCTCCAGTTTTTTTGTCCGTGTTGTAAACAGGGTTTTTCTTATGTTGTTTCCATGGACCAAAGGGCGTGTTGCTATACCATATCTCAAGCTCTCCGTTCTTTTTGGTGCTGATTCGACTATGATCCGAACCGAAAAGCCAGTATCTCGATTCGTATTTCACGATAAACGAATCGATTAGAGGGCGTTTCAAGATGACTTTTTCGAGTTTCCATTTCAATGGAAACTCGACTGCTCTGTAAAGCCGTAGATCACCCTTTTTACTTCCTTCGGGCATCATATATATCTGAACAAATAACAAAACATTAGCCAATAAACATAAGAATATGACTAATTTATAAATATTCATTTAAGGAGTCTTCATAGACCTTTGAAACCGGCCAAACTATCTCAACTGAAACACTTTGGCCGGTTTGAACAAATTTTTAATCAAAAGTTTTAATCGTTTAAAACTTTTAATACAAACTAACAATTTTGTAAAATAAAAGGTAAAGACCAACATACTGAACCCCTTTAACCTAGATTTATTTAAATTTTTCACTTATAAAAATTATTATATTTCAAACTTCTAATACTGAACCGTTTAGCTTAAGGTTTTGGAAACAAAAAAAAAAAAGTTAAAGCCAAACTGGCCATAGTGAACCACTGAAACTGCCGGGCGGGCCCACCAAACGCACCCAGCCGGCTTGATTTATCATTTTAATTCAAAAAATTGTGTCCAAATCGGCCAAACCAGTCCGCGAACACTCCTAAGTCCTAATCTATTTATGGTTTAAAAATCGTACTTGACCATTGTAGTCAAACACGTATGGATACGAGAGATGCCATTCTTCGTCCAACACGACACCCATTTGTTCCCATGACGCGCCATGGTCCATGCTTCTCGCAACCCCAATATCACCTTGCATGGTGATCGAATTCTTGGTCTCAAAGAACAAGTAGAGAACGTCTCCCTGAAACAGATTTTGATTTTCTTGGTCAATGGTCAAACATAATAATTATTTTTTTCTTTTTCTATTTTTAATTCGATTATATTTATTTTCTTGTACCAAAAGAATACAAAACCTACGAGATTAAATTCCACAGAAAGGAACATTCTTTTTGAGTTTGTCAAATTTGAATTGAGTATCCGGAAAGATGGCTACTTATGAATAGTCTTGGAAATTTGAATATACATAATTAAATTATTTACTTTTTAATTCTTTTTGTTACGTTATACGGTATTTCGCAAATTTTTTTATTTATTATTTCATAATTATTCAATTTAATTTTTACTTTATATGATCATTAACAAACATACTTGCCAAGTTACATTAAAACAGAAGGTAGACGGGCAAAAAGCTGCGCCACCACTCATTTCTAAATTATAAATAAATAGCAACTATCAAAAAGCTTCTTGCTGTTCGCCATAGTTCTTGCCGATAAATAAAAAGTGACCGTAACAAAAGTACATCGAAAACATTATTTTGGGACATAGTAAACACGTTTCATCTCTTGAATCGTAAACAATAATCCATGACGATTTCTTCAACCTTTATGTTTTTCTAGTTATACGAATACACCAAAAACATATTAAAAATCGAAAGACTTGTCACGGGCAGAATGGATAATTACGAAGAAAACAATTATTAGATGGCAAACGGCAAATAAAGTGGTCAAACTCATCACATGTATTATCTCATCATCCTAGTACAAAATTAATTCCAAAACCATTACAAATAATTCGAAAATTCAAAAATCTTTCAAATAAATGAAAATTTAATTCAAAAAAATCAACAATCAAATCCTTTAAAATCAGTACAAAATCAATTCAAAAAATCAAATTCTTTCAAATTAATTAGAAAACGAAAAATCAATTCATGTCTAAAACCAGAGTCATGTAATAAAATAAAAATAAAAAAAAAACATAAGAAAAAACACAACTTCAAGGATCAAACATGCATACAAAGTTACCTGAAGATACAGAAACGGGTCAGCAACAAAATTACTGGGGTACCCAGAACCCGTAACCGACCCACACGTCACAATCGGGTTAGCCACAGGCCATGCGGCACTCGTATTCTCCCAAACATTCATCTGCAAATCAAACCCATGTCAATTCCAAATTCCAAATTCCAAATTCTACTAGTACTTTTAATTACTTAATGAATTAATTAAAGTATTAAACACACACACAAAAAAACCCCCCAAAATATCCCAATTTTAATTCCAACCAAACATAAAAACCTTAACACAAACAAACAACTTACAGCTTCAATCGGTTTAAGCGAAAACGGCGAATCACCATAGAAAACTCCGATAGCCCACGAACCTTCACTGTCAGGTTGACAACCCACTGAACCGCTTTCGTAGTTATTCCCGTTGTACATCATGTTGGTGTACAACAAACCAATTGAACTGAACAACATAAATGAAACACACAGAAATGAGATAGTAGATGAAGCGCCGCCATTATCGTGCACGCGCCACCACCGTGTACGGTGGGTTTTCTCGGTGGGTCCGCCCGTAACAACCACGGTCTGGCCGGAAACCATATCGCTGGAAAATAAAGTTTTTGAGAAAAGGTGACGGAAAACGATCACTTAAGTTTTAACTGGTGGAACATCAAACGGAGTAGTTTGTTGTGTGAATTGAGGTTTTGGATTGTGGAGAATGGAATTATTATAATTATTATAATTATTGATTTTAGAAGGTGGTTTTGATTTTGTGTTTGAAAGTTGAAACCAGAGAAAAGTGTGAGAGAGGAAGCAGTGGGTGTAATAGTTATAGGGGTGGGGGAAACGTGGCTGCTGGCGTGTATTTGTTGACGAGTGACTTTGGTTTGAATTTACGAGTTTGACAGAAGTTTCTGACTCCTTTTCACTTTTACCTTTGGATTAGAATATTTGTTTTTTTCCTTTTTTTTTACAATTTTTTATATTAATGATAATTATTTATATTTGTTTTTTCTTTTCTTTTTTTGAATAGAGTTAAATGTCATTTTATTCTATGTGGTTTGGGCCATTTTGTCAGTTTAGTTCAAAAGTTTTATTTTCCTCTGTGGGTGCAAAAAGGTTTCACCGTTGTCATTTTAGTCCACTTGGTTAACTTTATCCATTTTTTCTGTTGACGAGAAAAACAATTCGGTCACTATATATGTAATTCTGTGAACTAGAAGGGCAATTCGGGCATATAAAATGATCGAATTGCCTTTCTCGTTAACAGAAAAAATGGATAAAGTTAACCCACTGGACTAAAATGGCAACTGTGAAACCTTTAAGCCACAAGGAAAAAATAAAACATTTGAACTAAACTATTAAAATGACCCAAATCCCAGGAACTAAAATGACATTTAACTCTTTTACAATATTTTATATTGATGGTAATTCTTTCACGTTCATTTAAAATATTTTTTATTTCGCTAGTCAATTTAATTAACAATAAAATATATGAAGCTCTGATCATAATTTCAAAGTTTTTAAGTGAATTAGTGTAACACCCTTAATCCACTTTATATGATTATCATATAAATTTCGATTATAATAGTATATTTAAACTTAAATATACACTAAAAATGCGATTTTGTTAAAACACTTTAATAAATAAAACATTTCAACATTTCGTAAATATATTCGCCGTTTAAAACGTGACGACGAAACTTTTCGCGGAAGCTTGAATCTTGATCATGTTCGGTTCTTCATTGAGCTTGATCGTCATCCAGTATCATACAATATACCTACATTTCATAACATACGAAATGAGTTAGTCGTTTGGTGTTTTCAAACATGTCTAAACTAGTTCATGAGTCCAAACACTCAAACTTTATTAGTTATGAGCGTTAAAAACTTGTTTATACAAGTTCCTAATACCGCACTGATCAACGGCAACAATTTGCAGCAACTGTGACCCGTCGCGTGCCGCGACGGGATCTGGAGTTACTGTCGCGTGACGCGACAACCGTCGCGGGCCGCGACACCATTTGGTGTTATCCGTCGCGTAGCGCGAGGGTCGTTTGGTTCCAGATGCTGCACATTTCCAGCCAAACCATATTTTACGAAAACGAGCATAACTTGCTCGTTTTTTATCCGATTTGAGTCACGTTTCTTCCTACGTGATCGTAATTTAATTCTCAATCATATGGAGTTAAAATCTGACATCCGGATCAAATAAATTTGAGACATTTAAGCGTTCGGCTTATTAGTTTTTTTATCAAAATTTGACCCGTTCATGTGTTTATCAAACAAACATGTTTGTTCGACCCTCAATTTATCACAAACCTTATATTTTTTATGTTGTCTATCATAATAGGTTCAAATCACTGGTTTCATAAGTATTTTAAACCTGTTTTCATTCATATACTTATTTTGACCTCTTAAGGGATGTTAAGCATATTTTAGACACGAATAGCCTTCATTCGTTTCTAGCATTTTATTACCACATTTCTTATCGAATAATCTTCCTTCACAATTATATTTGTGTCAGATTTAATGTGGAAATTTATAAATTCCTAGTTTTACCCCTCGGATCATTATTTTACGGCAAAGACTCTTATAGAGTCAATTGACCCAAGATTGTCATCTTTCGCTTTTGATACTTATTCTAAGTATTTATTTAATCATAAAACTCGTTTCCGAACCACCTTTAAGGGTCGTTCACTCGATTTAGCTTACAAGGGCATTTTGGTCTATTTTCACCTTTCATTAAAATGAAGGACTTCTAAACGCATTCTCGACCCAAAATCCCTCTTTTAAACTATGATTTTGATTTGAAAAGTCAATATGTTTTCAAAACAAAATGACCATCACATGAATCATTCGGTTTACTTATTAAAGTAACCAAATGTCTATTTGACTTCATTTAACTCTCAATGAACCTCTAGTTTCAAATTGAGTAGTTAACCTATTATACATACCTGGCTCGGATCAATATATTGACCCGTTTCGATACCTTGCCTTAGTGGCCGCTAAGTAATAGCGATGTAAATATCCATTTGATATTTATTCCTATAATCATACAAATCGAGAAACGATTAGTCGATATTGTCAAAGGGTGATAATTTCACCTTTTGACCCGTTTGGTCTAAATGACCGTATATCTTTGCGAGATGGATTTATTATCATCTCGTCTACATGACTCGCACCGGTTTACATGTCACACCCCGATATTTCCACGTATTACCGGTGGGCCCGGTGGGGAGTATCGTGACGTAGTTGATATCATCATAGTCAATTAATCATAGTTTAGTGCACAGTGGAAGTCAAAAAGTAGTTATACAAACCGAGTTGAAAGTATGATAAAATATTACACAACGGATTGTAAATGGATCCACAGGTGGATCTTAAAACAGAAAGAAATATTGTTCAACAGACTTTAAGTATCAGAAGCTTGCAAGACTCTTTATTTAATACTCAGGAGTTTTCCAGCCCATTACGCTTAGTACCTGCACTTAGTCTTTTTGAAAAATACGTCAGTTTACACTTGTAAATACAATTAACCGACTCTTTTGAAAATATTTAAGAAAATTGATTTAAATGCACAAGGCACAAATATTCTTTTGTAACTTGAGACAATTATTTAAAACAAACTTGTATACAGATTTATATATTTGTCGTCCATTCAGGGCCTGGTTAGAAGAGCCGAGACAAGATTAATAGACACACCACTAGTATAGGCCTATAAGAAGTTTCCTCACAAGTGAGATACCGTTTTACATACGCAACTGCCAGGTGTATGCCTACACCCCGTGCTTAAGTCGTGGTCGTTTCTAATGAATGAGCCGAGGATATCCAGGACACGGTCATTAACCCCCCAAAGGCATTGCATCAAACAAAACAGATTAAAACGGGTTATGTAAATTTATTAATCACAATCCGATTAAGAGATTTCATACCCGACCAAGCGGTATTATTAAATACCGTATCCCAAGCTCGCATAACGGAAAATAAGTTAAAAATATTTACCTGAGCTAAAATTACTTTATTCTCAGTCTTATTTCAAATCAGCAAGTACAAGTAGCTTTTACTGGGCTCCTAGATCTGGAACGAAGGTTTTAATAACCTATTAGATTCCTAAGGGGTCTTGTTTAAGTTTTAACTTAGACCGGTTAGTTTTAATGAAAGGTTTACGGTTCAAAACGCAAGATTAAGCGAAGACCGGAATGTGATTTAGACCCAACAAGTTTGAAGACTTGTATAAAGTGGGTAAACTAAACACATTCTGGATTTTGAAGTAAAAATGAAAAGGTTTGACCCGTTTCGGTTAATTTATGCAACCTAGTTACATAAACCGTACCGAACGCGAATATGCATAACGGGTAACCAAATGAGTCATGTACAAGTTCCTCAAGTTAATATGCTTTAAATATGTTATGATACCAGTAAGATATCTTCCATTATGCCCACAACAAATTTAAAACTCATTTAAGCCCCGAAAGGGTATTTTGGTCATTTTAAAGTTTATAAAAGAGGTTAAATAGTAATCTGCGGTTCTGGTCTAAACAATCAGTAAAATATTTATTTTAACAAGTTACATCAGTAAGATATCATACATATCTGAGGTTTATCATCTATGGCCAAACTATGCACCGTAGGGGCATTTTGGTCATTTCACATATGCTTTTAAGGTCAAATTTGGAAATCTGAGTTCAAGACTTATATTTACTGTTAAACTATAAAAATTTGTTTTAAAAATCAGTAGGTAACAAGTCTTAGGTGCTAAATATGGTTTTAAACCATACCATGCGCCTAAATCGCATAAAAGTTGGTATTTGACGATATTCGGGTTGTTTAAAGGAAATCTGAGATTTTGATCAGTCTCAACTCTTTAAAATAATTTATTTAATGTATAAAATCAGTAGAAAAAGGTTTGACATGCAAATGATGCATAAAACTCATTTTATTAATGAAAAGGGCTTTATCGTCAATTACCGAGTCCATGCAAGAACTCTATGTTATGATCAGTATAAAATTTGACAAAAATTTCCAAAAATCCCTAAATATTATATTACAACAGTGGGTAGAAAGTTTGGTGCCAAATTTGGGTTTAAATATGATTTATGCCAAAAATGTCGTTTAATTAACAAAAAGCTTTTGTTTTACGATATCGTGCATAACTCTTATTTCAGATCGGAAACAGATGTCAAATTTTTAGGACATACTAATTTATTAGTAATAAAGGTTTTTGTCCTGTCACATTTTCAAAAATCTCGTTTTAATGATAAAAGGGCATAATGGTCCATTTTAAGCATTTACGGGAACATGCAAATGAATCAGATTTCTATGGAACCATATAGTATAATCTCAGAGGGTTATACGAACATGCAATGTGGTCTCAAAGGAACCCTAAGGCATAACTAAACTAAGCTAAATAGGGTCAGAACTGAAAGTCAAAGCAAAAGTCTACTTTTGCAACTTTTGGTTGCGAACCGAGCCTAAACTCAGAATTGTCGGGTTGAACATGTCTAAACATGTTCTTATATTATTTACCAAGTTATTTAAGTGTTAAAACATGTTCCATAACTTCTGCATTATCAGTTATAGATTATTTTGTAAAAACTGACTCGTTTAACTTTTTGTTCATAACTTTGACCCGACAATTGACTGAGATAATGTGATAATTAGAAGGTGCCCTTTTAAGGGTTTAATACCTTCATAATTACCAACACATAGCCACTTTCAATTCGAATAATGGCTGGACCGTTATTGATTAATCACAAAGTCAAAGCGTAACTACGATATCTTTGACTTTCGGCCATTAAGCTAATAAAACCTTAACTAAAGAAGCTAAGAACGCTTACAAGAGTCGTTAGCACGAAATTTGAACTTGAGAAAGCTTCCTTGAACACCACGAGGCTTCAGAGAGTGAGTGAGAATGAAATTTTCAAATGTGCAAATTCTAAGTGCAAACAATGGGGTTATATATAGTAGTTTGATGGCTTCCAAGATCAATCCATCTGTTCCTAGAGGTAATCCAGATGTTTACAAGTGTCCCTAGGGCAGTAAAAACCATTTACAAGCCCCTGGTATCGCTCAGAACTCATGCAATGGCGGTGTAAGAGCTGCAACATGCAGCTGCCAGTTTTTTGGTTGCTGGTGACTATGTCGCGGCCCGCGTAGACTCTAATGGAGGTCTACGCGCCCCGCGAGGCTCCTCCCAAACCGGATACAAACTTTAGCAATTTACACTTTTAGCCCCTGGTCCTTCATAACTTATTTTATCTTTCATTTATTTTACTTTTAGCCCCCAAGTTTAACTTTTAAGGGTCTTGAGTCGACAAACAAACATCGTTAAGCTTCTGGTTAGTTACGAGGTCACCCGAAAGGTCTTTAATTGCAACGTTGACGCATTTGATCCTTATTTCTTGGAATTACTACTTTATTCACTTATGTGCGTCGAAACTCCATGAAATCAAAATCCGATATTTGTGAGAATATTATAAAATTATTACAATGCTTCGGGATCGTTAAAGGTGACTCAGAGGTAATATTTAACCTGTTGACACCTTTAACCCCTATGCTTTGTAAAATTCTAAATTTAAGCACAAACGGCTTTCTACGTCCAACAATTTATTCATTAAAGAATACGAACGTCGTGTGAGGTCAACCAGAGGCACAAGATTGGCATGTTGACACTTTGGATCCTTTTACAGACATATTCCCTTCGTTTGTCAACTTTAGTCCCTCGAAATCAATTCGTTGAATGTTTAAAGTTCATGACACGTGTCTTTATTATATTGGACATGATTTTGCGAGGTGTTACATTACACCGTACGGTCAATTTGCTTATAAACAATTTTCTTAACTCTTTTGACCCATTATGACTTACGCCATAAAGTGTCTTTGAAAACTAACGGTTCTAATCAACGAGTGACTAAATTACCGTTTTACCCTTATTATTTTCATTGGTTTACCTTATAAGGTAATCATTAAAAACTTGTTATCTTTTAGTCATTTCATGACTAATAACCGTATTACCTCTTTTTAACCATTAAACATGGTTTATTATCATTATCTTTTGTTCCGAACCGCACATGTCGTGTCGGAACATCATAATTCAAACTAGACTTTATATTATTCATAACCTATAAAACCAATAGGTATTTAATACAAAGATTGTAAGCTGTACTTACCTAGCATCCAGATTATGCTTTTCCGTGATTCTTGATTCGTTTGACCCGCTTCCTCCCAAGCTTTCACCTAACTTGTCAAGCGTCAAACTATCATTGTAAGTTGTAAGATGGTTAGATTAGTCATAATCATTCACGACTATTCCATCCTACGATTCTTATGTCGAATTTATCATTCGATCATATCGTTGGCCAGTTGGACTTTTAAAAGTCAACTGCCTATTGACATAATTAATTATACGAAGTAGCTTAACTACTCGCTTAATTACTTGGCCAATTATCCGGTAAGCATCATTCATATGTTACCATTTTAATCACTTATTTACCAAGTTCTTGTAACTATAAGTTACCGAATTAATACTTGATGATATTAAACATCATTAATCATGAACATATCATCCAATTTTATCATATCATGCTAAACCCATTTCATAGTAAGTATGATTATATACTTAAACACACAATTTGTTCAAGTATTTTCCTGATTCCTATCAGATATGACGATTCTAATCATAATTATATCATCAAATTTATCATATGATTAATACCCACTTATCCTAGTGTGGTAATTCATCAACTCATTCAAATTATATCATCATATGTATAATTTTCACTTAGGGTTTAGTTCCTAAGCATGTATACATCACTAATTCAATCATAGCTTCAATAGGTCATTCCTAATTCGCGATTATGATGATTATCCAAATTTCACAACTTCTCAAATCATCAAAATTTGACATACCTTATGATCCCCTAGCTTGGGTGATCATTAAGTCACGTTCAATTGTGAATTTAGACTTCGTTTGAGCCTTCAATTTGACGAGATTGTTGGAAGTTAGGGTTTAGCTCCTGGGGAGCTCTCCTGTGTTCGAACAGAACACCCTCAAAACACACTAAGTGTGTGTTTTAATTAAACTCTTGTTTTTATAACATAACTTTCCATTTATCCAGATTTGGCCCCTTTTGTTTGGTTAGCTATTAAGTAGGGCACAACCTACTTATTTCTAACAATATTTCCACTCATTAACTAGGTTAAACATTCCTAGTTAAATTAGTGGGTTCGGGGAATCTATGACTCAGTTTATTTTAAGTCCCGTTAACTCGGGCTTCTATAAACTTTATTTTCTTAAAAGCTTTCTTCCAGCTTTTAATTTAATAATAGACTTGTTTATTTAAAAATCCTAATATTCACCGGGTTACTCTTACCACTAACGGTAAATTACACGTCTTTTAGTATTAACGTGGTTTGATTAACAAACCCGTTTTTGGGGTGTTACAAGTCTATCCCCCCTTAAATAGGTTTCATCCTCGAAACCTTTCTTACATAGTTCATTGAGTTTTAAACTCCATGCATTTGACCTGAGTAATCTTTTAAGCATTACTCATATTTTAACCAATTGTTAGTATTACCAGAAAAGTATGGTAATATCTTTTTGGTTACTTATCATGTGCTTATTTCACGCAAATTAATGCAACTCCAAATAACGCAATTTCGTTGTTTTAACCGGCTTGGTTAACTTAGTGAAATCTATCGTTTTTATACTTTCGAATCCTTCATGAATCCGTTATATTAACCCGTTTGGATATTTTAGTGAAATCTTTCACTTTTGACAAACAAATTCTTTTGTTTTCGAATTCATTCATTCAATTTATTTATACGGAATCCACCGCTTACTAACAAACCGAATTTCTTGTTTTTTTTTATCTTAATTGCTTAACACAATTTAATAGGTGACATTAATATAATTCTATAAACCATATAACCACATACCTTATAGCTTTTATCCTTTAATTTGGCTTTTGCTTAATTTGACTTCCCGACACTTCGCTCGTGTCGCTGTATAATCCCTTATTATAGGCGATCAATATCCTTCGTTAGCAAGGCCTTAACCGGTCTCACTGACTAGACATATTAGGCCAGTTACTTTATACCCATCACTCGGGCTATAATGTGACTATATTTCACATTACTTTTCTTAACTGTGATCACGTCACGTCATGTTTAGGTTTATTTCAACCTTTCTTTATCGAAAACATTTCTTTTCGAATGTATCATCTTGCACTCATTGGTGTCAAGACTCGTATCTTTTAATATTTACAATTTAAATTCCTATCAGAATTCGTATTTGTAAAAACGTTATTTCTTACTAAAATTAAATTTTAGTCTAACGTTTTCTTCTTAACTTATGTTAATTACTTCATATCCAGAAATTGACAACCAAGAATTTATCCTTTTACAATCTTTGTTTTACGGGGGGATTCTCAACTGGTTCCCTCGCTTTGTCTAATTAACCCGTAGGTTCTATCACTTAGCCTTGTGGGTTATTTCACTAAGCTTTCACCTCTTTAAGGCGAGTTTTTTTTTATAATCTATTTCTTTTCATTTATGACCCCTAGGGTCATTTTGGTCCCGTAGACTTGTTCATTATTTATAACCCAAAGGTTATGTTGATCCCATAGATCATTTCTTACTCATGTCATTCTTAAAATACCTGATTGGTGTCTAGGCACCTTATTTATAATTGCAAAATCATTTGGTTTCAAGTTTCAGATCCGTTAACCTTGACTGTAGTTCGTGACTACAATCGTTTTATTTCGGATCATTTTCCCGACTCTATGACTTCTCACGTCATTTATGTGTCGGTTCATCTTATGCTCACCGTTATCTGGTTTGCATATATTCATATTTGATTTTGTCCCATTACCGGGCTCATTATTCTTTTGCGTTTAATGCTACTGTTATCCGGCTTGCGCTTACTTATGCCATCCGGCATTATATTGTATTCAATCCGTTTGACTTGTTAATGTGAAATCCATCACTTATAAACAATCAAACTTTATTCTTTATGTGACCATGCTTGATTGTCTTATGATTTCTGAATGATGATTACTATCATCATCCTTTCTTTAGTACGACCAAAGCCAATGACTTTGATCGTCTTTTTGTGTATGGGCAATTCCTTTGTTTCTATGACCCTGCGGTTCATTTATACTTTGGTTTTACATTGCCCTTTTTGTCAACCATGGCTCTTTCGTCCATTATGACTTATTTCACGAATTCCCTTGGGTCATTTATTTCTATGCGGGCCATACATCGTTTTTTTATGGTTCCCTCGAAAACCATTTATACGAGTATGCCCATAAAATTGCTTGACCCCAAGGTTATTTTTAACTTTTCTTTCATCTCGACCTTACCACATCGGACATAACTGTGTTCATTATAAGAAGCTCATGGTATCATGTGTTCACTACTTACTTGGCCAGAGTAAGCGATCAACACATGGTACACATAACCTTATTATAATTACCACATCACATCCCATGTAAGTAACCTCTCGATTTATTTCATTTGGTAAAACTTTATTTAATTTCCAATTAACAATTACCAGTTTTACCCGTTTTATCCTTGAACATTTACAATGTTCTCTCTTTTTTTTAACCATTTATACAATCACATTCGTCGATGTGATCATTACTTTTCTCAATTTGAATCTTTATTGAGAATATTTACTTGGATGATTACTTTCGTCAAAGTTTATTTTTAAACTAAATTCAGTTATTGTCTCATTATTCACGACTGTGAATAATACTTATCTATACTGAATTTCTCTTGGAATTTTCATCCTGGATAAGTAACCTATCCAGGTTTTCCAAGTTTCATATTCTATATGCAACTATCATTCATTATGTGTTTGTTGCATATTTCTGTTTGCACTATAAGTTTAAGACGTGTACCTTATAGATACTTGCCTGGTAAACTTTCCTTGTTGTTCGATCTCTCATTCAAGATCGTTTCTCGATTCCAGTCTTTAGCGTGTATGACTTACTTGTCATACTTCAAACCATTTCTTTATCGTATCGATAATTCTTTAAACTCTCGTCATCTTCCAATGCGAGGTTCCTTCAACTTAAAACATTTACAAATATTAGTAACTTTGATCTTTATAAGCACCCGTATTATAATACAAGGCTTTCTACGACACGTGTTAACATACGTAATTCGTTTAATTATATCGGTCTTTTATCGCTTTCTTTGGGGTAACGTGTTTTACACAATAACCCTTATGTGTTGTTTTTCAACACTTTACATGGTAGACCGTTAATGTATTGAATAACTTACCGGATTTTGCGATCAAGTCTGGAGCCGAACACCTTACTCCTTAACCTGGAGCTCTGATTACCCACTTGTAAGACCCTTAGTCCATTTTATACGATTATCATATAAATTTCGATTATAATAGTATATTTAAACTTAAATATACACTAAAAATGCGATTTTTTTAAACATTTTAATAAATAAAACATTTCAACATTTCGTAAATATATTCGCCGTTTAAAACGTGATGACAAAACTTTTCGCGGAAGCTTGAATCTTGATCATGTTCGGTTCTTCGTTGAGCTTGATCGTCATCCAGTATCATACAATATACTTACATTTCATAACATACGAAATGAGTTAGTCGTTCGATGTTTTCAAACATGTCCAAACCAGTTCATGAGTCCAAACACTCAAAATTTATTAGTTATGAGCGTTAAAAACTTGTTTATACAAGTTCCTAATACCACACTGATCAACAACAACAATTTGCAGTAACTGTGACCTGTCGCGTGCCGCGACGGGATCTGGAGTCACTGTCGCGTGACGCGACAACCGTCGTGGGCCGCGACACCATTTGGTGTTATCCGTCGCGTAGCGCAAGGGTGCCATTTCGACAGAATGTTTGTTTCCAGATGCTGCACATTTCCAGCCAAACCATATTTTACGAAAACGAGCATAACTTGCTCGTTTTTTATCCGATTTGAGTCACGTTTCTTCCTACGTGATCGTAATTTAATTCTCCATCATATGGAGTTAAAATCCGACATACGGATTAAATAAATTTGAGACTTTTAAGCCTTTGGCTTATTAGCTTTTTATCAAAATTTGACCCGTTCATGTGTTTATCAAATAAACATGTTTGTTTGACCCCCAATTTATCACGAACCTTATATTTTTGATATTGTCTATCATAATAGGTTTATGAACCATGGGTTTCATAAGTATTTTATATCCGTTTTCGTTCATATGCTTATTTTGACCCGTTAAGGGATTTTAAGCATATTTTAGACACGAATAGCCTTCATTCGTTTCTAGCATTTTATAACCACATTTCTTATCAAATAATCTTCCTTCACAATTATATTTGTGTCAGATTTAATGTGGTAATTTATAAATTCCGAGTTTTACCCCTCGGATCATTATCTTACGGCAAAGACTCTTAGAGTCAATTGACCTGAGATTGTCATCTTTCGCTTTTGATACTTATTCTTAGTATTTATTTAATCATAAAACTCGTTTCCGAACCACCTTTAAGGGTCGTTCGCTTGATTTAGCTTACAAGGGCATTTTGGTCTATTTTCACCTTTCATTAAAATGAAGGACTTCTAAACGCATCCTCGACCCAAAATCCCTCTTTAAAACTATGATTTTGATTTGAAAAGTCATATGTTTTCAAAACACAATGACCATCATATGAATCATTCGGTTTACTTATTAAAGTAACCAAATTTCTATTTGACTTCATTTAACTCTCAATAAACCTCTAGTTTCAAATTGAGTAGTTAACCTATTATACATACCTGGCTCGGATCAATATATTGACCCGTTTCGATACCTTGCCTTAGTGGCCGCTAAGTAATAGCGATGTAAATATCCATTTGATATTTATTCCTATAATCATACAACTTGAGAAACCATTAGTCGATATTGTCAAAGGGTGATAATTTCACCTTTTGACCCGTTTCGTCTAAATGACCGTATATCTTTGCGAGATGGATTTATTATCATCTCGTCTACATGACTCGCACCGGTTTACACCGTACGGTCAATTTACTTATAAACAATTTTCTTAACTCTTTTGACCCATTATGACTTACGCCATAAAGTGTCTTTCAGAACTAACGGTTCTAGTCAATGAGTGACTAAATTACCGTTTTACCCTTATTATTTGCATTGGTTTACCTTATAAGGTAATCATTAAAAACTCGTTATCTTTTAGTCATTTCATGACTAAACAATCGTATTAGCTCTTTTTAACCATTAAACATGGTTTATTATCATTGTCTTTTGTTCCGAACCGCACATGTCGTGTCAGAACATCATAATTCAAACAAGACTTTATATTATTCATAACCTATAAAACCAATAGGTATTTAATACAAAGATTGTAAGTTGTACTTACCTAGCATCCAGATTATGCTTTTCCGTCATTCTTTATTCGTTTGACCCGCTTCCTTCCCAAGCTTTCACCTAGCTTGTCAAGCGTCAAACTATCATTGTAAGTTGTAAGATGGTTAGATTAGTCATAATCATTCACGACTATTCCATCCTACGATTCTTATGTCGAATTTATCATTCGATCATATCGTTGGTCAGTTTGACTTTTAAAAGTCAACTGCCTATTGACATAATTAATTATACGAAGTAGCTTAACTACTCATTTAATTACTTGGCCAATTATCCGGTAAGCATCATTCATATGTTACCGTTTTAATCACTTATTTACCAAGTTCTTGTAACTATAAGTTACCGAATTAATACTTGATGATATTAAACATCATTAATCATGAACATATCATCCAATTTTATCATATCATACTAAACCCATTTCATAGTAAGTATGATTATATACTTAAACACACAATTTGTTCAAGTATTTTCCTGATTCCTATCAGATATGATGATTCTAATCATAATTATATCATCAAATTTATCATATGATTAATACCCACTTACCCTAGTGTGGTAATTCATCAACTCATTTAAATTATATCATCATATGTATAATTTTCACTTAGGGTTTAGTTCCTAAGCATGTATATATCACTAATTCAATCATAGCTTCAATAGGTCATTCATAATTCGCAATTATGATGATTATCCAAATTTCACAACTTCTCAAATCATCAAAACTTGACATACCTTATGATCCCCTAGCTTGGGTGATCATTAATTCACGTTCAGTTGTGAATTTAGACTTCGTTTGAGCCTTCAGTTTGATGAGATTGTTGAAAGTTAGGGTTTGGCTCCTGGGGAGCTCTCCCGTGTTCGAACAGAACACCCTCTCAAACACACTAAGTGTGTGTTTTAATTGAACTCTTGTTTTTATAACATAACTTTCAATTTATCCAGATTTGACCCCTTTTGTTTGGTTAGTTATTAAGTAGGGCACAACATACTTATTTCTAACAATATTTCCACTCCTTAACTAGGTTAAACATTCCTAGTTAAATTAGTGGGTTCGGGGAATCTATGACTCAGTTTATTTTAAGTCCCGTTAACTCGGGCTTTTATAAACTTTATTTTATTAAAAGCTTTCTTTCAGCTTTTAATTTAACAATAGGCTTGTTTATTTAAAAATCCTAATATTCACCGGGTTACTTTTACCACTAACGGTAAATTACCCGTCTTTTAGTATTAACGTGGTTTGATAGCCAAACCCGTTTTCGGGATGTTACAATTACAAGCTAATTTTAAAACTTGTAAAATGTATAGTATTATGTTAAATGAGTGTGATATAACTTGAAATGTTCTAGTTGTATGATTTTCTTAAACAGTAGCATAGGCATGGTCATAAAAATGGTTATTAGACATGCCATGTTTGACACAATAAAATATAATCGATACAATAACTATAAATAGCATTTTTAAAATGATTAACATAAGCAGTTTAATAACATGAATAATACGACATACTTGGCACGACAGAATTTAACAACTTCAAAATACATGACATGTTTAAAATAATTGAATACATGTAGTTTATTATTATGAATAACGTAATGCGTTTAACATAATTATTAAAATAACTCACTAAACATGGTAAAATTATTAAAACACAATTATGATAATAAAATAGAAGTTACCAAAAGTTACAAACCATATGTTTAAGCATTCATAAAATTATGTAACTAAACCTTTTGATAAGCACATCACAAAAGTAGCATGTACACTTATTAACCTATTTAAGATGATAAATTTAGTGTATAATGTTTCATGTGTCAAGAAACAGATTAAGCTGGATTGGACCCGTTTAGCCGTTTAGGCACATTATTTTAATCATGTCTATGGGTTTATGCTTTAAACTTATTTACTCAAAGCACTAACTTAATATCTTGTCAAGTCATATCATTTTAACAAGCCTTGCCATGGATTTTTAGCTATAATTACAATTTAAAAAAATAAATGTTTTTTTTTATTTTGATATTTATCTTTTATTTCTATTTATTCTTCGGGTAAGTATTTATCTTTTATTTCTATTTATTATTCGGATAAATTTTGTTAAGAAATTGTTTTCTATTAACAGATTTCTAGACACGCTTTTAATACACATTTATCACTACTCTTAATTGGTGGCTCCTAACAGTTAACCTAAAGTTATTGATAAACTATTGAAATTAGAAATGTATGTTAAAAGAGAGAAGATAGCTAATTTTGTAAAATTCTAAAAGAGATAAAAAGCATGTCTATAATGAGTTAATAATTAATATTTCCCATATTTCAAATTATAAAAACAAAACAAATAAGATTATTGCCTTTTTCATTGTTGAAAAAAATAATAATTATGAATACATGTGTAACGTAATGCGTTTAACATGATTATTGAAACAGCTCACTAAACATGATAAAATTATTAAAACACAATTATGATAATAAAATAGAAGTTACTAAAAGTTACAAACCATATTTTTAAGCATTCATAAAATTATGTAACTAAACCTTTTGATAAGCACATCACAAAAGTAGCATGTAGACTTATTAACCTATTTAACATGATAAATTTAGTGTAAAATGTTTCATGTGTCAAGAAACAGATTAAGTGGATTGGACCGTTTAGGCACAATATTTTAATCATGTTTATGGGTTTGTACTTTAAACTTATTTACTCAAAGCACTAACTTAGAGACTGTTTGTTATCTCTTAATGAGACTTTTAATGGTTTAGAATTCTTACTAGTTCAGCACTTAATGGTTCAGACTGTTTGTTTCACGAGCAGATGTCTGAATAGTTCAGACATTTGCCTCTGAATGGTTAAGATTTATACAGAGTCTAAATGGTTAAGACCTCTAATCTGATTGGTCAGACATTTGTCTCTGAATGGTTAAACATTACACAGTCCCTTAAAGGTTCAGAAGTCTTACTGGTTCAACACTTAATGGTTCAAACCTCTTATTGGTTCAGCACTTAAGCATTCAGATATTACCAAACTGCCCCTTACTTAATATCTTGTCAAGTCATATCATTTTAACAAGTCTTGCCATGGATTTTTAGCTATAATTACAATTTAAAAAAAATAAATATGTTTTTTTTTGGTATTTATCTTTTATTTCTATTTATTCTTCGGGTAAGTATTTATCTTTTATTTCTGATTATTCTTTGGGTAAATTTTGTTAAGAAATTGTTTTCTATTAACAAATTTCTAGACACGCTTTTAATACACATTTATCACTACTCTTAATTGGTGGCTTCTAATAGTTAACCTAAAGTTATTGATAAACTATTGAAATTAGAAATGTATGTTAAAGAGAGAAGATAGCTAATTTTGTAAAAGTCTAAAAGAGATACAAAGCATGTCTATAATAAGTTAATAATTATTATTTCCCATATTTCAAATAATAAAAACAAAACAAATAAGATTATTGCCTTTTTCTTTGTTGGAAAATAATAGTAATTTAGGTTGTCATTTTCCACGTAAAAGTTAATATTTTTTTTAATACTGTGAGAAACACGTTGGTATGGTATCTAGCATTAGTTTCAGTTTTTGATTTCATTTAGCCGATCTTAAATAAAATTTGTAGTATTTGTTCACAATTTACAAAAATATTTAAGACACGTCAAGCTTTAAAACAATGTCTTGTCATGTGAGGATATAGACACAAATTTCACTTTATTCTCACAATATTATAAACATGAATCTTGCTATCAAAATTCTAGACTGTAATAAAGTAGTGGTCAGTTTACCGGTCATTTGAAGGGCGTTTGAACATCGATTAATCCTTTCAACATTGATGTAACGAGAAACAAGTTGTTTGAACGGTCCAAATGTAATGAGATGCATATAATTGGTTCGATCAAGGTCGTATATCTAAATAGGGAAGGCGAAACGCTTTTGATACACTTGCATAACTACCATGTGAGCAGCGTCGTTCCTAGATTTTTGGAGACCCTAAACGAAGTACGAAGTGGAGACACTTTTGCAAAATTATCCTTTTCAATACATTTAGTAACACTGAGCCCTAAACAACAAATTAAAATAAGCAAACAATCCTAAAGGCCTAAACAACATACTGAAGTCAACAAATAAATCCAACCTAAGCGAAGTACGAAATGGAGACCCTTTTGCAAAATTATTCTTTTCAATATATTTACTAAACACTGAGCCCTAAACAACAAATTAAAATAAGCAAACAAGTCCTAAAGGATCCCCCCACTTGTTGCCTAGTTGTAGGAGATTTGAGTTTTCCAATGGAGACTCAATTTCAATTTCCACTTGTATCATATTGGGGTGGATATTGGGCAATGATGGTGACAAACCCACCGAGGGGGGTTCGATCCTGAGCCGCACCCCGGTTTTCATCCAGCTGTTACTTCAGCGAGGCTTCTCGTGTGTAGGCAATATGGTTTCCGGGGGAATGCTGTAACCAAGTCTGGCCAACCCAGCGCGGGCCCGGTTAAGACAACGTAGTCTGGGCTGATCTTGGTTAGGGCCGCCGTTTAGACGGTGTGACATTGGGTCACTCAAAAAGAAAGTAACCGTTAAAAAAAAAAAAAAAAAACAAGTCCTAAAGGCCTAAACAAGAAACAAAAGCCAGCAGATAAATTCAAATCTGCAATTATGCAAATACACCCTAAACAAGAAATGAGAATATCTAACCTGAGTTAATGCCATTGTCTTTCAAGTTCCAAGCCAGCCACAAGATTAAATTGCAAAACTGAGTGCCACAATTCCACGTTCTAACTAATCAAATCGACATATCACAAAATTAATTCTAGTATATGTTTGAAGTTTTGAGCAATATAACAAGATGTATACTGATTTCGCCCAAGATTAGTTAGTATATAAAAAACTAAAAAATAGTCGTTGTTTATTGTTACATGTGTGTTCTTCAATTGAGATGATTACCCCCAAACATGTAAACACTAAATATGGCTCTACCGCCCTAATCGCCGATGATTCCATATAGGTAACCAAAACGACGCCGCAATTTACGAGAATCATCATGCCATTCTTACGTTCATTTGGTTATTTGTTGTGTGCAATTTATTCACTTAGTTACCGTTGAATTTGCATGACAAAAATTAACTCTTTTAAAAATAAACAAAAACATTTTACTTATAACTTTTGGATTTACTCACCAACTTCTATTGACCCAAAAAAACCATTTTTACGTATGATATAGGTGAATAGGTTGAAATGTGGACGATGCCTTGGAGAATTAAACGGATATTGTTGTATCATGTATGTATTTCAATTGTTATTTGAATAAGTTTTATTGTTACCAATTGATTATTAATAATATTCAACCTTTAATACGTTGTCATAAGCTATGAGCAATCAATCATGGCCGGTCACCTATTCCGCTGCGGGTCGGGTGTTAGTGCATATTAAGTATGTCCGCCATTGTGCGAAGAAGCTAAATAGAGTGTGTGTTGAATATTATATAGTTGAGATACGAACACATGACTTTGGAGAAGACGAGAGAGGTTCGTACAGATGTAACACATTCGTGTGAATGTAACTCATTTGTGCAGATGTAACTACATCCGCACGGACAAGCTCATCCGCACGGAAGTGCTCGTCCGTCCCAACCTCATGTATATATATAATGTCGTGTGTTCGTTAGTTGATAAGTTTTGGAGATCCCAGAGGGGAAATGCTTGAGAAATTTTGTTTCTCCAACTTGTAAATGATGTAAACTATTTCGGTATGAATGAAATCATTCGACTTATGACTAATCTAGCAAGATTTCTACTGAATTAGTTCTATCCTATCCAAAGTTTGTTCTAAACCCGCCCGATCCGGAACTAACAATTGGTATCAGAGCTACGATATCGATTCAATCGATCTAACAGTTGATTGAATCACCTATGCTCATGAATTATGGACATTTAGGGGTTTTAGACATAAATCATCAAATAAATGGTCAATTCACGGACAAAAAGTAAAATTGAGACCATAAGATTGATTAGTATTGAATTTCAACCTAGTCCATGAAAGAATCATCATAAAAGTCGAAGAAATAAAGATTTTGGATCGAAAAATTGAATTAGCAGTGTTTGAACGGAGGAACTACATCCGCACGAAAGTACTTATTTGGCACAAATGTAGATACATTCGCACGAATGTAGATACACCTGCACGAAAGGTTTTCATTCGCGTGAAAGTGTCAAAAATGCCTAAAAAAGCATTTTTTTCATCATAGTGACAAGACGAGCGTCCAGAAAAAATTTAGTATTTGAATTTTTTTTGAAATTTTAACGACAAATACGGGCTATTGGGGGACACCGTTGGGGGATTCAGAGAATAGATATGATGATGCGATCACAGAATGTTGAAGATAGTGGGCTAGTTATGGATACCTATGCAGAATGTTTACCATTTGGACTATTAATGGGCCGACAAGAAAAATCTGCATTGATGAAAAATTGACTTTTGTGGAACAAAATGTCAAATTTTCCACATAGTTGAGTTTTCAAAGAATAGAGAGCACTGAATTTGCCAAGTTTGGGGGAGAAATTCAGTGATAAGTTTAGAGAGGTCAGAATTTGCAAAATGGAGGGGGAATAAAACTTTCATTAAAATATATTGAAATTCCGGCATTTTTGAAATTCATACATTGCAACAACATTCGAGTGGTTCTGACTTCAGATTGTCCGGGGATGCTTAAAATTTGGATTCGTTAGTTCGTGATCATAGGAAGTTCAGATTCTTCATATCGTGACCAGATTGATATCTTAGGGTTTGAGTCCCGAGTCTTCGTACAAGCCGGATAGCAGGATTAGCATCAGGAGATGCATTAGTATTGTCGATACTTAAAAGATATCACAACTTTGTGATAGTCTAAAGTGTCATAATAGTTAATCTTTGAACAGATGAATTGTTTTTCGGACTAACCGCCGGGGAATGATGATGTTTGTTGATTAAGTTGCTGCCGGGACTAACGGAGAAGACTATACATCTATTATCGTGACTGAAGAGGAAGAATGTGAATCTGATCGTGGAAGAATGTTTATGAGATCTGAATGTGTTACCAGATAATTTGATCCGATAAAGATTTGCTGATTGTGGAGATTACCGTTTACACTGATCAATAATTCCTGAGTGTGCTTAATAATGATTACGGAAAACGTGATTTCAGATTTTCGTGGGTATTCATAGACTTGAAGTTTACCGGTGTGGTGATTCGAAGTTTCTATCAATTGCCGGATGGGTTTTTGAAGATTAAGAGATTGAGCTGAAGTGGTAAATCAAAAACCGAACACGAATGTGATTAATGTTGAAACAGAGATGCTGCATCAACTAGTTTCAAGTTGATGATTATTTGTGAATATTACAGTTAAGCAAATCAGAGGAGGTCGGGAACCGTGCAAACAAAGACCTGAAGATTCATTTCAGGGGGAACGTATTGAAGATAATGCAAGCCTGAATCATCAATCAAGGGGGACTTATATGAAGATATCAAATGCTTGATTGAATTTACAAATATTCAAACATGGCTCTAATATTCAAAGATCAAGCTTCGACAGTGACGGCTAAGGGGGAGTTTGTTAGTAAATATTAAGTATGTCCGTCATTGTGCGAATAGGCTAGATAGAGCGTGTGTTGAATATTGTATAGTTGAGATACGAACACATGACTTTGGAGAACACGAGAGAGGTTCGTACGGATGTAACTTCGTATGGATGTAACTTCGTACGGATATAACATATTCGTGCGGATGTAACTACATCCGCACGGAAGTGCTCGTCAGACCCAACCTCATGTGTATATATAGTGTTGTGTGTTTGTTAGTTGATAAGTTTTGGAGATCCCAGAGGGGAAATGATGGAGAAATTTTGTTTCTCCAGCTTGTAAATGATGTAAATTCTTTCGGTATGAATGAAATCATTGACTTATGACTATTCTAGCAAGATTTCTACCGAATTAGTTCTATCCTATCCAAACTTCCGTCTAAACCCGCCTGATCCGGAACTTACATCGGGGGTGACAGATTGGTATCAGAGCCAATGACTATAGGGATTTGGGATAGGTTATTAGACCCTTAGTGTCACACCCCGACCAATGGCGGAAACATCAGAGTGAGACGAAAACAAGATTGCTCGAGACATCATAACACCAGTTGTGACAATAATTAAATGATCCAAATTTCATAAGTACTAAATGAATTACATTGTTCAAAACCAAATACATCAAGTAGCAACAAACATCATGAAACAGAAATAGTAGTTCATCTTTAAGGTGTGTGTATCTAAATCCACCCTAATTTAGTTTCTTCATATCATCAACTAGCGACCTGCAACATGTATTAAAATAATGATCAACAAAAAGTTGGTGAGTATAGAAGTTTGATAACATAACATAATAGTAAAATAGAGTTTGCTCATATCCAACATGATGAATTGCATATACTGTTACTAACATACTACACAAGTGTAAGCTATATATCAAACCAGAGTTTAACGCAATCGTGATTACCACACATAGTCGAAACGAAGATGGTGTAACATAATTTACTTAACAATACCAATAGAATACGGACGGGGCGTTAGTCCTATAGCGCTATAATTATTAAGGTAGGCTTGCAAAGTTAATGAGCATATAGACATAAGTATACATAGCATGTGAGATTAACAAGAATAAAACAAGTCTCATATTAATAGTGGATAGAGTGTGATTTGTAACAAGTTTATAGTGATTATGTGTTTTTGTATAATTGTACCTGTTGCACCCAAAGTGTATAAAATTGAAAATGGGATTGAGTGGGATACCCACTCGTGCGAGTGGAGTATCCACTCGTGCGAATGGACTTATCTTTTGCGCGACTAGACCTGTTTTGCGAGGATTTGTGCGTAAAACTTTAATTTGTAAACTGTTTAACGTTGCATAGTAATTATAATTGTCATGGAAAGTGAAACCAGTAAATAAAATGTCCAAACAGTCAAATAAGGTGGTGGAACTAGGTTGGAAAGCCAAGGCTCCCACAGTTCACTTCATCACGACTCGGATTCATTCATATTGAGGATGGTGAATCTGGGGTGACTTCAACATTTGAAGCACCGATGAACTCGAATCGAACAGAATATAAAAAATCAAAGACGTAACACGTGACACAGTCCCTTCGTGCAAAGGGAATGCCACTCGTGCAAGTAGGTGAGACCCTTCGTACGAGTGGGTGAAGCTTGTCCAAAAAGACTTCTTGATTCATTCGAACAAATAATTTCTTGGTGAAAACTAACCCTAACGCAAACCCACAACTATAAACTGAGTTGTGAGACTGGTGAGTACCAGATTTCACCAAGTTTCATAATAAACAGAAATCAAACTGCAAGAATCAACATTGAAATCAAGGTTTTTAAATCTTTGTTTGTACCTCCAAAGTGGTGAGCTTTCACCATCAGTTTGCCAATGCAACTCGGGAAAGCCATCCAAGAGGTGTGTCAAACAAGATAATTTTGAAGAAAAGATAAAGAAACTAAATGAAAATGTAAGAAATATGTAAAGGAAATGGAGAAATGATTATTAAAATGTTTCTACAACAAACTGTTCGGAAATGCAGGTTCAGAGTGTCTGAGTGTGTCTTGGGCGACTGGGAAAGTGAAATGAATGGGGTTAGGCACACATTTATAGGGTTAAGGAGTGCTTGGGACGATCGGGCCTTTCGTGCGAAGAGGCTTGGAGCGACTAGATGTTGGGGCGAATTGGCCATTCGCACGAAGAGGCAGTCTCTTCGCGCAAAGGGGGCTGGTTTCCTTTGCTCGAAGGTCCAAGTTGGGTTAAGTTGCATATTTTAACCGATTTTCAATGTAGTAAATATAATCGTGTAATGCACAAGTATAAAACATGTATCATGGTGTTTAAAACATTGATTTTGAGTATAAACAAGTCTAAAATCTGTAACATAATTGTGAACAAAACATTTGAATTTCAGTATGATCAATAGTCTCAGATTACAAAGTTGAAAAGAAGGTACGATACAATGCAAGTACAAGTTTCCAAAAATAGAATTATGACAGTACTTTCTAAATAAGGAAAGTACAAGAATGCGAAGCGTTACAGTTACTTTAGGAAATGTCGTCCTCGAAATTTATTCAAGAGGAAGACTCAACGAAGAGGTGTGGATATTTGGTCTTCATTTCACTCTCGAGTTCCCAAGTGAATTTGGCACCACGTTTTCCTTCGCATCGAACCTTGACTATGGGAATTCGACTGCCCCTAAGTTGTTTGGTTCCTCAGTCCCTGATTTCGACCGTTTTTCCACGAAATGCAAGGTCTCGTTGATCTGGAGATCGTCGATTGGGACTTGAAGTCCTTCATCTGCTAGAAACTTTGTGAGATTCGAAACATGAAATGTTGGATGAACGTTGCTGAGTTTGAGGTAAGTCGAGTCGATATGCCACTTTGCCAATCCTCTCGAGTATCTTGAAAGGACCTACAAAACGTGGAGCAAGCTTTCCTTTCTTACCAAAGCGGATAACTCCGTTCCAAGGGGATACCTTGAGGAGTACTTGATCACCAACATTAAACTATAAAGGTTTGCGACGTTTATCAGCGTAGCTCTTTTGTCTGCTTCTAGCCTTGAAGAGATTGTCGTAGATTTGTAGAATCTTATCCGTTGTTTCTTGTATAAGTTCAGGGCCAGTGATTTATGCATCTCCAATTTCATGCCAATAAATAGGTGAACGCCACTTGCTCCCATATAATGCTTCAAAAGGAGCTATTTGAATACTGGAGTGGTAGCTGTTGTTGTACGGGAACTCTATCAACGGTAAATGTACATCCCAATTTCCACCAAAGTCTATTACACAAGAGCAAAGCATGTCCTCGAGGGTTTGGATCGTACGTTCGGTCTATCCATCCGTTTGAGGATGAAAGGCCTTACTAAGATTAAGGTGAGTACCCATCATTGTTTGAAACGTTTGCCAAAGACGAGAAGTGAAACGACCATCGCGGTCTGAAATGATGTCAATGGGAATCCCATGACGAAAAATGACTTCATCCGTGTAGATACGGGCTAATTTCTCAACTTTGTAATTTTCACGAATGGGGAGAAAGTGAGCAGATTTGGTCAAACGATCGATGATCACCCAAATGTTATCATGACCAGAAGGAGTTCGAGGGAGTTTGGCTATGAAATCCATGGCGATGCTAGCCCTTTTCCAAACTGGGATTTCTGGTTGTTCGAGTAAACCAGAGGGACGTTGATGCTCAACTTTGACTTTCGAGCAAGTGAGACACTTCAAAACAAAGGTGGCGATATCCTTCTTCATGCCAGGCCACCAATAGGATGTACGAAGATCATGGTACATCTTGGCGGCACCAGGATGAATAGAGTATCATGATTTGTGTGCCTCCTTCATTATGAGTTCACGAAGTTCATCACGATTTGGTATCCAGACACGATCAAGGTAGTTGAGGATTCCATCGGGTTTAGTCACGAGTTGGTTTTCAGCACCACACTTCATCTCGTTGTACATGTTCTCCTCATTGACAGACGAATATTAGGCTTCACGAGTGCGGTTACTAAGATCACTTAAGATTTGGGAATAACGAATAATGTTGACATGAGTCTTTCGACTGAGTACGTCGGCCATGACATTTGCCTTACCAGGGTGGTAGCGAATTTCACATTCGTAGTCGTTTAGCAATTCTACCCAATGATGTTGACGCATGTTTAGCTCTTGTTGGTTAAAGATGTGTTGTACGCTCTTATGGTCGGTGAAGACCACAAACTTGGTACCATATAGGTAGTGTCTCCAGAGCTTTAACGCAAAAACAATTGCCCCAAGTTCGAGATTGTGAGTAGTGTAGTTTTTCTCATGTATTTTCAGCTGTCTCGAGGCATACGCGATAACCGTGTCTCATTGCATGAGAACACAACCAAGATGTCGGTTAGATGCATCGCAATTCACCACGAAATCATCGTTACCATCAGGGAGAGCGAGAATAGGAGCATTGCAAAGCAAGTCCTTAGCGTTTGGAAAGACTCCTATTGTTCGGGACCCCAAACAAAAGGTTTATCTTTTTGAGTCAACAAAGTGAAGGGAATGGCGATTTTTGAAAAGTTCAAGACGAATCGACGGTAGTAGCCCACCAATCCGAGAAATGAACGAATTTCAGACGGAGATTTTTGTGCGATCCAATTGCTTCAATCTTGGAGCGGTCAACATGAATACCTTTTTCACTCACTACGTGTCCAAGGAATTAAACTTCTTTTATCCAAAATTCACACTTGGAGCATTTGGCGTATAGTTGTTCGGCACATAGAAGTT
Organism: Helianthus annuus; assembly: GCF_002127325.2. Lineage (NCBI taxonomy): Eukaryota > Viridiplantae > Streptophyta > Magnoliopsida > Asterales > Asteraceae > Helianthus > Helianthus annuus. Next base: position 87,844,106 of record NC_035441.2, read on the forward strand.
CAAGGATTAGATGCAAATGACGTTTGTGTTCGGCTTGGGTTTCCAAATAGATAAGGATGTCATCGATGAATATGATCACAAAACGATCCAAGTAGGGTTTACACACACGGTTCATTAAGTCCATGAAGACCGCATGTGCATTGGTCAACCCAAAAGGCATGACCACGAACTCATAGTGACCATATCTAATACGAAACGCGGTTTTAGGAATATCCTCTACGAGAACTCAAAGTTGATGGTAGCTAAAATGAAGGTCAATCTTGGAAAAACATGTTGCGCCTTGGAGTTGATCAAAAAGGTCATCGATGCGAGGAAGAGGGTAACGGTTTTTTTACGGTGAGTTTGTTAAGCTCACGATAATCGATACACATTCGAAACAAACCATCTTTCTTCTTGACGAAAAGAACAGGAGCGCCCCAAGGAGAAGTACTTGGGCATATGAAATCTTTATCAAGCCACTCTTGGAGTTGACTTGACAACTCTTGCATTTCAGAGGGTGCAAGACGATAAGGAGCTTTAGCGACGAGGGTAGTACCAAGGATGAGGTTAATGCGAAAATCAAATGTACGAGAAGGAGGAGGACCAGGTAGGTCTTAGGGGAAAACATCGGGAAAATCATGCACCACTGGAACATTACTTATGTCTTTTCCTTTGCCCTTTTCTTCCATGACGTGGGCTAAAAAGGCAAAGTATTGCTTACGTAAGTACTTGTTCGATTGTCTGCATGACATGAGTTTGAGTCCCTTTGAAGGTCACCAGAAGGAAGAGGCAATCGAACGAATTTCTCATGACAAGCAATTTCAGCATGGTTTTTACAAAGCCAATCCATGCCTACTATGATACTAAAGCTACCCAATTGCATGGGTATGAGGTCGATAGGGAATACATGATCGTTAAGAGTGAGGAAACAATCGCGAAGAACTGAATCAATGGTGATAGACTTGCCGTTGGCAACTTCGACAGTGAACGACTTTAGGAGTTTAGAGCGTGCACAATTTAACATTGATTCAAATTCAACGGACACAAAACTTTTGTCCGCACGAGTATCAAATAGTAAAGAAGCATATGAGTCATTTACAAGAAACGCACCGTTCACGACTTTGTCGTTCTAAGCTTGGTTCGTGTTGATGTTGAATGCACGACCACATGGTGCTTGCTGTTGCTGCTCTAGATTGAGTTGAGGGGATTGGGGCCGTAGGTGAGTGGTGTCTCCACACTAGTAACAGGCTGGAACATTGTTGGCAGGAGTTTGACGGTTCTTGTTTTGGGTAGGTTGCTGAGCTTGGTTGCCTTGTGGTGTAGGACCAATGCGGCATATGGCAGCTACATACCCAAACCGATTGCATTTGGTGCAATGGCGCCATGCAATGTTGGTAGGGTGATGGTAATGGCAGGTGTTACTGTTAGTGCATATTTTGTGTGTTCTTCACTGTGCGAATAGGCTAGATTGAGCGTGTGTTGAATATTGTATAAATGAGAGTGAAAAATACGGTTTTGTAGTGAAAAGTACCCTTCGTACGAAGGAACCCTTCGCACGAAGGGACACTAAGTCAGTTCGCACGAATGAACTTGGTCCATTCACACGAATGGATTGTCCCATTCCCTCCAAGCTCACTCACATGGAGGATCTTGCCTATAAATAGGAGTTCTGAGTGATAACTGAGAGAAGTTTTGGTTCCCAGAGGGGAGATGCTAAAATTTTTTCTCCAGCTTGTAAATGATGTAAACTCTTTCGGTATGAATAAAGCTTTTGACAATTCTGTCTCTGCTCCATTCTTAATAATAATATTCTACCGAATTAGTTCTATCCCGTCCAAACTTCCGTCTAAACCTGCCGGATCCTGGACTCTCAATTGGTATCATAGCTATGGTACCGATTTGATCGATCTAACAGTTGATTGAATCACCTACACTCATAAGTTATGAGTTTTTATGGGGTTTTGGACGTAAAACATCAAATTGAAGGTCAATTCATGGATGGAATTTGAATTTGAAGACATCATTACATTTGGAATTGATTTTCGTTCATATATGTGAAGTATCATCATGAAATTCGTAGAAATAAAGATTTTGGATCGAAAAATGTGATTAGCAGTGCTCGTGCAAATGAGCCCTTCGCATGAAGAGACCCTTCGCACGAAGAGACCGTTTGCACAAAGAGGATTAGTCCAGTCTCACGAAGGGACTAAGTCAGTCGCACGAAGGGATCGTGTTTATTCGTTCTAAAAATCATCTCATTCGCACGAATGGACCAACTCCATTCGCACAAATGAGCCAAATGCCTAAAAAGGCATTTTTTTATCGCGATGATGAGACGAGTGTCCAGAAAAAATTTGGTGATTGAATTTGTTTTCGATATTTTACCGACAAATACGGGCTGTTCAGGGACACCGCCGGGTCCTTCAGAAACTTATATGATGATGCGATCACAGATTGTTGAAGATAGTGGGGTAGTCATGATACCTATGCAGAATGTTTATCATCTGGGTTATCCGACTATTAACGGGCCAAATCGAAAAATCCGCATTGATGAAAAACTGACTTTTGTGGGCCAAAATGATACCTTTTCGGCATAGTTGAGTATTTCAGAGAACAGGGAGGACTGAATTTGCCAAGTTTGAGGGGGAATTCAGTGATAAAGATTAGAGAAGTCAGAATTTGCAAAAATGAGGGGGAATAAAAATTTCGTAGAATATATTGAAATTCTGACATTTTTGAAATTCGTGACATGCAACAGCATTCAGGTGGTTCCGACTTTAGATTATATGAGGATGCATAGGATCTGGATTCGTTAGTTCATGATCATATGTTGGATCTGAGTTTGATTTTGATTGTATTTTGTGTTTGAAATTAAGATGAAAGTGGATGAGTGTGCAGCGGAATTAAGATGAAAACAAACTTTGCATACAATCAAACGAGAGTAATACTTTGATCAAACATCTTTACACAATGAACCGAAAGATTGAATTTATTTCAACAACGATACAATGATTGATGAATGAATGCAAACTCCCCCTCAGCCAGAGCTCAGTTGTTTGTTCGTGCCAAGAAGACGAATGATGCAAAAGAGCTAATAGAATAGTACAAAGTACTGAACTATTTATAGGCACTTGCAAACTACTGAGCATCTTAGCTGACGCCACCATGAAAGTGACATCTAACCTCCTAACAAACTCTAACCTCTGATCTATACAGACACTGCTTGTGTTAACTACTGCTAATACATTCTATTACAAAACAGACTTTAGAACAGCTGCTGCAACCTTCTACTGCTGTGAACCCAGCAGCACTTGTCCGGATTAGCAGTGCTTGACTCAAAGCAGTAGATTGAATCAGCAGGACTTTAGCCTTCCATCAGATCTTTTACTTGAGCAGCAGTTGTAGGTCAGCACTTTGCAAGATCAGCAGATAGGAGGTCATCAGTTGTTGTAATCACTTTCAAGGGGAGAGACTTGTATGTAAACATCTGCTTATTCTGGATCCACTGCTCTGATCCAGTTTTGGCTTTAATTATCTGTTCCTCTGCTAGGGTTCAATCCCAACATCATAGGAAGTTCAGATTCTACAGATCATGATCAGATTGATGTCTTAGGGTTTGAGCCCCGGGAGTCCGTCAAGCCGGTTAGAAGGATTAGCGTCAGGAGATGCATTAGTATTGTCGATATTTAAAACATATCACAGATTTATGACAGTCTAAAGTGTTAGAATGGTTAATCTTCGAGCAGAGGAATTGTTTTTCAGACTAACCGCCGGGGAATGACGATGTTTGTTGATTAAGTTGTTGTCAGAACTATCGGAGAAGACGAGACATCTGTTTTTGTGAATGAAGTGGAAGAATGTGAATCTGATCGCGAAAGAATGTTTCTGAGATCTAAATGGCTTATTAGCTGATCTGTTATCAGATGAAGATTTGCTGACTGTGGAGATTACCGTTTACACTGATCAATTATTCAGGAGTGTGCTTAAAGATGATTACGGAAAACGAGATTTTAGATTTTCATGGGTATTCATAGACTTAAAGTTTACCAGTGTGGTGATTTGAAGTTTCTATCAATCGCCGTTTAGGTTTTTGATGATTAAGAGATTGAGCTGTAGTAGTAAATCAAAAACCGAACACGGAGGTGATTAACGCTGAAACTGAAACACTGCACGAATTAGTTTCAAGTTGCTGTTTATTCACGAAGATTTGTGTATGGAAAATCAGAGGAGGTTGGAAACCGTGCAAACAAAGACCTGAAGATTCATTTCAGGGGGAATTTATGCATAATGAAGAAAATGCAAGCCCGAATATTCAATCAAGGGGGAATCAATTGTAGATATCAAGATTCCTGATTGAAGTTGCAAATATTCAAACATGACTCTCATTTTGCAAAGATCAAGTTTCGATAGTAACGTACAAGGGGAAATTGTTAGTGCATATTCTATGTGTCCGCCACTGTGCGAATATGCTAGATTGAGCATGTGTTGAATATTGTATAGATGAGAATGAAAAATACGGTTTTGTAGTAAAATTTCCCTTCGTATGAAGGAACCCTTTTCACGAAGGGACACTAGTCCACTCGCACGGAAGGAAGCTAGTCCATTTGCACGAAGCCTCACTCGCACGGAGATGTCTGCCTATAAATAGGAGTTGTGAGTAAGCGCTGAGAGAAGTTTTGGTTCCCAGAGGGGAAATGCTGGAGAAATTTTTTCTCCAGCTTGTAAATGATGTAAACTCTTTCGGTATGAATGAAGCTTTCGACTATTCTGCTTGTACTCCATTCTTATTAATAATATTCTACAAAATTAGTTCTATCCTGTCTAAACTTCCGTCTAAACCCGTCGGATCCTGGACTCTCAGTTACACTTGGGATGAGTCCTAGTGTAAGGCTTTATTGTGGGTTCTTGTGGGGGATTTGGGTTAGTAGCAGGTGTTATCGCGTTGCAACTCTGACTTTGAAACTTGTGTTTCTTGCCCTTGTTGTCACACGACTGGGTTTTGGGCTCTTCGGGTTTGGCGGTAGCTTGGTTCACTGATTTGGTAGTGACAGGGGTTGTGGTTTGTTTATCTCTCACACTGTTGTAGTTGAGGCTTGCAGCTAGGCGATAGACTAGCTCTATGGTGTCGGGTCTTGTGGCTTCAATGGTGTCGCGAATAGCAGGGGGAAGACCTTGCAAGTACTTTCTGATAGCACGCTCAGGAGTTGAAACCAGGTGGGGTACAATAATGCTCAACTACTTGAAATGAGTAGTGTAACCAAGGTTATCATCACCAATCTATTTGAGGTGCCAGAACTCTTCCTAAAGCTTCTACTGCTCATGGGGAAGGCCGAACTCGGTCATCATCAGTTCCTTAACCTCAGCCCAAGAAAGGGCGTAGGCGGCTTCATTGGATCGGATGTTACGCTCGTTCGTCCACCAGTGGAGAGCTCTCGCCTGGAGAGCTCTCGCCTGGAAGACGCCAGTAGCGCTTTGGGTTTTTTAGGTTCTTAGGACATTCACTGTTGATGAATGTCACTTCGATGCTATCAAACCACTCGAGCATCTTAGTAACACCATCGTTTCTAGTGAAGGGTTGAGGGTTGCAAGCAGCGAAGTGCTTGTAGTTGAACGAGACAGGCTTAGGTTGGTCGACCTTGGAATCGACTGATGAGTTGGGGGTATTGGTTAAGGTAACCTTGCTCACGATATCAGGTATCAGTCGAGCCATCTGCATAGCCATGAATGCGAGCATCTTCTTGTTGGTGTTTGCCTTGGATCCCTTGTTGGAGTTGGAAAGACGGTTGTAAGACATCTAGAAGATCAAAATAGAGGAAAGGATGAGGCTTGATCTTAATGTTTTGGAAATTTAGCTTGTATCATGTAATATGTCACGTAGCATGTAAATGTTTCTAGAAATTCACATATGCATAACAAGAATTCACATTGCATCATCACAAATAATGATAAAAGAATTGTACATTTAGTTTGTTCACGAAGAATTATTATTGTTTGAGATTGCGAGGAAAGTGTGATACATGTCTTCAACGTTGAAATGAATAGCGTATCAAATGTAAAACACATTAAAATTGATAGATCATAAAAGAGGTTCAATATAAAACATGGAATGTCTCGGAACAAAACTAAGACTTTTCCAAGGTGATCGAAGTCCTTTTGAGTTAGGGAAAACATGCTTTGGCCTAATAGGTAGAATACTCTCACCGACGGGCGGTTAACGATATTCACCCTTCCAGTTACTACATGTCCCTAGTCAATCGAGGATTCGAGACTTTGGCGAGATTGAAAATCGAAGAGTGGGACTAGTTATCAAGATGCGGGTTTCACCCCTAACTTGGTAACATCTTACCCTAGTGTGGTTGGTACTTATCGAACGAACCAAGATATAATCTCGAGTCGTCGATAAGGGTCCACTAGATTATGAAATGGAAATTCCCATCAAGATATGGATATCACTCCTGACTCGATGGTGAAGCTTCGTGCAAAATAACATGTATGGCGGAGTGAAAGTCGTTACCACATGCGGGAATTGTGACATTTGCACATTTTCAGTCCTTCTACAATTCTGAACTTTCAAAAACTTTATCTTTCGAAAGTAATTCGTTAACCGATGCTTAAACGTAATTATTATAATGTAACGTACACTCTGGAACAAGGAAACAAGCTACACATACCCTAAATACCCTTTACATAACATAGATATAAGTTTTGAAGGGTTAAGTTTGACAAAAAACACGTTTATACAAGTCCAGCGACCATTTTCAACAAACTGCAAAAGTCTGCCCATTTTCGTATTTTGAATACGGACCATGTGTAGAAATCCGAACATTTTTGTATTCAATAAAATCTTGTATTTTATTGATAAGAATGCAAAAATGTCAATCGTTGCACAATTTCGGTCATTTTCGTGTTCGATAAAGCGGTGTACGTTATTTGTGAAACGCGTAACCATTCAACCAAACGAACCAACATCCATGATATTTTCGGGTAAATTACATATGCCTTAACACCTTTATATAACCTAAATATTGGGTTAAAAGGGGTTAAAAATGACAAAACATGACAATACAAGTCCTGGGGCTAAATTTGCCAAAAGTTGAAACTTCTGCCCTTGCCAGGGCCATACGGACCGTAAAGGAAAACCCCATATGGTCCGTAAAGGGTCCCCAGCTCATGAGTTTTGTTGGTAGCATGTTATTCAAAGCCTTGCACCCCAAGAACTCGAAATTTCCAGCATCTTTCCACCAATTGACAAGTGTTACACCTTCCTTCTGATCATGACACGTGTTGGACACATGGATTGATCTTAGGAGCTTGAAAACACTATAAATAGCAAGCTAAATCTTCATTCAAACTTGCTTATTTCATAATTTCTTTCTCCCACTCTATTGGAGTTTGCTTCCAGCGTTTGGAGGCCTCCTAATCTGAGTTCTTATAGTGTTCTTCAACACAAGTAAGTACTCTTCCTAGTTCTTTCATTATTTTAGCTATTTTGAGCTAAAAGTCAAATAGTTTGACTTTCGGTTCTGACCATAATGGGTCAAGTCAAAGTTCAATTGAACTTTGCAACGTGATCGTAATCACGAAGGTTATAATCCCTTGCGGTTGCACCTTCTGATTACCACGTTTACTAGGCGAAATGACGAATCAAAGTTTCGGTTAAAGATGCACATAATGTGCATTTTACGACGAAACTATCTTCGGGTATTAAAACCCCATGTTTTGATACCAAATCAGTTGTATAACTTAGTTAGACATGTTCCAACATGTCTAACTCTTCATTTCTAGTTTAGTGCTTTATTAGGGTCGTAAGTTGAGCGGTTTAGACCACCGCTCTGACTTTCGAATTCGACCCGTTTGGTCGATCTTAGTATTCGACCAAGCACATTTTAGTGACCATAATTATATTGGGAATAACCCTCTGAGATTATACCTTATGGTCACGTCGTTTGGTTAGTTATGTGATGAGTTGCTTTTATGTTCTTTTAAATTGACCAAAATACCCTTTTTTGCACATAAGTTGGTTTTAAGCATATGTAACCAAAGTTTTGACATCTAAACTGATGTTATAACATAATCAAACTTGTTTTGGCATGTAAGACTCATCATATGACATATTTAACCACCCGATCTTGTAATTACGCTTATAACCCGTTAAAGTAGCGTAAACTACTTTAACGAGTCATAACGGGTCAAAAGCACTTAGGATCCTTTCCAAATCAGAATGTTAAGCTTATTAAACCGTATCATACAAGTCCCAAAACTCATTTGGTTTGTAAGAGTCCATTCTATCCGATCTCTCGTTCAAAGTCTCGACACACTAACATAAGTTATCTGACATATTGGGAGACGTTTGAGCTTTGTTTATTCCGCTGATCAAGGACACATACGCAATCCCAGGTGAGTACATAGTTCCCCTCTTTTACATATTCAAATGTTTTGGGGTGATTCATATGTGCCTATCACTATTTTCATGATTTCGAAACTACATGATTCTACATACATAGTACTTTAATCTTTTAACGATTTGTAACCATTACCTATGGCTTAAATAATGATTTTCAAAATTTGTAAGACTCTTGTTGGTGTGTATTTGTATTCATGCCTAAAATACATTCATTAACAATGATCAAGCCGATTGGTAGTATGATATAGCGCTATAGAACTTGACACCCCATTCCCGCTTCCTAGGTTTATTTGGAAGTTTGATTAGGGAATGTCTGAAACCAAGTTTACCCCAAATAGATTTACCTTCGTGGTAAATCTATAACGTCAGCGAATAAGGTTTGAATGTATTACCAAACGACCACAATGTGTTCATACAAGTTTTCCAATTAAGACATATAGTTTATTCTTTATTGATTCCATAAACCAAAGTATATTTTGATATACTACCAAAGTATAGTTTGATATACTACCGATTCTTTTATTCATAAACCAAAGTATAGTTTGATATACTACCGATGCTCTCATTCTTAAAACAAAGTATATTTTGATATACCACCAAAGTATAGTTTGATATACTATCGATTCTCTTATTCATGAACCAAAGTATATTTTGATATACTACCAATTCTTTTATTCATAAACTAAAGTATATTTCGATATACTATCAAATCTCTTATTCATAAACCAAAGTATATTTTGATATACTACCGATTCTAGTATTTCATAAACGAAAGTATATTTTGATATACTATCAATCTATTATTTCATAAACCAAAGTATATTTTGATATACTATCAATTCAATTATTTCAAAACTAAAGTATATTTTGATATAATATCAATTTTATTATTTCAAAACCAAAGTATAATTTGCATATACTACAAATCCTTTTTATCAAAAAGCAAAGTATTTTTAGATACCAAATTTTTATCAACGATTCATGGCTATTTTTGAAATCGTTTAATCTTTTTCTTTTAATATCCAAAGCCATGAATCATAATCACAAAACCTATGTTACTCACAGGCATTTTTATGCTAACGTTTTATTTTCACATATGTTGTGAGCCTTAGCTTACCTTAAAACTTGAAAGACAATTGTTTGTATTTGTTTGTTTGGTTCAAAACATTGTAACATATTAATTCAATAAAACAAAACTTTAAATACCATGTGTTGTGAAACAATTTCCTGTAACGTGACTCCCTGATGTTTCCGTGGCGGTTTATTATATTACGCGATTGGGGTGTTACATAGATTGGTATCATAGCCATGGTTATAGGGAATTAGGTTATTAGTAATACTTTTGACCTAGTCTATAACCTTACTAGGACCCTAACGCAAGTTATCTTGTGTAAAGATTCTTAATACAATACCATCACCTATCCTTAGGTGATTACCAAAAACAAAGCATAACTCATCTTTGAAAGTCAAAATTTTTTCCAAAACCTTTACAAGAAATCATCTATCCTTAAATGATTTGTTTTAGGCTCTTAAGCCTTTGATGTTTTCAAAATCTCGTCAAAGTTTGGGCTTTAATTATGTAAACATATGCAATCCGGAAGGGTGGATGCATGTACCCTGAGTTTTCTGTCTAAGGCTAGAGTGTTCGTACAAATCCGCATCACCAGACCAGTCACTCTTACCTGGGAACTCTTGGGGTGAGTGTCCACTTATAGGCTAAAGCATGTGTTCGCGATACATTATAAAGACCCATTTACTTTGATTAGTCACTGTGTCGTTTGTTTGTTTTAAGTAACGAACAAATGATCACAGTCCTTATGCTTCGTCGATATTTTAACATTCATTTTGACTATCCTTTATCAATCTAATTCGTTTTCTCTCATATTTCCCCCTCTCTTTTAGAAATGCCTCCTCGTCGCAAAGCTATTCAGGACGCCGATGTGGCAATTATATTTGAGACATATTCTTTCCTGATGATTCAACAGAATTCTTTTGACTTAGTCAGGAATCTAACAATTTTACCAGATTTCTGGTAAACTTAAGAGACTTTTGATGAAATATCAGAATGTTCATCAGAATTCTGATAATATATCAAACTTCTTCTTGATCACTAGAATTTTCTTTATTTTGTGAGAAAATTGTTTTTGAAGTTTCTTCATATTTCATTTCAACCATTCCCAATTTGCTGACTAAAAAATTGTGTTTTTTCTCATCAAGAGGTTTAGTGAAAAACAACAATTTGGTTTTATGTTGGAACAAGGTACATTTCAGTGTTACCTTTCTCCACGTGGTCTTTTATGAAGTGATATCTGACATCGATATGAAGTATAGGAATTTTCATCAGATTTTCTCCATAGTCTCTCAGCTAAGTCTACATCCATAAAACTTGTGAGTAACAGCTTGCTGCAGCTACATATTCTGATTCAGTTGTGGATGTGGATACACAATTTTGGTTTTTGCTTGCCTAGTATTCTAATCTTTCTCCCAACATCCGACAAGCACTAGATGTGCTTTTTCTGTCAAGTTTACACCCTGCATGATCTGCATCTGTGTGTGTTATTAAGTCCAAATTTGTGCCTTTGGGATACCATAAACCTAGATCATGAGATATTTAAAAACTCTTTTAACTACTTTTAAGTGGGACTGTCACACCCCAACCAATGGCGGAAACATCAGGATGAGACGAAGTGTGAAGATTGCTGGAGATATCATAACACTAATAATTTTGACAATATTTAAATAATCGTTTCATTTCATTTCTAAAGAATCAAGTACAAGGTTTTGAAACAAAGTACAACAACATGAATAATAAAATGATACAATACAAACACAATTCTATCTAAGTGTGTATCTAAGCATCCTACTAGATTCCATGCATCATCAACATCCACCTGTAACATGTTAAAATAAAGTTCAATGCAAAAGCAAAGGCGAGTACACAAGTTTGATACATACATAGCAAAAAGATAAGTTTGAACAATTCCTCATAGCAAGCGTGTGATTCAAGATGAACATTTAAATATGGTATGTGTCTAACATATCAAACCAAGGAAACGCAATATGCTCATGACATAACCGAAGATAAAGAGGCGGGTCGTTAATCCTATAGCGCTACATATGTCACGGTTTGGCTCGTACGAAGTTAATGATAAATTCAACACATAAGATAAATCCAAGTTTAAAGCATCAAGCCATCACGTATACAAGCATGTTATAGGAATGTTCATATGTTTAAGCAAAATGTTCATGTGTAAGTTTGTTGATAGATAAACATGTTACACCCCAAAAGTGGTAAAAGTAAAAAGGGGGAAATACGAGTATACTCACAATATTGCAATTTCTTCCGATTATCCAAGTGTTGACGAGTGTACGATTTAGGATGATGGAACACCGAGGTCACCCTATATGGGCAAACGATGGTGCATGAGTAAACGGGATTCCAAGAGAGCGATCGAGAGTGCTTATCCTAGATATTTATAATATAATGAATTTGTTATTAATCACAGGCTTAAAAGAAAGAATAATCCTAATATTTATGTTTTGCACATTGTGAAGTTCGTAAATTATATTTTATCTCAATAAAATTTATTGTTATAAAAAGGATTATTCATGTTATTAATTTAGAGATTTGGTTAGAAAAGAAAACGAATCGAAATAATAAAAAAAGGAAATCGTTTTGAAATTAAACACGTATTATTTCGTGGATTTTTACGAAAAACGGGCAGAGTTCCCTCTGTTTTTGGACGATCCCGACAACACATGTTGTCATTTAAATTTGTCAAAACTCATCAATTTAATAACAATGATTAAGTACGGAACGATACGGATCAATAAGTTATAAAATTAATTAATATATATATATATATATATATTTCTATGTTCAAGTTTTATAAACACGGTTAGCGTTCGAATAGTTAGGTTTTACAAGTTTATTAGTCGATTAAAATGATAACTAAATATAAAACAATATAACATTCGCGTCATTAGTTCACCGCGGCTCGCGTTTAAATAACATTAACACACTAATTTAATGAGCTTCAAGACATTAGAATTTACCGAACATCGAATCTGCCGGTTTGACCGGCGTTGACCGTTTGACCAGATTTGACCATGGTTGACTGGTTTGACCGAAGTCCAAAACGAAAACCCGACTGAGCTGTTGACTGACGTTGCTCCGAACTCGAGACCGAGTCTGACCCGCTGCTGCCTTGGTAAACCGAACAATGAGTCTAGACACGAGCCAAGTACGACCCCAAATCAAAACTGAGCGGAAGTTGGAACAAGTAAAATAAAAAGAAAGTTTGAACCCAAAGCTAACCTGAACTGAATCGAGAACAAAGCTGAGCCAAGAATCGAACTGGAACCGGACGTCGAATCTGACTCGAATAGAACCGAGCCGAAGTACGCCTGAATTTGACCAGATTTGACCAGCTTTAACTAATGTTAACCGGGTTTAACCAAACCCGAACATCGAACCCAATTCCGCCGAACCTGACCGAGACTCGAGCCGGAACCGAAACTGAAATACAAAACAATCGGTTTGAATCTGGATTTAAGTAGATAAGAAAGAAAAAAAATGAATCAAAGCTGAATCAGAAAATAAACAAACCTGAAGTGTTGACGAAAATCGAGCCACATCAATAGCTCCACCACTGCCGCCGACAGTGGCGTCGGCCACCACCTGCAGAGAGAAAGGGAGAGAAGCGAGAGGTAGAGGGTGGTTGTGGATGGTCGGAGGAGAAGGGGGCGCTGGAGAGCCGCCGCCGCTAGTTCTTCCGGTGTCTCCGTCGAAGAAGACACGAGGGAGAGAAAGTGATGGAGAAGGGGAGTTAGGTGGGTGTTTAGGGTGAACCGACGCCGGAGAAGCACGGGGGTGGAGGATGAAGGAGGTCAGGTGGGTGTTCGCCGCGGTGTGTTGTCGGAAATCCGCCCGGAGTTGCTCCGGTCGCTGGAGACAGGGGAGAGAAGAAGGGGGTGTCTTGCGGCTGATGCTCTCAAATGTTAGGGTTTAGGGTATTTTATGTATTCAAGTAAATACACAAATGGTCCCTTAACTTAAAGGGTTAATTAAATGGTCACATTAACTTGGTTAAAGTTGATCTCATAGAACTAACTCGGTTAACTAAATGACCTTTAAATTATTTAAGTTAATTAATTAATTAATTAATATGTAGATTTGTTTTTTTTTACGAAAATAGATAATTAATTACACACTTAATTAACCATAAAAAAAAACTTTTCGATGGTTATTTATTTGCGAAAAATCTACATTGGTTCAACTTTAGGGTTCGAATTACAAAACGGGTCGGTTTTCGGGAATCCATTTTGACGGATGTTACAGTCTCCCCTACTTTAGGAGATTTCGTCCTCGAAATCTAAGAAGAAGACCTTCGAAAAGATGACATCTAAAGATTCAAAAGAGAGAATAAATGGGACTCGATCGCGAGCAGGGTTCGTATAAAGAATAAAGGAGAATAATAGGAGTATAAAAGTGAACGATTGATTTTAAATACACAAATGCGAGTATAAGAATAGTGTAAGTACTGGATAGACGAAAGCGATGTGTTAAGAATGAGGTCTCGTCGGGGATAATCGGATATAATGCGTTTGTGAGTTGTTTAAAGTTTGAATTAGGTCCAAAAGGTCTGCAAAACACTGAATTTCTCACGGCACGTTTTACGAAAGTTTGGTAATATGGTGGAAACACTTATATATAGGAAGTACCTGTGGCGTATCCACCATGTTTTGACCACATTACGTCCGTTTCGTATTCGGTGTCATGTTACGTTCCGTGTCTTACCATACACAGTAGTACACTCTATGGTTCTCATACGCCTGTCACTATAATCCCGTGTGCACCCGCGTTTATTTTGATTGTCGCATGATCCGCATAGCTTGTACTAGTTGTGTATGAATCAGGGTATACATAAAAGGATAAGGATGTGTACGTATAAGAACATAGTATGTAAGCAAGTCCATGCTTAAGTATGTGTGGGGCCCACGTAAGCGAATCCTTCGGGTTCCGCTCGCGTAGGGGTACGAATGTATGATTCACGAATGAAAGTATGAGCATAGATATGAAACGTATGAGTGGTATGAATATAAGTATAAGCATGAAACGTATGAGTATAAGTATGAATACGATTATAAGTATAAGCATAAAATGCATAGTTATGAATATGCGTGTGAGTGTGAGTATGAATACTAATGATTGCGTATATCGTATTAATTGAAAACATAACAAATTTAAGCACGTAAAAGTGCTCAAAAGGTTGCGCATGTAAATACGAACGATATAAATGGGATTGTCGCAATGAAACGACTAAAACGTGTATGATGATATGAATGTATAGTTGTTTAAACGAAACGTTGAGTTTATCAAATCAAATTTAGATTGAGCATGATTTGAAGGGTAGAATATAGTTTGTATATGTAAAGGAACATAAAGTACTCATTGGTTATGCATAACGTATTTTGTAACAAATGGAAATGCTACCTTTGTTTTAAAAAGAGTTTACGTAATCCGAAGATGGTCGGTCCCCATGAAGTCTTCTTGCCCACGTGTTTTGAAAATCGGTGTAGGAAAAGGTTTTCGAAAAGAAAAGTAAGTTGTTTCATCAAAACAAGAAATTTTGAAGTTAGGAGGTTCTTGTGAAAACGTTGATTCCTTAGAAAAAAAATTTAGCAAAGGTCTTAGTGTTCATTGCAAAGGGTTTTGACAAATGATTCGTTGATGTTGAAATAATCTTTGGTAAAACGATCTTATAATATCTATAAGGTCTTATAAGTAATTGAGAAAGGTTAGTTTGGATTCGATTAAGAATGGGATTCTCTAGTATGACGATATAATGTGAGCGTGTTTTAGTGATTAAGTCGAATATGAAGTTCATGGGCAAGAGTTTCATTGGACCAATTAAATTGATAGGTAGCATTTCGTAAGGTTTGGAAATTTGTGTAGTAAAACGTTTAAGATATGTTCAAGAATCTCGTGTATATGAGTAAGTGAAAGTAGGTTGTAGGATAAGAAGTACGTTTGATAAAACAATGTATTTTGAATTTAATATAGGTAGGTATTTCGATAAATGATAAATGACTTAGGTATAAGACATGATCGGATTTGCCTAATAGGACATTTTGAGGTAAAGTTTTGGTAACGATCACCTAGGTAAGGGAATCACCCCTAACTCGTCGGTGAGGTCGTTTTAAGAAAAGAAGGAGTGGAGCTAATCGTCAAGGTAAGGAAATCACTCCTATCTCGATGGTATGCCTCCATTTTGGCGTTACAAAGAATGCAAACAAAATTGAGTGACGTTTTGAAATCATGCATATGTATAAATGTATTAAAAAGATTTAATATGTTGTGTGTGTGTGAGGAGTAAATATCGAAGGTAAATTCGAATTCGAAAGATTGCATCGTATAAAATAAATAGTAGAACACATGTTGGATTAAAATTTGGGATGGTTCCAAAACGGAACTTTGACTAACCAAAGTGGTCGAAAAGTCTTTCGAGTTTGAGGAGCATGCTTTGGCCTAATAGGTAAAATACTCTCGCCGACAAGTCGGTTAACGGTAATTACCCTTCCGGTTACTACATGTCCCAAATCAATCGAAATTTCGAGACTTGGCGGGATTTATGAAAAATTCAAGGAGTGGAACTAGTCGACAAGGTACGGGTTTCACCCCTAACTTGACGATTTCGTATCCTAAGTGTGGTTGGTACTCGTCGGGTCAAAAATTAATTTCAACACTTTGACGAGGGTCCACTAGAATTTGAAATTTGAATTTCTCCATCAAGGTGAGGATTTCACTCCTATCTTGATGGTGAATTTCATGAAAAAAAAAGTAGGTGGATTGAGGTTCGTTCACCAAATTGTGGGTTTCACGCCTATTTTGGTGAAGTCGTCTCGTTTGTGTATTACGAGTGGCTTTGAGGTTCGTATAATTGAGTAAAAGACGTATGCTCAAAATGGTACCAACAAGTATAAGCATACTAAGTATTGCAAGAAATAATATGAAAAGGCACTTCAAGAATAGCACATAAGGATGGAATAATGCAACAAGTATTAACAAACAAAGCAAGTATTAACACAAAAGTGGCATATATGTTTAAAAGGCCAAAAGCAAGTAAACAAGGAGTAAATAATGTATCATGCAAGTGGTTCAAGCAAAACATAAGAATAAGGCTCTAGAACTATAGACTAGGTTAAAGCATTCCTACTTTTCCTAATTCCCTATAGTTATGGCTCTGATACCAATCTGTCACACCCCAACCAATGGCGGAAACATCGGGATGAGACGAAGTGTGAAGATTGCTCGAGACATCATAACGCTAATAATTGTGACAATATTTAAATAATCGTTTCATTTCATTTCTAAAGAATGAAGTACAAGGTTTTGAAACAAAGTACAACAACATGAATAATAAAATGATACAATACAAATACAATTCTTTCTAAGTGTGTATCTAAGCATCCTACTAGATTCCATGCATCGTCAACATCCACCTGTAACATGTTAAAATAAAGTTCAATGCAAAAGCAAAGGCGAGTAAACAAGTTTGATACATACATAGCAAAAAGATAAGTTTGAACAATTCCTCATAGCAAGCGTGTGATTCAAGATGAACATTTAAATATGGTATGTGTCTAACATATCAAACCAAGGAAACGCAATATGCTCATGACATAACCGAAGATAAAGAGGCGGGTCGTTAATCCTATAGCGCTACATATGTCACGGTTTGGCTCGTACGAAGTTAATGATAAATTCAACACATAAGATAAATCCAAGTTTAAAGCATCAAGCCATCACGTATACAAGCATGTTATAGGAATGTTCATATGTTTAAGCAAAATGTTCATGTGTAAGTTTGTTGATAGATAAACATGTTACACCCCAAAAGTGGTAAAAGTAAAAAGGGGGAAATACGAGTATACTCACAATATTGCAATTTCTTCCGATTATTCAAGTGTTGACGAGTGTACGATTTAGGATGATGGAACACCGAGGTCACCCTATATGGGCAAACGATGGTGCATGAGTAAACGGGATTCCAAGAGAGCGATCGAGAGTGCTTATCCTAGATATTTATAATATAATGAATTTGTTATTAATCACAGGCTTAAAAGAAAGAATAGTCCTAATATTTATGTTTTGCATAATGTGAAGTTCGTAAATTATATTTTATCTCAATAAAATTTATTGTTATAAAAAGGATTATTCATGTTATTAATTTAGAGATTTGGTTAGAAAAGAAAACGAATCAAAATAATAAAAAAGGAAATCGTTTTGAAATTAAACACGTATTATTTCGTGGATTTTTACGAAAAACGGGCAGAGTTCCCTTTGTTTTTGGACGATCCCGACAACACATGTTGTCATTTAAATTTGTCAAAACTCATCAATTTAATAACAATGATTAAGTACGGAACGATACGGATCAATAAGTTATAAAATTAATATATATATATATATATATATATATATATATATATATATATATATATATATATATATATTGTGACAACTCAAAATTTAGAACCTTTCCTGTATCTCGATGTAACATGCTTGAACATTTTGTGACTAAGTTAACTTGTTGAAGTTACTAATAAATGTGAACCTTTTATGTGATATGTGTTTTGCTTGTGTGTATGTACATATATATATATATATATATATATATATATATATATATATATATATATATATATATATATATATATATATATATATATATATATATATATATATATATATGCGTGTTCTATGCGAGCCGAGAACCCGACTCGAGACCATAAGGTCTCGAGTGAACAGTGACCCTTAGGCCGGTTTGGGCCTTTGGCCGGTTGGGCCACTTGGGCCGTAAACCCTCATCCGAAACCCTTAGGGTGCACCACTTGAACTAGCATATATATCACCCCTCTAGCCAACTTTGCCATTCTTTGGGCAACCATACACACTCACTCTCACACACTCTTCTACTTTCCCTCACAAACACTCCCTCATTCTCGGATTTGGACTCTTGGATCGGTTCACACACACAATCGGTTGGAAGCTCACACACATCCTCGAAACCCATCAACCGGTTAGTGTTTATGATGTTTATTGTCGATGCTAGTATGATAGAATGTTTATTGTGTTTGTGGTGTTAAATGATAGTATGAATGACATGATTTAACTAAGTATAGTTGTAAGTGTGTTGATGCTCTTGTGATTCGGATGTGTATGATGAAGTTTTGATTTGAGTTGTTTGTTACTATACTTGTCTAAGAAATGAAAACCAAGATTTATAAGTTATGTGTACACATGAATAATATTTCGGTTCAATGATGATATGTATGATGAAAGTATCGATTACATGCTTGTCTTAGGAATTGTTGCATATGTTGTTGCTTGGAAAATGGGTTTGATGTTAGCTTAGAAACTATAGTTTTGTCCGAATATGCATAAGGTTGAATGAAGGTTATTTATGCTTTGAATGTTGAAGAACATGAAGAAAAGTATGAATATCATATGAATGTGTGTTGAATATTTGAATTCTGCAATGTTTGATCCGATTTGGTTAGTTTTTAGACAAAGAAACATGTTTATGTGGATAGTACACAAATAGGGTGCATGCAATTGGAATTCTATTGGATAGTACAACTGTGCAGAATCAGCGACTGTTGGGGAGTCGAAACCCCTGGTTGCGACTCGCAACCACAACATTACAAGCCGAGACCGCCAGTTGCGATATAGGTTACGAGTCCTGTTGCGACTCGAAACCATAACATGACCAACCGAAACCATAGTTGCGACATAGGTTGCGACTCGCAACCACCTATGATCAACATAAACAGCATGACCCGCAACCATGCTTGCGAGTTCGGTTGCGACTCGAGACCTCTAGTCTCGACTCGAGACTGCAGGCTGGACTTACATGATTTGGGCCTAAGTTAGTGGGCCGAATATGTGGACTTCTGTGAACTGTAATTGTGTATACGTGTACTGTCTGGGCTGGCCTGCTACTACGAGCCCAACTGTTCGGGCTTTATACTTAGACTTTGGGTTGTATTTGATTGTTAACTGTGAAACTTGTTGTGAACTATCGATGAACTGCCATACTAGAACGTGTATGCCATGACTACTACTTGTACGTGCACTGCTTGGTTTGAATCTGATTATAAGTGGTATCTATGTTAGGACGTAATTGACTACTTGCGACTTGATTGACCTTTCTGTGATTAACTGCCGAGCAAACCAAGGTGAGTTCACACCCTCTACAAAGCATGGGATTCCCTGGGTTGGGAACGGGGTTAAGGAACGTGGATTCCTCGTCCTCCTTGGGTAGGACAGCTATGGTTCAGGAATGTGATTCCTCGTCCGGATGGACGGATAACTCGTACTAGACCAAAACTCTATCACGAAGTCCCTCCTTTTTGTATCGACTTAATCGCCGGGCCAATGGCGAGCGGGTCATTAGTTAGATAGCGCTATTTAGGTCTGACAAACCTCACACCGTGCCGCAGAGGACGGGCGTGAACTAATGGATCTGGGGCACGTCAATGATGATAGACATTGACGGTTTTCAGGGCACATAAACATGACTACAGTCAGCAGTCGATATGGTAACGAGTCTAGTGTACGCATGGGGTAGCCCCCCACGGCCGAAATGCCTGATAACTATTATGGGGTAGCCCCCACGGCTGGAATGCCAGAGTAACTGGGAATGATTAAGTCACGTTTTTAAACTATGGGGTAACCCCCACGGCAGGATGCCAGTTAAAGGAAATTGTTTTCGAAACAACTAAAACGAACACCCAACTGTGAACTCACTCAACTAGTTGTTGACTCGTTACTACATGCTTTGCAGGACCATAGGTACTCAGCTGGAGCTTACATGGAGGAGAGTCGTTGTGGGACACGGATTGCTGCGTGCCATGTTCTATTTGAAAACATTTGAACTTATGTCATAACTTTAAACTTATGCTTCCGCTTACAACTTAAACTTGGTTTTGTTGGAACACCAATCGTATTGGTTAAACTTTTATGATTAATTATGTGCTTGTTCAGTATGATTGGTGGCTGGATCCTGGTCAGTCACGCCTCCAAGCGGTAGTACTCCGCGGGTGGATTTTGGGGGTGTGACAGATTGGTATCAGAGCCATTGGTTATAGTGAACTAGGTTTTAATAAAGGGGAAACGTTTTTGTTAAAACCAGACTATAACCGGTATAGTGCTCAACGGTCCACGACGACGCTCCACTCTACATGCAAGGCTCGACATTCTAGGTGATATGATATGTGTATATTGCCTACTTGTTAGTTACGTAGTACATTGCCCATAGTATGCTTGATTAGTATAATTACTGTTGCTTGAACGTATGCGTGCTTACTCTATCCTACCATCGTACTTTCGCGGACCTCTCTCACTCGTATTACTCTTGTCATGAAGAATCATGTCTGGACGCGTTAACATGACACAATCCCAGTTGACCGCACTGATCAACGAACGAGTTGCCGCAGCACTTGCAGCAGCACACGCAGGAGGTATATCCTGCAGCCCGAACTTATCCTAGGATCTTTAGGATCCTACTCTTGTGAACCAACCTTTGTGTTAAACTCTGTCTTTCTTTCACCTACCTTAGGTCAATATGCTCAGGCACCGGTGTGCACTTTTAAGACCTTTATGGACTGCCGACCCACTACTTTTAGCGGAACTGAAGGAGCAGTAGGTCTCCTACACTGGTTTGAGAAACTAGAATCTGTGTTCGAAATGTGTGAATGCCCTGAAGCGCGCAGGGTGAAGTATGCTACTGGTACTCTCGAGGGTTTGGCCCTCACGTGGTGGAATGCTCAAGTGCAAATGCTGGGGTTGGTTGCTGCCAACGCCACCCCATGGGAAACTTTCAAGGAAATGATCAGGGAGGAATACTGCAGTCGCGATGACATTCATAAGTTGGAAGACGAGTTCTACAACCTCAAGATGACGGGGTCAGAGATTGAGGCATACACTAAGAGATCGCATGAGCTTGCATTGTTGTGTCCTACTATGGTGGACCCTCCGTATAAGCGAATTGAACTCTATCTCAAGGGCTTGGTGCCAGAGATCCAAAGTCATGTGACTTCAGCAAACTTGACCACTATCCAGCAGGTTGTTCAGTTGGCTCACCGTCTTACTGACCAAGCGGTGGAGCAGAACAAGTTACCAAAGCGCATTGGTGCTGCAACTACTTCTGGTACCTCTAGTGAGAACAAACGGAAATGGGATGGAACTTCAAGAAAGGGTTCAACTTCGGTGCAATCTCAGTCTCAGCAGAGAAAGGCTGACGACCACAAGAGCCCCAGTCAGCAATCGTCTGGTGGTCAAAGTCATGGTGGGTACAAGGGGAATCACCCCAAATGCAATCGTTGCAACCTACACCACAGTGGGCCATGCACCAGGGGCAACTGTCATCGGTGCAACAAGCCTGGTCATGTTGCAAAGGATTGCAGGAACGCATACCCCGCCAATCAGAATCGTCAGCAACCTCAACAGAATCAGCGGCAGCAACAGGGTAACAACAAAGGATGCTTTCAGTGTGGAGCTGAAGGCCACTTCAAGAAAGATTGTCCCCAACCGAACCAGAACAACAACAACAACAATCAGGGGAATGGTAACAATGGGAACCACAACAACAACAATGGTGCCAGGGGGCGAGTGTTCGTGATTGGTCAAGGTGAAGCAAGGAATGATCCCAACGTGGTGACGGGTAAGTTCCTTCTCGACGACTTTTATGTTACAGTCTTATTTGATTCGGGTGCCGATACTAGCTATGTGTCACTAGAAGTTAGTAAAATGCTTAAGCGTATTCCCACACCCCTGAGCGACAAGCACACCGTAGAGCTAGCTAATGGTAAGAGTTTGGAGGCCTCACACGTAGTCAAAGGTTGCAAACTTGTCCTCGCTAACCAGACTTTCTCTATTGACCTTATTCCTATCGTCTTGGGTAGTTTCGACGTTGTCATTGGGATGGATTGGTTATCCCAACACCGAGCAGAAATTCTTTGCAACGAGAAGATCGTTCATATTCCTGATTCGGGTAGTGAACCTCTCATGATTCGTGGCGACAAGAGAAGTGCTGTTGAAAACATCATCTCTCTCCTTAAGGCCCAGAAGTGCTTACGAAAGGGCCACACAGCGATATTGGCTCTAGTTACTGACACCACAGAGAAAGAGAAGAAGCTAGAAGATTTTCCAGTTGTACGTGACTATCCTGAGGTATTCCCTGAGGAATTACCTGGTCTTCCACCCCATCGCCAAGTCGAATTTCAGATTGAACTAGCTCCTGGAGCTGCGCCTATAGCTCGTGCACCTTATCGATTAGCTCCATCAGAGTTGGAAGAACTCTCTACGCAACTACAAGAACTCTTGGGTAAGGGTTTTATTCGTCCTAGCTCATCGCCTTGGGGAGCTCCGGTGCTATTTGTGAAGAAGAAGGATGGTACCTTCAGAATGTGTATCGACTATCGTGAACTCAACAAGGTAACTGTGAAGAACCGTTATCCTCTACCGCGCATTGACGACTTGTTCGACCAGTTGCAGGGGTCGAGCTACTATTCAAAGATCGATCTGAGATCGGGATATCACCAGCTGAGAGTTCGAGAAGAGGATGTCTCTAAGACAGCCTTTAGAACTCGATATGGGCACTATGAGTTTCTGGTCATGCCGTTTGGGCTGACGAACGCACCCGCAGTTTTCATGGACTTGATGAATCGAGTGTGCAAGCCTTACCTGGACAAGTTCGTTATAGTCTTCATCGACGACATCCTGATCTATTCTAAGAGTCAGGAGGAGCACGAACAGCATCTACGACTTATTTTGGAGCTTCTTCGAACAGAACAGCTTTACGCAAAGTTCTCGAAATGCGACTTCTGGCTTCGTGAGGTCCATTTCCTAGGCCACGTGGTAAACAAGGATGGGATTCACGTTGATCCATCCAAAGTGGACTCTATTAAGAACTGGCCTGCACCGCGCACACCAAAGGAAATTCGCCAATTCTTGGGATTGGCAGGTTACTACAGGAGATTCATTAAGGATTTTTCTAAGATCGCGCAGCCTCTCACCTCGCTAACGCAGAAAGGCGTTGTTTATCATTGGGGAAATGCACAAGAATTAGCCTTTCAACATCTAAAGGATAGACTTTGTAGTGCACCTATCCTTTCACTGCCAGAGGGCACAGACGATTTTGTGGTTTACTGTGATGCATCAATTCAAGGTCTTGGTTGTGTATTGATGCAACGAGATAAAGTCATAGCCTACGCCTCACGCCAACTCAATGTTCATGAAAAGAACTACACTACGCATGATTTGGAGCTGGGAGCTGTCGTTTTCGCACTTAAGTTATGGCGGCATTACCTGTACGGAACCAAGTGCGCCATCTACACCGACCACAGGAGCCTAGAGCACATATTCAAGCAGAAGGAACTGAATATGCGGCAACGACAATGGGTCGAGCTGCTAAATGACTATGAGTGCTCCATCAGGTATCACCCGGGCAAGGCGAATGTTGTGGCCGACGCCCTAAGTCGAAAGGACACTGCGCCTAAGCGCGTAAGAGCTTTACAACTCACGATCCATTCTAGTCTACCTTCACAAATACGAGCTGCTCAGATAGAAGCACTGAAACCAGAAAACGTAAGGGCCGAAGCCCTACGCGGGTCGAGACAACGCTTAGAGCAGAAGGAAGACGGTGCTTACTACGTGACAGGACGCATTTGGGTCCCACACTATGGTGACTTACGAGAACTTGTGATGGATGAAGCGCACAAATCTCGCTACTCGGTACACCCTGGTTCGGATAAAATGTACCACGATATTAAAACTACGTATTGGTGGCCTAGCATGAAGGCCCACATAGCAACTTACGTCAGCAAGTGTTTGACTTGTGCGCGAGTCAAGACGGAATATCAGAAACCCTCAGGTTTACTACAACAACCAGAGATACCACAATGGAAGTGGGAGCAAATTTCCATGGACTTCGTTACTGGCCTACCTAGATCCCAGCGTGGAAACGATACTATTTGGGTGATCGTGGATCGACTCACGAAATCCGCACACTTCTTGGCAATTAAGGAAACGGATAAATTCTCCACTCTAGCGGAGATATATCTCAAGGAAGTTGTTTCGAGGCACGGGGTGCCCACCTCTATCATCTCTGATCGAGATGCACGTTTTACTTCGGAACTGTGGCAGGCAATGCACAAGTCTTTTGGCTCACGTCTAGATATGAGCACAGCGTATCACCCACAGACGGACGGGCAGTCCGAGCGCACCATTCAAACCTTAGAAGACATGCTACGTGCATGTGTAATCGACTTTGGCAACAGCTGGGAAAGGCATCTACCACTCGTGGAATTCTCGTATAATAACAGCTACCACACTAGCATTAAAGCTGCTCCATTTGAGGCATTGTACGGACGTAAATGCCGGTCACCTCTTTGTTGGGCAGAGGTGGGGGATAGTCAAATCACCGGGCCAGAACATGTGGTAGACACTACTGAGCGGATTGCTCAAATACGACAACGCATGGCGGCCGCTCGAGACCGTCAGAAGGCCTACGCCGATAAGGGCAGGAAACCACTTGAGCTCCAGGTTGGGGAGCGGGTATTACTCAAAGTTTCACCCTGGAAGGGTGTGGTTCGTTTTGGTAAACGAGGCAAACTCAACCCACGATACGTTGGACCTTTCGAGATCATTGAGAAAATAGGCAAGGTGGCCTACAGACTGAACTTACCAGCAGAACTCGGTGCAGTTCACAACGTTTTCCACGTGTCGAATCTGAAGAAGTGTCTGTCAGATGAGACCCACGTAGTTCCTCTGAAGGAACTCACGATCGACGAACAGTTGAAATTCGTCGAGGAACCAGTCGAAATCACGGACCGGGATGTTAAGGTCCTCAAGAGCACTAGAATACCTCTCGTTCGAGTTCGTTGGAACTCACGTCGCGGCCCAGAGTTCACCTGGGAGCGCGAAGACCGGATGAAACAAAAGTATCCCCAACTGTTTGCAAACGATACAACCACTACTGAGGCTGAAGCTACGGAATTTCGGGACGAAATTCCAGATCAACGGGGGGAGGATGTGACACCCCAGGAAAACCGGGAAAACCTTACAACTTAACTAGCTTCCTCAGTGAGTGCCATCAAATTTCGGGACGAAATTTCTTTCAACTTGGGGATGATGTGACAACTCGAAATTTAGAACCTTTCCTGTATCTCGATGTAACATGCTTGAACATTTTGTGACTAAGTTAACTTGTTGAAGTTACTAATAAATGTGAACCTTTTATGTGATATGTGTTTTGCTTGTGTGTATGTACATATATATATATATATATATATATATATATATATATATATATATATATATATATATATATATATATATATATATATATATATATATATATATATATATATATATATGCGTGTTCTATGCGAGCCGAGAACCCGACTCGAGACCATAAGGTCTCGAGTGAACAGTGACCCTTAGGCCGGTTTGGGCCTTTGGCCGGTTGGGCCACTTGGGCCGTAAACCCTCATCCGAAACCCTTAGGGTGCACCACTTGAACTAGCATATATATCACCCCTCTAGCCAACTTTGCCATTCTTTGGGCAACCATACACACTCACTCTCACACACTCTTCTACTTTCCCTCACAAACACTCCCTCATTCTCGGATTTGGACTCTTGGATCGGTTCACACACACAATCGGTTGGAAGCTCACACACATCCTCGAAACCCATCAACCGGTTAGTGTTTATGATGTTTATTGTCGATGCTAGTATGATAGAATGTTTATTGTGTTTGTGGTGTTAAATGATAGTATGAATGACATGATTTAACTAAGTATAGTTGTAAGTGTGTTGATGCTCTTGTGATTCGGATGTGTATGATGAAGTTTTGATTTGAGTTGTTTGTTACTATACTTGTCTAAGAAATGAAAACCAAGATTTATAAGTTATGTGTACACATGAATAATATTTCGGTTCAATGATGATATGTATGATGAAAGTATCGATTACATGCTTGTCTTAGGAATTGTTGCATATGTTGTTGCTTGGAAAATGGGTTTGATGTTAGCTTAGAAACTATAGTTTTGTCCGAATATGCATAAGGTTGAATGAAGGTTATTTATGCTTTGAATGTTGAAGAACATGAAGAACAGTATGAATATCATATGAATGTGTGTTGAATATTTGAATTCTGCAATGTTTGATCCGATTTGGTTAGTTTTTAGACAAAGAAACATGTTTATGTGGATAGTACACAAATAGGGTGCATGCAATTGGAATTCTATTGGATAGTACAACTGTGCAGAATCAGCGACTGTTGGGGAGTCGAAACCCCTAGTTGCGACTCGCAACCACAACATTACAAGCCGAGACCGCCAGTTGCGACATAGGTTACGAGTCCTGTTGCGACTCGAAACCATAACATGACCAACCGAAACCATAGTTGCGACATAGGTTGCGACTCGCAACCACCTATGATCAACATAAACAGCATGACCCGCAACCATGCTTGCGAGTTCGGTTGCGACTCGAGACCTCTAGTCTCGACTCGAGACTGCAGGCTGGACTTACATGATTTGGGCCTAAGTTAGTGGGCCGAATATGTGGACTTCTGTGAACTGTAATTGTGTATACGTGTACTGTCTGGGCTGGCCTGCTACTACGAGCCCAACTGTTCGGGCTTTATACTTAGACTTTGGGTTGTATTTGATTGTTAACTGTGAAACTTGTTGTGAACTATCGATGAACTGCCATACTAGAACGTGTATGCCATGACTACTACTTGTACGTGCACTGCTTGGTTTGAATCTGATTATAAGTGGTATCTATGTTAGGACGTAATTGACTACTTGCGACTTGATTGACCTTTCTGTGATTAACTGCCGAGCAAACCAAGGTGAGTTCACACCCTCTACAAAGCATGGGATTCCCTGGGTTGGGAACGGGGTTAAGGAACGTGGATTCCTCGTCCTCCTTGGGTAGGACAGCTATGGTTCAGGAATGTGATTCCTCGTCCGGATGGACGGATAACTCGTACTAGACCAAAACTCTATCACGAAGTCCCTCCTTTTTGTATCGACTTAATCGCCGGGCCAATGGCGAGCGGGTCATTAGTTAGATAGCGCTATTTAGGTCTGACAAACCTCACACCGTGCCGCAGAGGACGGGCGTGAACTAATGGATCTGGGGCACGTCAATGATGATAGACATTGACGGTTTTCAGGGCACATAAACATGACTACAGTCAGCAGTCGATATGGTAACGAGTCTAGTGTACGCATGGGGTAGCCCCCCCACGGCCGAAATGCCTGATAACTATTATGGGGTAGCCCCCACGGCTGGAATGCCAGAGTAACTGGGAATGATTAAGTCACGTTTTTAAACTATGGGGTAACCCCCACGGCAGGATGCCAGTTAAAGGAAATTGTTTTCGAAACAACTAAAACGAACACCCAACTGTGAACTCACTCAACTAGTTGTTGACTCGTTACTACATGCTTTGCAGGACCATAGGTACTCAGCTGGAGCTTACATGGAGGAGAGTCGTTGTGGGACACGGATTGCTGCGTGCCATGTTCTATTTGAAAACATTTGAACTTATGTCATAACTTTAAACTTATGCTTCCGCTTACAACTTAAACTTGGTTTTGTTGGAACACCAATCGTATTGGTTAAACTTTTATGATTAATTATGTGCTTGTTCAGTATGATTGGTGGCTGGATCCTGGTCAGTCACGCCTCCAAGCGGTAGTACTCCGCGGGTGGATTTTGGGGGTGTGACATATATATATATATTTCTATGTTCAAGTTTTATAAACACGGTTAGCGTTCGAATAGTTAGGTTTTACAAGTTTATTAGTCGATTAAAATGATAACTAAATATAAAACAATATAACATTCGCGTCATTAGTTCACCGCGGCTCGCGTTTAAATAACATTAACACACTAATTTAATGAGCTTCAAGACATTAGAATTTACCGAACATCGAATCTGCCGGTTTGACCGGCGTTGACCGTTTGACCAGATTTGACCATGGTTGACTGGTTTGACCGAAGTCCAAAACGAAAACCCGACTGAGCTGTTAACTGACGTTGCTCCGAACCCGAGACCGAGTCTGACCCGCTGCTGCCTTGGTAAACCGAACAATGAGTCTAGACACGAGCCAAGTACGACCCCAAATCAAAACTGAGCGGAAGTTGGAACAAGTAAAATAAAAAGAAAGTTTGAACCCAAAGCTAACCTGAACTGAATCGAGAACAAAGCTGAGCCAAGAATCAAACAGGAACCGGACATCGAATCTGACTCGAATAGAACCGAGCCGAAGTACGCCTGAATTTGACCAGATTTGACCAGCTTTAACTAATGTTAACCGGGTTTAACCAAACCCGAACATCGAACCCGATTCCGCCGAACCTGACCGAGACTCGAGCCGGAACCGAAACTGAAATACAAAACAATCGGTTTGAATCTGGATTTGAGTAGATAAGAAAGAAAAAAAAATGAATCAAAGCTGAATCAGAAAATAAACAAACCTGAAGTGTTGACGGAAATCGAGCCACATCAATAGCTCCACCACTGCCGCCGACAGTGGCGTCGGCCACCACCTGCAGAGAGAAAGGGAGAGAAGCGAGAGGTGGAGGGTGGTTGTGGATGGTCGGAGGAGAAGGGGGCGCTGGAGAGCCGCCGCCGCTAGTTCTTCCGGTGTCTCCGTCGAAGAAGAAACGAGGGAGAGAAAGTGATGGAGAAGGGGAGTTAGGTGGGTGTTTAGGGTGAACCGATGCCGGAGAAGCACGGGGGTGGAGGATGAAGGAGGTCAGGTGGGTGTTCGCCGCGGTGTGTTGTCGGAAATCCGCCCGGAGTTGCTCCGGTCGCCGGAGACAGGGGAGAGAAGAAGGGGGTGTCTTGCGGCTGATGCTCTCAAATGTTAGGGTTTAGGGTATTTTATGTATTCAAGTAAATACACAAATGGTCCCTTAACTTAAAGGGTTAATTAAATGGTCACATTAACTTGGTTAAAGTTGATCTCTTAGAACTAACTCGGTTAACTAAATGACCTTTAAATTATTTAAGTTAATTAATTAATTAACTAATATGTAGATTTGTTTTTTTTTTACGAAAATAGATAATTAATTACACACTTAATTAACCATAAAAAAAACTTTTCGATGGTTATTTATTCGCGAAAAATCTACATTGGTTCAACTTTAGGGTTCGAATTTCAAAACGGGTCGGTTTTCGGGAATCCATTTTGACGGATGTTACAGGGACACTTTAGGATTACATTGGTATCTTGCCACAAAACAAGTTGAAAACATGATATCTGGTCTACTAGTAGTTAAGTATAACAATGATCCTATCATTACTTTGTAAGTTTTACTGTCAACATTTTTACCATTAGGATCAGAATCAAGTTTATTTCCTACGACCATGGGAGTTTTTTGAAGATGAACAAGTTTCAAGTGAGTATTTTTTTCAAAATTGTTCTGATATATTTTGATTTACTTATGAATATGCCTTCACTTTGTTGTTTTACCTGAAGAGTTAGAAAGAAAGTTAGCTCACCCATCATGCTCATTTCAAAGTGACTGGTCATTAAATTTTTAAAGTTTTTGCAGGATTTGGGATTGGTTGATCCAAATATGATGTCATCAACATATATTTAAACCAACAAAGTGTGCCATTTGTGTGTTTTAAGAAACAAGGTTGTGTCAATTGTACCTTTGGTGAAGCCAGTACAGATTAGGAAGTGTGAGAGAGTTTCATACAATGCTCTGGGAGCTTGCTTCAACCCATACAAGGCTTTGTTTAGTTTGTAAACATGTTTTGGAAATTTTGGGTCAACAAAGCCTTCAGGTTGTTGCACATATACTTCCTCCTCAATTTTACCATTCAAGAATGCTGATTATACATCTATCTAGTAAACTTTGAAATCTTTAGATGCTGCATAAGCAAGGAAGTTGTTAACAGCTTTTAGTCTTGCAACAAGTGCAAAGGTCTCTTCGTTGTCTATTCCTTCTTGTTGAAAATAACATTTGACCAGTAATCTTGCTTTATTCCTTGTTATGATACCTTGTTCATCAGATTTGTTTCTGAATACCCACTTTGAACCAATAACAGATTTGTTGGTTGGTCTGGGTACCAGATTCCATACTTGGCTCTTTTCGAATTGGTCAAACTCTTCTTACATTGTTTGGACCCAGTCTAAGTCATTGAGTGCTTCTTTGATAGATTTTAGCTCTATAATGCTCAAAAATCATGCATAGAGACATTCATGAGCTGTAGATGACCATGTCATGACACCTTCCTCGAGATTCCCAATTATGTTTGATAGAGATATCCTTTGATCCATCTACTTTTGTTGTGTGCATTTGTCTAATCTGATAGCTTCCCCCTGATTGATGATTTTTTCTAAGTGTAGTGACTTAGAATTCTGGTATGTGTTAATGTTTTCTAGTGATTCTATTTGTTCCTTGTATTTCTGACAACGACTCCAGATTATATCTAGGGTTAGTATATGACTGATTTGTGTATGTTCCATTATTTTTGTTTTTACAGTCATATTCTAGAAGACCCTAAGGGGGTGATTGTAACAATACCGAAAAGGTTAATATGGACCAGTATACAACCGTAGGTAAATCGCACATCAACTATCGCCAGGAGAGATTCTTGATTCATAATAAATCCCCCCCCCCCCCTTAAATCACCAACATGTTTTGGGCTTAGTTGGTTGTAGAGCACATGAAAACTCCACAGTTAAGTGTGCTCGGGTGGGAGCAATACCAGGGTGGGTGACCTCCTGGGAAGACTCCATCAGACAACCAAAAACAAATATGTGAGTCCCTAGATAGGGGAACCCATCAAGGGAAAGCAGAATATATTTGTGGTGCGAGATGCCAGATGTTACAGAGGCGAGACAGGATGAGTTGTAATAGTTTACAAAATTTGGAGTGTGGAAACTAGTTTGATTTGCCGGAAAATACGAAGAAGATCGGTACTTGATGGGTGTTTAAATGCAAAAAGGACGATCGAGGTTTTTTTGCGCATGCACCTCAATCAAGAGGGAATTGATTATAATGAGGTTTATGCTCCCTTTCAAGAGTTGAAGCTATCTAAATAATTTTGGCAACACCTCATTCAAAAACTTCAAGGTCTTTCAAATGGACGTGAGAAGTGCATTTTTATATGGTATGGTTCGAGAAGAACTGTGTCAGCCAACCGTATGGTTTTGAAGATCCAAATTTTCATGAGTGCGTATTCAAGTTA
The DNA here is from genome assembly GCF_002127325.2 of Helianthus annuus. Taxonomy (NCBI): domain Eukaryota; kingdom Viridiplantae; phylum Streptophyta; class Magnoliopsida; order Asterales; family Asteraceae; genus Helianthus; species Helianthus annuus. The sequence continues at coordinate 87,875,789 of NC_035441.2, forward strand.
GAGAAAGCCATGTATGGACTTCATCAGGCACCACGGGTTTAGTATGAGACCTTATCCATGCATTTGCATGAATACGGTTTTACTCGATGTCTGACTGAGTGCACATTTTTCACAAAAGAGAAATATGGGGAGTTATAACTAGTGAAAGTAAATGCGGATGACATTACATATGACTCTACAAATGAAGATTTATGTAAAGATTTTGAGGTGGTGATGGAGGAAATGCATGAGATAACTCTTGAGTCATTCGTAGTGCACTCCGATTGTGCACAAAGCTAGAGAACGTTACTCCGCTTTATACCGAGGGGATCTAGCCATGGAGAAATGCGCGCTACTCAAATTTTGGAAAGTAATTGTATATGCTCCTTTCGTGACTCCAACACAAGGGTCAACATAATTTTAGACCCCTGATACGTGGTTGAAAACCAGTGTTCGTTATTGCGTAACTTTGTGTTTTTACACTAGTTTCAATCTTGAATGGCCTACTTTTAGTTAGATTTGTGTTTATGAAGGTTTAACGAAGTTTAAGGAGCTTTTCGGGAGCTTTACGAGTCACCGGGTAAAAAACCGGAGCACCGGAACACATTACGGATCAAACGGGAGTGAAACAAGCAAAATCAGAAGTTGGGGTTTTGAGAGCCCGTCGCCGACGGGTCCCAAGCCGTCGGCGACGCCCTTCGGTTAAGCCCGTCGGCCAATCATGCCCGTATCCAGATGAATAGGCCGTCGGCCAGAATTGAGCTTTTGGGAACCGTCGGCGACGGGGTCAGGCCCGTCGGCGACGGGTGGTACTTTTGCCAAACGCGAAAAACTTGAATTGGGTTAAGGATCTCGATTCTAATTGGCCGAGGGACATCAAAGTCGGGGGTTACACTCACTTTTGAGTTTTGAACTTGATCTTGGAGCCATTCACCATCCACTATTCAGCTACCATTCCATCACTATCATAACAACAACCCGAATCATCATCATCCATCTCACATCAATCATCAAAACCCTATTCATCCAATCCATCATCCTTCTCTCCATCATCATTCCATAAACCCTAATTCTCCATCATTCCTTCATCTTACAAGCTTCAAGATGACTCCATCCGCATTCCAAGCATCCGGTGATCAAGTTGCATCAACCATGAGCGGCTAATCATCTCGGTTTCACCCCGGTGTAGGTAGTTGTTAATTTTAGGGTTTCAATTTGTTCTTGTTTCATCTTAGTGACAATTTGTATTTGGTTTTTGAAACTTTTGACAATAGTATTACATTTGTTACGAATTCGTAAATTGTCGAACGATGTTAAAAGTTATGACTTTGCGAAACGGTGATATGTAATTGTACGTTGTCATTGTTAGGATTTACTTGTGTTGATTACAAAGTGTCTTTTTATCCGTTCTTCGGGACGTCAATAGCTAGTAGCACCTAAGTCACGGTACACTAAATCCATTAATCAAATGCATTTGAGTTGAAATTAAACTTGTAGAAATCCTAGGTTAATAATTACCGAAACCGGGCGTGATTCCTTTTTATTATTATTGTTCTAGTAACCATTTTTTATTGCAATTGTTAATTAGTAGTGTTAATCATTCTCATCAATTCATTCTGTTAAAAATCATCTTTCTCAATTATACGAAAACACAAAAAATTGTTCTAGAAAGCTTCATAATGGTGACAATTGTTTTAATTCATTCGAATCCACACACAAACCACATACTCTTCGTGGATCGACCCCTTACTACCACTAACACATTGTTAAGGGTAATTTGGGCTTATAAATATTATCTTTGACCGGAGCGCGACACTCCGATCAAATTTTGGCGCCGCTGCCGGGGAGTGTGTGCGCTTTGTGTTTGGATATTGTTTGAATTTGCGTGATTATCTGTTTAATTTGTTTAGCTTTCTTTTTGCACTTGTCTTTTTCCTTGTTACGCGGGGTGTGTTACTTGTGCAGGTTACAGGTAGTGCATGCATACGCGCAATTCCGGGAGGACTTCGCCTCTAGTTTAGAAGCAACACTTGCTTCTAATCAAACCAACCAAACACCACCACTCACACCGACCGTTGAAACCGATTCAATGGCGAACCAAAACTCCAACCCAAACCAGAATCAATATCAATACCGAAGCAATTTCAATCCCGCCCAAAACGTCCAACCTATACCTCAAGAGCAACCGGGTGGTAACGTCAACGCTAGACCACCCACTCCACCTTCCGAAACCAAAATCCCAATAACACCCAACGAACACCCCAACAACAAACCCTTCATCGACAAGCGTCGTTACCCATCAACCTTGATGATCGGAATGTCAATTCCGATCGTAGAGGTAATCGTGATCGCGGCAATCCCGCGAATGAAGACCCATTTTTCAACATCGACGACTTGAGAAATGCAATCCCCGATGATGAACCTTATAGTGTTCCCGGTTATCAATCGCCGGAACATGTAAGCATTCATACAGAAAATTCGGATGATGGGGGTTACTATGATGATCGAGTGGATGACGATGAAGATTGGGGATATATTAATAGGGGTAATGTCTACAATGCAAGAGAGTACGAAGATGAAGAGTTTGGCTATCAAAATGCCAATTACGTTGGGGAGGATGATTATGGTTACGGGAATAGAAGGAATGACGGTTACGAAAATAACCGCCAACCACGAAACAACCACCAACGGAACCGGAATGATGGGTTTTACAACAACAACAATGCTAACCCTAACCGGATTCCTCGTTTCGTGGGAGGTGGTCATCAAGGGGGTAATCGAGGTGGAAATCGGAGAGACGATAGAAGAGATGTTGGAAGGGGTGAGAGAAGGGATGAGAGACGAGATGAAAGAAGAAATGATCGAAGAGATGATAGAAGGGATAACCGGAGAATGGATGATCAAGAAGTTAACGGCCCTTATCGTCGTCAACAACCTCCATGGGGAGTAAATGACCGTTTCAGGCCCATTGTTACTGAAAACGATTCACCAATCGTTTGTGAGCGAAGGATGTTTGATTGTAAACCTCATTACATCAACATACTTCTTCATTTCAACGGGAGATTAAACGATGAACCGTACACACATTTGGAGGAATTTTCTTCTATTTGTAGCACTATTGGGGGGCACAACTTTGCGTTAGAAGAAGTCAAACTTCGCTTGTTCCAATTCTCGTTGAAAGACAAAGCGAAGCAATGGTTCCTTACCCTCCCGGCCAATAGCATCCGCACATGGGGAGAAATGCAACAAGCATTTTTGGATGAGTACTACTCTATGGCAAAGACCGATGATGCTCGTGATGAAATTAGGTCTTTTCGCCAATTATCAGGTGAGCCATTGCATGAGGCGTTCACTCAATTCAAAGAAATGATGCGGAGATGTCCACATCATCAAATCGAGAAGTGGGGGTTGGTTAAGTGCTTTGTGCGGGGTCTAGATGACACAACATGGAATCGTCTCGAGTCAACAAGTAATGGGACTCTTTTGAGCAACCATGAAGACGATGATTGGGAGTTTTTAGAGCGGATGAGTAAGCGGTCAAAAGAGAAAGAATCGGCCGATAGAGCTAAAAAACATCCCGTTTCCCGGTCACTTCCCGATCTTGACTCTAAAGATCGGATTTCTACTCTAGAGCGGGAATTGGCTCGAATGAATAAGAAGGAAGTTAATGCGGTCCAGTTTGATGTGTGTGAGGAATGTGGTGATATCGGACATAGAGCGGAACAATGTCCAATAGGACCGGAGGAAGTCAATCAAGTGTATGGAGATAGAAAGCAATATGACATGAACTCCAACACTTACCATCCGGGTTTGAGAAATCACCCCAATTTTCGATATGGTAACGCTTCAAATCAAATGAACCCGAACTTCCAATCGGGTAATCAAGGAGGTCAAAGCGGGATGTCATATCAAAAACCGCCAAGGTGGTAACCAAGGAGGTTACCAACGAAATTATAACCAAGGGTACCAAGGTAGGTATAACAATTACCAAGGTGGGTACCAACGGAATTACAACAATCAAGGCGGCAATGGAAGTGGGTCGAACAATCAAACCGGTGGCGATGACTTGAGTGCCAAGATGGATGCCTTGCTGAACATGCAAAAAGAATCTCAAAGCAACATAAAAGAGTCTCACAATGATATCAAAGAGATGAAGAAGACAAACGAGATTCGATATAAAGCACATGAGGCATTGGCGAAACAAGTGCGCCAACTAGCGGAAGAAGTGGCTCATATAAAGGGAAGCATGGGGAAGCTTCCAAGCGACACCACGGTAAACCCCAAGCATCAAGGGTCGAGCTCGAGAAACACACGTGAGGTACATTTAAATGAAATTTCTTTACGTAGTGGTCGAGTCATAGATAATGGTGTCAAACCACCATCACCCCAATTTGTTGAAGGGGTGGTGGAAGATGCTAGCGAGGAAGAGCATGAGGATAGTCAAACGGGTCAAAACAAAAATGAGTTGAAAAAGAACAATGTTACTCCCGTTGTGACCATCCCCGTCCCCAAGGCTAAGGAAAAGGGTGTGGAGGCTAATACCGCCCCTTATCCTGAAGCTTTGAAGGGACCCATGAAAAAAGTTGTAAACAAAAGAGGTCCCCAACAAGAAGAGTTGTTGGAAATTTTCAAACAAGTCAAAATTAACTTACCTCTTTTGGATGCAATTAAGCAAGTACCGTCATATGCTAAGTACTTGAAAGATTTGTGTACCCAAAAACGCACTCACAAATTTCCAAAAAAATTAGATTTAACCAAAAACGTGAGTTCGATTCTTTCGGGTGCACTTCCACCTAAGCTCCAAGATCCCGGTGCGCCTATCATTTCAATTCAAGTAGGCGATTTTAAAATCAACCGGGCACTTCTAGATCTTGGTGCTAGTGTAAGCATTCTACCGGGTAGTTTGTATGACCAATATGAGTTTGGTCCACTTCCGTCGTCAAACACCACCGTGGTGTTAGCCGATTTGACACCCAAACTACCCCGTGGAGTTGTTTCAGATGTGATAGTGAAAATCGAGGATTTTTACTATCCGGTGGACTTTCTTGTACTTGATTATGTGGCCAAGGACCCAACCAAACAACCTACGGTGATTTTGGGTCGACCGTTCTTAGCAACTGCAAATGCTCAAATTGACTGCAGAACAGGAACGGTTGACATGACATTTGGAAACTGAAGGTTGAGGTTACATGTTTTTTCCGGACTTATGAGCCCTCCAGTTGATGATGAATGCTATATGGCAGACATTGTTGACACGTGCATACCCCTTTGCGACACAGTCGTTTATGGGGAAAACATAATGGAGGATTGTTATATGTTTGGCAGGTCACAGGTGGAGGTGGAGAGAAGCATGGACGAAGAAGTAAGGAGTTTGGAGGTGCTTGCGGTTCGAGATGGAAAACCGACATGGACGCACCAAGTTGAAATCTTATCGGAGAGCATTGACACTAAATTGAAGCCGTCATTAGTAGAGCCTCCGGAAGTTGAGTTGAAAGCATTGCCGAAGCATCTCAAGTATGCTTATGTTGGAGAAGGCTATACACTCCCGGTTATTATTGCATCGAATTTAACCATGGAGCAAGAGGAAAAACTGATGGAGGTGTTGGTCACCAATCGGGCGGCGATTGGATGGACCATTGCGGATTTGAAGGGTATTAGTCCCTCGGTGGTGATGCACAAAATCATCACGGAAGAGAATGTGACCCCCGTTCGAGACGCACAATGGAGACTAAATCCGAACATGCGGGAGGTTGTGAAGAAGGAAATGCTGAAGTGGCTTGATGCGGGTATCATTTACCTGATCTCGGATAGCCAATGGGTGAGCCCAACGCAGACGGTTCCCAAGAAAGCTGTCACACCCCGGCCGCGTATAACATGCAACCACGGCGGAAACGCCGGGGAGTGTTGTGGACAGAATTAATTGTTATACAACCATGGAAATTAAAGTTACATTTTATTTATTAAACAAGGGTGTTACATTGTCTTAAAAGGAAGTACAGAATCCAAAACACAGTTATTCTAGTTCTATCTTCAGTTTTTAGTCTCTAAGGCACAGGTCCGCCCTAGTGTCGTGTTCATCGTCCTATGGAACAGCTCCTGAAAACACATGTGAAAGTAGGTACGTCAGCATAAAAATGCCTGTGAGATACATAGGTTTTGTGAAAATGGGATTCATGACTTGAGTTTAAAGAATGTTTAATAACAGTCAGTCATGAACCTTGTAATTTGTCTTGCTTTGTAAATCATTTGAAAAAAAACGATAACATCAAATGATATGTATAGATAAGTGCAAGGTTAAACGAATAACCAAGTAAAATGAGTTAAATAAGTTGTTTGTGAAAATAATGTCTTGTGAATGTGTCTAAACTGAAATGACTTAGATAACGCCACGATATGTAATATTATACAAACATTTATATATAGGAAGTACCAGCGGCGTATCCACCATGTTTGTATCATATTACATACGCCACGTTACTTAAATCATTTACCCAAACCAATCCACCATGTAAATTGTTCATGTGTAAACCAAATGTCAAGTGTTATTGTAAACCATGTCAAATGTTTATGTTCAAATGTAAACCACCAATGTGTATGTCAATGTCAACGTGTTTATGTTCAATGTAAATCATGTAATGTGTATCCCAAAATGAATCATGTATGGTAAGCGAAATGTATCAACTTAAACCATATGTAAACTGCACAAAACAAGTCGTTGAAGTAACACGTGGTTTAAATCAACGTTATGTTCTGTGGAAAAATGCATGCTCTATTGATATTAACATTTATGTGGTATTGTAAACTATGCATACATCCAAGCCTTGAGACTGTGGCGATAAACCCTTAAACAAATTAAAGGTTCATCTAAGTTATGTATATCGAATTCGGTCACTCCTTCCAGTCCTATCAAACCCAGGACTTCAGGAATGGGAGTTGTCAATTCCTATGGTACCACTACCTACTAACGAACGGCGTAGCTAATGTTAATGAATGTATTGTCCCATGTTAAACAAACCAAATGTCATAGCAAAATGAAGGCATGTGATGTAAACAATTGTACTAAGTATGCTAAGTAAACATACGAAGCAGAAATGTTCATGTAAATCAATGTGTCCATATGCTGAGTAAACATATGCAACGGAAATGTTCATGTAAATCAATGTGTCCATATGCTGAGTAAACATATGCAACAGAAATGTAATGTAAATCAAATGTACTAAGTACGCACACAATGGGCATACATGGCATGAAATGTAATGAAATCGTGTACTATAATGTACTAACAACATAGCAGGCATATGATGTGGAAACATGGAAAGCATGAAAGTAACATATAGGCACATGTGTTTCACCCCAAAACAGTTTGGAAAACAGTAAAAGAGGGGTTCAATGTACTCACCTGAGATTGCTTTGGAGTTCTTGTATAATAACCAGATAATGCTAAAGATCACGGGATATCAAACGGCACCTAATAGGTAGCTATGTTAATATACCGGACCAAATCGGAAGGATCGGATAGTACGCGGGTTTGTAAACCAAACGAGTATGGAGACTCGTGTAATATGGTTTAACAAAGCCTACATACTAAAATGAAACTTAACCTGAGTGCTTACGGTCCATCACGACCCATTTAGGTAGCTTATGCTACCTTACGCGTCGTTCGCGTAGAACGCGTCTGGAACGCCTAACATCGTGACCACTAGGTATAACCCCGGAAGGTTACAACTATGGCCACCTAAAGTGTTTGGTCGGATCCTAATGATCGACCAAATGGGTCGGGTTCGAAAGTATAAGCGATGGTTTAGATCGCTTACCTTACGACCCTATATAAGCACTAAACTAAAAGTGACGAGCTAAGCATGTTAGAACATGCTTAACTAAGTTTGAAAACAGGTTTGACATCAAAACAAACGGCTTTGATGCCCACGAGTAGTTTGGTTTCAAAATATGCAAGAATGCACATTTTGGCCGAAACTACGACTCGTCACTGAGCCTAGATAACGTGGTGATCAGTAGGTATGGTCACTATGGACCATAACCATCGTGATCACGCTCACGTTATGAAGTTCCATGAACTTCGCATCGACCATAAGCTGGTCAATGCAGAAAGTCAACAAAACGTTGACTTTCGGACTCGAAAAGCGAATAAAAGAGCGAAAGAAGACTTACGGAGGGTCCCCGAGTGCTAATCTAGATCAAATAGCTCAGGTATGAAACAATGGTTCCAACTTAGAGCTTTAGATCTGATTCTTGTGGGTTTTTACACAAAAGGGGGGGGGTATTTATAGGAAAAGTGGAACCGTTAGGATCGTTTATCGAATATCGTGCCGCGATCTCGAGCGTACACTTGTCAAATTCTTGTGGTAAGTCAGATATTGGCTCTTGGCTCTTAATAGGGTGAAAGGGCATCGCCCCTTGATCGAACGAAAGGCCAAACTGCATTAAATGCAGAATATTTTCTGTCAGACACCCTCATGCGGCCCGCCTCAACATGCAGGCAGAACTCACGCGGGCCGCCTGGCCCCTTCTGATCTGCACCAAGTTTCAGAAATTACAGTTTTGGTCCCTGTTGCGTGTTTAAGCCATTTCCGACACTTTTAAGGCCCGTAAAGCCAACTTTAAGGCCCTAAAATGATGCCTAAACATTGTGGTCATGAAACATACTCAAAAATGTTCCGGATGTTGGTTCGTTTAGCCGTACGATCGCGATGTTCGCTTAATTACGACGGAATGCGCATAAGCGCGACAGACGATCCAAATGACGCGACGAATGGATTTTTCTCATGCTAAACACTAAGGCATAATATAAGGATGCTTACATAAATTTTTGGATGTCCGGATGTATTCAGAACATAAGTTATGCGCAAAAGTGCAAACTTATGCACTTTTTGACACTTTTAGTCCCTGAATGATCCAAAAGTTTGTTTTAGCATACCAAACCTTTCAAAGCCTATTTCTAAGCTATGTAAAGGATATTTATGGTATGTTTAACTTATGGACATGTTCCGGAATGTTCGTTACAGTTCAAATTGGCATACTTTCGCAGTTTTGTCAAGTTTAGTCCCTGTAAGCGAATTAACTTGTTTTTGCTATACCAAATCCTTCAAAACTTATTTCTAAGTTATGTAAAGGTTGTTTAAGGTACGTTGAGTATATGTTGATGTTCCGGAGTATTTGCCGTATTAAACTGAGTACGTTTACGCACCAGTTTGCGTATAATTCTCTTAGAAAGTGATGTAGAGTTTGAATTTGAACAAAAGCCAAAACATGAAAAATGTAAAACACAACCAAACAAACATTGGGATCAAATAACATTATCTTATTGATACTTGAACTGTTCACAATGATTACAATCACAAATGTTACAGTCTCCCCTACTTGTGGAAATTTCGTCCCGAAATTTATTTAGAGGAGACTGATGGAAAAAGATGCGGATATTTTGCCTTCATTTGATCTTCACGTTCCCAAGTAAACTCGGGTCCACGCTTAGATTCCCAACGAACCTTGACCAAAGGAATGCGCTTGCGTTTAAGCCACTTGACTTCACGTTCCATGATTTCCACCGGTTTCTCAACAAATTTTAGTGTTTTATCAACACGAATTTCGTCAAGCGGTATGTGGAGGTTCTCATCGGCTAAACACCTTTTGAGATTGGACACGTGAAAGGTTGGATGAACATTTCCAAGTTCAGGAGGTAACTCAAGTCTGTAGGCTACCTTACCGATTCTTTCGACGATCCTGAATGGTCCAACGTATCTAGGTGCAAGTTTTCCTTTCTTTCCAAATCTGATCACACCTTTCCAAGGTGAGACCTTAAGTAATACACGATCACCGACTTGAAAATCCAAGGGTTTGCGTTTTAGGTCCGCGTAACTCTTTTGACGGTTTCTAGCTGTCTGAAGGTTATCACGAACTTTCTTTACCTTTTCTGTTGTCTCTAAAATGAGGGCAGGTCCAGTAAGCTGAGCCTCGCCAATCTCATTCCAGCAGACTGGTGAACGACATTTTCGACCATAGAGAGCCTCGAAAGGAGCCATGTTGATGCTGGAGAGATAACTGTTGTTGTAGGAGAATTCAATCAATGGAAGATGTGAATCCCAACTACCACCAAAATCGATCACACAAGCTCTAAGCATATCCTCCAGTGTCTGGATTGTTCTTTCAGATTGACCATCCGTTTGCGGATGATAAGCTGTGCTCAAATTGAGTTGAGACCCCATAGCAGATTGCATGGTTCTCCAAAAATGAGAAGTGAAACGAGCATCTCTGTCAGAAATGATGTTCAACGGAACACCATGTCATGCTACAATTTCATCCACGTAGATTTGAGCAAGTTTGTTAGCCGAAAAATCCTCACGGATTGGCAAGAAATGCGCTGACTTTGTAAGACGATCAACGACTACCCAGATGGCATCGTGACCTTTCTTTGTGCGCGGGAGTTTGGTAATGAGATCCATAGTAATGTTTTCCCATTTCCAAACTGGGATCTCTGGTTGCTCCAATATACCAGAAGGACGCTGGTGCTCAGCCTTAACTTTAAGACAAGTAAGGCATTTTGATACATATAAGGCAATGTCTTTCTTCATACAGGCCACCAATACTGAATACGAAGATCCTTATACATCTTATCTGAGCCAGGATGAATAGAATAACGAGACTTATGGGCTTCATCCATAAGCAAGGTACGAAGATTATCTTGGCTTGGGACCCACAAACGGTCCATGAAGTAATACGATCCATTGTCCTTTAGCTCTAGAGCAGGAGTCATGTGATAAGGAAATTCCTTATCCATTAAACCTTGTGAAACACAAGCTTGTTGAGCCTGAGAAATACGTGCTTGGATGTCGGTTTGAATAACTGATTGGACACGTACACAATGAAGCTTAGTACGTTCCTTGCGACTTAATGCATCGGCTACGATTAGCCTTACCAGGATGGTAGCGAATCTCGTAGTCGTAGTCATTTAGAAGTTCAACCCAACGTCGTTGCCTCATGTTGAGCTCTTTCTGATTGAAGATATGCTGAAGACTTTTGTGGTCTGTGAAAACCACACATTTTGTACCGTACAAATAGTGTCTCCAGATTTTGAGAGCGAAGACAACTGCACCCAACTCAAGATCGTGAGTGGTGTAGTTCTTCTCATGTATCTTCAATTGTCTTGATGCATATGCTATGACTTTGTTTCTTTGCATTAGGACGCAGCCAAGACCTAATTTAGATGCGTCGCAATAAACGACGAAATCATCATTACCCTCAGGCAATGTTAGGATAGGCGCGTCGCAAAGCTTTTGTTTCAAAGTCAGAAACGCTTCCTCTTGTTTGACTCCCTAATCAAATGGCTTGTTCTTCTGAGTTAGAGCAGTTAGAGGAACTGCGATCTTCGAGAAGTTCTCAATGAAGCGGCGGTAATAACCCGCTAGACCAAGAAAAGAACGAACTTCAGTAGGAGTAGTAGGTGTATCCCAATCCTTAATCGCGCTGATCTTGGAGGGATCTACATGAATACCTTGTTCGTTGACAATATGCCCTAAGAATTGAACTTCTTTAAGCCAGAATTCACACTTGGAGAATTTGGCGAAAAGTTGCTCTTTCTTTAGGAGTTCCAGAGTAAGACGAAGATGTTGCTCATGTTCAGCTCGCGTCTTAGAATATATCAAAATGTCATCAATAAAAACGATGATGAACTTATCTAAGTAGGGTTTGCAGACCCTATTCATTAAGTCTATGAAAACAGTAGGAGCATTAGTCAAACCGAATGGCATGACTGTGAACTCATAATGTCCATAACGAGTACGGAACGCTGTCTTTGGAATATCTTCTTCATGCACACGGAGCTGATGATATCCGGATCGAAGATCAATCTTCGAAAAATAAGAAGCGCCTTGCAATTGATCAAAGAGATCATCAATGCGAGGTAGGGGATATCGATTCTTGATGGTAAGCTTGTTAAGCTCGCGATAATCGATACACATCCTAAAAGATCCATCCTTCTTCTTTACAAAAAGAACGGGAGCACCCCAAGGTGAAAAGCTAGGACGGATAAAACCTTTGTCGGAGAGCTCCTAAAGCTGTTTAGATAATTCTTGCATCTCAGACGGTGCAAGACGGTATGGAGCTCTGGCAATGGGATTTGCACCAGGTACGAGATCAATACAAAACTCGACTTGGCGTGCTGGAGGTAGACCAGGTAAGTCTTCAGGGAATACTTCGGAATAATCCCGAACGACAGGAATATCTGAAATAGTCTTACCCTTGCCTTTATCTGCTGTAACATGTGCTAGGAAAGCCACATAGTGCTTTCGCAGATACTTCCGTGCTTTAAAACAAGACATAAGTTTGAGACCACCGGCAGGCTTCTCACCACGAACCTGTAGGATCTCGCCTATAGACAGCGGTACACGAACAATCTTCTCAGAACAAACTATCTCTGCGCGATGCTTGGATAACCAATCCATTCCCACTATAACGTCGAAGCTTCCAAGTTGCATTGGCGTGAGGTCAATCGGAAAAATATGGTCGTTAAGGTTCAACTGGCAGTTGCGTAGAACAGAATTAAGAACAATGGGTTCTCCACTGGCAACCTCTACTGTCAAAGGTTTACCTAGTTTCGTTCTAGACACGCGAAGCATTGTCTCAAAAGACAATGACACAAAGCTCTTGTCGGCACCCGAATCAAAAAGAACAGATGCTGGCTGATTATTAATAAAGAACGTACCGTTCACCACCTCGTTGTCTGCTTGTGCTTCTTGTGCATTCATGTTAAAGATCGACCTCGAGCCGGTGTCGGATTCTGGTTTGCATTCTGGTTCTGGTTGACTAGTCTTGGACACCGATTTCTGTAGTGGGTCAGATCCCCACAATTATAACATGCACCTGGTGGGTAGTTTGGTCGTGCAGCCTGACCCTGTTTCTGAGCAACCTGTTGAGCAGGGTTCTGGACTGCGTGATTCTGAGTAAACCGACAAACATCGGCAAGATGACCCGACTTCCCACAGTTAGTACAGAAACGGCACTGATATTGTGGCTGGTGGTGACTGTTGCATCGATTGCACAAAGGTGCACTTCCTGAATAGGGTTTCTTGGCTGGAGGCTGTGCGGCTTGGTTGGGAGCTGCCTGGTTAGCTTGGGCAGTCACAGTAAAATTTTGGGAAGCCTTACGATTCCTTGACCCCCTTGAGGAACCAGAATCCTTTCCCTTTTTGTTCTGACCTTTCTTGCTATCTTCCTTGTCAGCCGACTGTTTCTTGCCCTTGTCGCCCTTCCTGTGTAGCTTATTCTTCCGAATCTGCGACTCAGTCAGTGTCGCTGATAACTCGATTGCCTGACGGAGTGTGGTAGGGTTGCTACCAGTAAGGATGTCTTGTACTGAGTCAGGTAGGCCGTCGATGTACCTTTCGATGGCCTTATCGAGTGGGGTAACCATAGTTGGGCAAAGAAGACTCAACTCCTCAAACCTATCCGTATAAGCCCTGTGCTCGCCACTATCTTGCTTCAAAACATCAAATTCTTTCTCCAACGCTCGTTGTTCATGTCGAGGACAAAACTCCCTCATCATAAGAGCTCTCAGTTCAGCCCATGTCTGAGCTAGAGCAACTTCTGCACCTTGATCTCTCATAAACCCATTCCACCATGTAAGAGCCCTCTTCTGAAACACGCTTGAAGAAAACTCGACTTTGCGATTGTCAGGACACTGCACATGTCGGAAAGTGTTCTCGATGCTCTCGAACCACTGAAGAAGCCCAGTTGCTCCCTCAGAACCACTAAACTTGAGTGGCTTAGCCGAGCTAAAATCCTTGTATTTGCATGTACCATTGTTGTTGTTGTTGGCCTGGTTCCATTGAGCAAAGAGATTCGGAAATTGAGCAGCCATCTGCTGCGCAATAATCTCCGCCAGCTCGGCAGTAGCTATCTGGTTGTCGCGTCGAGGAGGCATTCTAGAAGAGAAAAACAAGAAATGAAACGAGTGAGATGATTGGATGAAGAGAATGAGATGAAGCAAAATCAACAAAAGCAAAGATGGCGGTTATGCATCGCAAAGCAAATAAGCGACATGAAATGTCTAGTCAAAGTAAATGGGTCAGGATTAGTGTATCGCGAAGACATGCTCGCCTATAAGTGAACACTCACCCCAAGAGTTCCCAGGTAAGAGTGACTGGTCCGATTATGTGGATTTGTACGAACACTCTAGCCTTAGACAGAAAACCCAGGGTACAGGCATTCACTCTTCCAGTTCGCACGTGTTCACACTATTAACCCAAAACTTTGACGGGATTTTTTTGAAATCCAAAGAGGTTCAAAACCATATAACAGAGGGTTCAAAACCTTATAACAGAGGGTTCAAAACCTTATAACAGAGGGTTCAAAACCTAGTAATCAATCATCCTAGAACAGATGATTAATTTTCAAAGCGGATGCGGAACCGAAGTTCCCGTTGTGGTTATCACCTAAGGATAGGTGATGTGCATGTTTTAAACTCTAAACACAAGATAACTTGTGTTAGGGTCCTAGAAAGTTATAGTCTAGGTCAAAGCATTACTAATATCCTAATTCCCTATAACCAATGGCTCTGATACCAACTCTTCTGTCACACCCCGGCCGCGTATAACATGCAACCGCGGCGGAAACGCCGGGGAGTGTTGTGGACAGAATTAATTGTTATACAACCATGGAAATTAAAGTTACATTTTATTTATTAAACACGGGTGTTACATTGTCTTAAAAGGAAGTACAGAATCCAAAACACAGTTATTCTAGTTCTATCTTCAGTTTTTAGTCTCTAAAGCACAGGTCCGCCCTAGTGTCGTGTTCATCGTCCTATGGAACAGCTCCTGAAAACACATGTGAAAGTAGGTACGTTAGCATAAAAATGCCTGTGAGATACATAGGTTTTGTGAAAATGGGATTCATGACTTGAGTTTAAAGAATGTTTAATAACAGTCAGTCATGAACCTTGTAATTTGTCTTGCTTTGTAAATCATTTGAAAAAAAACGATAACATCAAATGATATGTATAGATAAGTGCAAGGTTAAACGAATAACCAAGTAAAATGAGTTAAATAAGTTGTTTGTGAAAATAATGTCTTGTGAAGAATATGTTATTTATGTAAAATGTAATGTGTCTAAACTGAAATGACTTAGATAACGCCACGATATGTAATATTATACAAACATTTATATATAGGAAGTACCAGCGGCGTATCCACCATGTTTGTATCATATTACATACGCCACGTTACTTAAATCATTTACCCAAACCAATCCACCATGTAAATTGTTCATGTGTAAACCAAATGTCAAGTGTTATTGTAAACCATGTCAAATGTTTATGTTCAAATGTAAACCACCAATGTGTATGTCAATGTCAACGTGTTTATGTTCAATGTAAATCATGTAATGTGTATCCCAAAATGAATCATGTATGGTAAGCGAAATGTATCAACTTAAACCATATGTAAACTGCACAAAACAAGTCGTTGAAGTAACACGTGGTTTAAATCAACGTTACGTTCTGTGGAAAAATGCATGCTCTATTGATATTAACATTTATGTGGTATTGTAAACTATGCATACATCCAAGCCTTGAGACTGTGGCGATAAACCCTTAAACAAATTAAAGGTTCATCTAAGTTATGTATATCGAATTCGGTCACTCCTTCCAGTCCTATCAAACCCAGGACTTCAGGAATGGGAGTTGTCAATTCCTATGGTACCACTACCTACTAACGAACGGCGTAGCTAATGTTAATGAATGTATTGTCCCATGTTAAAAAAACCAAATGTCATAGCAAAATGAAGGCATGTGATGTAAACAATTGTACTAAGTATGCTAAGTAAACATACGAAGCAGAAATGTTCATGTAAATCAATGTGTCCATATGCTGAGTAAACATATGCAACGGAAATGTTCATGTAAATCAATGTGTCCATATGCTGAGTAAACATATGCAACAGAAATGTAATGTAAATCAAATGTACTAAGTACGCACACAATGGGCATACATGGCATGAAATGTAATGAAATCGTGTACTATAATGTACTAACAACATAGCAGGCATATGATGTGGAAACATGGAAAGCATGAAAGTAACAGATAGGCACATGTGTTTCACCCCAAAACAGTTTGGAAAACAGTAAAAGAGGGGTTCAATGTACTCACCTGAGATTTCTTTGGAGTTCTTGTATAATAACCAGATAATGCTAAAGATCACGGGATATCAAACGGCACCTAATAGGTAGCTATGTTAATATACCGGACCAAATCGGAAGGATCGGATAGTACGCGGGTTCGTAAACCAAACGAGTATGGAGACTCGTGTAATATGGTTTAACAAAGCCTACATACTAAAATGAAACTTAACCTAAGTGCTTACGGTCCATCACGACCCGTTTAGGTAGCTTATGCTACCTTACGCGTCGTTCGCGTAGAACGCGTCTGGAACGCCTAACATCGTGACCACTAGGTATAACCCCGGAAGGTTACAACTATGGCCACCTAAAGTGTTTGGTTGGATCCTAATGATCGACCAAATGGGTCGGGTTCGAAAGTATAAGCGATGGTTTAGATCGCTTACCTTACGACCCTATATAAGCACTAAACTAAAAGTGACGAGCTAAGCATGTTAGAACATGCTTAACTAAGTTTGAAAACAGGTTTGACATCAAAACAAACGGCTTTGATGCCCACGAGTAGTTTGGTTTCAAAATATGCAAGAATGCACATTTTGGCCGAAACTACGACTCGTCACTGAGCCTAGATAACGTGGTGATCAATAGGTATGGTCACTATGGACCATAACCATCGTGATCACGCTCACGTTATGAAGTTCCATGAACTTCGCATCGACCATAAGCTGGTCAATGCAGAAAGTCAACAAAACGTTGACTTTCGGACTCGAAAAGCGAAAAAAAGAGCGAAAGAAGACTTACGGAGGGTCCCCGAGTGCTAATCTAGATCAAATAACTCAGGTATGAAACAATGGTTCCAACTTAGAGCTTTAGATCTGATTCTTGTGGGTTTTTACACAAAAGGGGGGGGGGGTATTTATAGGAAAAGTGGAACCGTTAGGATCGTTCATCGAATATCGTGTCGCGATCTCGAGCGTACACTTGTCAAATTCTTGTGGTAAGTCAGATATTGGCTCTTGGCTCTTAATAGGGAGAAAGGGCATCGCCCCTTGATCGAACGAAAGGCCAAACTGCATTAAATGCAGAATATTTTCTGTCAGACACCCTCACGCGGCCCGCCTCAACATGCAGGCAGAACTCACGTGGGCCGCCTGGCCCCTTCTGATCTGCACCAAGTTTCAGAAATTACAGTTTTGGTCCCTGTTGCGTGTTTAAGCCATTTCCGACACTTTTAAGGCCCGTAAAGCCAACTTTAAGGCCCTAAAATGATGCCTAAACATTGTGGTCATGAAACATGCTCAAAAATGTTCCGGATGTTGGTTCGTTTGGCCGTACGATCGCGATGTTCGCTTAATTACGACGGAATGCGCATAAGCGCGACAGACGATCCAAATGACGCGACGAATGGATTTTTCTCATGCTAAACACTAAGGCATAATATAAGGATGCTTACATAAATTTTTGGATGTCCGGATGTATTCAGAACGTAAGTTATGCGCAAAAGTGCAAACTTATGCACTTTTTGACACTTTTAGTCCCTGAATGATCCAAAAGTTTGTTTTAGCATACCAAACCTTTCAAAGCCTATTTCTAAGCTATGTAAAGGATATTTATGGTATGTTTAACTTATGCACATGTTCCGGAATGTTCGTTACAGTTCAAATTGGCATACTTTCGCAGTTTTGTCAAGTTTAGTCCCTGTAAGCGAATTAACTTGTTTTTGCTATACCAAAGCCTTCAAAACTTATTTCTAAGTTATGTAAAGGTTGTTTAAGGTACGTTGAGTATATGTTGATGTTCCGGAGTATTTGCCGTATTAAACTGAGTACGTTTACGCACCAGTTTGCGTATAATTCTCTTAGAAAGTGATGTAGAGTTTGAATTTGAACAAAAGCCAAAACATGAAAAATGTAAAACACAACCAAACAAACATTGGGATCAAATAACATTATTTTATTGATACTTGAACTGTTCACAATGATTACAAGCACAAATGTTACAAAAGCGGGTATACAAGTCGTCAAAAATGACGCAGGTGAAGAGGTAGCCACCCGGCCGGTAACCGGGTGGCGAATTTGTATTGATTATAGGAAGTTGAATACCGGAACTTCCAAAGATCATTTTCCTTTACCATTCATAGATCAAATAGTTGAGAAATTGTCGGGGCAAAAATTTTATTGCTTCTTAGATGGCTATTCCGGTTATAACCAAATTGCCATCCATCCGGAAGATCAATCAAAGACTACGTTTACATGTCCCTACGGTACATTCGCATTTAGGCGAATGCCATTTGGATTATGTAACGCTCCCGCCACCTTTCAAAGGTGCATGATGAGTATTTTCTCAGATATGGTGGGAAAGTCTTTGGAAATCTTCATGGATGATTTCTCAATTTTTGGATCATCTATTGAGGCTTGTTTGGACCAACTAGATAAAGTGTTAAAACGATGTGTTGAGACTAGTTTGGTCCTAAGTTGGGAAAAGAGCCATTTTATGGTTCAAGAGGGAATCGTGTTGGGACAACGGGTTGACAAGAAACCCGTTGCCATATACTACGCAAGTAAGACTCTTTCGGATGCGCAATTGAATTACACAACCACCGAAAAAGAGCTACTTGCGGTGGTATATGCCTTGGATAAATTTCGGTCTTACATATGGGGTAGTAAAGTGATTATTTATTCTGATCACACTGCAGTTAGGTACCTCATGGAGAAGAAGGATGCAAAACCGAGATTAATCCGATGGGTGTTGTTGCTCCAAGAGTTCGATTTAGAGATACGGGACAAGAAGGGTATTGAGAATGTGGTAGCGGACCACTTGTCCCGGTTGATGGTTGAAGAGGATCCGAAGTCCTCAGAAATCAATGAGTCTTTCCCAGATGAGCACATAATGAAACTAGATAAATTACCATGGTATGCTAACATTGTTAATTATCTTGTTACAGGAGATATGCCAGCACATTGGGATAGACGGAAAAGGCAACACTTCATGTCCCAAATCAAATACTATCGGTTGGAAGAACCGCATTTGTGGAAGGAGTGCGCGGATCAAGTTATAAGAAGATGCATTGATGACGAAGAGATTCCAAGCGTGTTGCAGCATCTACACTCGTTTGCATGTGGTGGCCACTTTAGTGGTCACAAAACGGGTCATAAAGTGTTAAATAGTGGTCTTTATTGGCCTACTATTTTCAAAGATGCAAATGAGTTTGCCAAAAATTGCATAGAGTGTCAAAAATTAGGGGGTATTTCAAAAAGGGATGAGATGCCCATGCAACCAATCCTTGTAGTCGATGTTTTCGATGTATGGGGTATTGATTTCATGGGCCCATTCCCCAATTCCTATGGCAACTTGTACATCTTGGTGGCCGTTGACTATGTGTCAAAATGGGTCGAAGCAATAGCCACCAAGACAAACGACCATTCCGTGGTTTGTAATTTTGTCCAAACTAATATTTTTTCAAGGTTTGGGATTCCTCGTGTCATCATAAGTGATGGAGGATCTCATTTTAAAAATTTTCGGTTTGGAAAACTTCTAAAACGGTTTGGTGTTGACCATAGGATTGCTACCCCCTATCACCCGCAAACAAGCGGGCAAGTTGAGGTGTCAAACAGGCAAATCAAAGAGATTTTGCAAAAGACCGTGTGGGCAGACCGTAAGGATTGGTCAATTAAGTTGAACGATGCTTTATGGGCCTACCGTACGGCACATAAGACACCCATAGGCACCACACCCTACCGGTTGGTTTACGGTAAAAATTGCCATTTACCGGTTGAACTTGTGCACAAATCGTTATGGGCTATTAAAGAGGTTAATGTGCAATATGATGATGCAGGTAAGGAACGGAAGCTCAAGTTATGTGAGTTAGAGGAGCTAAGGGAGATGGCATATGAATGCGCGTCTAAGTATAAGGATGGGATGAAACGAGCGCATGATGCCAAGTTGAGAAAGAAAGAGTTTGAAGTGGGTCAAAAGGTGTGGCTCTACAATTCGAAGCTCAAGTTCTTTCCCGGGAAGCTCCGGAGCAAATGGATGGGACCCTATGTTATCACCCGGGTCGGACAATTGGGAGATGTTACTATCGAGGACCCGAAGGATGGGGTACGGCAAATGGTAAATGGTCATCGGCTAAAACCGTTTCTCGACGGTAACGAAAAGGTAGACGAAAACAAAGAATCGGTGAGCTTCGTGGTAAGCCTCCCGGTTTATGAGGTCGAATGAAAAGGACCGGTAACAAATTTTGTAAGTTATGTATAATTATTAATTATTTGTGTGTTCTAGATATAATCGTTTTCATTTGCTATTAATCTCTCTTGATTGTGTGAAGTCCGGACATTCTGAACGGGTCATGAAGACACAAGGTACGTGTTTAGACTTTGTTATGTGCATTGAGGACAATACACGATTTTTTTGGGGGGTGGCAGGGCCGTTGACGATTATCGCATTTTTAATTTTTAACTTAAAAAAAAATTACAAAAAGATTTTTAATAATTTTTAGGATTTTTGTATATACATAGTCCCTTTGGAAAAAGTGCACAAAATTCCCTCTATTTTTCAAAAAAAAAAAAATTGAAAGTGAAAAAAATGGTGCCCATCGGCGACAGGCATATACCCGTCCCGGACGGCTTCTCAATAGCCCCGTGGGCTTAAAATTCCTGTATCCAGGTATATAAGGCGTCGGCCACAGGCCTTATTTCTACTACCCGTCGGCGACGGGGTAGTGACCGTCGGCGACGGGCCTTCATTTAGAGCTGCGGGAATTTTTTTTGAGGCGTAAAACCGAACCAAGAACCCATTTAACCGATCCAAACTGCACCTAAACTCAATTGTAACCACACATTTGACCCACCTTCACTTTAACTTCACAAAAAAAACCATGCCATCTCTCTCTCATCTCACTTCATCTTCTTCACTTTAACACTCCAAGAACCCTAAAACCTTCAAGACTCCATAACTTTCTCAATCCTCCACCAAATCAACTGATTTTTAAGTCCATCTTGGGTAATTTTTCAAGAGAAACAAAACCCCCAACACGGTTTTCATCAATTCTTGCAATTTTGCAAGATTTCTGGGTGTGTTACTTAGGGTTTTTGAAAGGGTGTTCATCAATCTACTTGTTTTACATCTTTTCACAGTTTTTCTTGTTCCAACAACACAAAGGTATGGATTCTCCTTAAATTTATGCTTGATTTTCATATAGTTAGTGTTTTTCTTCCGAAATTTTAAACTTTTTAGTTTAAGAGTAGGTTGTTTAGACAATGTGTGTTGATCTAGCATGATTTTAAGTATGATTAGTTGTTATGAATGGAATTTGAGCATGTTATAACTATAGTGAAGTAATTACACTTGTTATACACATGATTGAACATGAAGGTGATGTTGAATATATTGTCGAAATTATAAGAAATTGTAAGTGCAACAATGAAATTGATAAGTAGATGATAAAATTGGCGATTTTGGAAGTTTAAAAATGCAATTTTACTTTCACTTGTTAATTTTTCAACATCACATCTCATGTTCAAAGTTTGAGAGTCTAATGAAGGTTGAGTTTATATTGATGTTGCTTGTTTGTGATTGTAGTTAAGGCTGGTGGTAAAAGGCAAAAGACTACAGGCCAAGCGTCATCATCAGGGGTCGGTTCTTCTTCCGGTCTAATACCGAAGAAGTGGGAGCAACTAAGCCCCGTAGAGGAGAATGATGCAAGATTGTATAGGCAGGATTGGGAGTGGGCGAAGTTTAGGGATAGCCAAAATGCTAGAATTTGGGATGATGAGAAAAACAAACCGTTATCGGGTTATCAAGACAGGAAGTTAGAGGCTAAGTTATGGAAGTGGAAGATGGTGAATGATGTGAAAACTTCAGTCCCAGAAAGGATAATATGTGAACGAGTTGTGAACGTTGAAGAATTTCGTCAGATTGGGATTGTGCAGATGTTCGAACGGTTAGGTTGGGAAAGTGTTCTTGACTGGTGTGAAGATAATACCTCCAGGGTGTATTTAGCGGAGGTGTCTTGAAGCTCATGAACAAGAATGAACCTCCATCGCAGTGGAAGTTGGTGGGAAAGACTAATCGAGGGAACATGACAATGTCCTTCGAGACGATAAATTGTATCGCGCGTTTCGACTCCTTGGGAGTACAAGCATATGATTACCCACCCATCGAGCATTTTTTGGATAATCATATGAACAATGATGATTCCGAGCAACTGTTAGATGTTATTTTACCGTTCAATAAAGGGGGATAAATGAAAAGAAAGCAAATGTCGCTTGAGGGAAAGATTCTTCAAGGGATTTCTGTTGAGAACATCTTGGCAAGGTTTGGTGATCGTGGAGGTGTTAGAGTGAGTGACTGTAGGGTGGTGCACGCTTTGCCTTATGGAACCCCAACATTGTCATGGAGACACATAGTGATGATGAACACGTGGGCTACTAGGGAGTCGTCCCAGAGGCGTTTTATTCCGTACGCACGCCTCATTAGCGCCATGATTGTGCAACAAAATTGCTTACCCCCGGAGTCACTATGGGTTTCTAAGCCGTTGGAGGAATTTAACATGGCGTACATGAGGAAGAATTGGAAGATAGAAGTTAAATTCTCGGGGAACAAGTACGTTGTGACCGATAATTTGGGTAACAAGTATGAGTTTCGTACTTCTGGAGTACCACCAGCATCGGAAGAAGATGAAGAAATGGGTGATGAAGAGGAGGAAGCTGCACCCTCTGGTCCACAAAGATCCAGACAGAGATATATGCGGCCACATAGGTAAATCAATGCAGATGTGGCGGGTTTTTTGACCATGAGACGGGTGCCCTCCTACAAAAATTTCGATCGAGGACAGCAGGAGATATATGACAATGTCTCCGCATGTATAGGTGAAGGACGGGAGTACAATCGAAGAAGGGAAGCTTGGGATGGGTCCCATGGACCCTCCATGCAGGAGTATTGGGCAGCTCAAGAAGCCCATAGGGAGAGAATGAACAAGTTTGTGGAAGAGCAAGAACTGTTCCAAGCAATGCAAAGATCACACATGGAACAGTTGGCAAAGATGCAAGAGGATGAGGCTGCCCGAAGACGGGCATGGGAAGAAGCAGAGGCAACGCGTCGGAATGAAGAAAGAGAATTGAACCGACGCCGTTGGAGTGCCTTGTACGTCTCTCAACAAATGGCGGTTAATAACGCCAAAGTGCTCCACGATCAGGAGCGGCACCAAAGAGACTACCAAGTCGGCCTCCCATATGCCGAGCACTCGGGGTGGACAAATTACCCCGACCTTCCCTACCCACAAGGCCCATCCGACCCGACTCCGCATTGGCCCGAAGCGGTAGGGTCTAGCTTTATCCCGATCCCGTACCAACCGCCGCCTCAAAGGGAGCAAAGTCCCCTCGATAACTATAGGGAGATGTTCGAGGCCCTCACTGGTTATCCATACCAACCCAACCCGCCAGTGGATCCAAACGAGCGATATCAGCGGTAGAGGTATGGTATATTTTATGTTGTTGTTGTTGTATATTTTGTTCCTTTATTTCTTGTCGTTTTTATTTAATTTCTGCCTAGTTAAATGAACTTTGTGGATGTGTTCCCTATATAACCCTCACGAGACCTCTCGTCCTCCCAAGCTATTGGGGGGTTTAAAAGGGCTTGTTGCATAAGCTAATGCAACCGTGATTCCTACGAAAGTGAGTTAGGTTTGTTGTTGTTGTAAAATATTTTCCACAAAAAAAAAAATCAAAGTGAAATAATGCATGGCTTGGTAATGTGTTCATAAAAAGGGTAGAACTACGTAACTAACAAATTTTGATGGTTGTGAGAAGCATGCTTCTACACAAGGATTAGAATTTGTAGGTACAACATGTTCAAGGGACAACCATTTTTATGAAGAAGACGCATGATATGAGCATCAAGCGATAAAAATCAGGTGCATGTGTTTCTTTTTACTTTGATTGTTAGTTAGGAATAAGTGGATTGTAATGTGTATTTTAATTTCCGGGGTGAAAAGTTGGGAAGGTTAGTCGTGTCACATCCCTTGTGCATTTTTAAAACTCTAGTTCTTATACATTGAGGACAATATGTACTTTAAGTGTGGGGATGGGGGAGTAGTAAAAGTTTTCGATTTTTGACCCGTTCATTTAAACACTACACATTGAGGACAATGTTTACCTCAAGTGTGGGGATGGGGGAAAAATTTCAAAAATTTTTCAAAAATTTCTTGTTTCAAAAGCGATCTTAAAAGCACAAGTAACCAAGTCAACGAGGGATGGCACAACCCATTTGGTCTTTTGTCATGGTCAAGTTCAAATTAATAGCATGACGGGTATTTAGCGGGTGGTTAATTGGGAATAATCCGCCTAAGAAACTAGTATATCATGCATATCACATATCATACCCTTATATGTGAGGTTTGAGCCACTTTTATATCATAGAATTGCATTTACATGTTTCTTTGTTGAGTGGACCATTAGTCGCGTATTGTAGAACTTGCAACTTTTGATACATTCGAGACCATAGACCGAATACAAGCACGAGAATGATTAAGGCATTAGGTAAACCTTTTCCCTTTACACAATTTTTATATCCTTACCCAAAAATTATCCCCTAGTAGCCAACTTTGAGCCTAAACCTTTCGTTTGACAACCCATCTAACCCATAACCATAAGCCGTTTCTTTTTAAACCCGTGTGATGAAAATTCAGTATAGGTTTTTTAGTTGTAAAGTTGTGAATTGAAAAAAAAACAACAGAAAATGTTGCGAAAAATAATGAAAAACCATTGAGAAAAATCCAAAAATATGTGTTTCTAGTTATTGAATAAAAGGCGAAAATCGTTGCCTCGTAGTTTATGTCTATAGTTAGTTTTGTTTAGAATAATTGCTTTGTAATAAAAATCAAGTTTTCATCACCTTAGCCACTTTAAAACATCCTATTTCCTACCCTTCGCCTAGCCCCATTACAACCCTTCAAAGACCTTTTGACTTGTGCTTGGTATTCGTGTTCGGTGTTGGAGAATGATTGAGTTGCAAGCCTATGCGGGTACGTGTTCTAACCGATTTTGAGTGATTAATTGATTGTAGTGCTAATACATTATACATATTAGCCAAATTTTAAGCCGAGTGGAGAGAACATTGTGCGGGATATGCATGACTTGTTAGTTTTACGGGCGGGTTAATCTTGGATAACCATTATTATATGTGATTATTCACTTTACCGGTAAATATTTGGAAATTGTAAAGAGTGTGAACTTTTGTATGACAATAGACCTTAACCTTTGTCTCAGGAATGGGATGTGTATTCGTTGTTCGACCCACGTGAAAGTGAAAAACATATTTGCTTGAGGGCAAGCAAAAGACAAGTGTGGGGATGTGATACGTGGTTGAAAACCGGTGTTCGTTATTGCGTAACTTTGTGTTTTTACACTAGTTTCAATCTTGAATGGCCTACTTTTAATTAGATTTGTGTTTATGCAGGTTTAACGAAGTTTAAGGAGCTTTTCGGGAGTTTTACGAGTCACCGGGTCGAAAACCGGAGCACCGGAACGCATTACGGATCAAACGGGAGTGAAACAAGCAAAATCAGAAGTTGGGGTTTTGAGAGCCCGTCGGCCAATCATGCCCGTATCCAGATGAATAGGCCGTCGGCCAGAATTGAGCTTTTGGGAACCCGTCGGCGACGGGGTCAGGCCCGTCGGCGACGGGTGGTACTTTTGCCAAACGCGAAAAACTTGAATTGGGTTAAGGATCTCGATTCTAATTGGCCGAGGGACATCAAAGTCGGGGGTTACACTCACTTTTGAGTTTTGAACTTGATCTTGGAGCCATTCACCATCCACTATTCAGCTACCATTCCATCACTATCATAACAACAACCCGAATCATCATCATCCATCTCACATCAATCATCAAAACCCTAGTTCATCCAATCCATCATCCTTTTCTCCATCATCATTCCATAAACCCTAATTCTCCATCATTCCTTCATCTTACAAGCTTCAAGATGACTCCATCCGCATTCCAAGAATCCGGTGATCAAGTTGCATCAACCATGAGCGGCTAATCATCTCGGTTTCACCCCGGTGTAGGTAGTTGTTAATTTTAGGGTTTCAATTTGTTCTTGTTTCATCTTAGTGACAATTTGTATTTGGTTTTTGAAACTTTTGACAATAGTATTACATTTGTTACGAATTCGTAAATTGTCGAACGATGTTAAAAGTTATGACTCTGTGAAACGGTGATATGTAATTGTACGTTATCATTGTTAGGATTTACTTATGTTGATTACAAAGTGTCTTTTTGTCGTTCTTCAGGACGTCGATAGCTAGTAGCACCTAAGTCACGGTACACTAAATCCGTTAATCAAATGCATTTGAGTTGAAACTAAAACTTGTAGAAATCCTAGGTTAATAATCACCGAAACCGGGCGTGATTCCTTTTTATTATTATTGTTCTAGTAACCATTTTTTATTGCAATTGTTAATTAGTAATGTTAATCATTCTCATCAATTCATTCCATTAAAAATCATCTTTCTCAATTATACGAAAACACAAAAAATTGTTCTAGTAAGCTTCATAATCGTGACAATTGTTTTAATTCATTCGAATCCACACACAAACCACATACTCTTCGTGGATCGACCCCTTACTACCACTAACACATTGTTAAGGGTAATTTGGGCTTATAAATATTATCTTTGACCGGAGCACGACACTCCGATCAACCCCCTATACAGGTACCTGACTATCTGCACAGGATTATTGCCACATCTAAAGTGTCGCGTGACAGGACTCGGGAGTGGTGCATAAGTGCTGACCTATTCATCCTGTACTCTCTGTTATACATGAGGCCACAGGCATGACGTGGTGTATAGCATAGTACTTTTGCATCTACACATCATTGGCAAGAGCAGATGTTGTTGTACGAGGGGAAATACATCACAATTCTTGCGCGCTCTGTAGGGTATTTCCCAGATGATGACCCGAATTTGTCCTCGACGATCATGTTGACGAGGGTAGACATGCGTATGGTGCATGGCATGCGCATGGCGCCCAAGTTCCCTTGCATCGGCCTTTGGTTTACCACGAGGGGCCACCATCTTTCGTGGCACAGCCATTTTCGGAGGTCATCTCGATCGTGCTTCTAGGGGTGGAAGGCATGGAGGCGTTGAAATAGTCACCTGATCTTGATATACCACCTCCGTCATCGCAGCCGCCGCCATCGCAGCCGCCTTAGTAGACGTATCACGTTTACCGAGGTGTGGGGCTACCTCCAGTTGTACATGCCTTTCTCCATGGCATTATTTTCCAGATTGACCGGTTGGAGGATTTGATGAGCTAGTTAGTTGAGTAGAGCAGCATAGGAGTAGGGCTACCGGTTTCGAGCCCCGACCACTACTCTCGGCGCGATAGTATCCTAATCCTAGTGCCATAGCTTAGGATCCCCACCCGGTAGGTGACGATCTACCAGCATAGACGTGGTCGTTCTCTATTTCTAAGTATTTCACATTCAGTTTATCTTTGTTTTGTTATGTATGTCCAAATTAGTGTTATATATATGTATAAATTTGGTTGTTTATATAGGTGGTGTTTGTTTACAATGCTTAGCATGTTTAGTTGTTTACCTATTATACAATAGTTTCTTTCCGATTAATTTAAAATGTTTGTATTATCTAATAGGGTGAGAGTTGGCTACAAAGTCCATTTTTCCTACAAAATGTAAAAAGTCATAAAACACCATAATGTTAACCATAAAACACACTCAAAACCCACAAATAACAAAGTGAAGATTACTAAAACGCCATATTTGTGGGTTTGTGTTATGTTTTGGATGATAAGGCTTTGATTATCAAATGACTAACATTAGTGTGTTTTATGTTGATTATCATGTTGTGTTTTATATTCATAGTTCTACGATGGTGTGTTTGAAGTTTTAATGGACTGATAGGGTTTGGATATTGTGTTTTAGTGTCCTTTACTCTATAATTTGTGGATTTGGAGTGTGTTTTATGGCTGAAATTGTGGTGTTTTATGACTTTGTACACTTTGTAGGAAAAATGGACTTTGTAGCCGAACCCCACCCTTATCTAATAAAATATTTACTTATATAATGTTTTGGAATTTATAAAGTACAAATATATATACATATATATATATATATAAATGTTTTATGATATTTTATAATATTAAAAGATAAATATTGTATGTATTATTTTTTTTATAAAAAAAACTTTTTAAATCTTGTTAAAATGATAAATAAATAAAATTATAATCTTATACACCTCGTATCAGTCTATATGAACCGCGTAACACTACACAAATCCCATTATGCCCAACTTTTGAAGAAAAAAACACATGGGTCGTGCATAGGCCCCGTATTAACCTATACACAACGTATACGACTAGCTATCAGAGAATAGAACTGACAGTTGCCAGTTCTGATTTTAATATTTTTGGTATACGTGTGTTTAGGCCAATGCAATACCTATACGCGACGGCGGGGTATTGACTTAGCTTTTTGGGGTGTGTGTATAAATAGAGCCTAATTTAGCTAACTAAAACGAATCCTTTAGAAAATAAAAAAAAATCAATATTATAGAAAGTTGATATATTGATATTCAAACTAATGGTATTAAGGTGTTGGATGATTGCATATTCAAGAGGTGAATGATCGATCTTCATGGTGAACATAAATGTGTGGTTTAGTGGTAGAATTAGAGAGTGTGTGAGTTGTCGTTCTGGGTAAAAAATGGTATTTGGACACCCCCTATATACCACGTATATCGTTATATGTGGTGTATATGTTTCATATCTACTAAGCTTGTATTAGTGAGACATCAATCAGCCTTATACGTGGTGTATAGGAGGCTGAATAATATGTATGTTCAGGGAATCATGGGGGTGGTAAGGGTAAAAGTTAAACCCTATACGCGGCGTATAGCACTATACGTGATATATAGGTCTAGAATTTGCACTTTAAAGCTTAGAAGTCGGATGAAGGGTGATTCAACATAAACTTTAAACCATATTTTTTTCCGACTGATCCTTCAAACCATTCGTATTACGATGTTGTCTTGGGACATTAGCTATGTTTTTGGCGAATATTCGAATGAGTCATGGATGTCAATAATCATTTTCAGACATGTTGAATCTTCTTATGAAAGAGGGAAGTTGTGTTCGTCGTTCGTTGTGATGACGGAAGAGTAGTACACGACTTGAACGAATAAATAAATCTCTATGAGACCACCCGTAGTGGGCATCATCTCCGGCGTGATCCCCCCAAAAAACGGCGCCACCCCACCCCCGCCGGCGTGATCCGGCAAAAATCCCCCGCAGGCGTATTTTAAATCACGCTTGGAACAAGTTGTTTTGGCCAATCAAATCTTATCTTCCTTTTTCATTTATTTAATCTTCCAATAGGTTTTTTTTTGGTTTTTTTTTATTTATTTCTTTACACCCTTTTATTATAATGCCCACATCCCCATTACACCCGTTTTAGAAAAACGCCCAGTAATATTCCTTGCTAACTGTACTGCTAAATGGCGGAAAACGCCCAAAGATTGGGGCATTATTCACCCTTACCACTACGCATATTCTAAGTGTGATGCTAATTTAATTTTACCACTATTTTGTTGTTTTGTATGGTATCATTATCTATATTTTTCCTATTTTAGGAGCACGGTATATAAACAAGCAATAGAAAGACCAAATCATTATATTATATTATATTATATTATATTATATTATATTATATTATATTTTATTATATTATATTATATATTTTCAACAACTACAATTTAAAGTGTCGGCGGAAATAGCTCCTGCTCTCTGTTGATTTAAATGGGCGGCATAGTCAACAGTGCCAGGCAACTGCCTGTCACTTTCTTATTGGTCCAACAAATTTACGTTTTTATCCCGCCTTAAAATTACGATTTTGTCATCAGTATAAAATTATGTTTTTGCCCTCACTTAAAAATAAATTTGCGCTTTTACTCCCACCTAAAAATTTCGATTTTGCCCTCGGTTAAAAATTGCGATTTTGCCCCTTTTAAATTTACACTTTTACCATTAGCTTTTTTTCCTTAAAATTACGATTTTGCCATCAGTTCAAAATTATGGTTTTACCCCCACTTAAAAATAAATTTACGCTTTTACTCCCAGCTAAAAATTTCGATTTTGCCCTCGGTTAAAAATTACGATTTTGCCGCATTTAAATTTACACTTTTACCGTTAGTTTTTTTCCTTAAAATTACGATTTTGCCATCAGTTCAAAATTATGTTTTTACCCCCCCCCCCCCTTAAAAATAAATGTAAGCTTTTACTCCCAGCTAAAAATTTCAATTTTTCCATCGGTTAAAAATTACGATTTTGCCCTATTTAAATTTAGAGTTTTGCCATTAGTTTTTTTTCTCACAGCCAAATTATGATTTTCCCCCAACTTAAATTTACATTTTCTCCATTGTTTTCGTTTGTTTTCTTGGTTAAATTACAATTTTGCCCCCTGTGTAAATTTGCAGTCATGCCGGCAGATGCCTGGCACTCCCACATTGGTCTTTTTAATTTACGATTTCATCCCTGAATTAAAATTATCATCTCGCCCTCGGTTTAAAATTATGCTTTTCCCATCGTTTTATTTTTTTTTACCAAAACTATAAAAGTTTTTTGTTTTAATTGGTTTACTCCATTTAATTTTTTTTCGTGTCAAAGAGCTGCCTAACACACGCTCGTTAGTCCTGAAAAATTACATTTTGCCATGAGACGAAAATTACGGTCTTACCATTATTTTAGTTTTCTCCCCAACAAAATTATAGTTGTGTTTTTTTAATTGATTAAAAATTATTCGGCTATCGCCCCACAACACGAACGAGACATCAACTAGTTATATAATATAACAACTGCAAGTGCAAGTTCAGTTGCAGTAACTTTTTTTCCCCTTTTTTGTTCTTTTATCTCTTTCTTTTCTTTTTGACTTTTTTTTTCTTTTATCTTTATTATTATTTTTATTATTTTACCTTTTAACTTTCGGTGCTAACAATTACAATCTTTTAACTTTCTAAAAAATTTTGTAATCAAATTTTACGTGTTTATTTTTATGTTTGTATAAATTCAAATTAATTTATGTTTAAACGTAAATTTTTCCCGGTAGTAAATTGGGTCAAATATAATATAATTCTTATGCTTATTATTATGTATGTTTTCAGTTAATCTACATTTTAATATAAATTTTATTTTATTTTTTCTATAAATGAGTCAGGTAAAATATAATATGTTTTCGTATTTATTTTTATGTACGTATTCAAATGGTCTACGTTTTGACGTAAGTTTTTTCCGGAAACACGTCGAGTCAAATATAATACGTTTTAATTAGACGCTATAAATTCGAGTCACTTTACGTTTTGATATCGTCGCAACGTGTCGTACCTATTTTCTTAAGTGCTTATTTTTATGCACGCGTCAGTATAAATTCAAGTTGGTTTACCATTCAACGTAAATTTTCTTCGAAAATATGTGTCAAATATAATTCGTTTTCTTTCTTATTTTATATATGTTTTCAGATGCTGGGCTACATTTTAATGTAAATTACAACTAGAAAGTTATATGGACAGTGCTTTTATCCTATTGGCTTTTTTTGTTTCTTTCTTTATTTTTTCTGGACTTTATTATTTTTATTTTTTAGTTTTCTTTATGTTAAGTGTTTTAGTTTTAGGTTTATTTTCATTAAAGTTATATTTAAGATAACATTTACGTTTCAATTTACAATTAATTTAAAATCATTCTGTCTCGCTGTCCAATTTAAATTTATGTTTATGGTTTTCGGTTGATGTAAAAACATGTGTTGATATTCTTTTGAGCATGATTCTTTCGGTTAGTATACTAAATCAAAATAGATATCGATTGAAACCCCACAGGATAGCGCATGTATTCTTAGTAGATCTTTGACATTTATTGAATCAATTGGAATTGATATCCCATTTGATTTTAAATAATCCATAAAATCAAAAAAAAATAATAATCAATTAATTTTCGATAAAATATTCACTTTAGATTGGAACTAGGGGTAAAAGTGAACTCCTCATTGTGTTTGTGCTGCCTATCTTTGCCTTTCATAAGTAAAAAAAATCAACTTTCCACCAAAACATCAAGTTGATTACATGATGAAATTGAAATCCCATTTGGTTTTAACAACCATTAAACTCCATCAAGACACCGACGTGAGAGTTCATTAATTTTAGAGTAAACTGCCATTTTGGTCCCAAAGTTTTGGTTATTTTGCAACTTTAGTCTAAATTTAAAACCTTTTGCATCTAGGTCCATGTGGTTTCACTTTTATTGTCATTTTGGTCCAAAAATGAATTCAGGTCATACTTCCTAAATTCAATCATGGTATTTTGTCCTTTTCCTCAGGGGCAAAATGGTCATTTCCTTTTTTATTTTATTTAAAGCTTTTATTAAAACAATAATCTTTTGTGGGTCCCACCACACCTCCACTTCTTCTTCTACCTTCTTTCTCTCTGTATTTCTCCTGTATAACAACCACCATCCATCACCACCTCCACCACCATCAATCTCCACCACCGCCACCATCTATCTCCACCTCCACCACTGCTCAACGTCACACCCATAACCCCGACGACGAAAACCGAAAACCGCCATAACATCTTTGATGATTTGTAAGGACAATATGAGATATTAACTAGTTTGGGCTAGTAGAACACACATTACTACATTATAAGCAAAAACTTGGGATCCTTTAAGTTGAATCTAACAAATCGATCAAAAACTTTAAGCTGCTAAATATAAATTGTAATTTGCATCGTAAAACCCGATCTAACGCATATACATGAACATATATAGCTATAAGTTTGTAAATCAATCGGTATCAAGCAAAAATCTCACAATATGAAGATAATTTATATACCTTTGCATCACAATCCTTCCAGACTTGGCAATCTAATGACCTCCTAAATCAAACGCTTTGAACTTTATTTTTCCGATACTCAACTCTTCGGACGGCAGATGTTGTGTCGGTTGATGTTGAACTAATCTCTGGCGAAACAGATTGAATCAGATCAGAATACAACAAAATCTCGATGAAAATCTCACAAATCGGTAACAATCAGGTGCTTGTTTCTGCAACTGCTGCTTGTTCTATTGTGATTTGGGTGTGACGTTGAGCAGTGGTGGAGGTGGAGATAGATGGTGGTAGTGGTGGTGATGGATGGTGGTTGTTATGGCAGGAGAGAGACATAGAGAAAGGAGGTAGAAGAAGAAGTGGGGGTGTGCTGGGACTCACAAAAGATTATTGTTTTAATAAAAGCTTCAAATAAAATAAAAAAGAAATGACCATTTTGCCCCTGATGAAAAAGACAAAATAACAGGATTTAATTTGAGAAATATGACCTGATTTCATTTTTGGAACAAAATGACAATAAAAGTGAAACAACAAGAACACAGATACAAAATGTCTGAATTCTGGATTAAAGTGGCAAAAATGACCAAACCTTAAGAACCAAAATGGTAGTTTACTCTTAATTTTAAATTTATTTTTTAACAGCAATTTTAAATTGTTATATAGAAAGCATAGAATTATTAAGATAGTTCTCTAATTAAAGTTGTTATTTCATGTTTTCATTTCACAACACAAAGGAGTAGTTCCTAATCTTTAGTGACTGTATTTTTTTAAAGGTGAACTTGATTCACAAAACACCACCCTTACCAAAAAGGCAAAGGAAGCAACAACCGAAACTCTTTAGTGATTGTGGATAATGAAAAGTTTTTGGTGTCATAAAAGAGAGTATTCGACAATATTAAGTGTGATTATACTGCACATAATATTTTAATCTTCCACTCAATCAAGTTCCAAGAAAGAGCCAGTATTTGGGTAGTATCGATTAATAATATAATTGTACATAGCCAACGTTAAACTCCTCAAATTTCATCAAATTTTTGTCAGCATTATTAAGCAAAAATAAGAGTGTTTGATGGATATAAAGTCGTGTATGCATAAGATGGTTCATATTTCATTCTCTAAACTAAACTTTCTTTACAAACATAATTATAGGTAAACATAGAAGTGTATTTAAAGTGTTATTATTCATCTCTATATAATTTATGTAAGTGTATAAGAAAGAGACAAAATTAATAAAATAAGTGTTTATGCGTAAGATAAAAATATATATATGGAGAATAAGATGGATGATATTTTTTTAAGAGTTAATTGCCAAAATTGTCCCTGAGGTTTGGGCACGTTTGCCATTTTCATCCAAAATGACACTTTTGTACCAAATTGCCCCCAACGTTTGTAACTTTTTGCCATTTTCATCCAAACCACTAACTTAGTTTATTTATTCTGTTAAGTTGAGGATATTTGGATGAAACTAGCAAATATAAAACGACATGGACGATTTTGGCAATTTACTCAAACCCTTTTTAATTTCTTTTATTTATTTATTTTTGTTACATATAAAATAAAAAAGAATATACATGGAGTTTTTAAAAAAAATTAATAGTTTTGTCACATAATTTTTAAACATCCTTCGCCTTAATAGAAAAATTAACTTACTTAGTGGTTGAATGAAAATTTATAAAAATTATGTGATAAAACTTTTATTTTTTTTTTCATATAAAAATTGCATGTATATTCTTTTTTATTATATATGTAACAAAATTAATTAAATAAAAGAAATTTAAAAGAGTTTGAGTAAATTGCCAAAATCGTCCCTGTGGTTTTATATTTGTCAGTTTCATCCAAATACCCTCAACTTAACATAAAAAATAAACTAAGTTAGTGGTTTGGATGAAAATGGCAAAAAGTTACAAACGTCGAGGGCAATTTGGTACAAAAGTGTCATTTTGGACAAAAATGGCAAACGTGCCCAAACCTCAGGGACGATTTTGGCAATTAACTCTTTTTTTAAATATAAACAAATTTTTAGAGAAAATGTGATTTTTAGATTAATTAACTATAATACAATTAGCAACTTGTATGAATAGTGTTTCAAGGTTTTTTTTATGTCTTTTTGGCTCTTTTGTCTTTTTTTTTTTTTTTTTTTTTGTATTTTATATATACTTTACCCTTATCTTTCAGTACTGACAGTTATATGCCCTTAACTTTCTAAAGACTTTGTAATCAAATTTTACCTATTTATATATATGTACGTGTCGGTATACATTTTTCCTGAATTTAATGTTGATATAATATGTTCATTTACGCTTCAACGTAAATTTTCCTGAAAATGAGTTGAGTCAAATATATTAACTTCTTATTCTTATTATTGTGTACATTTTCAGTTAATCTACGTTTTAAAGTAAATTTTATTTTGCTTTCTAAAAATGTGCCAGTTCAAATA
This sequence comes from Helianthus annuus, assembly GCF_002127325.2. Taxonomy (NCBI): domain Eukaryota; kingdom Viridiplantae; phylum Streptophyta; class Magnoliopsida; order Asterales; family Asteraceae; genus Helianthus; species Helianthus annuus. Next base: position 87,911,222 of record NC_035441.2, read on the forward strand.
TAATACGTTTTTTGCTTATTTTTATGTACGTTTTCAACATATATTTTGTTTGGAAACGACTCGGGTCAATTATAATACGTTTTCATTAAACGGTATAAATTCGAGTCACTTTACGTTTTGATACCGTCGCAACGCGCCCCACCATTCTTTAACATAAAAAAATATTTTCATACATGCTTATATTTATGCACGTGTCAATATAAGTTCAAGCTGGTTTACGTTTAGACGAAAATTTTCATTAAAGTATATTAAACATGACGCTTAAGTTTCTATTTACATATAATTTAAAATCAACCGATACCACTGTCCATTTATTTTTATATGGTTTTCGGTTGATGTAAACATGTGTAGATATTCTTTTGAGCATATTTCTTCTGATTGCTATACCGAACTAAGATAGAAATCGACCGAAACCCCGCAGCGTAGCGTGGGTAGTCTTATTAGTTATGTATATGAAATAAAGTGCCATCCTGCCGTGTAAAAATATAGAACCACCTTTTAAATATGTGTGTTAGGAAACTTCATTTGAAAGTATTGAAGAAAATCAAATTCAGCCTGATCCATGAAGACAATAAAGTCCTGAAGATCGAACAACAAGAAGATAACCGGATAGGGCAACAGAAAAGAACATCTACTTCAAAGAATCATAAGCTGATCAAGGAACAAAAGAAGATTACCAGAAAAGGCCATTCTGATGGATCTGATGATATTTCTGATGAAATATCATCAGTTTCTGGCAAATCTGATCATTAGACTTTCTGATGATTTGTTCACCAGAATTTCTGATGAAGTGGTTATCAGAAATTCTGATATAACCCTACTTGTCTGAAATCAGTTCTACCCTGCCACAATAACCGAAGCAACTTGACATTATTGGATATCATGATAACAAAGGCAACTTGATTATTGGATTCAATGAATATGTTAAGAAGCTACTTTTTTGCAGGACATATATATGAATAAACAAATGTTTATTTATGTATCCAGGCCTTCTATAAATAGAAGGCTCATCAAGCAAAGGACGATTAATTAAGCCAAGCATTCAACACATACAACAAAAACTCCATTGTTCTTTCACCTCAGAATTCACAAGTATTCATTTGTAATAGATAATAATCTTACAATCACCTTGTAAACCATTTTGTTTCAAAATGATATAAACTTGAAAATTATGTAAGTCTTGTTTCTTGAAAATCTTATTTCCATTTCCGCACACTATTTTCATATTTGTTGAAATCACTTGCCATATTACGTGAAAAAAAGTTTTTAAGTCTAAACTGGGACCAGCAATGAATTGAATAAAATAAAACTTTATTGCTTGATTAAATGCTTTTTTTTGCTGTTTCTTTATTATGTGCTCTTGAACATCACATTATTCGGATTCTTCCACAAACATTAGGTTAACACAAATGGAAAAAATAATATAATCTCTTTATACAAATATTGTATAAGGAGAAGGCAACTTAATTATCTACGTATAAGAATATATTATTAAACCTATAATAAAAATATATAATAATTATTACTCTTAATGGAATATGAGTTGTAAGGTACGCTTCCTATATCACTGGAGAATCGATTTTCGTTCCTTTCTTTCAAAATAAAGAAAAGTTAACAAGTTGTAATAAAGTTAAGATCAACTATTAGTTTTGATTTCTTTTTGTATATTAAATTTGTAGGGAAAAGATCAAATAGGAAGTTAATTTTGGCTAGGAATGATAGGAAGCCATAGGATTATGACCAGTGGCGGATCCAGGGGTGTTTTGGGGGTTCCCGGGAACCCCCTCGGTTTGGAAAAAAATGGAAAAAGTTAGTGGAAACCTTATATGATTTAGAAAAAAATAGTGAGAATTAATGAGAATCTACCAAAAGGAACCTGGTAGAAAACATTTCTGGATCCGCCACTGATTATGACATGTGGCAAGTTTTAAAATAAAGAGAAAAGATATTTTAGTCAATCTCATCATTTCTTCTTCCTTCTTCTCCCCAGTTACTTCAAAACCCACCATCTCCAACCTTTTTTTCACTTACTATCTCAATAGTCACTACATTATAGTGTGATTTTCGTCATCAATCAATGATTCAACCACTCGATCAACGTGTTCTTCAGCTTTTTTCGAAGAAAACCCAGTTTAATTTCATTCAAAATCTCGTTTTTTCTGGTGATTTTGAAGATAATCACTCGATTTGTTCGATTCAATCGCTGATAAGTGTTTCTATCATTCAAATTTCGTCAATTGATGAAGAAACCGGCTTCGATCCATGTAAGAAATTCGTTAATTTCATTTTCATGATCTGGGTTTTTATTTAGTCATTGCGTTTTACGATCTTGGAGGGGGTCCGGGGGCGGCAGCCCCTGGTAACGGGGTCCAGGGGCGGCAGCCCCTGGCGGGGTCCAAGGGGCAGAGCCCCTGGCTGGGGTTGAAAAATTGCTGTACTAAAAACGCATCAGAAAAATTAATTTTCCAGAAAGCTCATTTCGAAGACAGTAATTCGTAGACAATTCAGACAGTTCACAGACAATTCACAAACAGTTTTATTTGTCCATTGCGTTTTAGAAATAAGAGAGTTTTATGTGTTTTCTGGCTATTGCGTTTTAGAAAAAACACATTTTTAAGTATCTTTAGTCATTGCGTTTTAGGTAAAACACATTTTTGAAGTGTTTTTAGTCATTGCGTTTTAGGTAAAACACATTTTTAGGTGTTTTCAGTCCATTGCGTTTTACAGAGAACACTTTCTTTTGTTTTTTTAGGTCATTGCGTTTTAGAAATGAGACATTTTTAAGTGTTTTCTGGCCATTGCGTTTTACAAATAAAACATTTCTTTGTGTTTTCTGGCCATTGCGTTTTACAAATAAGACATTTCTTTGTGCTTTTTGTGCATTGCGTTTTAGGTAAAACACTTTTTTATGTGTTTTCAGTCCATTGCGTTTTAGAAATAAGACATTTCTTTGTGTTTTCTGGCCATTGCATTTTACAAATAAGTCATTTCTTTGTGTTTCTGGTGCATTGCGTTTTAGAAAAATGTCATTTTTTAGGTTTTTTTTTTCATTGCGTTTTACGTAACTGGTGGTTTTTCTATTTCGTTTTACACAACTGGGTTTAAAATTTTTTTTTTAAAATATAGCAATAGTATACTCGTTTTAAAGATAAAAAAACGCTCGTTTTTTTGGTGCAATTTTTATAAAAAAATAATGTTGTATGAAAGATTTATTAACGTTTAAAAAATGGGGGGGAATTGGAGGAGAGAGAAACTATTGGCTTGGATTGACTAGAATGCCCTTGAACAAACTCACGCGCCTCTTTTCTTCCTTTCAATTTCCCTGATTTAATCTTAGCCCTTGATTAACTTAATGGATGGTCAAGATCACTTCCTAGCCTTCCTAGCCAAATAAACTTCCTATTCTATCTCCACCCTAAATTTGTAATCTAAGTAGATAAAGTCCCAGATATTCAGTTCTTTGTTATCGTTTTCTTAGTTGTTTTTGTTGTAAGCTACATTTTTTTATATAAAATAATAATAATCTTCTAATACTTTTTTAATGGCAAACAGAATCAATCTCGAGCACTCACGGGGCACCAATGGACCAAACGAAGTACTCCGAGAGTAACCCGAGTCCACCACCAATTCTGCGGAAAACCCGGTAATCTACCCGCCTGTAGACACGGCGGTGGAATTATCAGTAAAACCCATTTGCCTCAAGGATCCAACCCAGGTTTGTTGCGGTCTCATATCTTTGTCCACGAGTGTCTCACTCTGCACCAACTGAGAGTCGAACTTGCATCTCTCAAGAGAAATGCAAACCTCCCACCACTTGATCTAGAGATCATTATATTGGCAATAATCTTCTAATACTAATAAAAAATTTCATCTAATGTCACATGACATTCTCTCATTGAAGGATTTTATCTAATGCCATTTGACATTCTCTCGTTTAATTTATTTATATACTAGGTTATAGACTCGTGTATTATAAGAGTTGAATAAAGACAATATATTATGTAAACCCGTGCAACACACGAAACTATAACGTAATGACCTAGATAATAATATTTCATAATACTAATAATATAATAAATACAAATAAATAACAATACCAATAGAAATAACAATTTCTCATATGTTCCCTAGGTTTGCATTTTTTTCATTTTCATACAACTCATTAACTTCATAAAAAATTCAGTTAAATAAGGGCCATTTTTGTCTATTTACTTATTCAAATTGTTGTTTTTTAAGGCAAATTGGAAATAAATAATCCCAACTCACTGTTATTGGTCAATAATAATCCCAACTCATTTAATCACCAATAATAATCCGAACTATTCATTTTTGTTTGTAAAATACTCCCACGTTAAAAAAACACTAACTATGTTAAAATATTTCTGATGTGGCTTAACATGTGTGGACTGACGTGGCTGGTTAACATCTTACCTGTGTATAAAATGATTATCAGCCTCATTTGCACACACAATAATTTATAAACTCACCCCAATAATTTATATCCCTGGTCAAATATGAACTTAAAAAACTATGTAAATATCTTCTACAAAAAAGAGCTTTAACTTACAAAAATAAATTAAAATATAATCCAAGTTATATTAAATATAATTTAAATTTTAAACTATATACCATATGCGTTTTTTATAGGTTTATCGACGTGGCAGTATAAAGTTCGCTGAATACATAGTTATATTCACAATAAAATATTTTTTTTATCGGACACCACATGTGTTATATATTAATAATAAAAATTGGATATTAATCTAATATGTTATTAATAAAATAATAATATTGCTAAATTAAGAGATACACATGTGTAGTTATTCGCGAACAAACTATTAGGTTAGAATAGACAATCTAGGTCTACAATTATATAACCTAATTTTGTTTGATCTGCAATGATTAAAAAATAATAACTTTATGTCACATATGAAAATAAAAATAAATAAATAAAACACTACAATAATATAAGATAAATATTTATGTGTAGTACGTATCTATCTATAGTTATCTATAGATTGATAAATTGGATATGTTAATATGATATAATAACCATATGTACTTATTTGTTGTTGTGTATAGATTAACAAATTGTATATTAATATGTTATAATAATTATTATAATAATAATAATAACAATAACAATAATAATAATAGTAATAATAATAATAAAAATAATAATAATAATAATAATAATAATAATAATAATAATAATAATAATAATAATAATAATAATAATAATAATAATAATAATAATAATAATAATAAGAGAATGCCACGTAACATTAACTTGATTCTTTTATTAGCATTAGATTTACATATTTCCCCCTCCTAAGCTGGCTTATTACGTATTTTTCCAAATAAAAAAAATTACATATTTCCCCTCCCTAACCCATATATATTACATATTTCACTTTTCATTAAAAACTCTTACTATTATACCCTTAATGAACTATTAAATGAATATTTCATATTTCTCATTTATAATATCATCAATCAATTACATATCTTCCCAAGTTAGAAGCAGCATAAATTAGACAAAATGACTCTGGTCTTAGTGTCTCATCAACCAGCTTTAGTGTTCTTCTCAAAAAGGGAAAAGTATGTTGTAACGACATATGCTTGCATGGCTTGCCTTTATTTGATACTGAAATATATAGGTTGTGGTATAAAGGATTTGGTGTATTTTTAGATGCATCATTTGGAGTCTTCTTCGTATGCATGCTCTTATATGTACATATACTTGCATCTTTGCAAACAAAGATGTTTATGTTGTAATATGTAGTTTTTGATGGTTTGCTGTCTATCAACATCCACTAATGATTAACTTCTGTGCATGCAGGCAAATATATATCGAGAGGAAAATAATATCATAGATTTGTATGTTATTCTTCTAAGATATTCAAGATAATGATAGAGTCGTGATGAGATCCTAATTTAAGCATTTAGACATTTATCGTAATTGTTATTTTCTTCAATATGTAAATATTCATTTAATAGTTCATTAAGGGTAAAATAGTCATTTAATAAGAGTTTTTAACGAAAAGGGAAAATATGTAATATATATGGGTTAGGGAGGGGAAATATTGAATTGTTTTTTTTTTATTTGGGGAAATATGTAATAAGCCAGCTTAGGAGGGGGAAATATGTAAAAAATCCTTATTATTAATATATAATATATCTAATAATATGTAAATAAAAATAATTGATATACATTATCAAGATTTATCTTTGCGTCAATTTTTTAAACTTTATTTTTTAAGATTACATGGATTTTGTTTTTGTTTTCATTTTTTCAGTAAAATATTTAAATTATAAACAGATAACTAATTAAATAAGTATTTAAATTTAATTAAATAATTAAATGGGTATTTAAATTAATTTTTATACAATCTTTAATTTATATTTTAATTTGTGATCAACAATAATTAAGTTATTTCTAATTATTATAGAGGATATTTATATAGCATCTTGCGTCTACATTTGATCAGTGGGATAAACGAACGGCACAGGTTTGATTTTCTTTAGTTATTAACAGTAACAAATATATAATTTGAAGTAATAACTACTGAAATCCCCTGTGTGATTTGGCAGGAACTCAATTTCGATCGATATCGGTTTGGTTCATTACGGTAATGACACTCTAACAACTGAAAGATAAAACCAAAGAAATAAAGTCATGAAACTTTAAAGTATAAAAATTTTATGGTCATTTTATAAAAAAAAAGTTTAAACTTTATTATTACTGTAAAAAAAACACAAATGTTAAAACATTTAGAAGTACTAGCATGTTATTCATGTTAGTGTTCCATTTCAAATTATTTATAAATCAAGTTGTCTAAATTATAAGTTTTAACTTATGCATTTAATATCCGTTATATATTGGCCTCTTAATATGTGCAAATTTATTTCAAAATTATTATATTTTTCTCTAAATTTTAAAGGAAAAACTTTGACATTTTCCTGATTATAGGTGGTTTAAGCAATTGTTGTATGATATATATCATCTTTTACTTATATAAGTTATTTTATTTATTCAATTTGTGTAATAAATGTGTCTATAACCTAGTATATAATAATGCAATTTGAACTTTGTAGGTCCCTCTTTGGAGGATGACGAACCTAAACCTTGTTATACAAACCCACTAGCGAGTGCGGAATCCAAGCTAGCAAGCAAACCGGGATGAGACAAGTATAAACACAAGCACACAAGGATTCACCGATTAACACCACTGTATTAATACGAATGAAGGTTCCGGTTACAAGCACAATGTTTACAAATCTATCTTGCAAACTCTCTAGTGTGTGTGTGTGTTTTGATAGAATACTCTCAAACTCTCTCTATGTGTGCATCTATCTCACAAGTCTCTCAAGCCCCTCTAAAACAACACACTACATGGGTATTTATACCCACACACAGCAGGTCTGGTCGAAGGATTAGACAGATTGTCCGAAGGACCATCTGTCGACCACAATGGCCATCGAAGGATCCATATATACTTCGAAGGATAGCATATCCTTCGAAGTCCATCAGTATCCTTCGTGGTTTATCTTTCGAGCCAATCGAAGGATAGACATAATCCTTCGATTGCTCATCCTTCGACTCAGACACTTCACAAACATATTTCTAACTGTTGGGCCAAGTCAAACCAGGAGGACGGTTGACTTGGTCAACTTACAGGACTGACAAGGACATCGTTTACATTGTGACCGAATACAGACAAAGTACAGACATAAGTGCATCAACAAACTCCCCCTTGGCTGTAGCTTTGTCTTTATCTTCTATAGTTGTAGACTCGTCTCGAACTTCGATGGTCTTTGGTCTTCGAGTTCTCAAAACTCTGATGTCCTTTCAAGTCTTCAATGTCGGAGGATCTTCAAAGTCTTCACGTATTGAAAGCAGAGAGTGTATCAACAAACTACCCGTATCATGTAGGAAGTGTGTTAACAAACTCCCCCTTAACATAAGCTCCCCCTTGAGTTATGCTCGTGAAATACTTTATCTTTATGAAGTGAGATCCTTGTGGTGTTGACAATGGCCAGCGGCAACTCGATCATCTTCATCACTTGAGTGCCTTCATGTCGTGTCTTTATTCCGAAGCTTGTCATCGACCATGTTCTCCTAGCCTTTAGAATCTGCACATGCGAGAAATCTAAACGCGTAATGAGAACAACTGCTTGGAATATAGTTACCATAAATAAATGACACACTCATGACCATGTCACAATCAAACACCGTCCGACAGTTTGAAAGTTTTTCAAAATTGACAATTTTAGCCTTTAACTTTCAAAAACTTGCAAATTTCGACCGTTTATGAAGATTTAGTCAATTCGGTTTTCGTTCAGGTTTCAGGCAACGAAGACTCGAGTTCCAACATCGTACGATCGAAAATAAAGAAGAAATAAAATCTTTTTGGCTTTTATAAAGTTTATATTAAAACACACCTAAAATCTTTTTGGTATTTTTGACTTTTCTAAATGTAAGAACTGAAAGCAGTAAATTAAATATGTACAGACATTCTTTTTGCGAGTTTCGAGGGTAAGAGAATCATATCAGTGTACGGTCATACCAAAACACTCTTGTTGTTCAGTTAGTTAACATTAAGATAAGCATCCTATAACAATTATCGGTATTGTTGTCCACTTAAGCTCAACTTATCAGATGTAATCATGTTTAGGAGATACATTAAGGTATGATTTAAACTTACCGACCGGTGTTCATCCACATCACGACACATTCCCGTATCAAGGTATGCACGAGGGTTCATCTTACCGGTGAGTATACCGATTATCATCTGTTTGACCGTATATGCTGTGAGATTCTCACTTATTTGATTTGAAAACAAGCCCTATGTGATAGAATCACTTATTGATGAGGAACTTGATTTTCATATGCATGAGGGCACAGGTGCAAGTCCGTGAACAGGTCAGTACTTCCGTACAGCAGAGAGACGAACTTGACACCCGGATAAATGTGATATTTTATCACTTATTTGATTTGGACATGTGATTGTTTATCACTTATTGAGGTCGAATGCAATATGTATTATGTACACGTATGTATAGTATCATGGAAGATCTAGACTTGCGTCCCCGTTATTTTTCGGTAAAAGATACAACCATGATACCCAGATGATAAGCAGCATAAAGACCGAATATCTCAGAACCTCGGCAATCTATCAAACGAAATTTCGGTACTAAGACCATATGCCAATGAATGGTTCCCACCTGGTCTTCAGTCGGTTTAAGATTTATATCACCCTGCACACTTTAAAATGATTGTGAGCCTACCGATACATCTTATATAGAGCTGCTTATCGTTTTTCATTTAAGGTTTAAAGAGGCTTTGATAGACCACTGATGTACTATCATTTTCTCTTTTGCTCGCCAGGAAACTCATTTTTGATTTTCTATTGTTTTTGTGTTTTTGAAATTTTTCGATGTTTTTGGATTTTCAGATTTTTGGATTTACTCCCCCTAAAATCAATAAACTAAGACAAATTTAAGAACACAAAGGTATTTACAAAAATGATTTTCCGATGTTGGTTTTACTCGTATTTTACCTCAATGCCGTCTACTAAAATTAATTTTAATCAAAAATGATTTTATTGAATTTTGGAAAAATCAGTTGGCATGTCGGTAAGCGGTGCGGACCATGACACCATTGACGAGTTTCATAGAGAAACAATCACGTGTGAGGTGATATTCGAGATCAATGTGTCAGGTCAAAGAGTGCTGTATGAGATGATGATTCATAAAGCAGCTTAAATATCGACAAGCATAGGAGAGATTTAGAAATTCAAAACCGTATCCTGCAACTGTTTCATGCATTGCAAGGAATCTGAGTGCTCTCGCAAACTTGATATCCACCCGGTGTGGACTTCAAGGTCGAATTTGTAGCTACTGAAAAAATCTCTTCACAGCAACACGATCAAAAACCTTTGGTTCCGGCTGGCCTTCCATGTTGCACCAGCGAAGGTCTTTGACTTTCTCTTTCAGAAATGATGTGCGGATGTTCAATCCATGCCAAGACTTCTGCACACATTTCATTGTATTCTTTCCTGAGGACCCGAACAAAAACCATAACAACCAAATTTTGTCACGTCCTTCATTTGGTCGAATTTTGCAACTTCATTCAGCCACATTCTTTCATCAGACATTTTTGTCTACTTTTCCTTTTCCTTCCTCTCCATTAATGACAACATCATTATCCTAGATATAACAATATTTCGGAGCCTTATGTCGCCAATCTTGTGCATGGACGCTCCACTATCAACAATCCTAAAACTATCAATAGTTCCTCCTGGAACATCCTGCACACTCATTCAGAGATTAGTTGGAGAGGGGGACCCAAGCCTTCACAGACTTGGGTCGTCCGTCATCATCGAGAATTGTAACATCCATTTCCCGATGATTCGGAATTGATGCAGCTCCCCCTGAAACAGTTACCGGTTTTGGTATCCAAATCTGTTTCTGTTTTTCATGTTTAACATCCGATTTAACAGATTTTGTTTGGATGACCTCCGGTTTCAAAACTTTTTCAACTTCTTTTCTTTGTTTCTTTTTCTGTTTCTTTTCTCGTTGTTTAACAAAACGAGGGTCTTGTTTTGGTGAAACAGGTCTTTTATGGTAATTGTTACCATGGGGGGCATCAACTTTTGACTTTCTCTTGGTGAGATATGGACAATTCTTAATGATGTGTCCATACTCACAGCATTCAAAGCATGATCTCCGCTCAACAAACCTCGGAGTATCATAACTGTAACAGCTGGATGATGAACTTCGTGATCTTGAGGTACTTGGTCCTACATCACAACCGTTTGTTTGTTGTGTATAGTTGTTTTGACTGTTTCTCTTCAAAATTTTACTTTGTTTAACAAAATCCTTATTGGATTTGCCTTTGAAAGTATCAATTTTATCAGTTCCTCTTGATTTCACGAAGTTTATCTTCCGATCCTTTTTCTTGTTTTCGCCCTGTTTGCCTTTTCTATTCTCTTGGGCGGCATGATTTTGTTCACGGGGATCATCAACCTTTGCTTTCAACTTATGAAGATATGGACAATTTCGAATTATATGTCCAATTGTACCACATTCAAAACAATATCTTCGTTCAACAATCCCCGAAGCATCATGTGATCGTCTTGCCGACGATGATGAACTTTGTGATCCCGAGGTACTAGGTTTTGAACAGTTTAGATCATTTCTTTTCAACACTGTTGCTTGTTTAACAAAATCTAAGTTAGATTTGTTCTCAAAAGTTTCGATTTTGTCCGTTCCCTTAGATTTCACAAAGTTCACATTCTTGTTTTTTCCTTTGGGTCTGTTTCTTCTGACCCTGAGTCGGTGCCTTTCCCTTAGGTTTGGTATGATTTGGCTGCCTCTTTTCTGTTGGTAATTTTTGATTTCCATATTGTTTTCGAATTTCGGCCTTTGGAATAGGAGGACACTGCGTAACTGTAACATGTGGTCCTGCCTTTCCCAAAAACTTACTTGTCGACTTTTCAAAGACTTCACTTATTAAAGATTGATTAACATTCTTAATAGGAAAATCTTTATCAGAGTATATTTTATCATCACCAACAAGAGTGTACAGCAAGTTCACACCCTCCGACTCTTTCTCAGCAGTGAACTCGATCGCAACAGTCTTAGCGGGTTTTGCAGGAGGATCACATAGAATGTAATTCTCGAGAGGTATGTCCTCATCCTTTACCACCGCATCAGACTTTGCTGTGACAACATCATCAGATTCATCATCAGAGGAATCAGCATCCTCAATGATGGGAGGACTCTGTTCCTTAGCACACGATGAATTGTTCACATTCTCAGACTCAGATTGCCCTGAGGATGATGTACCAGTTGTGAACCCGAGGCCTACTGCAAAGTCATCAAGACAGAGTGGCACTGTAGGTTCAAAACGGGGCATATCCTCGTCATTAGGCAACTTGGAGTAGTTATGATTCATTGGTGGAGGACATGATTTGTATCCTACACCAATGTACTTTTCATCCTTCTTTTTCTTTTGAACATCAATAATGTGATCCAATACATAGCGGGAATTGCAATAGCTTTCCAATTTCTGCTTGATTGTTTCACATTCACACTTGACTGTGGCTAACTCTACCATCTGTTGTTCAATTGTGTCAATTAAATTATTATTAGCATGTTGTTTTCTCAAAACAACCTTTTGAAGTTCAGAAACATCATATTTTAATGACGCAATTGTTTCTTTAAACTCTTTTTCATTTCTTGTTAAAAACAAGTTAGCCTCAGTTGCTTTAGACAGATCAACAATCAATTCTTGATTGTGTTTGTGTGTGATGTCAAAAAGACTTTCCTTTTCTGCATATTCTAGACATTTAGCACATTCAACAGTTAATCTAGCACAATTATCACAATCTACAGCAGTGGGTTCATCGACACATACCTGACTGGAATCACTCTCAGGTGTTGACCTTTCTGCATCAGAATTAATAACCTTCCTTGATGATTCACATTCAGATCCATCCTCGCTTGAACTTGAAGTTGTATCACCCTCAACTGAAGTTGAAGCATCTTCATCTGAACTTCTGTCATGTTCAGAACTGTCATCATTTCCCGAGGCTTCACCATTGCTTGCATCTTTGACAATTTCAGCATACAACGCCGATTTTGTCTGACTACTGTTCTTTGGGTCAAGAGATGATGGTTCTACAGTAGAACGATGGTGTTGTAAACCAACTGGGGGTAATGGATTTCCATACAAGTCTGTGGTTGGAGCCGGCTTTACAGGAACTTGTATTGGATTGCCAAACCAATCTGTTGTTATTTTCGGTTCACTTTGCCTTTGATTTGTAACTGATGCCCACTGATTTGCAGATATCATGGCAGCTGAACGTGGGGCAATAGCCTGTATCCAAGCATTCCTGAAATCTATTTCAGATTGATAAGCAGATGATTGCGTATCAGATGATTGCGGAGCCAAGGATGTTGTAGTCCACGCGGATGGATCCCATTGACCGTTTATTCCCATTTCTGCAGTAATTCGAGATGGTGTGGGAGATTCGGCCCTTGATGGAGATAAAATTTGTACACGTGTAAAATTTGTACACGTGTATTTTCACTGTCGAAGGATCAACCGAAAGATCACACGAAAGACAAACACCAAACCGGTCTCGAAAGATGATATTTCGTAAGTTGATACAAACGAAAATAAAAATGATTAGCGGATCTTGGGCTTTGGTGATTTTCTAAACGTGGGCCGTGCACAAACAAAAACTTCAAAACTTATTATTTTTTTTTATTTGTTTGGGAAGGTGCCTTGGGCAGTGAACACAAGAACCAACAAAATGTATTGGTCACTTTGGAGGTGAAATGGGCCGTGAACTTCAAACAACAAAACAATAAGGCTTATTGGTTTATTGGGTCGGTCTCTTGGGCCGAGAACACACACAACAAATAACCAAGAGTTTTATTGGTTGATAAAAACTTTAGTGGATGGCGGTGCACATGGGCTGATAAAAACCTTAGTGGGACGGTGATCAACAACAATCAATCAAAGTTTATTGGATGTCTTGGGCGGTGCACTCTTCGTATTAATTTAACACTTGGTGCGGTGCCTTGGGCCGAGAACCCAGACAACATACAACCAAAAGCTCAATGGTCTATTTGGGCGGCGCCTTGTTTGATTGACCAATTATTTTTGACGGCTCACTATAGATCCTTCGAAATTTTAATAATTGATCAATTGCGGTGCACATCAATCAATAAAGTATCCTTCGAGTAAACAAAAATTAATCCTTCGAATAATAATATCCTTGGGCGGTGGTCACTTGGTTAGTGCCTTAGGCGGTGCACAACAACCAATAACCCATCTTTCAATGTTGTTGAGGGGTAAAGGTGATTGATGTGACCCTTGAACAGTTGGTTGACCATTCGAGACAAGCAACGTTGAATCTGATGATCTTTCAAAGTTGAATCTGATCCTTCGAACAAGAAAAATGATCTTTCGAAAAAGCAAAAGTTGACCCTTCGAATTTTAGCTTGACCTTTCGAAAGCCGTAGTCTGATCTTTCAAAATTTTGTGTTGATCCTTCGAGACTAAAAGGAAAATATCTGATCTTTCAAAATTTTGTGTTGATCTTTCGAACTTAATAACTGATCATTCGAAGTATGAAGATATCTTTCGAAGTATGAAGATATCAAGAACTTTATGAACACAGCAAGAACACGGTGACTGTTTGATCTGCAGATTTGACGAAAACCGACCCAAGACTTGAACAAAAACCCGGTTTTAAACAAGGTAAAGAGCCTTAGCTCTGATACCACTTGTAGGTCCCTCTTTGGAGGATGACGAACCTAAACCTTGTTATACAAACCCACTAGCGAGTGCGGAATCCAAGCTAGCAAGCAAACCGGGATGAGACAAGTATAAACACAAGCACACAAGGATTCACCGATTAACACCACTGTATTAATACGAATGAAGGTTCCGGTTACAAGCACAATGTTTACAAATCTATCTTGCAAACTCTCTAGTGTGTGTGTGTGTTTTGATAGAATACTCTCAAACTCTCTCTATGTGTGCATCTATCTCACAAGTCTCTCAAGCCCCTCTAAAACAACACACTACATGGGTATTTATACCCACACACAGCAGGTCTGGTCGAAGGATTAGACAGATTGTCCGAAGGACCATCTGTCGACCACAATGGCCATCGAAGGATCCATATATACTTCGAAGGATAGCATATCCTTCGAAGTCCATCAGTATCCTTCGTGGTTTATCTTTCGAGCCAATCGAAGGATAGACATAATCCTTCGATTGCTCATCCTTCGACTCAGACACTTCACAAACATATTTCTAACTGTTGGGCCAAGTCAAACCAGGAGGACGGTTGACCTGGTCAACTTACAGGACTGACAAGGACATCGTTTACATTGTGACCGAATACAGACAAAGTACAGACATAAGTGCATCAACAAACTTTATTTATAAAAAAATTAAAGTTCTTCACTAAAAGATTTGAATTCTGCATATAAACTCCCATACATCATTAGGCATTGTTTTATTTGGACATTACTAATAACAAAAAAAAAAAAAAGTTAAAGCTCTTCACAAAAAGATTTGAATTTTGTATATAACTTACAACACCTCATTAGGTATTTTTTGTTAGGTATTTTTTTACTAGGTTATACATTAAAACCCCGTGTATGATGCGAGTTGAATAAATGTAATATATATATATATATATATATATATATATATTAAATGATAAAATAATACATCTTTAAAAACCTCTTTTATTATATGAGTTAAATAAATATGATTTTATATATTAAATAATAAAAAGTTATACTTTAAGAACCACGTGTATTGTATGAGTTGAATAAATGTAATTTTGTATACTAAATAATACAAAAACTTATATCTTTAAAAAACCCTATGTATCGTACATGTTTAATAGATATAATTTTATATATGAAATAATAAAAAAGTTTTATATATGAAATAATAAAAAAGTTATATTTTTAAAAAGCATGTATATTACACTGGTTGAATATATGTAATTTTGTATAGTAAATAAAAAATTTATATCTTTAAAAAATCACGTGTATTACACGGGTTGAATACACCTAATTTTATATAGCAAATAACAGAAAAGTTATATCTTTAAAAATACTAACAGATATGCTCCATAAGCGATGGATAGAATGATTACGAAGACGGTTTTTGAAAAAAGACACGTTATGTAAGAAGCAAATCAACAACCATTTGAGTGATTAAATGTTTGTACCAATTCCGACAATTTGATTTATAAATTATGTAATAAAATCGATATAATATTTTTTTTAATAATGAAAACAAAAATAAGTAATATATTAATACAAAGTTTGGTTTTCATGATAAATAATTTGTTTTATTTAGGAATATTTTAAATTAACAATTTAAATTTGAGTATAATATTTTTATTAGAAAAATAGAAGGATTATATTCGAGATTCAAAGTTGGATAAAATTTAATATTAATAAATATTTTATTAATTTATTTAATATAAGATATATGTAACGCCCCAAAATTTGAATACATATATTTACCCTATGTTTTCACATGATGTAACATGAAATAAAATAACTAGGCTATTTAACCTAGTTAAAATACTTGGTAAAAACAAGTATTGAATGAAATGGATGGCATTTGTGATGGTGTGACAAACTAGAGGGGCTAAACTTGAATAAATGGGAAGATTTGTTACTAGAACAAAATAAAAACACAAATACACACACACAGGCGTGTGTGTGTGTCGACCTAGCAGGAGGAAATGGGGGAAACCCCTTAACAATGAAAAATCTACAAATTAAGAGGGGAATTCAAGTTTAAGTTCATGCATGAACCAAGATTCTTGATCACCAAAGTGTTCTTCACACCAAGTAAGTCGAATTTTATGTTTTGATGATGTTTGACGAAGTGGGTTATTATGAACCCGTGAATTTTGATTGAAATTGGCATGAATACTTGCTAATGTTATCATGTTTTAATCGAATCATGGCTGAATTGTAGTAATCATAGAGATTTAGAAGGAAAACCATGTTTATGAGTATGAGAAAGACTATTATGAACATGTGTTTAGTGATGATTTTGATTATGTTGATGCATGTGTTATGTATTAGGTTTTGATAGTAATATGATGTAGGTGAAAATGTGATCTTGTTTGAATAAAAGGATTCATGAGGTGAATGTGGGGAGAATATGCTTAAATTGCTTGTACAATGTGCTTAAATGTTAGTGCGCACGCCAAGTGTTCGATGAAATTACTAGGTGAAGTTAGAAAGTGAAATTGTATGCAAGTTGTAAGTTTATATGTATAAAAAGCGATTGTGATGAAAGTAGTAGTTTACTAACTTGAAAAATGTGCCTTAGATGGAACTCGTATATGAATTCGGGTTGAAGGTATATGTTGGTAAAATTTATGCATTAGAAGCTTGTACATTGTGTTTGAACGGGTAAGGTTTGCTATGTGGTCTACTAATCCCTTAATTACGGTCAAAAGTGAACATGTACTAAATATATATATATATATATATATATATATATATATATAGCAAATGACCTCGCTAGCAAAGGATGATGTTACGATTATGTTAAGTTGATTCTCATAGGAAGTGGTTGTCGAATGTAGAATTATGAAAGTATAAGTATGTGAGAATTGATTAGGTGTTATGTGTGATGACGAATTTGGATTCAAAGATATTGAACTATGTGGTTGACAAATCATGTCGTATGCGTGTTAGTGAAAGTCAATGTAGATAAGAGTTGGAAAATGTGTGTTAATATGAATGAGCATGAATACTAACATTATTATGGCATGACGGCATGAAAGAATAGGAACCACACTAGCATGGACCAAGCATGGAAGGCTAACGGGTCAAGATTAGGCAAGGAAGCGGGTATGAACACGGATGCACAAGGTAAGTGATTCCGTAATCACTTCTTAGTTGTTTATGTAATGTTATATGCAATTTAATTATATGTGATAATTGAGGTCAAATAGGAATGAATTGTATGATGTCAATGAAGTATTAAACGGATCTTAGTTTTGATCCGAGCAAGGTAGGCGTGATTAAGAAATTGTAGCTAAGTAGTGGAATTGGTTACTTATGTAAGGAATTCCTTTGTTATTAAGGATAGAGCATAGTTGACTAAAATGCCCTTGATAGGTATATCGGGCAAACGACCTTAGAAGTCGTTTGGAAACGAGCTATTCGATTAGAGTAATGTCTTGGACAAGTATGAAAGCGAAGTATAGGGTTTTGTATGTCATAGTCCACTTAATGCGCAAATACCCATAACAGGTCAAAAATAAGCTTTCGAGCAAAAATGGGTTAAGAGGATGAAAGACAATTGAGAATTTTATCTTTTATGATAAACGTCATTGATATATATAGGTTCACAAGAAATTATGGTCAAATAAACAGATTTTGTTGTTAAATGCATGAATGGGTCAAATAATTAGAAAATGATAATAAGTCGGAAGTGCGTAAGATAGGAATTTCCTTAAATCGGACATGGGATTCCAAGTCCATATGATAGAACGTGAATTTACAAGCATGTAGGAAGAAACGGGAGGTTAAACGGGTAAACGGTTCAAAAGTTATGCAAGTTTTAGCGTTTTCGGACGACGAAACGAATCTGCAGCAAAACGACAATTCTAGGGGCCGTCGCCGACGCCCCTATGGCCGTCGCCGACGCCCCGTGCATTTTCATTATTTGTCCGACGCCTTAATGTACTGTCTACGCGATTTTGGCTGACGCAAGGAAGCGCACGGTCGTGCGCTTGGCCGCATGGTCGTGCGATTACGAGCAAATCATTGCACTAGCTTGTGCACTGCCAGTGCCCCCGACATCGTAGGAACTGCACGGTCGTGCGGTTGGGACGCATGGCCGTGCATCAGCTGCCAGTTCAGTAAAATGTGCAGAATTCCTCCAAAATAGTCCCGTAACCAAAAAGGAGTCCCGAATCGTATTCTAAACTTATTATAGAATGTTTATGGGATGCGATGAGCGTGTATGCATTTATATATGGAGCGAAATAAGTAGAAAGACATAGTTAAATATAAGTATGGATTTACTTACCCGATTAGTAAAAGGGAATCCATAGGTGAACGCGTCTAGGAATATACGTATGTAAGTAGGTACGTATGTATGTTGGTATGTTCACATGTATGGGTGTGTGTACGCATGTAAGAATGTATGTATGCATGAATTGATATGTTAGAGTTTTAACGTTACTAATTATGCGTTTGAGGTTGGTACGTAATGCAGGAATGAGCACATCAGATTCTTATGAAGTTTAAGCCGAACCCGGAACAAGAGAATGAGGAAGGATAGTTGAATGAACTGAAGATGCATTATCGAACGTTATTTAATCTTTAATTATATGAGATTAATGTTATATAATGTTGTCGTTGACTAATGGCTAAGTTGTATGTGATGCCACAGGTGCTACACGGACTTCTTCAGCTACTAAGGAAGTGAAGCGGACCTAGATTGAGTCAAGTACAAGGATTGTACGGAAAGATCGGTCACATAGTTGGAGTATATAACGTCTAGAAGTCTTAATTTTAGTACAAATGTTGTGAATTATTTTTATAGAACGTTCACATTTTGAGAATTTGGAACCTTCATGTAAATAATGTAGTCAATAAGGAAAGAAAATTTATGGCTCTTTTTCCGCTGCGTCATTTTTAAGGTTAAACGTGTTAGGGCGTAACAAGTTGGTATCTGTAACAACTGTCACGAAAATCCATAATTAGGATGGTAATTAGGTAATAAGGAAACCCTAATTAAGAAACCCAAGTGATTCCGCATAAACCCTAAAATTTTCATAACAATCGGAATCAGGATCAGGGCCCCTAAAACTCAGGGGGGGTTAAACCCTAGTTGATAAAATCCTCACAATTTTACTTGAGAAGTAAGTTTCTGTCGAAATTGACTCATCAAAGCTAGTTGGGACACGAAACAACCTAGGCTACGAAATAGACCCGTCGCGCCACGCGACGGGTACACAGGTCTTCTTCGCGTGGCACGAGGGAGGCCAAATTCCAGCTATAAATAGAAGGCAGTGGGATTTAGTTCTGCGCTTTACTTTGACGTTCAATTTCGAATTGAGCTCTGAGTTATAACGAATATCGTTCACACAAAACACACACCGATCACGAAGTGCTGCCGCAATCAGGGTAATAACTCGATCGCTATTACGATTCAACGTCCGATCGATTATAACTATCCAACGATAGTCCGGGTGCTGCTCAATTGAGCTTGTACT
Organism: Helianthus annuus; assembly: GCF_002127325.2. NCBI lineage: Eukaryota > Viridiplantae > Streptophyta > Magnoliopsida > Asterales > Asteraceae > Helianthus > Helianthus annuus. Next base: position 87,931,024 of record NC_035441.2, read on the forward strand.
TTGATTATTCGTCGTGATTTCGACTTGAATATTAGAGTGCTGTTCGAATTCGGACTATGCTCTGTTATTCGTTGTGAATCCGATTGAATTATCGAGTATTGCACTGATTAATCATTGTGAAAGTTTAATCTCGTGAATTGACGTAACTGCTGTATTAGTTACTAACCTGTGTGTGTGCATTGTGTTAAATTAGGTTTAAGCAAGGCTAATCAGTAGGCTTATATCTATTGCTCGTTAATCTGCAAAGTGAGTCATTCTTCTTTTTAAATTGTTTTCTCACCGTTTGTGAGTAAGTATTACAATACCTCAAATTATTTTCAAGGTTATAGTTACAGGGATTAAGTCTTTGTAATCACCAAATTACAGCTGGTATGTGGGGTATTGTGCACAGTACTGTTATTATCACTCTATGTGAGTGAATATTACTCTATGTGAGTTATTTCTACTCTGTGTGAGTACACCGTCACTATTTGGGCAACGGGACCCAATAGTGGTATGACCACAGTCACAGAAATGAATCGAGTGACAAATACCCATTCTTGATAATTGGTTGATAGAAACATTGTAATCGCTCTTAATACTGTAAATTATAACTAACGGGTCGTTTTAGAAAACAGAATGATTCACTCAGTATTTCCCGCTGACAAAACCTTTTTCAAACATGTTTCAGGTGATCTATGTGATCCAGAAAAAGTGCAGTAAAGCACTATCAAGCTCAGGGAAGTGGCTTAGTGTAAATAAATGAATAAAACATGTTTTGAGAAATAAAGATTTCTGTGTGAAATCAACGTATTGTAAATTATGGGATTTATCCCTTAAACTTTGTGTAATATATTAAACGAGCATATTTCACGGATAAAAGATCCTGTTATAAAAAGACTTCCGCTGCCGTAATAATTAAATACCACGGGAACTGTCTCGCGGTCCCCCGACTCCGTCCAGGGTGGGTCGGGGAGCCGTGACAGCGAAGGTGGTATCAGAGCTAATAATTAAATTGAGCCACTGATCGAGCCACTGATTAAGCCTAAATTAAGCATTTTGGACCACAGTGCTTAATTTTACTAATTGTTATTCTGTGATTATTTGTTTTATTAACTGGCTATTTTTAGTTACAGTATGGGTAAACAAAAGTTGTCTGCTATCTACCACAAACTAGATGTGGCATCTTCTTCTAAAAATCCAGTAAATTTAGAAGAAGGAATCTTTGTCCGCAAGGCAAACTATGAGAATCCACTTTCCCCAGAGAAAAGGGATTCGATACTTAAAAAGAGTCAGGAGACAAAGAAACCCCGAACCAAGAGAGTTAGGTTTAACCCAGAAGTTCAAGAGTTGGGTAATAATACACCTTGGGAAGATAAAATAGACGGGAAATGGGCAAATCTCTATATGCTAGCTACTGTAGCAGAAAATGCTAATCTCTAAATATCCGATAAGTTGGGTCTAGTAAGAGAAATCACAAGTCCTAAGTGTGTTTATTTCTGTTGTTCTTTGTATAAATTAGTATGCAATAAAACTTCAGTATTTTGTTTGTTAAACTTTGTTCCAAAGTTTTAACATTACATTTTACATATATGCTATGCAGCATGAATGAGATGTCGGAAACATTCCAGAATCTCAACTTATATCCAGTGCCTATCGAAGTCTCTCACGACTTTACTGGTTACATTGCTGACATAGAAGAACCTGTGGAATTCCAAGCTCCACCGTTGGAAAAAGCCAAACCTAAAAAGAAGAGAAGATATGTAGGGTGGAGGAAAGTGCGCCGTAGGAAAACTGCCACTAGGAAACTCCCTAAAATAGAAAATCCTGTGATCATGAACAAGGGAAAGGAAATAGAAACTGGAGAAGGTTCGAAATCACCTGAAAAAGAAATAGGAATAGATCTGAAGCAAAAGGGAATAGAGATTGGCGAAAGCTCTAAACAGTCTGAGGAAATCACGTTCCAGGACGAAATAGATCGCCTATTAGAGAACTGTGATGTTTTAGAGCCTATCAACGATAATCTCTTTTCTTACCCGGCTACAGTTCAATTCCCACTAAACCTAGGACCAGTTATTCCAGACCCACTAGTTCATACCAGACCATTAGGCCAAATGGAGGAATGGTGGACCAACGACTGGCAATTCCAAAATATAGTTAACAGTCCTTATAGTTTCCTTCCACAATTTGACCCAGAACCACTCCCAAATCCTCCCATGAGTAATGAAAACCTAGCTGAACTCCATCAGTTCGGTGAAGAACTGATAGGTACAGGTAATAGGATCAGGGAAATGGGAGAGCATATAACTTGGAAGTACGATGAGAGGGAGCATCATTACTAGAACTGTCAGTTAAACCACAGAAAGCCGTATTGTATAATAGTAACTTAAAATTCTGTAAAATGGGCAATAAAACTCTGTAAAATACAGGTGTGTATGGATGCATATACAATATACTAACAAAGTAAAAGTCGAGAAATCGACAATTTTGGTTATATTCGTATGTTGTGATAATCTATGTGTATCTATGTGAATTTTGTCATTGATAAGTTAGACACTAATAATTTTACCAATTAGCAGATGGAAAACGCTAACAATGAACCAATTAATGAAGTAAATCAATCTGAGCAAGAACAGGAAGATCAATATATAACTCGACAAGATATCGAGCATTTTATCGCCCAAGGGATAGCTCATGCTATTCAAGAAATTGTAGCTGCTGTTCGAAAACCTGCCGAACCACAATTAATTCCTAGTAAATGTATTCCAGAAGATAACGACAGTAACAGCATAAATGGAGGCGGTAATCATGACGATCATGATCCGCAGCAGGCCCCACTCCCTAAAAGAATGAAAGCTGCAACGCCTGGTTGCACTTACAAAGAATTTCTTGCTTGCAAACCCGCTGAATTTGCAGGTAACGAAGGAGCAACTGCAACACTGCGTTGGTTAGAGAAAACCGAAGCAGTAATTGCAATAAGCAAATGTGCCACAGAGGATCAAGTGATGTATGCATCAAATCTGTTCAAAGAAGGAGCACTCGAATGGTGGAACACGGTCCTCCAGGCAAAAGGAAGAAGGATAGCCTATGCAATGAGTTGGGAAGAATTTAAGAGTCTTGTAGAAAGAAAATTCTGTCCCGAATACGAGAAGGAACAAATGGCAAACAAGTTCCTAAGTCATCGTATGCTAGGAGTAGATTGTCGGGGATATACTTCGACATTCTTTGAATACGCAAGGGTAGTGCCATCACTGGCTTCGCCAGAACCGGTACTTTTCTCTCGTTACATCTGGGGGTTAATTAGTGAAATCCGAAACATCGTTAAAGCTGCGAGACCTCGTACTATTGACGATGCTGTAGAATTAGCTAATACCCTAACAGATGAATTGGTACGCACAAGAGAGGAAGATCGCAAGAAGGAATTAGCTCACAAGATTACCCAAGGATTTCGTGTGGGTAATGCCAAGAAGAGAGGAACCGGACAATCCTCATCATCTCCTTTCTGCAAAATTTGCAAAAAGAAGCATTATGGACAATGCAACATGGTTTGCAATTTTTGCAAAATGAAAGGACATCGGGAAGAAGACTGCAGGAAGAAAACAAAAGTTTGTTATAATTGCAGAGAAAGGGGACACTTTCAATCTGAATGTCCTAAGTTAGCTAAACCTGTAGTTAACCAAACCAAACCAGCTGAAGGAGCAACCAAGAGAAATGCGCGAGCATTCCAGCTGACCACTCAAGAGGCCGAACTCATTCCAGATGTGATAGCTGGTACGTTCTTAGTTCACAACGTATTTGCAAAAGTATTATTTGACTCTGGTGCGAACCAAAGTTTTATAAATACTTTATTTTGCCAAGATCTTAAGTTACCTTTAACCACTCTTAGGCAAATCTTCACAGTAGAAACCGCAGAAGGAAATTCTGTGAAAATAGATAAAATCTGGCAAGAAGGAAAAATAGAACTATTAGGCCATAAGTTTTCTGCAAATTTGTTACCAATGAATTTAGCAGGATTTGATGTAGTATTAGGAATGGATTGGTTAATAGCCAACCATGCACGAATCCTATGTGACAAAAATGCAGTAGAAATTCAAACACCTACAGGAGAAGTAATTTTAATTACCGGAGATAGACCTCGAAAGCCACTAAAATTCATCTCAGTAATGAAATTGGCTAGTTATTCAAGAAAACAGGAAATGGTGTATATGATTTCAGTAACCATTAACACTAAGGATAAGGAACTTCAGGATATTCCGGTAGTGTCAGAATACCCAGACGTTTTTCCAGAAGAATTACCTGGATTACCACCTGATAGGGAAGTAAAGTTTAGAATTCATTTAATTCCAGGTACTGCACCAATAGCTAAAGCACCATATAGATTAGCACCTACCGAAATGCTAGAATTGAAAAAGCAATTAGATGAATTACTAAGCAAAGGATTCATACAACCGAGTTCATCCCCTTGGGGTGCACCGGTATTGTTTGTGAAAAAGAAAGATGGATCGATGAGAATGTGTATCGATTATAGAGAATTGAATAAGGTTACGATTAAGAATCGATACCCACTACCTAGGATTGATGATCTTTTTGACCAATTGCAAGGAGCTAGGTATTTCTCTAAGATAGATTTAAGATCCGGATACCATCAGTTGAAAGTACAAGAAGAAGACATACCTAAAACTGCTTTCAGAACTAGGTATGGTCATTATGAGTTTACAGTCATGCCCTTTGGATTAACGAATGCCCCAGCAGCATTCATGAACATGATGAATCGAATCTGTAAACCATACTTGGATAAATTTGTGATCGTTTTTATCGACGATATACTTATTTACTCCAAAAGCCAAAAAGAACATTGTGAGCATTTACATGTTCTCTTAACTTTGTTAAGAAACGAAAGGCTTTATGCCAAATTCTCGAAATGTGAATTTTGGCTACAAGAAGTACAATTCTTAGGTCATGTGGTAAATCACGAAGGTATCCATGTAGATCCTGCTAAGATAGAAGCAATTACGAAGTGGAAAGTTCCACAAACAGCAATGGAGATAAGAAGTTTTCTAGGCTTAGCTGGATACTATAGACGATTTATCAAAGATTTTTCTAAGATAGCCGTACCATTAACTAAGTTAACCTGTAAAGCTGCTAAGTTTGAATGGGGACCTAGACAAGAAGAAGCCTTTAAGATTTTAAAGCATAGGTTGACGAATGCACCAATCTTAACTTTACCTGAAGGAACAGAAGATTTTGAGGTATACTGTGATGCTTCAAAATTAGGATACGGATGTGTGTTAATGCAACGTAAGAAGGTGATTGCGTATGCTTCTAGACAATTGAAAAAGCACGAAGAAAATTATACGACTCATGATTTAGAATTAGGAGCCATAATCTTTGCCCTTAAGATATGGAGACATTATCTGTATGGAAGTAAGTTTACTGTCTATACCGATCATAAAAGTTTAAGATATATATTTGGGCAAAAAGAATTAAACATGAGGCAAAGAAGATGGATGGAGATGCTAAGCGATTACGACTGTGATATTCAATATCACGAAGGAAAGGCAAATGCAGTTGCAGATGCCTTAAGTCATAAGTATCATGAGAAACAGAAACGAGTCCGTGCTCTGAGATTAAATCTACAAGTAGATTTAATGGCACAAATCAAAGAAGTTCAGAAAACAGCGATCCAAGATGATGCTGAAGGAATGAAAGGTTACTTAAAAGAATTAGAACAAGGAAATGATGGAATTTGGAAATTCCATAAGAAACGAATTTGGGTACCTAAGCAAGGAGAGTTAAGAAATAAGATTTTAGAAGAAGCTCATAAATCTAGGTATACTATGCACCCAGGAAACAATAAGATGTACCAAGATTTAAGAAATAATTTCTGGTGGATAGGAATGAAAAAGGATATAGCCGAATACGTATCCAAATGCTTAACTTGTTCACAAGTTAAAGCTGAACACCAGAAACCTTCAGGATTACTACAACAGTTAGAAATGCCTGTATGGAAATGGGAACTCATAACAATGGATTTTGTTACAAAGTTACCCAAAACCAAAAGAGGTAATGATGCGATTTGGGTAATCGTAGACCGATTAACCAAGTCAGCTCATTTCTTACCAATAAAAGAAACCTTTAGCATGGAAAGGTTAGCACAACTCTACGTGGACGAGGTAGTATCCCTACATGGAGTCCCGCTCTCCATTGTATCGGATAGAGATAGTCGATTTACTTCGCATTTCTGGAAAAGTTTTCAGAAAGCAATGGGAACTCGACTAAATCTAAGTACTGCTTATCATCCACAAACAGACGGACAGAGTGAAAGGACAATACAAACGCTAGAAGACATGCTCCGAGCATGTGTAATTGACTTTGGTGGTAATTGGGATAGCCATTTGCCATTAATTGAATTCTCCTATAACAATAGTTATCATTCAAGCATCGAAGCTGCACCATTCGAAGCATTGTATGGACGCAAGTGCAGAACCCCGGAGCTCTGATACCACTTGTAGGACCGGTTTTGACACCGTTCGATTGCGTAACGAACGTTTCACGTGCGGAATCCGTGAACGAACGTGACCGAACACACGATAACGTACTTCTAATGTGATTCCATTGCTAAATTTGACAAGAACAATACAAGAATCACAAATTTACAACTTTCTCTCTCTACTTTCTCTCTCTAGAAAGTCTTCTCTCCAACTTCTCCAAAAGTCTTTCTCTAAAATCTCTAAAATCTCTATAAAAGTCTAACTAAACTAGTGACATATCTCCTATTTATATGGTCAAGGCAACTAAATGAAAGTTCACACTAATTACAAGTTTGCCACCTTGCCATTTCTAACTAAATATGACAATATGCACTTGATTTCTTTCGGCTTTTCACTATGACTCGGATTGACGAAGGCGATAGACAAAATATGCATCAACAATCTCCCCCTTGGATATTGCCGTAGTCAATCTCGTAGTGAAACTCGTAACGACTTGTCTTTCTCTCTCTTTCTAAGACTCGAACTAAGATGTAGTCGACAGACAACTGCACCAACAGACTCCCCCTTGAATGTTGACGGAATCTTCAGTGAGAGTCTTTGATCATTTCCAGCTCTTCACTCTTGTTCGGTCTTCTTCAGGAACTCAGCCTGGAATCAAATCTTCTTCAAGAATTTCTTCTTGGAATCATATGCCTGGATCTTTCTCTGGCTTTAACTTTCGTCAGACTCCCCCTATCATCATGCTGGGATCTCTGTCTGGAAATCGTTATCACCATTGAAATCAACTCCTGACTTTCTCTGTTTAAGCTCTCCTCTGGTTCTGATGTATCTCCTGGCTATTCGTAGCAACAGGATCAGAAACCTGCAAAACTCAACTACACTATCACAAAAACAACACAATTTGTAATTCAACTTAATGAATTAACTAATCGTATAAGAAAAACTATGAAGATCAAATTGTAGGTTACCATTCAACTTAGTCATCAAGTTAATGAACCAATTTTACATTTCAAATCTTCACAATTTAACACTCTCTCCCAAACCACAAGTTCAACATGTTTAGCACTTGAAATGTCAAATATCAGTTCTTCACACTCTGTTGTTGAAAATCTTTTTGTAATTTTCAAATATCAAACAAAAATACAATATTTTTGGATTTTTGAATTTATAGAAAAACATAAATGAACACTATTTTTGAGAGATTGTGCAAGAGGATCATATCGGTTTTTTAGACATATCACCAACACCGTTGATCTTGATTAATCAGCAAATGTTAAAAACAAATTTACTTCTGATTGTCAGTATTGTTGTCCACTTAAACCTCTACACAAATTTTCAATTGATTCAAGATACGTATTTAATGTTTTAGAACTTAGACTTATTTGAGTGTCCCACCTCTTGAATATACTCCCGTATCCAGATCTCAATATTCTGATTTACAGGTAAGTATACTACAAATGATATCTGTATATAAATTAGGGGAAAAATGCGAAGACTGAGGGATCTCAGGTCAGAACTTCCGTTCAGCAGAGAGATATCAGTTTCGACTTAGCAGTGTGTCCCCTTTAGAGGATCTTTTCAGCTACAACAACTGATCATCAATTTTAATTGTCTAATCAGCTGAGGGCTTTATGCTATGTTTCAAGCATATTGAAGCAAGTATTTGCCAGGGACTAGGTCAGAACCACCGTTCAGCAGAAGTCCCAGAATAATACCCCAGACATCAATTGAGTATAAGAACCTAGTATTTCAAAATAAGAAACCTTTCAAACGAGATTTCAGGGGTTACCTATATATCCAAGTAGTGTTCCCCACAAAATAAGTAAGTTTGATTTTAGGTTTATATCTCGAATACAATTTACTAACTGTGTGAAGTCTACTGACACATCATTAGTAAGACTTATTTAAAACATTTTTGAATTTACAAATCTCTAGCATGCTGTGATAGTCCACCGATGTACTATCATCTCCTCTTTTTGCAACAAAACTCATTTTCATTTTTCAATTTTTTTAAATTTTTCAAAATTTTAATACTCCCCCTAAAATCAAAATATGTTTCAATTTTGATTTTCTGAAGAAAAATTGAAAACAAACTATACAAGAAACTTGACAACATTATGTGAATTACCTCAATTCACCATTCTCATGCAAAAACAATCAGAACTCCCCCTCACAACAAACTATTTTCCCATAATGATTTCAAAACACTTAAGTTTGTTTCAATCAAAATGGTTTTTCCGGAAAAATTAGTTTGTTTACCAACCATTTGTAGGTTCGGGGTTATCTCTTCATTTTGTTTTCTTCAAACCTTTTAAAGATTTAACATTTTCAGTTTTAACATAAACCATTTGTAGAAAATCAAGTACAACTTAATGTCCCTGATTTACCACATTTGAGACGAAAAATCACCAAAGTGAAATTTCTCAAGAAATGTGCCGATTCATGATCCACGATACCATCTTGGGATCTCCGGCAAGTCAGGTTTTTCATTTAAACAGATTCACCCAAGCCTGACGGTCCTTGGGTGATTTCGAATTCTTGTTCAACAATGGTGGAAAATTTGCATCATCCATTGCTAAACCTGAATTCTCCTTTTTTACCTCAACCAATGGCTCCTCTGGTTTTACCATACCAGAATCATTGCCTGAATGTGGCTTGTCTGATTTTGACCTATCAGATTCATCGCCGACATGTGGCTCCTTTGTTTCCGAAGAAACAGATTCATCGCCAGGAAGTGAAAACTTCACTTTCTTCTTTTTCTTCTCCTCTTTTGTCCCCAGATTTGTATCTGATGAATTCTTTTTGCTTGTCTTTGCAACTGAGGGAGTAGATTCATCAGAACTGTTATTCTGTTTATCCCGTGAACCCGAGGACAAAATCTTCTCGAGATACTCTCTCGCTTTCTTTCTTTTCTTCCTCAGTCTGTCTTTCTGCCCCTGTGAAAGCTTGACTTTCTTTTCTTGAATTTTCTGTTCTTGAACTTTAGGTTTTAGAACCTTCTGTTCCTGGGGCTTGACTTTGACTGGAATCTTTGCCAATTTCTGAGAATTAACCCTCAATCTGTCATTCGATTTCCTTGGGCATTCTCTGGCAATGTGACCTTTGATGTTGCAATTAAAGCACCTTCTGGTCTCATAACTCCAATACTGGCAGTTAACAGCAATGTGTCCGTGATATCCGCAGCTGTAACACACTCTGTTATCGTACCGTATACCACCTTCACACCAAACGCTCAGATCATAGCATTGTCTGGCTTGGTGATATTCCTTCCTCAAGTTTGCTGGATTTGGCTTTTGAGCACTGTGGTCCGACCTGCACCACTTATTACCAACAATTTTTGAATTTTCATTTTTTACTTTTTGTAATTTTTTCTTTTGATTGGATGATCGATCTGATGAACTTTTATTATCTTTTTGTTTCTGTTCCACTTTCTTCTTCAAAGGTTTCTGTTTAGAACATTCACCTTTTTCAGTCGATTGTAGAACAGTTTTCTGAAATTTTTCTTTTAAATTTAAAAACAATTTTTGTTTTTCAATTTTAACATGTTCATCATCAGATTTTACATCACAATCTTCAACTTTGACAGAGTCAAAGTTTGTGACATCGTCACTTATTGGAACAGAATTGATTGGTTTTGGACAGGGAAAATTCAAACTGTCTGATTTAGTCACAAAACCTATCAATTTCTTCTCAAGTTCATCAATTTTGTTCCTCGAATTCTCAGCTTCACTTTCAAGCTGAGATATTCTCCCAAAATGAGACTTGATTGTTTTCTCATTATCATTCTTCAAATTTTCAAGAACAGATTTTTCATTCATCAAAACTTTTATCTGTTCCTGAAATTTTGATTCATTCGCTTTCAGATTCTTGTTTTCCAGCTTAATCCAGAAATCCTCATCTTCTGAAGATTTCTTTTTGCTTTCAAACTCTTTTTCCAACACTTCAATTTTCTTTCTAGCACATTCACATTCTTTCTCCAAATTTATAATTTTCTGAAGATGTGAATTGATCAATTTTTGCTTTTCAATGTTGTTTTGGCTAAAAACCTTTCTCCCATCTTCAAGAATTTTCAGTTGATTTTGAAATTCTTTTTCACTTTTTGATTTTTCAATTTCAAAATCCTTAATTTTCTCTTCAAAAACCTTTTCTTTTTCTTTCAACTTCTTGTTTTCAAATGTCAAACTGTTCAAATTACTTAACAGTTTGTCATTTTCAGCTTTCAACTTCTCACAATTTTCCTTCAAAATAAGAATCTGCTTATCATTAGCATGCTTCACATCTTCCAACTTCTTGACTTTCGATGTCAAACTTTCCGCATCCATCAAGAGTTTGTCATTTTCAGTCTTGAAGCTGTCACATTTTGAGCACACTGATGCAGAATTTGAAGAGTCATTCTTCACAGATTCTTTTTCAGTTTTCTGTCCTTCAGCTTCCTTTGTTGAACTTTCTTCAACTTTTGCTTTTTTCTGGATATCCAACTCATGCTCTTCAATTTTCTGAATAAACTGTGCCAGATTCATAACTTGAGACTTCCTCATTTGTTTTACAATCAACAGATAAGTTCCCCACTTCTGTTGGGGTAAAACCTCAGCTAGCTTATCGATCCACTCATCATCCTCTTTCTTAATGTTCAATTTATCCATTTCCAATACCAGATGACAATATCTATCAATTGTCTGCATTGTAGTTTCATCTTCAAAAGCCACAAACGTATCAAATGATTTCCAAGCAGAAAAAGCTGTAAAAGTCAAAGAATCTGTGAAGAATGAATCGTCAAGGTCTGCATCAGTATGCTCAAATTGTCACAACTTCAAGACAGTCAATGACAAACTTGTGAAGGATGCAGAAAGTTTAGCATTGGAGATCAAGAAGTTGAACAATAAGAAGAAAGCTGATGAAAAACAGATTCTAGACCTACAGGGTATTTGTGAGAAGTTGAAAGTCGAAAATGGCAAACTGTTGGGTAGTGTGAACAGTTTGACATTAGAGAACAAAGGTTTGAAAGAAAATGAAAAGGTCTTTGAAAGCAAACAGAAATCATCAGAAAATGAAGATTTCTGGATAAAATTGGAGAACAAAAATCTGAAAGCTAATGAAGTGAAACTTCAAGAACAGATAAATGTTTTGGAAAATGAAAAATCTGTTCTTGAAAACTTGAAAAATGAAAATGAAAATTCAATCAAGTCTCATCTTGAAAGAATATCTAAGCTTGAAGACGAAGCTAAGAGTTCAAGGATCAAGATTGATGAACTTGAAAAGAAATTGATCAGTTTTGCGACTAAATCTGACAAGTTGAATATTCCTTGTCCAAAACCGATCAATTCAGTTCCAATAAGTGACTGTGTCACAAACTTTGATTCCGTCAAAGTTGAAGATTGTGATGATGCATCTGATGATGAACATGTTAAACTTGAAAAACAAAAATTGTTTTTAAATTTAAAAGAAATATTTCAGAAAACTGTTCTACAATCGACTGAAAAAGGTGAATGTTCTAACCAGAAACCTTTGAAGAAGAAAGTGGAACAGAAACAAAAAGATAATAAAAGTTCATCAGATCGATCATCCAATCAAAAGAAAAAATTACAAAAAGTAAAAAATGAAAATTCAAAAATTGTTGGTAATAAGTGGTGCAGGTTTGACCACAGTGCTCAAAAGCCAAATCCAGCAAACTTGAGGAAAGAATATCACCAAGCCAGACAATGCTATGATCTGAGCGTTTGGTGTGAAGGTGGTATACGGTACGATAACAGAGTGTGTTACCGATGCGGTTATCAAGGACACATTGCTGTTAACTGCCGAAATTGGAGTTATGAGACCAGAAGATGCTACGATTGTCAGATCAAAGGTCATATTGCCCGAGATTGCCCGAGGAGATCAATGGGAAGATCAAGGGTTATGTCTCAGAAAGTGGCAAGAATTCCAGTCAAGGTCAAGCCCGAAGAACTAAAAGTTCGAGAACCAAAAGTTCAACAACCGAAAGTTCTAGAGACGAAAGTTAAACTTTCTCAGGGGCAGAAAGACAGACTGAGGAAAAAGAGAAAGAAGGCACGAGAGTATCTCGAGAAGATTTTGTCCTCAGGTTCACAGGATAAACAGAATAAAAGTTCTGATGAATCGACTCCTTCAGTTGCAAAAACAAGCAAGACGAATTCATCAGATACAAATCTGAGGACAGAACACAGAGAGAAGAAGAAAGAAAAGGTCGGCGATGAATCTGACAGGTCAAAGTCGGACAAGCCACCTTCAGGCAATGATTCTGGTATGGTAAAACCAGAGGAGCCATTGGTTGAGGTAAAAGTTGAGAATTCTAGTTTAACAATGGATGAGAAAAACTTTCCACCATTGTTGAGCAAGAATTCAAAATCACCCAAGGTCAGTCAGGCTTGGGTGAAATTGTTTAAATAGAAAAACCTGACTTGCCGGAGATCCCAAGATGGTATCGTGGATCATGAATCGGCACATTTCTTGAGAAATTTCACTTTGGTGATTTTTCGTCTCATAAGTGGTAAATCAGGGACATTAATTTGTACTTGATTTTCTACTGATGGTTTATGATCAAACTGGAAATAATAAATCTTTAAAAGGTTTGAAGAAAACAAGATGATGAGATAACCCCAAAATCTACAAATGGTTGGAACACAAACTAATTTTTCCGGAAAAACCATTTTGATTAAAACAAACTTAAGTGTTTTGAAATCATAATGGGAAAATAGTTTGTTGTGAGGGGGAGTTCTGATTGTTTTTGCACGAGAATGGTGAATTGAGGTGATTCACATAATGTTGTCATATTTCTTGTATAGTTTGTTTTCAATTTTTTTTAGAAAATCAAAATTGAAATATATTTTGATTTTAGGGGGAGTAAGAAAATTTTGAAAAATTTAAAAAAATTGAAAAATGAAAATGAGTTTTGTTGCAAAAAGAGGAGATGATAGTACATCGGTGGACTTTCACAGCATGCTAGAGATTTGTAAAGACAAAATTGTTTTTAAACAAGTCTTACTAATGATGTGTCAGTAGGCTTCACACAGTTAGTAAATTGTATTCGAGATATAAACATAAAATCAAAACTTACTTATTTTGTGGGGAACACTACTTGGATATATAGGTAACCCCTGAAATCTCGTTTGAAAGGTTTCTTATTCTGGAATACTAGGTTCTTGTACTCAATTGATGTCTGGGGTATTATTCCGGGACTTCTGCTGAACGGTGGTTCTGACCTAGTCCCTGGCTAATACTTTCTTCATATGCTTGAAACATAGCATAAAGCCCTCAGCTGATTAGACAATAAAAATTGATGATCAGTTGTTGTAGCTGAAAAGATCCTCTAAAGGGGACCCACTGCTAAGTCGAAGCTGATATCTCTCTGCTGAACGGAAGTTCTGACCTGAGATCCCTCAGTTCTCGCATTTTTCCCCTAATTTATATACAGATATCATTTGTAGTTATACTTACCTGTAAATCAGAATATTGGGATCTGGATACGGGAGTATATTCAAGAGGTGGGACATTCAAATAAGTTTAAGTGCTAATACATTAAATACGTATCTTGAATCAATTGAAAATTTGTGTAGAGGTTTAAATGGACAACAATACTGACAATCAGAAGTAAATTTGTTTTTAACATTTGCTGATTAATCAAGATCAACGGTGTTGGTGATATGTCTCAAAAAACCGATATGATCCTCTTGCACAATCTCTCAAAAATAGTGTTCATTTTTGTATTTCATTAAATTCAAAAATCCAAAAATATTGTATTTTTGTTTGATATTTGAAAACTACAAAAAGATTTTCGACAACAGAGTGTGAAGAACTGATTTTTGTCATTTCAAGTGCTAAACATGTTGAACTTGTGGTTTGGGAGAGAGTGTTAAATTGTGAAGATTTGAAATGCAAAATTGGTTCATTAACTTGATGACTAAGTTGAATGGTAATCTACAATTTGATCTTCATAGTTTTTCTTATACGATTAGTTAATTCATTAAGTTGAATTACAAATTGTGTTGTTTTGTGATAGTGTATTTGAGTATTGCAGGTTTCTGATCCTGTTGCTACGGATAGCCAGGAGACACATCAGAACCAGAGAAGAGCTTAAACGGAGAAAGCCAGGAGTTGATTTCAATGGTGATAACGATTTCCAGACAGAGATCCCAGCACGATGATAGGGGGAGTCTGACGAAAGTTAGAGCCAGAGAAAGATTCAGGCATATGATTCCAGGATGAGTTCCTGAAGAAGATCGAACAAGATTGAGGTGCTGTGAATGATTGAAGACTCTCACTGAAGATTCCGTCAACATTCAAGGGGGAGTTTGTTAGTGCAGTTGTCTATCGATTACATCTTTGTTCGAGTCTTAGAGAGAGAGAGAAAGACAAGTTGTTACGAGTTTCACTACGAGTATCACTACGAGTTTCACTACGAGTTTCACTACGAGTTTCACTACGAGATTGACTACGGCAATATCCAAGGGGGAGATTGTTGATGTATATTTTGTCTATCGCCTTCGTCAATCCGAGTCATAGTGAAAAGCCGGAAGAAATCAAGCGTATTATGTCATATTTAGTTAGAAATGGCAAGGTGGCAAACTTGTAATTAATGAGAACTTTCATTTAGTTGCCTTGACCATATAAATAGGAGTTATGTCATGATTTTAGATAGAGACTTTTGGAAGAGTTTTAGAGAGATAGTTGGAGAAGACTTGGAGAAGACTTTCTAGAGAGAGAAAGTAGAGAGAGAAAGTTGTAGATACGTGATTCTTGTATCGATCTTGTCAAATTCAGCAGTGGAATCACATTAGTAGTACGTTATCGTGTGTTCGGTCACATACGTTCACGGATTCCGCACGTGAAACGTACGATACGCAATCGAACGGCGTCAAAACCGGTCCTACACAGTATGTTGGGCAGAAATCGGAGAAAGTCAATTATCAGGTCCTGAAATTGTACAAGAAACTACTGACAAGATAACACAGATCAAGGAAAAATTAAAAACAGCCAGAGATCGTCAGAAAAGCTATGCAGACAATCGTCGCAAGCCACTCGAATTCCAAATAGGAGATAAGGTACTTTTAAAAGTTTCTCCTTGGAAAGGAGTAGTACGATTCGGAAAGAAAGGAAAGCTAAGTCCGAGATATGTTGGACCATTCCCAATGATTCAACGAATCGGACCAGTTGCTTATCGTTTGCAACAACAGAAGAATTGGCTGGAGTACATGATGTATTTCATGTATCCAATCTCAAGAAATGTTTAGCAGATGAATCCCTGGTAGTACCTCTTCAAGATGTAGAGGTGAACGAAAAGTTAAAGTTTATAGAGAAACCACTACAGATCGAGGACAGAAAAGTCAAGTTTCTCAAGCACAAACGACTAGTACTGGTCAAAGTCAAATGGAATTCAAGGAGAGGACCAGAATACACTTGGGAACTGGAATCGGAAATGAAGCGAAAGTACCCTCATCTATTCCAGTAAATCTCGAGGACAAGATTTTTCTTAAAGGTGGGGAGGATGTAACAACTGTCACGAAAATCCATAATTAGGATGGTAATTAGGTAATAAGGAAACCCTAATTAAGAAACCCAAGTGATTCCGCATAAACCCTAAAATTTTCATAACAATCGGAATCAGGATCAGGGCCCCTAAAACTCAGGGGGGGTTAAACCCTAGTTGATAAAATCCTCACAATTTTACTTGAGAAGTAAGTTTCTGTCGAAATTGACTCATCAAAGCTAGTTGGGACACGAAACAACCTAGGCTACGAAATAGACCCGTCGCGCCACGCGACGGGTACACAGGTCTTCTTCGCGTGGCACGAGGGAGGCCAAATTCCAGCTATAAATAGAAGGCAGTGGGATTTAGTTCTGCGCTTTACTTTGACGTTCAATTTCGAATTGAGCTCTGAGTTATAACGAATATCGTTCACACAAAACACACACCGATCACGAAGTGCTGCCGCAATCAGGGTAATAACTCGATCGCTATTACGATTCAACGTCCGATCGATTATAACTATCCAACGATAGTCCGGGTGCTGCTCAATTGAGCTTGTACTTTGATTATTCGTCGTGATTTCGACTTGAATATTAGAGTGCTGTTCGAATTCGGACTATGCTCTGTTATTCGTTGTGAATCCGATTGAATTATCGAGTATTGCACTGATTAATCATTGTGAAAGTTTAATCTCGTGAATTGACGTAACTGCTGTATTAGTTACTAACCTGTGTGTGTGCATTGTGTTAAATTAGGTTTAAGCAAGGCTAATCAGTAGGCTTATATCTATTGCTCGTTAATCTGCAAAGTGAGTCATTCTTCTTTTTAAATTGTTTTCTCACCGTTTGTGAGTAAGTATTACAATACCTCAAATTATTTTCAAGGTTATAGTTACAGGGATTAAGTCTTTGTAATCACCAAATTACAGCTGGTATGTGGGGTATTGTGCACAGTACTGTTATTATCACTCTATGTGAGTGAATATTACTCTATGTGAGTTATTTCTACTCTGTGTGAGTACACCGTCACTATTTGGGCAACGGGACCCAATAGTGGTATGACCACAGTCACAGAAATGAATCGAGTGACAAATAGCCATTCTTGATAATTGGTTGATAGAAACATTGTAATCGCTCTTAATACTGTAAATTATAACTAACGGGTCGTTTTAGAAAACAGAATGATTCACTCAGTATTTCCCGCTGACAAAACCTTTTTCAAACATGTTTCAGGTGATCTATGTGATCCAGAAAAAGTGCAGTAAAGCACTATCAAGCTCAGGGAAGTGGCTCAGTGTAAATAAATGAATAAAACATGTTTTGAGAAATAAAGATTTCTGTGTGAAATCAACGTATTGTAAATTATGGGATTTATCCCTTAAACTTTGTGTAATATATTAAACGAGCATATTTCACGGATAAAAGATCCTGTTATAAAAAGACTTCCGCTGCCGTAATAATTAAATACCACGGGAACTGTCTCGCGGTCCCCCGACTCCGTCCAGGGTGGGTCGGGGAGCCGTGACAGTATCAGAGCCGTGGTTTGAGAGAATCAAGTAACAGGAGGTAAATACTTGAACTCAAACCGGTGTGCTCTCGTGACCAAGAACCCGTGCAATCCAAGACTCGATCGAGGTCTAAATGCAAAAGCGAATGTAAGTATGTATTAGATTATGTATTTGAAGGAAACTAATAGTATGTTTTGTGAAGGGTAAGCGCAATTGTTAGAAGAGATGATCCGTGAATGCGGTCTAGGACCGGCATCGAGGCAAGTAATGAAACGAATTGACCCTAGGTATGTAAACCTAACGTATGGGCGTATGAAATGGTATGGTTAAGCAAGTGAAAGAAAAAATTTGAACAAATTATGATAACGACATGGTAAATAAGTTTTGAAAATGTTACACGAGCCGACACTAAATTCTTCGGACATAAGGTGGCGATTACGCGAAGACACGAAACTAGTACGTGGAATGTGTACCTGGCCAGTACACAAGAAACGTATGACGTTCGTGAGACCGTGATAATTATTACAGGTATGTCCGATAGAGTTTGGTAGCAGCTAGGTGTGTGGGTGAAATGGGTAGTAAGACTCTCGGGGGATTGAGAGTACTTTGTAGGAATGAAAGATGTGAATGCAATGCTTGAATCCGCGAGACGGATTCAAGGAATGAAATATGCGAATGCAATGCTTGAATCCGCGAGATGGATTCAAGGAATGAAGTATGCGAATGCAATGCTTGAATCCGCAAGACAGATTCAAGGAATGAAATATGCGAATGCAATGCTTGAATCTGCGAGACGGATTCAAGGAATGAAATATGCGAATGCAATGCTTGAATCCGCGAGACGGATTCAAGGAATGAAATATGCGAATGAAATGATTGAATCCGCGAGACGAATTCAAGGAATGAAAGGCATGAATGAAATGACTAAATCCGCGAGACGGCTTCAAGGAATGAAAGAGGTGAATGCAATATTTGAATTCATGAGACGGATTCAAAACATGAAAGATACGAATGATGCAAATCCCTTGCGGATTTGGTTATGATAGCGAATGCTGTAATAAGCTATGCAAGTCGACCGGTTCAAGTCGAACAAGTCGAGTAAGGATAAGGTACCATCCGCTTAGAACGGGTGGTCGTGAATGCAATAACGAATGTATGAAGTTCAATCCGTTATACGGATAGAACGAAAGATTTATGTTGAAAGCAATTAACCCGATGTGACCGGGTCGTAAGCGGTATGCTTGAATCTCATTATGAGAGTATATGCCATTACACCTTTAATTGGGTAATCGAATGTGTAAAGGAAATGAAAGTATATGAGCAAATGGAACTAAAATGTTAGTATTGTAAGCGAAATAAGTATTATGACTAACTTTTAAAACGGGAAGGGCAAGTGTTTGCAAGAAAACACTGGAACAGTGAAGCGATGAGATCGTAAGCATGTCTGAATAGAAATGGAGTACAAACATGTACTTCGATACGTATGTATATATATATATAATAAGAAATAAGTGGCAGTTTGACTTTGAGAAGTCAAACTGCAGAAGCGGAGAAGTAATTTAATTTCAAACCATGGGAGTGCTAGAGAAGAGAGGAAAAGTGTAGTGTAGTGCACCAAATGAGTTAAAGAATTACAAAATAATGGTTATGCATTTACCCATCAAGAAGGGGTCAAATAATAAGGATGATATATTAAGAAATGGCCATGTATTGACCCGTTATGAATAGGTCTAACACACTAATGTCTTAAGAAGGAACTGAGAAAGTACTAATATATAAATGAGGTGATGTGATAAACATCATGTACGAATGAGATCGAATGAAATGTGTAAACCCCTAATTTATAATGAGATTGGCAGTAAACATGATGCAATAAATCTACCTAGGACGGTGAAAGAATGCTCATGAA
The DNA here is from genome assembly GCF_002127325.2 of Helianthus annuus. NCBI lineage: Eukaryota > Viridiplantae > Streptophyta > Magnoliopsida > Asterales > Asteraceae > Helianthus > Helianthus annuus. The sequence goes on from NC_035441.2 coordinate 87,950,391, forward strand.
TGAAAGCTCATGATACCAGATGGACAAGATCAACCCTGTTAAGATACGGATTCGTGAAGGAGCCAGTCAACTCGGGTTGTTACACGTTGGTTCGTGCCAAATTAGCGAGGTTAGTAAATGGTTTAACTTATGGATGTTAAATAGAAAGTTATATATATTGAATAATACTTTTATGCGAACTGGTGGTAGTAAACCTGAATGCTCGTAACTGTGGAAATTCTGATAGAATTTATGAGAAAGGAAGCATCGTTAAGAAATGCTAACTCTGATGCTCGGCTTGTTGGCCATGTTCATATTGAACAAAATGAAAGATAGCATATGATGTATGAGTAGTATAAGTAAATCGATTTATTTTAATTAGCAAATATATGAATGTGATATGCTTAATTAGGGAGTTAGAAACAAGCCGCAGACTTAGGTTTGTATGATTAATGATAGTATATAACTGGAATAAGTTCGATGAATGAAACGCTAGTGATGACGTGTGCTAAGATCTAATATTATAAAATAAAAGACACTAATAAGAGCTCTGGAGCAGAATCTGACATAAGTATGATTATGAAAGTGGTTTACTTAATTTAAGAAGATAGGGACAATGCGTATGATTATATACATAAACATGGATAAGACTTTTGTAAAGATCTCGAATGCAATCATGATATACTAAGCATCGTGAATGGGTAAACGAGAAAGTGAGTGTAGTTTTGGTCTACTGAGAATAAGAAAGGTTTCGGGGACGAAACCTTCTTTAAGGAGGGTAGACTTGTAACGCCCCAAAATTTGAATACATATATTTACCCTATGTTTTCACATGATGTAACATGAAATAAAATAACTAGGCTATTTAACCTAGTTAAAATACTTGGTAAAAACAAGTATTGAATGAAATGGATGGCATTTGTGATGGTGTGACAAACTAGAGGGGCTAAACTTGAATAAATGGGAAGATTTGTTACTAGAACAAAATAAAAACACAAATACACACACATAGGCGTGTGTGTGTGTCGACCTAGCAGGAGGAAATGCGGGAAACCCCGTAACAATGAAAAATCTACAAATTAAGAGGGGAATTCAAGTTTAAGTTCATGCATGAACCAAGATTCTTGATCACCAAAGTGTTCTTCACCCCAAGTAAGTCGAATTTTATGTTTTGATGATGTTTGACGAAGTGGGTTATTATGAACCCGTGAATTTTGATTGAAATTGGCATGAATACTTGCTAATGTTATCATGTTTTAATCGAATCATGGCTGAATTTTAGTAATCATAGAGATTTAGAAGGAAAACCATGTTTATGAGTATGAGAAAGACTATTATGAACATGTGTTTAGTGATGATTTTGATTATGTTGATGCATGTGTTATGTATTAGGTTTTGATAGTAATATGATGTAGGTGAAAATGTGATCTTGTTTGAATAAAAGGATTCATGAGGTGAATGTGGGGAGAATATGCTTAAATTGCTTGTACAATGTGCTTAAATGTTTGTGCGCACGCCAAGTGTTCGATGAAATTACTAGGTGAAGTTAGAAAGTGAAATTGTATGCAAGTTGTAAGTTTATATGTATAAAAAGCGATTGTGATGAAAGTAGTAGTTTACTAACTTGAAAAATGTGCCTTAGATGGAACTCGTATATGAATTCGGGTTGAAGGTATATGTTGGTCAAATTTATGCATTAGAAGCTTGTACATTGTGTTTGAACGGGTAAGGTTTGCTATGTGGTCTACTAATCCCTTAATTACGGTCAAAAGTGAACATGTACTAAATATAAATATATATATATATATATAGCATATGACCTCGCTAGCAAAGGATGATGTTACGATTATGTTAAGTTGATTCTCATAGGAAGTGGTTGTCGAATGTAGAATTATGAAAGTATAAGTATGTGAGAATTGATTAGGTGTTATGTGTGATGACGAATTTGGATTTCAAAGATATTGAACTATGTGGTTGACAAATTATGTCGTATGCGTGTTAGTGAAAGTCAATGTAGATAAGAGTTGGAAAATGTGTGTTAATATGAATAAGCATGAATACTAACATTATTATGGCATGACGGCATGAAAGAATAGGAACCACACTAGCATGGACCAAGCATGGAAGGCTAACGGGTCAAGATGAGGCAAGGAAGCGGGTATGAACACGGATGCACAAGGTAAGTGATTCCGTAATCACTTCTTAGTTGTTTATGTAATGTTATATGCAATTTAATTATATGTGATAATTGAGGTCAAATAGGAATGAATTGTATGATGTCAATGAAGTATTAAACGGATCTTAGTTTTGATCCGAGCAAGGTAGGCGTGATTAAGAAATTGTAGCTAAGTAGTGGAATTGGTTACTTATGTAAGGAATTCCTTTGTTATTAAGGATAGAGCATAGTTGACTAAAATGCCCTTGATAGGTATATCGGGCAAACGACCTTAGAAGTCGTTTGGAAACGAGCTATTCGATTAGAGTAATGTCTTGGACAAGTATGAAAGCGAAGTATAGGGTTTTGTATGTCATAGTCCACTTAATGCGCAAATACCCATAACGGGTCAAAAATAAGCTTTCGAGCAAAAATAGGTTAAGAGGATGAAAGACAATTGAGAATTTATCTTTTATGATAGACGTCATTGATGTATATAGGTTCACAAGAAATTATGGTCAAATAAACAGATTTTGTTGTTAAATGCTTGAATGGGTCAAATAATTAGAAAATGATAATAAGTCGGAAGCACGTAAGATAGGAATTTCCTTAAATCGGACATGGGATTCCAAGTCCGTATGATAGAACGTGAATTTACAAGCATGTAGGAAAAAACGGGAGGTTAAACGGGTAAACAGTTCAAAAGTTACGCAAGTTTTAGCGTTTTCGGACGACGAAACGAATCTGCAGCAAAACGACAATTCTAGGGGCCGTCGCCGACGCCCCGTGCATTTTCATTATTTGTCCGACGCCTTAATGTACTGTCTACGCGATTTTGGCTGACGCAAGGAAGCGCACGGTCGTGCGCTTGGCCGCATGGTCGTGCGATTACGAGCAAATCATTGCACTAGCTTGTGCACTGCCAGTGCCCCCGACATCGTAGGAACTGCACGGTCGTGCGGTTGGGACGCATGGCCGTGCATCAGCTGCCAGTTCAGTAAAATGTGCAGAATTCCTCCAAAATAGTCCCGTAACCAAAAAGGAGTCCCGAATCGTATTCTAAACTTATTATAGAATGTTTATGGGATGCGATAAGCGTGTATGCATTTATATATGGAGCGAAATAAGTAGAAAGACATAGTTAAATATAAGTATGGATTTACTTACCCGATTAGTAAAAGGGAATCCATAGGTGAACGCGTCTAGGAATATACGTATGTAAGTAGGTACGTATGTATGTTGGTATGTTCACATGTATGGGTGTGTGTACGCATGTAAGAATGTATGTATGCATGAATTGATATGTTAGAGTTTTAACGTTACTAATTATGCGTTTGAGGTTGGTACGTAATGCAGGAATGAGCACATCAGATTCTTATGAAGTTTAAGCCGAACCCGGAACAAGATAATGAGGAAGGATAGTTGAATGAACTGAAGATGCATTATCGAACGTTATTTAATCTTTAATTATATGAGATTAATGTTATATAATGTTGTCGTTGACTAATGGCTAAGTTGTATGTGATGCCACAGGTGCTACACGGACTTCTTCAGCTACTAAGGAAGTGAAGCGGACCTAGATTGAGTCAAGTACAAGGATTGTACGGAAAGATCGGTCACATAGTTGGAGTATATAACGTCTAGAAGTCTTAATTTTAGTACAAATGTTGTGAATTCGTTTTATAGAACGTTCACATTTTGAGAATTTGGAACCTTCATGTAAATAATGTAGTCAATAAGGAAAGAAAATTTATGGCTCTTTTTCCGCTGCGTCATTTTTAAGGTTAAACATGTTAGGGCGTAACAATATATAGGTGTTACACCAATTTATTTAATATAAGATAAAGGACTATATACGTGTCGTGGAAACGGTTCAACCAATTGATCCGAAATTGTCCTCACCATGGCAATCAAAGATGGGAATTGATTACGGCATTTCATGATGGCATCTCCAACGAAGATAGGAAAGATATTAAGGTCATGACTGGATGTGCATTTTTATAAAATCGTGTTGATATTGACTTGGATTATTTGGAAATTGTAGCCGTTGATTCGAAGAGGCAGGCTCAGCTGGAGAGGAACAAGAAATATCCAGTTATGGCACCGATCAGTACGGGTGCCACCAATGCTAGAGTTGTTCAAATGGAGAGAGAGAACGAAGCATTGGATGGGCAATTAGCGAAGTTTAAAGGCATTGGTGGAAGAGATGCATTGCATGCGGCTCAAACCTTTCCAAATTGTGACACTTCTGGCGAGTTAGGCCATACTTTGGAAGATTGTCCGGGACAAGCCGGTATGGCCGAAGAGGACGTAAACATGGTGTATGGAGAACATGAGAAATATGATATGAATTCTAACACATATCACCCAGGTTTGCGTAATCATACTATTTTTCGGTATAGTAATACTACTATTTAATTGAATCCAAATTTTTAGGTACCAAATCAAGGAGGCCAGCAATACCAAAACCGACAATCTAATTATAACCAGAATTATAATCAAGGTTGTTACAACCGGGGGAATCAAAGGAGTTATCAGCCGAATCAAGATAAAGGCAAGATGAGAAACCAAAGCGAAGGATCCAGTAATGAGATGATGGAGATACTGAAGCAAATTAGAAAAGACCAAGAATTGCAGTCAAAGTCTCAACAAGCATTGGAGAAGCAAGTTGCTCAGTTCGTGGCTGATGTGGCTCATGTGAGGAAGGATTCGGGTCGAGTGCCCAGTGATACTACGAAAAATCCACAACATCAAGGAAGTTAGTCTAATGCTAGAGTTAATCAGGTTAGTATTCTTCGCTCTAGTAAAATTTATGCTAATAATGTCGGGTCTGCTCCACCATTTGTTGAAGGTATTGTGGAGGAGGTAGAGGAGGAAAACACATCTGAAACTGAACCAGAACCTGTCAGCCGTAAAAAGAATAAAAAAAGTGAATTTTCAAGAAAAAATAATAATAGGGTAATAGAAATCGAATCGGTTGAAACAAAGGAAAAGGGTACAAAGGGTACTACCGTCCCATTTCCTAAAGCGTTAATCTATCCGGACACAAACGTTGTCAACAAACGAGGCCCACAACACGATGGGATGTGAGAACTTTTTAAACAGGTCAAAATAGATCTCTCGTTACTTGATGCAATCAAACAGCTTTCGGCTTATGAAAAAATATTTGAAAGATCTTTGCACCCAAAAACGGCATAACAAATTTCCAAAAAAATTGCTTTAACCGAAAATGTTAGTGCCATTTTATCTATCACGCCCCCAAATTACCACAGGTGGGTTCTACCACGAGGCATGTGACGTAGCAGGATCTAGCCACTAATCATGTCGAACTAATAGTAAACAATAATAAACATAATCATCATGTCCAACATGAATAGTGCATTCTAAATTAACTGTCTCAAACAAAAGTATGTATTCAGCAGAAGCAAAAGTAACTGTTTCAAGACAACTAAAACCTTATTGTTTTAAAAACATAATATTAAGTGTTCTCATCAAGCAGCACGCCCCACGACACTTCAAACTCCTCATACTGCAAGTTTCCGCGTACCGATGTACCTAACGACCTGCAAAGCATGCAAATGAGTGTCAACATAAAGTTGGCGAGTCCACTGGTTTTGTTCAATGTAAACTAATGTAAATGTTTAGCTTTAAAGACATGTCATGAAATATTAACTCGGTACCGATATGACTGATTATGATTCTTGTGCCCTCATCAACGTCTATCAACATTGATCCAACATGATTAAGGTCCTTAGTTCACGACCGACTCCCGAGTATGGTGTGAGGTTTGTCAAACCTAATAGCGCTATCAACTAATACTCTGTTGCCTCCCACGACAACTAGCTCGGTAATAAGTAGGGACTTACATGATAGAGATTGAGTTTACCCACTAACATCGAAATTAAACTAAAACATTTATTAAAAAGTAGTCCACCTAGGAATAATGGTTTGTCCCTTTGGATACATGCTTGTAGAAGAGTAGTGAACTCACCTTAGTTTGCTCAGTATGTGTTAACGTGCTTCTATCGCGTTAATAAAGTGTTAGGTCTGTTATACGCGACCTAATGTACAATAATGTGTAAGTATGTATACATGTAGGGTTATGCAATACCCTAAGTTTCCAAACAACTAAGTGTTTAGTGTGATCAGATCAACAAGTTTAACATACAATGGATTTCTCTAGTTGGTGACATGTAGTGTGATTTTGAGAACACGGACATCACACAATCTTCACAACTCGAATAGTTATTAATCAATAAACTCGGAACAAATATCACATACCCGGACTCACATACTTATACTCGGATCACACAAACTCGGAACAATTATATATAAGATAAACCCGGACCCAGTTAACAAACTAGGAACCAACCTCTGAACCCTTGTAAACTCGGAAACTCCTTCCTTTTAAACAACCTCGGACCAAACATGTAACCCGGATACCTTTGGTTTGTTATACAAAAACCCGGAACAAATACTCGGACTCACATATACCCGGACTTACATATACACGGACTTACATATACTCGGACCGCATATGCTTATATCTATTAAAAAACTCGGACCCATTCATATTGATAAACTCGGACAAATATAAACACAAGTCGGACTCTTATATCCAATCCATAACTCGGAACAAACATAATAATTCGGATCCTTATATAGATTCTAAACTCAGAACATAAACAATAAACCCGATCCTCATATACACTAACTCGGAAGATAACTGAACTCGGATCCTTAATTATAAATTCCAGTAACTTGGTCTTTGTGTATATCGGACCAGAAGTTCCAATAACACGGACTTTGTGACTTCATAAAGTCAAACCAATTATCCTTTGACTAACAATTATTCTCGGATTAACAACGCACAGTAACACAGAATAAGAAAAAATCACAGTTTTTCAATGTAACAGTTACAGTTCTACGATCAAAACCTAATCTCAACAATGTTACAAACCAAATCAACAGTTTAGCAGTTCAAATATGTCAATAGCATCTACAATATCTAACAACAATTACACATTCAATCAGGCATGATCAACTAACCACATATCGATTGTTGGATATCTAGGGGTTTGCATGGAATCAAGAGAACAAAGATATCAACGTATAACATAAAACACTTACCTTAGATTCGATCTAGTGTTTGTTCTTGATGGATTGAAAGATTAGAGGTTTGATGATTGTGTGTGTGAGATTTGTGTCGCCAAGAATGATTAGAGAAAACAACTGTCACACCCCCAAAATCCCACCTGCGGAGTACTACCGCTTGGAGGCGTGACTGACCAGGATCCAGCCACCAATCATACTGAACAAGCATATAAGCAGTTATAAAAGTTCAACCAATACGATTGGTGTTTCAAAACAAACAAGTTAAGTTGCAAGCGGAAGCATAAGTTTAAAGTTATAACATAAGTTCAAAAGTTCCAAGTTTAACATAGCACGTAGCAAATCCGTGTCCCACAACGACCCTCCTCCATGCAAGCTCCAGCTGAGTACCTATGGTCCTGCAAAGCATGTAGTAACGAGTCAACAACTAGTTGAGTGAGTTCACGGTTGGGTGTTCGTTTTAGTTGTTTCGAAAACAGTTTACTTTAACTGGCATCCTGCCGTGGGGGTTACCCCATAGTTTAAAAACGTGACATGTTCATTCCCAGTTACTCCGGCATTCCAGCCGTGGGGGCTACCCCATGTTAGTTATCAGGCATTTCGGCCGTGGGGGCTACCCCATGCGTACACTAGACTCGTTACCATATCGACTGCTGACTGTAGTCATGTTTATGTGCCTGAAAACATCAATGTCTATCATCATTGACGTGCCCCAGATCCATTAGTTCACGCCCGTCCTCTGCGGCACGGTGTGAGGCTTGTCAGACCTAAATAGCGCTATCTAACTAATGACCCGCTCGCCATTGGCCCGGCGATTAGTCGATACAAAAAGGAGGGACTTCGTGATAGAGTTTTAGTCTAGTACGTTTATCCGTCCATCCGGACGAGGAATCACATTCCTGAACCACTGACGTCCTACCCAAGGAGGACGAGGAATCCACGTTCCTTAACCCCGTTCCCAACCCAGGGAATCCCATGCTTTGTAGAGGGTGTGAACTCACCTTGGTTTGCTCGGCAGTTAATCACAGAAAGATCAATCAAGTCGCAAGTAGTCAATAACGTCCTAACACGGATATCACTTATAATCAGATTCGAACCAAGTAGTGCACAAATGTTCAACACGTATGGCAAACACGTTTAACAGTAACAGTTCTCAGTTAACAGTCAGACATAATCCAAAGTCTAAGTGTGAGGCCCAAACAGTTGGGCTCGTGATAACAGGCCCAAATAACACATCAACAGTAGCACAGAAGTCCATAAATTCGGCCCACTAACTTAGGCCCAAAGTGTGGTCTCGAGTCGCAACCGGACTCGCAAGCATGGTCTCGAGTCATGCTGTGTGTGCTGATCTCAGGTGGTTGCGAGTCGCAACCATGGTTTCGGCTTGTCATGCTGAGGTCTCGAGTCGCAACGAGACTCGTAACTTGTGGTCTCGGCTTGTCCTGTTATGGTTGCGAGTCGCAACCGCGTGGTCTCGAGTTATCACGCTGTGGTTGCGAGTCGCAACTGGGTGATTGCGAGTCGGTATGCTGTCATTTTCACGTTCAGGTGTTGATGCAGATGTAGTCAGCCAAATGGTACTATGTAATCAGGCCCAAATCAGGAAATAACCAATAGAATTCCACTAACAGTTTTCCTAATCAGGCTATTAGTCAAAGTGGATCAAAATCACAAGGGTTTTCAATCTTCAACTATCATTCAAATTGTTCTTCACATGCTCAAACACATATTCATCAAGTTCATAACATAAACAACTCTCATTCAACCATATTATGCATTTTTGGACAATAGTTATAACACCACACTAGATATCAATACTCATCTTGCTAGCAACACATTTTTAACTAAGTTTTGCCATTATCATAAACTAGTCCGATTTCATGAATATCAACATAAATGGTTCAAACTTCCTTTAAACACAAAATATCACAACTCTACATGAAGATGTGTTAACCAATTATCAACATTGTACATATAATATCATCATTTGTTAACAAGTAGCAAATCATTTCTCATGTATAAACAACCTAACCTTCAAACCCTAGACATAACATGAATCACCAACATTCAACAAAACATCAAGAACACTAACCGGTTATGAAAGGGGTACCGAGAAGATGGATGGAATGTCCGATAGTTCCGGCTCTTGTTGGTTCTGATTTGAATCCGAGAAAGAGAGAGAGGTGGTGTTTGTGTTCTAGAGTTTTTAGTGAGAGAGAGGATAGGAGAGTGTGTGTGTTCTAATGTTCAACAAATGGTAACAAATAACTAAGGGTGGTTTATATACTAGTTCCAAGTGTTGCACCCTTAGTGGGTTTCGAGTGGGGGTTACGGCCCAAATGGCCCAACCGGCCAAAGGCCCAAACCGGCCTAATGGTTACGGTTCACTCGAGACCACATGGTCTCGAGTCGGGTCCTTGTTGTTTCGTGTTGGGTTCTCGGCTCGCATATAACACACATACATATATACATACAATGCACACAAAACAAAGCACATAAAAGTTCACGTTTATCATTAAGTTTAGTCAGTCAACTAGTCACATAATGTACAAGCAAATTACATCGAGACACAACGAAAGGTTCTAGATTTCGAGTTGTCACATCATCCCCAAGTTGAAAGAAATTTCGTCCCGAAATTTGATGGCACTCACTGAGGAAGCTAGTCAAGTTGTAAGGTTTTCCCGGTTTTCCTGGGGTGTCACAACAACTACCGTACTGAGTGAGATTATGGGGAGTTTAGGGTTTGTAGTAGTTTTATTATAATTTCTACATTAATCATAAAACACCCTTAACTGTATAACTTTTACACAAAAGCACATAACATCTTGCAGTTTAAAGTTAAAACATATAACTCACGTATTTGTCATACAACGTGTAAGTTTGTATAAACCGTCCGTTTATAATTATTATTCGTGTTAGTCACCAACATTCGAGAATTAACTTGTGTGTGTTCCGGTAATTCCCCGAATTACCAATGTAGACTCATTTAATTAACGCTAGTTAAATGCAGTGCTATGAATGTATGTCTAAACTAACTATGGTTATGTTAGAGTATTAAGCCCTAAAATTGCAGGTTGTCACATTATCGGGTGTTCTCCCTCCTAAGCTCTGAGATCCATGTGCTCCTCTAATCCCCATAAGTGGGTGACTTCAAAATGAGTCAAGCCTTGTTGGATTTGGGAGCAAGTGTTAGCATTCTACCGGGGAGTTTATACGATCGATATGATTTCGGACCATTCAAACAGGCTGACACCGCCGTGGTGTTGGCCGATTTGACGCTAAAACTACCTCAGGGGATCTTTCTTGATGTCATTGTCAAAGTAGAAGAGCTTTATTACCCGGTTGACTTTTTGGTTTTAGATTATGTTCAAATTGAAAAAACTAAACATCCTAATGTCATACTCGGTAGACCATTTTTAGCAACCGCCAATGCATTAATTGATTGTAGAAACGGTACAGTCGACATCACATTTGGAAATTGAAAAGTTCGTTTAAATGCTTTTTCCTGTACATCTGATTCTCTAGTCAATGATGAATGTTTTATGGTGGACATCATTAACGGCTGTCATCCTCACGAAAATGGGGAAGACAATATAGAGACGTATGTTGTTTGTGACAGGGACCTAGCAGAAGTTGATGCGGAATTAGAAAGTGAAGAAAAGGAATTAGAGGTGATGGCTATTAGGGATTCGAAGCCTACTTATACACTTCAAGTGGAGAATTTGCCCGAGCATATTGATACCTACCTTAAGCCGTCACTTGAATCACCTCCACAAGTTGAGCTGAAGACATTACCAAGCATCTGAATATGCTTTTGTCGGGGACAATAATACCCTACCGGTAATTATTGCATCAAATTTGTCAACTGAACAGGAAAAAGTGCTTATGGAAGTTTCGGTAGCCAACTAGGTTGCGATTGGGTGGACGATTGTTGATCTCAAGGGGGTTAGTCCATCCATTGTTATGCATAAGATCATCACCGAAGAAGGTGCGAAACCTGCTCGAGATGCACAACGGAGACTGCACATGAGGGAAATTGTGAAGAAGGAAGTTTTGAAGTGGTTAGATACCAGGATCATCTATCCCATATTCGATAGCACGTGGGTGAGCCCAACGCAAATGGTACCAAAGAAAGCAGGCATCCAGGTTGTTACAGGAGAAGATGGTAAGGAAGAGCCACCCGACCAGTAACCGGGTGGAGAATTTGCATAGATTACCAAAAATTGAATGCATCAACGTCTAAGTATCGCTACCCTCTTCCCTTTATTGATAAAATTGTTGAAAAGCTCACAGGTCAGAAATGTTACTGTTTTTTAGATGGTTATTCAGGTTATAATCAGATTGTTATTCATCCTGATGATCAACAAAAGACCATGTTTACTTGTACTTACGGTACCTTCGCATTTAGGCGAATGCCTGTTGGACCTATAAAAGAACATATGATATCTAAAAGACAAAGAATGATCCATTGATCAAGAAATAAGCAAAAGATTGAACAAGTCTTTTCCCAAAGAGAGTGAATCTTGAACACCTAATTAGAACATTTTTTCAAGAGCATGACAAACATCTGATCAAGATTTGGTACCGTTGTTCAAGAGGATACAATATCTGTTGAAACTAAAGTCTGTTGAAGCTAAAGTCTATTGAAGACCAAAGCCCTGATCAAGCCAAAGGTCTTATAAAGAAGACCAAACATCTATTTGGCCAAACAGATGTTTGGACAACTGCAACAGAGGATAACATAGACAGTGGTTTCTTAATGTAACAGTACTTATCGTATTAGTGTTTAGAATTAGCCTAGATCAGTTGTTAGAATTTGCATAGAAGTTTGTAACATCTATGTAATCTTTTCTATTAGGAATGTTAGATGTCACTATTAGGGTGATGTTAGCCAATCATTGAATAAAGCTTTCATACTTAGTATAAATAGATCACACATGTTAGTGATCTATTTATCACACACTCCACCTTTTTCTCTTGTACGAACTGGTTTGTTTACGTGATCAGCTGAGGGGGAGTTTGTAGAGTCAATTGAGTTGTAAAACATTGAATCTTTTGAGATTAATGAGAAACAATCATTGACGATGACTTCCAGTTTATGAATTTTATTTTGGTTGATTAATATTTGTTTACAAACCAGAGACTCAGTTCTAACAATTGGTATCAAAGCTTGGTCACGTTAAATTTGATTTCACAATCAATTTAACACTAAAAGATCAACTCATTAAAAGGTCCAGTTCACTTCGTATCTCAGAGTTGTATAGTGAAGAACTAAACAAGTGTTTTTCACATACTATGTTTTTCTTCAAAAGAACTTGAGAAAATGGCACAAAACGATCCACATAACACCGGCTTTAGTAATAAACCATCTATCCTTGTCAGATCTAAATTCAACATCTAGCAGCACAGGATATGGCATATACTAGCTTAACAAAATATTGGTTGTTGGAAATTTGTTGTCTTCAGACCTCATGTTCCGATTGTACCTAGTACCGGAAACCCCAATGTCTTCGAGCCAGAGAAGCCGGAAAACTATTCTGAGCAAGATTATCAAGAATTCTAGTGTAACACCCTGCGTTTTGATACTCTTATTACTTAGCAAGTTTTATCGCACTTCCTATCCTGTTATGCTTTTACACTCGAGACGATCGATCATAATGAGAAATGAATTGTTTGAATCTTAATTGTGCTAAACTATGTGAAACTTTTACTCTATGTGACGCTTTTATATATGTGAACGATGTAATTGCCATAGATTCTTGACTCTTTGTGATTCTTTGATACTTGATGAACGAGAAGCTAATTTAGACACCAATTCGAAACACAAGTTACTCTTGTATTTATGCTATTTAAACTCCTAGACATAATAAGACTATATGTAATGTTACTCACAATAGTACGAAACGCAACACTTAACCAAGCTCGAAAGACGAACCAGAGTCGGAAAACTAACAAACACGAACCGGCTGTCCGAATGGACATCCGATCGGATGACCATCTGCCCGGATGACCATCCGACCGGATGGCCATTCGACCAGACGCCATCCGATCGACTGCTTCCTCCACCGACTTAACCCATTCGATCGTGCCCATTCGAATGAGCCTATCACTATCACCTATAAAGAGAGCACTTAACCTTCATTTTCACCTTTCACTCGGACCTTTCGCTCTCAAGCTTCCAGAAAGGATTCAAGGCTATTTTGTAAGATTCTTCACCCAAATCTCCTCTAATCTTCGTCTCTAATCACTTCTACACCATATTCTTCATGAAATCACACGAACACTTCAACTTTTTCTCGAAAACCAACTGATTTGGACCTCTTGAAGGTGGTTTCCACTCGGTTGCTTATGCAAACTGTTGTGGAGCACCATTTAACCAAGATTGGTTCCAGATCTAAAGGATTTTCACAATTTTTTTATACAAGATCTAAAGGATTTCATGTTTTTATACTAGATCTAGAGGATTTACACATGTTTTCCGCTCAGATCTGATAAACTTTCATGCTTTACAACTTCTTTCTCAACTTATCTTCTGTTTTACGCAAATATGGATGGAATCGGACTCGAACAGACTCTCGACTCGTTCCTTAGTCGAGAGTCGGCCTGAAAACTAATTTCCACCGGAGAAAATGGACCGATTAACGGGTCGAACATGAAATATCACCAAGAGCAGCTCGTCTGTCCGAAGGGGTGGTACCCATCCGACCGAGTGAACTGGGTTTGGTACGTTTCCATTGTTTGACACGTCGTCACGCCATCTCCATTAACTCAAAACCTTTACTTAGAAATGTTTATGAAAACTTCGAACATTGACCATCTAACCGAATTGCCATCCAATCGGATGACCATCCGTCCAGATGATCTCCCTATGGTAACCATTGTTTTTTATTTTGTTGGACACTTCGATCGAAACATCGAACACTTTAACAGTTCGCAAACACCCACGCACTGTTTGAATGGCCATTCGTTCGGATAGGACCCATCTGTTCGAATGGTCATCCACCCGAATGACCATCCGTTCATGTCACCTGTTAAACACTTGTCACACCATTCGACACTCTGTTCCCGACCGGGTCAGCATTTAGAGGACTTATGCTCTGTTCCCCGCACACAGGTTGATCCAGTGCTCCCTTCGATCCAACCCATCTGTGTTTAAGATCTAAGCACCCGCTGTAAGTATACTTGATCCCCTTTTGTTTTAAACACTTTGGGATGCAACATGTATTCTATATAAACGCACGACACTTGAAACTTTTTTATAACACGCTCTATCCACTGTTAAACATGAAAACATGATACTTGTGAGTCTTATGTGTTATGTGAACGTTGAATCTTATATTTAGCCACCTTGACAAATATAGCGCTATAGGGTTAACGCACCGCCCTTGAGACTTGGGGTATTGTTAAGTTTGATTCTTTTACCTCCTCTTCGTGGCAATGATGCAGGAAAGGCACATTTAACGCTTTGGAAACTTAGGTTAACATATTGATTACGTTAGTTTAACATGTTGAAACTTGTAATATGTTATTCATGTTGGATATGAGGAATCACATTTAAAACTATTTGTGCTATGTACTAAACTTGTATACTCGCCAACATTTTTGTTGATTTTATTTTAATACATGTTGTAGGTTGATAAGCAAAGGAAACAAGAAATCAAGCTAGGGTGACCTTAGAAACTCATCTTAGAAAAACAATATTTTGGAGCATGTTTGAAATTTTGGGATGTTTTTGATACAATTCTGATCGTGTTTGTTTTGCATGACAATTTAGTTATCGTTATGCAATTTTGATTCATCTTTATCGAAACAAGTAGCGTTATGATGCTTTGAGAGATTTGTTCGTCCCACACCGATGTTTCCGCCATCGGTTGGGGTGTGACATCTAGCTAGATGCGAAAGCCTTTAGTATCATAGTTATGTCTCTGCCGAATGATATATATGTTGGCCTATGGCATTGTAACAATGCTAAGGAGTTGTGTGATGCGCTGAAGGAACAATTTGGTGGGACGGAGGATTTTATGGAGAATACTCGAGAAATCCTTAACCAGCAATATAAAACCTTCACTCATGCCAAAAGGGGAGACCCTAACTCAGCAGTTTGAACGTTTTTCATGTCTTATCAGTGAATTAAAGTTGGTTAACAAGGTTACAAAATCCGCTTTAAGTAACCGAGTTTTAAGATCTCTGCCTGAAAAATGTGACACTATTGCTATAGTGATAAGGATGTCCCCAGATTTCTAGGACATAAGTCTGGCCCAGCTTCATGGAAAGCTTCTAACCTTTGAGAGGAAACTTGTCCAAAAGAAAAAGCTCCAGGAAACTGGAAAGGTGTCTTAGAGTAACGTTTTTGGTAACACAGCACTTTTAAGTCAGGAAAGATCATCGTTTGGGATGGGAAGAGTTTTGACCATTTTATTGATATTTCTACTAGTATCAACTCTGATCAACATTCCACCAGTTATGCCTTTGCAGCTAACGATGATGCTCATGTCACTGATAATTTGTCGTTTATACTTGATGATCTTAAGCACATAGACTCTACTGATCTTGAGGAGATGGACATATTACACCAGGTAGCCCTACTCAGTCTAAGAGCTAACAATTTTTACAAAAGGACTGGTATGACTTACCCATGATTAAGTGGGAGGTCTAAAGTGGGGTTGGATAAATAAAAAATTAAATGTTTTAAGTGTAATAGGCTGGGATACTTTGCTAGAGAGTGTAAGAGTCTAACAAATAACTCTACACCAATGATCACATCTCCTAATCAAAGAACTCAGTCTAAAACACAAATTAGTTTTATCCCGAATATACCCCTGGACCAAATGTGCAAAACACACCCCACTTTGCACAAAATCTGAATCATGTACTTGTGCACTATGTCCCTGCACCACATGTCCCTCAGGTCCAATATGTCAAAATGCTAATAGCCCATGTTTAAGCACCCCAAGCTACTCCTGCTCCTACACCAGCAAAGCCTAATCAACAGAGCTCCTTTACATAAGGCTATGTTGATTGGAGCAGCTTATTAGAGAATTTAACCGATGAAAATTTTGCTTTAATAGCAAATGAATGTGATGAACATGAAAATTGTTGTTTTATGGCTCTTGAGCACGTTACATGTGATGTAGATCCAGTTCAAACTGTTGTGGTTGATGAATAAATTCATGGTAAAGCTGCTGAAAGCTCTGGTCAAATATCTATTGATGAGCGGGAGCATGCAATAAGGATGGATGAGAAGCATTCCAAAAGTTCCTCTGATTATATCAGTGCTGATCAAATCGAAATGGATACATCTAAGGTAACACCTCAAACTCTTAAAGAGTTGTGTTCAAATAAATGCATCATAGCTTTTGCTAACATAAAAGAGGTGAATGAGAACCTTAGAGAAAAGGTACAAATCAGTGAACTTATTCTTCAAAAATTGAAAAAAGTTTTTAAAATAAGAATAACTGAAAAAGACCTTGAGTTAAGCAGATTGAAATACAAAGCATCTATAACCAAAGATCAACGCTAGTCAATGATAGAAAAATATCTGACTTGTAAAAAGGAGTTAGAATCAACACAGATCACCTATGAAACAAAGGTTGAATCTTGTCAAGGTTATGAGATGCTCTTGGATAAACAGATCAAGAGCAATGTGAAGTTTAGGGTTGGTTTTAGAAAATATGACAAAAAACAAGAAACCCAAGCTTCCATTAAATCTGAAATGGTTAAGGTAATTCCAACAACATCAACTGGGGAATAAATAAAAATTACAGAAACTAGTGTCAAGAAAATCAATCTTGAAAAGCCACCAAGTTCCATTCAAGCTGAAAAACTAAAGTATGAATTCAAACCTACTTGGTCAGATGAATGTGATGTATTAGAAAATTTCAAACCCATTGATTTCACTAACCCAAATGGTCTTGACCCACCCAAGATAAAAATCATTCCTCTTACCAACTCTCAACAGATGATAAAACATCTTTTTTTGAAAAGAGACATAAGGGTAAAAAGAGAGTTAGGGATCCAACACTAAAGTGTAAATGTCTGTGGAAAGTTAAATCATATGGAAAAAGATTATTTTTAGTTAAAAGCCTATGATATTAATAGAACAAACGATGTCTGTCTATCCACTTCTGGGTGTACCATTTGCGGAAGACTCAACCATCTGACTCAACAATGTTCTTTTCATAAACCATTTGATGTAAATCTAAATAGGTCAAAAAAGAAAAGGAACTTCATAAAGGAAGATAGGTCTGATAAGATGAATAGCTAATCTCTTCCCAAATGAGTTGAATCAGATCACACTGTTTACCCATAAAAGTCAAACCAGTATCCTGCACAGAGGTCAAGTCAAACCTCTGGTGCACCACAGAACCAACTCCCTAGAGGCTATGTGCAACCACCATGCAACAGGGTACCTTATAGGTATGTAGAACATGTGCTACTTCCCCAAAAGCCAAGGGTAAATAAGCATCCTCATGGGTATTAACATCTTGATGGGAATGGTCAACTTCCAATTGACCCAAGTGTGCATGCACTTGCAGAAGGTTAAAAACATCTGTTGGAGATTGTTCAAAAAGTTCTTCTGACCAATGACCAATCCCAAGGAGCCATTGTAGTGGTTGATAACATTAAATCCAAAGTAGATAAAGCTTTGGATCATCTACAAGATTAATCCATTCATCACCATCTGCATGAATCACTAAAAGTGCCAACAGAGAACACATGTACATCTATCTCTATCTAAATAAAAGAAAGAAAATTGTTCTGAAAAAGACACCAAAAATTTTGTCTTTATTTCTTTGTTTTTGTTAAAATGTTATTAGAAAATCAAAAGTTTTGCTTCAAAATCAAGAAAAGATTGATAAAATCACCAAAAACAAAAACTTTGTTCAAAAGAGTAAAACAATTGTTTCTTTGGTTTAAAAGTCTGTTTAAGTGGAGAATAACCATTGTTTAAGGCAAAAGAACCATTGTTTTCAAAACCACTGTTTGACTACAAAGGTCAAACAGAGCCATTGTTTCCATAAACTTCAACAACTGGTTCACTCAAAACTCTGTTTAAGCCAACAAAGGTTTCAAACAGAGTTTTTCCAAAATAGATATTTTGAAAACAGATCTTTCATATCTTCCTCAAAGGGTTTCCTCTGTAGAACCCACTTGTTGAACAGAGGTTTGCCACAACAAATAGCAACTGACCATGTGGACTAAAAAGGTAACCGTTGTCCACGTTAGCATCCCTATTCCATTAACCCTATAAAAACCAATGAGAAACAAAGTTTACTTCTATCCTCCATTATTGATAAATCAAAGCTTTTTCAAAAGAGAAAACTCCGAATTAAGCTTCCATCATGATGTATTTTTGATCAAAAGATCATCTGCTTAAAGGATTTTCAAAAGATTTGAACAATGGCTCATCATGGCCCTTGAAATCAAAACCCTTCACAATTACTTGTTGTACCTTGTAAAGCACAACAGGAATACGGATTTTCACTCCATCATTGACATCATAACTTCATCAAAATATCACTTCATTCTCACTGTAAACACCCATCCATATATCCACCCTTAGAGAATTTCGGGCGAATGCAAAGCTTACACTTCAAAACAAAAGCCCTTTCCATAACTTCCACCATCAAAAATGAATATGTGGAAATTACCGTAGAATCTATCTCCACTATATTCCGATTAGAGGATATGACAGGTATGGAATCTTACCCCAAAAATGACTTACATGCTGAGTTCATAGAAAGGGGCTATGAAGGTCAAACGATAGGAGCAACACTTTACAAACCAAAGTTCTCACATGAAATGAAATTCTTTTTCCATACTCTCTTGGTTTACCTATCTACTAAAACCACTGTTTTCAATGAAATACCCCTAAAAACTCAGTGTCTAGGGTATGCTATATTGAGAAATTCAAATCATAAGCTACCCCAGACACTATTTCTAGACTTGGTAGCAAATTTAAGGGCAATCAAGAGAGGAACTGGCAATCCTTTTCTCATCTATCCAAGGTTGTTAAGCTTTTCTAAAAAGTGTTTTAAAAAAGGAACACTTTGAAAAAGGTGAAGCATTGGAAAACAACAGCCTTTCAAATGAAACTTTTACACGCATGATGGCCAAAAGCTAGGAAAATGTTGTTCAAATGAAACTTTTACACGCATGATGGCCAAAAGCTAGGAAAATGTTGTATAATAAAACATTTTAGAAAACCAAGTAACAGATGTTATAACATCTGTTGCTGAGCCCACTACTCCGAGTGGCCACATTGCACAACCCAACACTGTGGTACCCAGACCAGACTCTTCCATACAAACCATTTCCATTCCCATCACCAAATCCAAAAGAAACCCCAAAATGAAAGGGTCTCTAGAGGTTGAAATGCCAGAGATACCTATTGTAACACAAATGCAGCTAACATATGTTGTTACTTCCTCACAACAGATGCAAACATCTCCACCTATCCAAACTCATCACTCATCCTCACAAAAGGAAAGTGTTGTAAGCACAGAGGACACAAATCAAGGGGGAGATATATCATTTGATTCTCTCTATTTAGGCCCCTCTCCCAGGGTTGCTTCTCTTTCTACACCACCACCCACTTCAATAGTCCCTTCACCTTTACAAAAATTGCTTGATGCAATTGATACATCTGACTTGCATATACCTAGTTCCTCTCAACAACAAATCACATAAAATTCACTCCCACAAGTGACTAGGGCAGGTTTAGAGATCATGGTTATCCTACAAGCAGAGGAGGCAACACCTCTTGTTTCCAAAGAGACACAGGTTGGTATTTCAAGTGGGGCAGCTACTACAACTGTTGAGACAACGGTCTCACAGTTGGATAGTGGTTACATCAATAAGACCCCCTTGAAGGCAACAACTGTTGAGACAATAGTCTCTACATCAGTTGGAAGTCCCCAGTACCAAGAACGAGGGGCACTTGGTCTAACAGTTGGATAGTGGTTACATCAGATGATGGATTAAACTATCGGGTATTGATGGAGAGGGTCACAAACTTGGAATCATCTGTTAGAAAGATCAAAGATATGATGAAAATCTTGATTCAAAACTCCAGACCTCGTCCTTCAAATGCAAACATTACAAAAGAAATGTGGGTTCATGTTCAACCATACCTACATCTTCAAAAGTAGGCTGCAGAAGAGAGATATACCATGCAAGTAGAGCTAATAAGAAAAATAGTGGATGCCAGGTACCAAGATACACAGACAGAAGTTAAAGCTATCAAAGACTTTATCTTTGAAAACACTGGTGAAGCTCTCACTCTCCCTAAATATGATGATGCCAAAAATGGGGAGGTAGAAGAATGCATGAGAAAGCTTCAACCCCATGTCAAAAAGGCTAGAAAAAGGTCTGGCATTGTTGCACTCAAAAGGGAAATAAAGGAAGAAATTGCCAACGAAATGGAGAAACAAAAGAGAAGGATACAAGGGAAGCCAATATGCAGATCACATTGCAGGATACATCAAAAGAAAAAAATCCAAGACAACTAAGGTGCTTCAACTGAGGTTCCAACAGAGGTTAGTCAAAGCACTGCTGCACCTATCCAAACCATTCAAACCCCCCCCCCCCACCACTCAAAGCGCTTCTCTCATTAACCAAACATTTTTTGCCACTACAAAAATGACCACAGAGATTACAACGACACAACCATCACTTTCACCATCTCATAAGTCTTCCAAAGGGCTTCTGAAAAGAAAACCAACTACATCATTTCTACAACTATCACCAAAAATACAAAAATCACATATTAGAACTAGGAGAACTAAATTCATTGTCCAAGATGATGATAAAGAAACTCCTGATGCATCTCCTACCAAAACAAACACCACCACCACTACATCACATATATCTACCACTACAACCACCACAATCACTCCCATCCATTAACATACCACATCTTCACCTACTCTACTTGACCCTCTGGAGTTTGAATACGTCTCAAAAGAGATAGAGTCTTTCTACTCCACAACTAACATAAGCAAAGTGATCTTTCCTTCCCTCAGAAGATATAAAAAGCGTAAGAATGTACAAGAGTATCTAGATTTAAAGCTAAAACATGTTGAAATATTACTGCTTACAAAAGTTAAGGGAAGAGTGATAAGGAGACACAGGAAATCTTGTCTGCAGAATTGTGAATGCATATGTCTGTAGCTTTTGTCATGTATTGAGTCTTATTTTGTTTACTAGTTTATTGTATAGATTAGATTCTGTTTCGTATCGAAACGGTCGATATAAAATGTAAATGACCTATTCTTACAAATGGGACATAGAACCGTTTCATGCGAACCGCCCATCAGTCTAGGTTGTGTATGTGCGAACCTATTCGCCTATAAATAGGGGTGATGGGCTAGTCATCTGTAACTTTGGCAACTTTGAGGCGAAGCTCTGCCAAAACCTTTTCTCGGCTCTATAAAAGCTTTCAATCAATAGAAAAGATATTTCAACGGTATTCTTGTGTGTTTATTCACTTTATACTCAGATTCCACACGAGATATGAAGATCTACTAACCGGTTGGAGCATTCGGAGGACCGAAATAGTCCTCACAAGTGGTATCAGAGCTTGGAGACCGGTTTCAAGGACTTAGAACACAAGATACCAGCAAGATCAAGCATATTGAAGCCGATTTGGATCTGAATTGTCATCTTTCTACTCACTTCTCTTCTACACATCTTCTTCTTACTTAAAACACAAAATTAACGTCGAATCCATGGACAAAATTGACTGATTTTTGGATATGTTGTGCGAAAACAAGTTTTAATCAATCCTTAAAAGAATCAGATCAAAATTCGAACTAATTCATAGAAAATTCTTGAAAAAAAACTATGAAAAACACAACTTAGGGTTTGCAGGTCGCATTCGTACGAATTGGCATTGCTATTCGCACGAATCTGCAAAACATCTAATTTTTAATGCAATTGACACATCTGCACGAACCGGCAGTCCCCATCTGTACGAAAGTGCACAAATTTGTTTGATCAGTCAAACTTTGACCAGTTCACACGAAACGACATTCCCGTTCGTACGAAAGGGGTTCACTTGTTATAGTTTCAAGTTTGGTTTAACCATGTGTTGACTTTTTCAGGTACTTCTCGAGTAGTTCAAAGATTATGATCATGGAGTTGGAATTCTACAACGAGTTTTATGATGCTTTCACATCCGCATCAACATCCACACCAAAAACTGCTTCAAATGTTATATTTGAAAGCCTAAGCATTGACAATGCTTACGGAACTTATCAAAAGCCGCCCAAGTTAATGATTATTGCGGGTTATAATGGGTGGAAAGATCGATTTGAAAACTGGCTTAAAGCTTATGCTTTTGAAAGTTGGAAAATGTTAACATTTGAAGATGAATCTCCAAAAGATGATCGTGGAGAAGAAATACCAATTGGTGAGTATTTAGTAGATGATAAAAATGCTTTTTCTAATGAAGTAAAAATGATAACATTTCTTCAACAGTCAGTCAGAGATGATATACTTTCTTTGCTTTAATACACAAAAACATCAAAATCTATGTGGAAGGCATTGCAAAGTAAATATGAGGGTGTGCTAGAAATGATGAAGAGCAAAAAATCGTTGTTAAAGAAAGAATTTGATTTTTTCAATTATCTAAAAGGTGAAAATGTCAGACAAATGATAAAGCGTTTCTATCATTTGTTACTTGAGTTGAAAAGACTTAAGATAGAAAAGGATAATGAGGAGATGATCGACAAGCTCATTGATGTTGTACCCAACGAAGATGATGCGGAAGCAGACCCATTAACACTCAAGTAGAAGATCAAACTCAGACACCAGAAACAGTTGAACTTGCTGAGAATATACAAGCTACGATGTTTGATGAATCAAATAATTCAGACTCTGATGGTCCTTCGTTCGATAGAGGAGAATCTGATTCTGAAGGGGAGCAGATCCAGATTGATGGTCAAACAGACGAAGTCTCACAGAACGTGGAACAAAATATTTCAAATCTGGAGGACGAGGTGGTAGTTCCAAATGAAGTGATGCCAAGAACACTTTCTTATCACCCCGAAGAATACATCATTAGAGAACTCCAATCAGGAGTCCAAACCAGACACCAAATTGATCAGAGTTTATCATGTTTTTATACTAAAATTGCTCATTTACAAACTGATTTTTCCATTAAATGCTTTATTTCACAGATGGAACCCAAAACTTATAAAGAGGCGCTTACTCAAGAATCGTGGGTAAACGCGATGCAAGAGGAGCTAAATCAATTTGAGAAATTAGGTGTTTAGAAGCTAGTAAATTTACCCGAGGGTCAAAGAATGATCAAAACAAAATTGGTATTCAAGTGCAAACGCGATAATAGAGGCGTGATAGTCAGAAACAAAGCTCGCCTAGTGGTTCAAGGTTTTAGCCAGCAGGAGGGCATCGACTTCACAGAGGTTTATGCTCGTGTGGCTAGAGGCGATTCGAATTTTCCTCGCTTTTGCATCTTGGAAAGGGTCTAAAGTTTACTAGCTCGATGTCAAGTCAACATTTCTATACGGAAAAGCCAAAGAAGAGGTGTATGTCGGTCAGCCATCGTGCTTTATCGATCCTGTTCACAAGGACAAGGTTTACTTGCTAGATAAAGCCTTATACGGGTTGCATCAGGCCCGGAGAGCCTGGTACGAGACTTTATCTCAGCACTTGTTGTCAAATGGTTTTACTCGTGGCAAAGTAGATGCTACTCTCTTCACCAAAGAATCTGATGGGCACTTGCTGATTTTCCAAATTTACGTGGATGATATAATTTTTGGTTTGACAAATGACACACTTTGCAAAGACTTTGAACGGGTCATGAAACTCAAGTTCTAGATGAGCTCAATAGGAGAAATGAAGTTCTTCTTAGGCTTACAAGTTAATCAGTTGCCGGGAGGAATATTCATATACCAAACAAAGTATGTTCACGACGTGTTAGAGAAATTCAACATGACGGGAACTTCACTTATGTCCACACCATTGGCGCTCAGTCACGGCATTCATCCGGATCCCATGGGGGATAAAGTCGACTAGACTTTGTACCGGTCGATGATAGGGTCCCTCATGTACCTGACAGCGTCTCGGCCAGATATTATGTATCCCAATTGCCTCGCAGCTCGCTATCAATCAAGTCCGAGAGCATCTCACATGGTGATCGTCAAAAGAATCATGCGATATCTCAAAAGAACTCCAAGTCTCGGCTTGTGGTATCCAGAGAATGACGAATTCAACCTGGCAGCATATTCAGATTCTGATTATGGTAGCTGCAAACTGAATGCAAAGTCTACTATCGCCGGTTGCCAGTTCTTTGGAACGAGACTGGTAACATGGCAGTGTATGAAACAGAATACGGTCGCTCCCTCTACATGTGAAGCTGAGTACGTCTCGGCTTGTAGCTGTTGTTCCCATATATTGTGGATTCAACAGCAGATGAGAGACTATGGTCTGCAATTTCTTAACACGCCTATTTACGTAGACAATGAGGCTGCAATAAATATAACTAAAAACCCTGTTCATCACTCTAAGACAAAACACATTGAAATTCGACATCACTTCATTCGTGATTCCTACGATAAGAAGTTGATTAAAATTGAAAAAATCCACACCGTTGAACAAAAAGCTGACTCTTATACAAAACCGTTTGACAGATCAAAAATTCAATATCTTTGAAACTTAATGATATGAAGCTTTTGTCCTCAAGGGGTGAAGTTGTCGAAGGTGATTCCAAGGCAGAGGACGTTGAAACGTAATCAGCATCAGTTTGTCATTTTCTTCTTTTTAAAATGTTTTTAATTTTAGGGGGAGAAAATGTAGTAAAAAATACAAAAATATTTAAAAATTCAAAAATGTAAAAAACATAGAAAAAGGCAAAAGAGTTAGTGTGTAAAGAGGAAATGATAGTACATCAGTAAGATAATCACAACATGCTAAAGAAATGTATAGTTAAAAAGTGATAAACGGTCTCACTGATGAGACGCCAGCAGGTTTTTACACATTTAGTAGATTGATTTCGAGATATAAACCTAAATCAATAACTTTCTTAATTCGTGGGGAATATCTCTCAGATATATAGACTTAGTACTCCGAAATTTCGTTTGAGAGATTGCTTGATTCTGAGATATTAGGTCCTGAGATATTAGGTCTTTATACTTATTGATATCTGGGGTGCTATACTTGGTCCTCTGATTTTGCATCACCAATGGCCTAGACCTGGTATAATACTTTCGCGCTTAAGCCCTTACACAACATAAAAATAGAGAATATCGAAAGATATATGTTTAGAAGATTCCTAAGTGGAACATACCTTAAGTCGATCCTTCATCTCTTTGTCTGAACGGTAGTTCTAACCTGAGCTCTCAAGGGCTCGCAGTAACCCAGAGATGGATATCATTTAGGTATATTCACCTGTAAGACTGAATCTAGGGAATCTTGATACGGGAGTATATTCTGAGGTGGGACACACGTTTAAGTGACTTCGTTAAACACTAATCTCGTATCTTGAATCAAGTGGAGTTTGTGTGAAAATTTAAGTGGATCATATACTGACAATCTAAGTGAAATGTTTAAAACTTAAAGTTAATGTAGATCAACGGTGCTAGTGATTTGTCAAAATCTGATATGATCCTCTAACATAACTCACCAAAAATACGTTTGTAAATATGTTGTTGTTTCATTACAGTTAAAAACCACAAAAAGATTTTAGGTGTGTTTTAGCATAAAGTTTCTAAAATACAAAAAGATTTTATTTATGCTTTATTTTCGACAAAATGATGACTGAAAGCGGATCTTCGAAATCTAAATGCAAAACAAATCCTGAGCTATCTAGGTGGGAGCTAATCTTGTAATGAAGAAAAGCTGAAAAGTTTTACAGGTTAATTAATTTGACACTTGAAAGTTTTTGAAAAACTTGAATGAAAATGTCAGATGGTTCTTAAATCGGTTCAACCAAGTCATTAACTTGGACTTGGTTGACAAATGGAGTAACCAGGGTCATTAACTTGGACTTGGTTATTCGAGTGGATATTTAAATCTGATAAAACTGAAAAAGTTTGAAAAATTGAAAAAGAAAAATGACACATTCGCATGAAAGTGACCATGGGCCAATCCGCATGAAAGTGTCACAGGCCCACTAAGCCCATGTGCACATTCGTACGGATGCATAACAATGCACTATATAAAGTCCAATCCACAATTAAAGGCACATTCGCAGTTTTTAAACTTAGAGAAAACAGTCTATTTTTCTCTGATCTTCAATTGTTTATAAGTTGAATTGTTGCAAAATTTTTATCAATTTTAGTGTTGAGTAGCACAACACATACAATGGGGAAGGTATGAGAGAGATTTACACATGTTTTAGTGGTTAATTTCTGATTCGGCGCACATTCGAACATATAATCTTAAATCTAGGATGAAATAATGGACCAAAATCAAAATTGAGACCATAATTGTTCATATCGACACTAGGTTTATGCTTTAGAACAATCAATTTGATGAAAATCAACAAAAAATTGATCTTGATTTGATTAAACTTGCTAACTATTGAAAACGTGTATTTGGAACGGATGCCCAGTTCGTCCGACTCAGCCCATTCGCGATTAAATGGTCTTAATGTCCAATCCGTTCCAAATTACCATTCGTAAATAATTGTTCATTGTCACATTCGTCCGAATGGTGAAGGTTTTCAAAGTTAGAAATTATCTCGAAAAATGTGCATGACCTTATGAATGTTTTAATATGTTTTGCAGGCAAAGAGTACACACTTCGACTCGAAACATAATATATGTTGCATGCTTGACAAGAAACTTCCAAAGATGAAACCGTTTGAGGATGTTTTGGAGTTTATTGATAAAAGTCAAATAAAGAAAGCTCTAACGGATAAGCACAAGTGCTACAGGTCTCACATCGAGTGTTTTAGGAAAGTTGGACGATATGAAGAGTTCGCTAAGTCTATTCATTCAGCAGCTAGAATCAAAGAAAATGGTGAAGACGTTGATGTAGAGGTGGTGATTACAGTTGCAGATATTCAAAGGGTTTTGGATTTAAGAGGCAATGATAGTGATCCAGTGAAGGTTTCTGAACGATTGTGTAAATGATTGTGGTTTCATATGGGGTACACAGGAACTGTCAACGATCCTCAGTTTAACAAGTCAAATCTGTCATTGCCTTACAAGTTTCTGATACATTTGGTGATACATGCATGTGGCCACAGGAAACGTGGATATGATGTGTCAGTTGACTACATCATGTGTATTCTTACGTCGTTGATCTAAAACTGCCTTTACAATATTTCTCCAGTTATCTTTGATCACATGGTGGAAAATACAAAGCTTGAGAAATTCCTGCAATATCTGAGGTTCGTCCAGATGTTGCTAGATGATAAAATAAATAACTTGGAGAAAATTGATAGTGATGAATTGGTTCTGGAACATATGACAAACGAGACATTATAACGACTGCAAGTCTATAAAAACAAGAAGGATACTCCTCCAGCTCGAAGAACGTTTGCAGCAATTGCCAATCCGAACTATGTTGCTCCTTTAGAGAACAAGTGGAGGCACGAAAAGAGTGATTCGGGTAGTGAAACTGAGAAGATGGAGTTGTTTGTAAATAAATGTTCTAAGTGGTTTTTGAAAGACGTTTAAAAGAAAAAGAGGAGGAGAGCTACACCAAAACATACACCAATTCAACCACACCTTATTGATGAGCCGACAGATGATGAAGCACAACATGGTGATGTAAATGCTGAAACTGATGATGTTGGTCCTTCTGATGTCAACACGACACGGGAGATAGAAGATTTGGTGACTAGTGGAACATAAAATTTTGAAAATGTTCAAGAAAATGTTAATGTTGGTGGAGAAAGAGTGGAAAGTATTGTTCGAAGTGATAGCAGTGAAACAGAAAGTGATATTCCTATGCATAAGATTGCACCGACAACACATGATCCAAAGGCCAAATGGAGGAAGAAAGAAAAGGCATCCAAAAGGCGCAAAGGTAGTGATGACGATGATGCTACATAGGAACCACTAGGTGTTGAAGCTCAGAAAGTAAAGAAGGGGAAAGGCAGGATGAAAAGAATGTCACAGCCGATAGATTATTCAGAGCAAAAGAAGGCTCGTAAGAGTACGACGAAATTCGTCAAAATTACAATTGTTGGCGAGCCTATACAAAGAACAATTGAAAGGGTTGAGACTTCTACCGTTGAAACTTCTACAGTTGAGCCAACTGAAGTACTGATTCCAACTCCTCTAAGTTCTCCTGTTCATCAATTGGTTCCTATAGAAACTAAAGAAGTTCATCTCATACCGCCACAACAACATCAGCACGTCCAGGAACCAGGATCAACAACAAAGAAAGCATCAACCCCAAGGCAGTTTGATCATGAAGCAGATTTCAATGAAACCTTTGGTGACATTAATTTGGGTTCTGGATCGATACCAACCTTAGACGATATATCAGATACACATTTCTTTGACGAAGACAGTGTTGATGTTAGAATCTCAAAGCGTGAGAAAGAAAAGGCGGCTTCTGATGAAAAGTTAAAGAATATTGAAACTAAAAACATCGTCTTGAAGAATGAGGTTCAAGTGCTGAATGATAAAGTTACAAACCTTGAAGCAAGCAATGTTGCAATGAATGAAGTAGTTCAAGGTTTCATAACAACTAACGAACAATTATCTTCTTCTAATACTACTTTGAATGCAGAAAATGAAATCCTCAAGAAGATGGTAAATGATCATGAAGCTGATAAGAAGATCAAATCAAAGCAGATCGAAAAATTGTATGCTGTGATTGAAGACAAATTGGGTCTGAATGTCGATGCTGAATTTGATCTGATCGGAATCCGAAGAGTTGAGGCTTCTTAGGATCGAGAAAGAAAAGAAAGTTGCAGAGGAAGTGGCTGAGGTGTTAAAAGATAAAGGCAAAGGAAAAGTTGATAATGTCACACTCAGAATTTTGCGGAAGCGTGTTACGTGTGACTTGCTTAATATCATTGCATTCAACCATAACAAACAACTATATGATAGAAACCTTGATGTTCATCCATTTAAGAGTTTCAAAATATTACAACCAACATTGTTTACCAACAAACCAAGACTTCAAGTTTAAATACATAACAGCCAAAGTTTTTAAGTTCCATAACGGACTTTAACAAAAGACACTAATTAAAACTAGGCTTTGAACCATGTATCCTATCAAAGATAAAATACACGATTCAAACCCTTCAACACTGGATGACATCGTTTATTGAAGACACAACTTGAAAACCTTCAACGCCCGCCAGATCCATAATCAGTTCCCTGAAATACATGTAGTTTGAAAACATCAACAAAAGTTAAGCGAGTTCATGTGTTTTGTATGTGAGCTTGTAATAAACATGTAATCACTGAAGTATGTATTTGTAAATCCGGTATGAAAGCATCCAAGAACAGATCAATTAATGATTTGCAAGGTCATTAATATGTGTCCAATGGTGCAGGAAGGCTCAAACCTAGCAGATTTTGTACCGAGCTTCCGGCTGGAAGACATAGTCACCACCTTCGGCCACATCTGGCCCAGGGGTGGGGCTCGCAACACCCAAATAGATCTATCACTCATGTCCCTCGGTCCTTCTACAAGGATTAATGGTCTTAAGTGTTGTACCCACCACTCACATGATCTAATAGTTCATTCCTTAGCTAACCATACCATATGTAAACATTTGTAACATGCATTTCACCCCCGAAGTTATAAAACTGAAAATAGTTAAAAGAAAAGGGGGGACATGAACTCACAGTCTTGCATCTCGTAACTCGGTATTACTCAAGGCTTCTTCTCAGTCGCACGACTACCTACACACGTGCTATGGTTTATTAGACGGATGGATCGTGCCTTGACTTTAAGTCTTAATTGTTATGACTTAGTATCTTTGAGTTACGTTTCTTGGTGTCATAATTATTATTCCAAAGTATATAATTATTTGTTAAAATAATAATATTTTAACTTAAACAATATTTATTAATTTTTGGAATATTTGTTAAAATAATATATTTTAACTTATTTGTTTTGTAATCTTTCATGAATATTTTTCCCCAAAGATAGGTATACTTATACATGTATTCTTGGTCTTGCGTATTTTTGCCAAGTATTGGTGGCGTATTCCGGTGTATTTTTATACATACGAGAATACGTATTTTTGTTGTATTTATTAAGTATTATTATACTTATTTTTCTCATTTATACTTTCGGAATATTATTTTTAGTAAAATTCACCAATATATATATTCTTAAAATATATATTTTAAGAAAACTTTTATAGAATATGATCTATAACTTTTCCCTTCGCAAAAATAATTGTATTTTCATATAACTTCAATAATGGTGTATTTTCAAGATTAACTTAGAAAATATTTTAAAATCCATTTTTTTCACCTCAAAATAATATTTTCTAAATTTATTTAAGAAAATATATATTTTCTTCTTGACAAAAATATGATATATTTTTGTAATAATTATAAAAATCATATTTTTCGTTTCCTTGGTTTCCAAAATACCGTTTTTCTCACTTGTCAAAATATATATATATATATATATATATATATATATATATATATATATATATATATATATATATAAATTTATTTCCGTAATTTTTTTGTAGTTCACATTCCTTGTTCGGTTTGTCCGATTTTTGGGTATACATTGTATATTTATTTTCTTGGAATTTTGGTAATATTTTGTATTATAATTCTTGGTATTTTGGTGAGTTACGTTATTTCAAGTCCTAAAATAATATAACTGATACACATAATATACAAGTAATCACACAAATTGTGACATCTAAATATATATTTTCCTAAATACATATTTAGTCACTTTTAATTATAAAAAACCAACCTCCAATATTTGTAATTTTTGTAACAAAAATTATGGCAAATTTTATATGAAAAACCATGTTTAAAATTTACCCATAAACACTTGTTTAAAAATATTTTTCTAACTGTTTAAATTCTAGAAAGTTTTTGCCATAGTTTCCCCTTAAAAATGGAGGTTTCCATGCTTTCAAAGCATATCATTTTCTTTTAAAATCATCACAATTCAACAACAAATCAAACAACACTTACCATAAGCCAAAATCATGCCATTTACACTACTTCATGACCGTGAAATTTTTGTAAAACCTTGTAGTAACTTAGTATGTTGTTAAGTAAGCTTAGTTACCCTTTAAAATGTGGTTATTTATTTATAAATCACATTCTTGAAGATTTTAGACTTTTACAACTTGTAAAATGATTTTTCTAAAAAATCATTCTTTTGAATTTTTCTTGTTAACAACATATTCTTACACTTGATTTAACACCAAAAATGTGATTAGTATCCTTAAAACTCATGTTTATGAAACTTGGTTTCTTGAGAAAACTAGTTTTGAAATCATTCATCTACAAGATTTATATTATGTTTTGATCATCGTCATTCATAAAAACATCTTCATATTTCAAGTCCATGTTTACATAAAGGATGTTCATCTTGGTTTTTCACAAGATCATCCACTCACTTGCAAGATCATGTGTTTAATAACAATCTCGCAAGTTTCATATGATGTTTAATATCATAAACACAAATAATCAACAATTAAGAATCATACATACACTTAAACAACATAGATTATTATGATTTCAAGCTTTATGTTAAGAGTTATGTTCATTACTCTTTATGTTCTTCACATTTAGTTACTTATATCATCTTTTAACCAACATAATAAGGAGTAAAATGAGATTACAAGGGTCTTACTACTAGCACAAGGCTAGGGAAGAGATCAAGGTTGAAGATGATGGTAAATTTGGTGGTTAATAGCACTAGAGAAAGGTCCTTAAATCTTCAATGGCTCCTAGCTTCTTATCCTTGCTTCTTGCACCCTTGTAACACTTGAGATTGGATGGTGGAAGCTTGACAATGGTGGTGGTGTTGTGGGTGTTCTTGGCCGAGCCAAGAGGAAGAGAGGGAGAGAGTTGAGTTGTGAAATTTGTTGTGGAAATGAAAGAGAATGAGGGACTATAGGTTTATGTAAACTTGCTTCCAACACAACATAATCCAATGTGCAACATGTCTCAAAAGCGATAAAAATATGAATTAAAATATTTGAAACAAATCAAGGGTGGGCCACACCCTTTGTGACCGTCACCATTGGGGGGGGGGGTATAGGTTTGGGATGTAATGGATAGTTAGGAGAATTAGTTGAAATCTAAGTGTTTAGTTTGTGTTATTAGTTGTTATGTTGTTATAAGAGGTGTTATGATGTTCGGGGACCATTACTAGCTCGGAAATGATAAAACAATGCTTCTAGTGAAAATTTGGTATTTCGGGTAGTGTCCGGTTGTTTGGTTGGTTACCGGTTCGTTAAGGTGCTAAACTATGCAGTTTAGTGTGCTTTATGTTCCCTTTTGTGACAGTTTTGATTTCCGAAACCTAGGAAGGTATTCTGGACCACTAAACCATAATTCTGCATAATATTAAGTTGTTTAAAAGCTGTTTGTTTTGCTGAATTCTGTAGTTTATATGAGTTTTAGCCACTTTCCGGCACTTAAACTATCACTAGGATGGCAGTTTTAGGATCCTTACTTTCCTTCACACTATACTAGTGTAACTCTTGGTTTCCGGCTCATTCTGTGCTTTCACATGATGTTTGTTTGAGTACTGAGCTCCCGTCAGTACTTCTAATTTGTCTGATAACTGTGCTAACTTTGTTTCGTGATTCTTTTGAATCATAAAGTGTTGCATGCAATAATAATATGAAGTCATGCAATATGTGATGCACTTGTATGAATATGGCAATAATCAGAAAGCATTCATGTCATTAATTTAAATCAGCACAGTCATTAGGTTATAAATTACTGTTTAATTATTGTACGGATACATGAAATTTTGACAATTTTCACATACTCCCCCCGTTAAGAAAATTTCATCCCAAAATTTTAAGCTACGCTATCAGTTGCAGGGGAGTTAGGAAACAAATGCGGATACTTTGCTTTCATACGATCTTCACGCTCCCAAGTAAACTCTGCGCCGTGACGCGAATTCCAACAAACCTTGACAAGCTTAACACTACTCCTCCGAGTCTTGTTAACCTTCCAATCCGTAACCTCAACGGGTTCTTCAGTGAAGTGGAGTGTCGTCAGTATGCACTTCATCGGCAGGGATGATAACTGTCTCTTGAGTTGGACTTTTCTTCAGGTTAGATACATGGAGTGTATCATGAACACCATTTAGTTCTTCTAGCAATTCCAACTTGTATGCAACAGTACCAACTCTTTCCAATATCTTGAATAGCCCAATGTAACGTGGGTTTAACTTGCCACATTTTCCAAATCGTGCTACACCTTTCCAAGGTGAGACTTTCAGTAAAACCATGTCTCCTACTTCAAATTCCAAAGGTTTTCGTCTTTGATCCGCATAACTCTCTTGTCGATCTCGAGCTGCCATGATGCGCTCTCGGATCTGCATGATCTTATCAGTGGTTTCTTGGACCAGTTCGGGGCCAACCATCTGTCTATCTCCAGCATCTGCCCAACATAACGGCGATCGGCATTTACGTCCATAGAGAGCTTCAAACGGTGCGGCTTGAATACTTGTATGGTAGCTGTTATTATAGGAAAACTCAACCAAAGGTAGATGGGTATCCCAACTGCCACCCAAATCCATTACACAAGTGCGAAGCATATCTTCCAGCGTCTGAATAGTTCTTTCGCTCTGTCCGTCAGTCTGTGGACGAAAAGTTGTACTCAGATTCAACTGAGAACCAAAAGCTTCTTGAAAGGATTGCCAAATCCTTGACACAAACTGTCCATCCCTATCAGATATTATCGAGATAGGCACTCCATGACGTGCTACTATCTCCCTGGGGTAAAGCTCAGCTAGCTTCCTTCTATCTTTCTCCCAAATCGGTAAGAAGTGCGCAGACTTGGTCAATCGATATACTATTACCCATATCGTATCATGTCCTCTAAGGGTTCTAGGTAACTTTGTTATGAAGTCCATAGAAATCTACTACCACTTCCACATGGGTATTTCCAGTTGTTGCAGAAGACCTGAGGGTTTTTGATACTCGGCCTTTACCTTGGCACAGGTTAGGCACTTCCCCACATAGATGGCAACGTCACTCTTGAGTCATGGCCACCAATAGTAATCCTTCAGGTCTTGGTACATCTTGTCCAATCCTGGATGGATCGAGTACCTCGGTTTATGAGCTTCGTCGAAAATAACCTCTCTAATACCACCATAAAGCGGAACTCAAATCGTCCCATGAAATACAAGGTTCCTTCCTCGTTAGGCTCCAACTTCTTCTCCATTCCCCGGAGATATTCAGCCTTAATGTTTTCTTTCTTAAGAGCTTCTCGTTGTGCAGCACGTATACGAGAAGTGAGATCCATTTGAATAATCATTTCTAATGCCCGAACCCTTATGGGCTTAATCCTTTCCTTTCGGCTTAAGGCGTCTACTACCATATTCGCCTTTCCAGGATGATACTTGATTTCGCAGTCATAATCATTCAGCAACTCAACCCAACATCGCTGTCTCATATTAAGCTCTTTCTAGTCAAATATATGCTGAAGGCTCTTGTGATCCGTGAAAATAGTACATCGAGTACCATACAGATAATGTCGCCAGATCTTTAGAGCAAATACCACTGCGCCCGGCTCCAAATCATGCGTGGTATAATTCTTCTCATGGACCTTCAGTTGGCATGAAGCATATGCGATAACCTTTTGGCATTGCATTAGCACACAACGCAATCCCTGACACGAGGCATCACAATATACCACGAAGTCGTCGGTGCCTTCGGGTAGCGATAATATCGGTGCATCGCATAGCTTATTCTTGAGCAGCTGAAAGGCTTCTTCTTGCTTGTCTCCCCATTCATACTTCTTGTCCTTTTGAGTAAGGGAGGTCAACGGTTGAGCTATGTACACTTTTCCCTTGTTTTCAGCATTTGCAGCGCCAGTCTGTGCCTCAGCTGGCTGGTTAGTGTCTCTGCGCTTGTTGGCATTGTTGTTGTTATTTGCCCGAGTACCCTTCTTGAAATTTGTAAACTTTCTTTTGTTCTCCCCAGATGACTCCACATGAGTCTCTTTCTTCTTTGTTTCAGAAATTGAGAACTTGCCTAACCTAATTGCTTCTTCAGTAAGCGCCACACTTAAGTCAATAGCCTCGGTAATGGTTGGAGGCTTGGACGCTGTCACCATGCTTAGAATCTGAGGGGCCAATCCCTAGATGAAACGTTCTATCCTCTTAAATTTCGGCTCCACCAAATAAGGAACCACTCTCGACAAATCATGAAATCTCTGCACATACTCAGCCACCTTTAGACCTTCCATTTTCAAGTTCCAAAATTCAGTTTCCAACTTCTGGATTTCGGCTCGAGAACAATACTTTTTATGCATCAACTCTTTCAGTTCATTCCATGTCAAAGCATACGCAGCAACCTCACCCAATGTCTGAACCTGAAGGTTCCACAACGACAATGCTCCATCTAGAAACAGCCCAGAAATGTACGTGACTTGGTGCTCTGGAGCACATTTACTCATTCTCAAAACAGAATCCGTCTTTTCAACCCAGTGCACAAAGGCTACGGTACCCCCAGTGCCATCGAAATTCAGGGGCTTGCAGTCCAAGAACTGCTTATAGGTACAGCCTGTACACAAGCAACATCATTCACAGAAAGCATTAGCAAAGCACACTTGGAAATGTCCAAACATATTGTAATGTGTCTTAGGTAACTAAACATTACTGTTGGGTGGGTTATTCCCTGAGGTACCTCCGCTGTGTTCGGAGCGAAGGGCCTCGTGCTGTGCGATGGCCTGTGAGATACGCTCTTGTAATTCCGCCTCTGTCATTGGCAGAGGATTGTTGGTATCGGTGTTCCTTCGCGGCGGCGTTCTTCTTCTAAGAAGAAGATCAGATGGGTCAGGTCTTATTTGTTACATAAATAAATAGTTGTCTAGAGGTTGTATGTACATATATATAAGCAATCATCATATCAAACAATCATGCAACAACATAATCATAGCACAAACATGTAAATCAACAATGTATTTTATGAGAACATGACTATTGAGCTTTCATTTAAGACCAACCACAAGTTACATTGTTTCCACATTGTATCGTATCAAAAGGGACATAGGGTCACACTACCCTTGTCGAATAAGTCTGTCAATGTACAAAAGTAATGATCAAAATATGGTCTTTGTATCTTCACTATCTTGGCTCAATTGTAATGCTTTCACCAAAAGTAATGCATCTGCACAAAACCAAAAACCTACAGTATAGATGGCGGGGGAGGAGGATGGAAGAAAAGCAAACTGCGAACATGTGCGAGCTTCTCCTCGAGCTCATACACACGATGAAACAAGAAGCTAATAAGCTGCTCGACAGTCAGGGAGAGGGCATCAAAACCAGGGATAGGTGCGGGAGCAGCAGGTGGATGTGCAAAAGAAGATGACGATGAATGTGGAGGGACAAAAGTAGACTGACAGGGATAAGGTGGAGGGCATGGAGGAGTCAGCTCGAGCTCCAAAACTCTGCGACTTAATTGTGATGACTTTATTTCTTTGAGTTACGTTTCTTGGTGTCATAATTATTATTCCAAAGTATATAATTATTTGTTAAAATAATAATATTTTAACTTAAACTATATATATTAGTTTTTGGAATATTTGTTAAAATAATATATTTTAACTTATTTGTTTTGTAATCTTTCATGAATATTTTTCCCCAAAGATAGGTATACTTATACATGTATTCTTGGTCTTGCGTATTTTTGCCAAGTATTGGTGGCATATTCCGGTGTATTTTTATACGTACGAGAATACATATTTTTCTTGTATTTATTAAGTATTATTATACTTAATTTTTGTATTTATACTTTCCGGAATATTATTTTTAATAAAAATCACCAATATATATATTCTTTAAATATATATATTTTAAAAAAACTTTTATAGAAAATGATCTATAACTTTTCCCTTGGCAAAAATAATTGTATTTTCATATAACTTCAATAATAGTGTATTTTCAAGATTAACTTTGAAAATATTTATAAATCCATTTTTTCACCTCAAAATAATATGTTCTAAATTTATATAAGAAAATATGTATTTTCTCCAAAAATATTATATTTTCTAATTGTTCAGGAAAACATATATATTTTTCTTTACCCAAAAATAATATATTTTCTTCTTGACAAAAATATGATATATTTTTGTAATAATTATAAAAATCATATTTTTCGTTTCCTTGGTTTCCAAAATACAGTTTTGCTCACTTGTCAAAATATATATATAAATTTAGTTCCGGAATATTTTTATAGTTCACATTCCTTGTTCGGTTTATCTAATTTTTGGGTATACATTGTATATTTATTTTCTTGGAATTTTGGTAATATTTTGTATTATAATTCTTGGTATTTTGGTGAGTTACATTATTTCAAGTCCTAAAATAATATAACTAATACACATAATATACAATTTATCACACGAATTGTGACATCTAAATATATATTTTCCTAAATACATATTTAGTCACTTTTAATTATCAAAAACCAACCTCCAATATTTGTAATTTTTGTAACAAAAATTATGGCAAATTTTATGTGAAATACCATGTTTAAAATTTACTCATAAACACTTGTTTAAAAATATTTTTCTAACTATTTAAATTCTAGAAAAATTTTGCCATAGTTTTCCCTTAAAATGGAGGTTTCCATGCTTTCAAAGCATATCATTTTCGTTTAAAATCATCACAATTCAACAACAAATCAAACAACACTTACCATAAGCCAAAATCATGCCATTTACACTACTTCATGAACTTGAAATTTTTGTAAAAACTTTTAGTAACTTAGT
The DNA here is from genome assembly GCF_002127325.2 of Helianthus annuus. Taxonomy (NCBI): domain Eukaryota; kingdom Viridiplantae; phylum Streptophyta; class Magnoliopsida; order Asterales; family Asteraceae; genus Helianthus; species Helianthus annuus. The sequence continues at coordinate 87,988,521 of NC_035441.2, forward strand.
ATGTTGTTAAGTAAGCTTTGTTACCCTTTAAAGTGTGGTTATTTAGTTACAAATCACATTCTTGAAGATTTTAGACTTTCACAACTTGTATAATGATTTTTCTAAAAATCATTCTTTTGAGTTTTTCTTGTTAACAACATATTCTTACACTTGTTTTAACATCAAAAATGTGATTAGTTTCCTTAAAACTCATGTTTATGTAAATCTTGTAAGTAAACTTGGTTTCTTGAGAAAACTAGATTTGAAATCATTCATCTACAAGATTTATATTATGTTTTGATCATCATCATTCATAAAAACATCTTCATATTTCAAGTCCATGTTTACATAAAGGATGTTCATCTTGGTTTTTCACAAGATCATCCACTCACTTGCTAGATCATGTGTTTAATCACAATCTAGCATGTTTCATATGATGTTTAACATCATAAACACAAATAATCAACAATCAAGAAGCATACATACACTTAAACAACATAGATTATTATGATTTCAAGCTTTATGTTAAGAGTTATGTTCATGATTCTTTATGTTCTTCACATTTAGTTACTTATATCATCTTTTAACCAACATAATAAGGATTAAAATGAGATTAGAAGGGTCTTACTACTAGCACAAGGCTAGGGAAGAGATCAAAGTTGAAGATGATGGTAAATTTGGTGGTTAATAGCACTAGAGAAAGGTCCTTAAATCTTCAATGGCTCCTAGCTTCTTATCCTTGCTTCTTGCACCCTTGTAACACTTGAGATTGGATGATGGAAGCTTGACAATGGTGGTGGTGTTGTGGGTGTTCTCGGCCGAGACCAAGAGGAAGAGAGTGAGAGAGTTGAGTTGTGAAATGTGTTGTGGAAATGAAAGAGAATGAGGGACTAGAGGTTTATGTAAACTTGCTTCCAACACAACATAATCCAATGTGCAAAATGTCTCAAAAGCTACAACAATATCAATTAAAATATTTGAAACAAATCAAGGGTGGGCCACACCCTTTGTGACCGTCACCATGGGGGGGGGGAGGGGTATAGGTTTGGGATGTAATGGATAGTTAGGAGAATTAGTTGAAATCTAAGTGTTTAGTTTGTGTTATTAGTTTTTATATTGTTAGAAGAGGTGTTATGATGTTTGGGGACCATTACTAGCTCGGAAATGATAAAACAATGCTTATAGTGAAAATTTGGTGTTTCGGGTAGTGTCCGGTTGTTCGGTTGGTTACCGGTTCGTTATGGTGCCAAACTATGTAGTTTAGTGTGCTTTATGTTCCCTTTTGTGCAGTTCTGATTTCCGACACCCAGGAAGGTATTCTGGACCATTGAACCATAATTCTTCATAATATTAAGTTGTTTAAAAGCTGAATTTTGCTGAATTCTGCAGTTTATGTGTGTTTTAGGCACTTTCCGGCACTTAAACTATCACTAGGAAGGCAGTTTTATGATCCTTACTTTCCTACACACTATACTAGTGTAACTCTTGGTTTCTGGCTCATTCTGTGCTTTCACATGATGTTTGTTTGAGTACTGAGCTCCCGTCAGTACTTCTGATTTGTCTGATAACTGTGCTAACTTTGTTTCCTACATCTTTGGAATCATAAAGTGTTGCATACAATAACGATATGAAGTCATGCAATATGTGATGCACTTGTATGAATATGGCAATAATCAGAAAGCATTCATGTCATTAATTTAAATCAGCACAGTCATTAGGTTATAAATTACTGTTTAATTATTGTACCGATACATGAAATTTTGACAATTGTCACAGATAATGTTGCAGACATCACTCAGTTTGAACTAGTCGATGAGCCAGTGTTTGTTCAATATAGTGAAGCGGAAATTCAAAGGCTTGCTGAAGTCGAACGTCGTCACAACAATAAGAAGAATGACGATGAAGATAAAGATGTTGAGGATGAAGAGGAAAAAGATAGTGATCTTCGTGACATCGACAACTACCATGAAAGTGATGATGATAACGATGACGATGATCAAGGCGGTAGTGGTATGTTGATAGTGAAAAGTCCGGGTGTTCATCAGGTGCAAGATTATCTTGATGATTCTCAGAATGAAGAGAGAGAGGATATAAATCCTTAGGGGGAGAAAAAGTCTGGAGCTTCTCACGATGATTCAACTAGAATCTTCACTGAGGCTGAACCTATAAACTCAGTTCCAGCTGAAACCCCTAAAGTTATATATGTTTGTCATGATGTGGAAGAAGGGGAGTTTGTCCACAATTATACATGTGAAGAGATGATGGAAATGTTGGGCGTTTCAGATGAAAACTTTAAATTCGATTTTGAAGATGATTTTAAAGAAGCAGGATGATTATATGTTTAAGATGGTTGATGAAGCAGATAATTTCGACAACGTTGTCGTGGAAGCTGACTCTGATTCTAACAAAGATGAGATGTTTCATTATTCCAGCAAAGATTCAAAAGATTTCCCAACATTTGCCGCGTTATTCTCAAAACATAATGAAGATGATCTACGAAGGAGAGTAGAAGAATGAGTTCGTGATGAAGGTATTCCAAGAACGTTGACGAGGGAAGAACTAAGAGAAGAACGTAAGAAGTGGTTTAAACCAATGCCTGAAGAAAGGAAATTCAAAAGACCACTCAAGTTCTTTACTCGTCATCCAAGAACCTGTACAAGTTGCCAATCAGAAGAATAAAGAGTGATAACGATACAGAATTCAAGAACAACAGAATGACAGAATTCTGTGACGAAAAAGGGATATTGCCTGGAATTAGCGCTCCTTACACAACGCAACAGAATGGGGTGGCCGAAAGGAAGAACAGGACGCTAATTGAGGCAGCGAGAACAATGTTAGCAGATTCAAAACTCCCTGTGAGTTTTTAGACTGAAGTTGTTGCCTCTGCATGTTATACCCTAAATAGAGTGTTGACAGTTAAACCACATAACAAGACATGCTTCGAATTGCTCAACAACCAAAAGCAGAATTTTAAATATCTTGAACCTTTTGGTTCACGGATTTAATACTTTAAACTTCTGAAAGACCTCAAAACGTTACCATGGCGGGATATTGAGGAGGTGGTGAAAACGAAAAATATCCAACAATGTCTATGGGGTCCAGAAATTAGATATCATGAATCAAGGCTTTGGGGTTATATTCGTCAACAAGCAGAAGATGGTTTTCCTGTCTGGAAACCACACTTTCCAAAGCGCAATGTGAAGATTGACCCGAATACTGGTGAGAAAGACATTACAATTCATATCAAGAGACCGCGCTGTATGAAGAACATGCCTTTAAAAGAAATGGAGCCAGACTTCTACAGGGAATTCAAAGGGTAGTATTATGACCCGAAAACTTGTGAAGTGGTGATCTCTTTGAGAAATGAAGAATTGGTTTTGGAGAAGTATTTGCGTGCTAGATCCTATGTGGTTGGTTAACTGCTCTAAGAAAGACATTGAATGTCTGTTCTTCAACAAGATTATGTTCTATCCAGCAGATAAGGAGTAGGAAATACAATTCCAAAAGTTGAACAATGTTTGTTTCGAGAAAGACATCAACTCAGGGCATTATTGGCGATCGAATTGGAGGGATCTTGAAAGAATAGAGTTTCTGAAAGAAGAACGTCACAAAGAATGGATAAACCAGAAGATTGTTGAGGCTACGCATAGAGCAAGTTTAAGGATGCATAAACAGTCATTCGAGATAGATCAAACTCCGATTCCAAGTAAAGAAAGAAAGATTTTTAGAATGAGAAAATTCTTTGATACTTGTGCTGAGACCCGAGAGTGGTGGATGTTGAAAGGTAGATTTGAAAGAAGAGAAAAGCTAGCGCAGCATGAAGAAGAGCGAAGACATAAGAAGAAACGAAGATATGGCAAAGCTTGATGAAGACTATATATGAAGACTATAGCTACATCTAAGGGGGAGTCTGTGAACGCATATGTCTGTAGCTTTCATCATGTATTGAGTCTTAATTTGTTTAGTAGTTTATTGTATAGATTAGATTATGTTTCGTATTGAAACGGTCGATATTGAATGTAAATGACCCATTCGTACGAATGTCACATTCGTACAAATGGGACATAGACCTGTTTCATGCGAACCGCCCATCCGTCAAGGTTGTGTATGTGCAAACCTGTTCGCCTATAAGTAGGGGTAATGGGCTGGTCATTTGTAACTTTGGCAACTTTGAGGCGAAGCTCTGCCAAAATCTTTTATCGGCTCTGTAAAAGCTTTCAATCAATAGAAAAGATATTTCAATGGTATTCTTGTGTGTTTGTTCACTTTATACTCAGATACCGCATTAGATATGAAGATCTACTAACCGGTCGGAGCATTTTGAGCACCGAAACGGTCCTCACAAGAATTCACTAAAGTGAATAGACTTGAAGATTTTACCACAAATGTTCATCAGAGGGCTTCACAAGGACCAGTTAGCAACCCGAGCCTCAAAAAGGAACTCAGGGAAGACTATCTGGATTTCATTATGAAGAATAAGCCTTACAAAGCTTCAGAGCTTCATAAGCTTAATTCACTGGATGGTCTATTGAGGCCCTTCTGGAAGAAATAGCTAGAATTGTGATGCTAAAGCTCAATCCAACCATCAAGCCCACTCTTCCCAACTGGGCAGTATGAAGAAAACCTGTTGGCTTAAAAGCAGTTGAATTCACTAGAATGAAGGAAGAGATGGTGGCTGCCTAATATGGCTCTATGCAATCAATGGCTAAATGGGACGAGTCAACAATCAGGGCAACTTAAAAGAAGCTAAAATCTTTATCCCTCAGTCCCTAGAAAGCCTAATTATGAAGCCTCACCTATTAGTTCAAAGGCCATCATATCTAAACTTCCATCTGCAAGACAAGCCTTTTCCTTGGTAAGAAGCCATCTCGTAAGACAAAAGGATGTGTCTGCAGAGGATGTGAAAAGATTTGAAGAAGACATTATGAAAGAAGTTATCAAGAACATGATCATGTATGAACATCCTGATACCAATCCGGCAAATCTGTTAGGGCAAGTCATGGAAATGCAAATTCCTTCATCTCTTCTAATAACATCAGTCCCAGTAACGCATGTTGCCGCTAAAATTCAAAAGTGGTCATCAGACAAAGCCAGCCACGAATTGACAATTGTCAGGGCAAATGGGGAAGTGCAAAAGATTTCAATGAACAGTGTGATGAGCTTAAAAATTGAATATTTGCAAGATTTACTGAATCTTCCACTTGAAAGGGATGCTGATGATTCACTATTTGAAAGATTTGAAAAGCAATTCAAAGCAAAAATCAAGAATATGTTGAAGAAGAGGAATAAAAGTTGATTAAATAAACATCTATTTTGGCATAATCTATTCTAGGGGGATATTGTTGGACCTTTACAATAATAGATGATATCCAAAAGCCAAAGCATGATCCACTAATCAAGAAATAAGCAAAGGATTGAACTAGTCTTTTCCTAAAGAGAGTGAATCTTGAAAACCTAATTAGAACATCTGCTCAAGAGCATGACAAACATCTGATCAAGACTTGGTACTGTTGTTCAAGAGGATACAATATTTGTTGAACCTAAAGTCTGTTGAAGACCAAAGCCCTGATCAAGCCAAAGGTCTGATAAAGAAGAACAATCATATGTTTGGCCAAGCAGATGTTTGGACAACTACAACAGAGGATAACATAGACAGTAGTTTCTCAATGTAACAATACTTATCGTATCAGTGTTTAGAATTAGCCTAGATAAGTTGTTAGAATTTGCACAAATGTTTGTAACATCTATGGAATCTTTTCTGTTAGGAATATTAGATGTCACTATCAGGGTGATGTCAGCCAATCACTGAACAGAGCGTTAGTACTTAGTATAAATAGATCACACCTGTTAGTGATCTATTTATCACACACTTCACATTTTCTCTTGTAAGAACTGATTTGTATACGTAATCAGCTAAGGGGGAGTCTGTGGAGTCAATCGAGTCGTAAAACATTGAATCTTTCGAGATTAATGAAAAACAATCACTGATGATGACTTCCAGTTTGTGAATTTTATTTTTTATCAATATTTGTTTACAAACAAGAAACTCAGTTCTAACAATGTCGTTTAGATTGTATAACGCCTCGACTACCTTTCAAAAGTGTATGATGAGTATCTTTTCAGATATGGTCGGGGAGTCTATGGAGATCTTCATGGACGATTTTTATATTTTTAGCAAATCTTTTGAGGCCTATTTAGAACAACTATCACGAGTGCTAAAATGCGTTGAAACTAATCTGGTTTAAGTTGGGAAAAGAGTCATTTTATGGTTCAAGAGGGTATCGTGTTGGGGCATGGGGTTTCGAGTAAAGGTGTTGAAGTGGATCACGCAAAAATTCAAGTAATTTCAACTTTACCACTACCCACGAGTGTTAAAGGCGTCTGTTCTTTTCTTAGACACACCGAGTTTTATAGAAAATTCATAAAAAAAAAGTCATTTATCATTAAACCGGTGTGTACCTTTTGTTGAAAGATGTCCCTTTTTTTTATAAACATTGCTTAAAGTCTTTTGAAACATTAAAACAAAAGTAGGTTGAAGCACCCATTTTACAATCACCTGATTGGTCACTTTCATTTAAAATAATGTGCGATACTAGTGATTATGCAGTAGGAGCAGTTTTGGGACAAAGTGTGGACAAGAAACCGGTAGCATTATACTATGCTAGCAAGATTCTTTCGAATGCTCAGTTGAACTACACCACCACCAAGAAAGAGTTGCTTGTTGTTGTCTGTGCTTTAGATAAGTTTAGGTCTTATATATGTGGTAGTAAAGTCATAGTTTATTCAGATTATAGTGTTGTCAGATATCTCATGGAGAAGAAGGATGTAAAGCCGAGGCTGATCAGACTGATATATTTGATGCAGGAATTTAACCCTAGGATCTATGACAAGAAGGACAGTGAGAATGTTGTAGCGGATCACTTGTCACGAGTGATGCATGAGATTGAAGGGTAGTGAGAATGTTGTAGCAAAAACCTTTCTAGATGAGCATTTACTAACTATTTATACTAAACCATAGTTTGCTAACTTTGCTAATTTTGCTCACTCAGGTATTATACAAGAACATTTGTTAGGACCGGTTTTGGCTCCGAAACGATTGCGAACCGAATGTGTGACGTGCGGAATCCGTACACGAAGGTGACCGAACGCACGAGACGTAATATAATCAGTGATTCTACTGAAACGTATGAAATCATACAAGAACCTGAATCACGATGTCACTTTCTCTCTCTAGACTTTCTCTCTCTATCTCTAGATCTCCAAATCTTCAAATGAGCAAAAGTCTCTAAAACTAATCCTAAGGTTTCTATTTATAGGCCAAGGGGAATTAATGAGACTTCTCATTAATTACAGAAATGCCACCTTGCCTTTTGCTACATATTACAATATAAAGACTTGTTTTCTTCTGTTTCTGCTATGAACTCGTATTGACGAAGGCGATAGACATTACTGCACCAACAGACTCCCCCTTGGATATTGTTGTAGTCAATCCGTAGCATCTTGTCTTACTCTCTCTCTCTCTCTCTCTCTCTCTATCTTTGAGTCTTCTTGAAGCTATAACACGTTTTCATCAACGTAGACTCCCTCTTGCTTGCACAGAATCCCCATGGATCTGTCTTCAGCTTCAACTCCCCCTTTCTATAGACTCTTTCCTTTAGGCTCCCCCTTTAATCAAGCTACCGTGATTTTGGGATCGACACCTTGCTTTCCGTATACAAGCTCTTCTGGAATAGTTTCCTGGCTCCTTGAATCCACGCTTCCTCTTGCGTTGAGCTCGTCTTCAGACTCCCCCTTAGACTCGGTTATCGGGATCGTAGTCTGGTACAACATCTGCAACACTCATACATTTATAAGTAACAACTTTTGAACATTCAATTGTCTAGGAATTGTAACCTGGCTCTATTAAACTTTCTAAATCAATATCCTGGCTTTAAGATATAATAATATGGATATATCCAGAAATACTTGATTCACTCCTCCTATCAATCAATCTTCATAGATTTGGTAGTTTTAGCAAACAAGATCTGAAACTGGCTCTTTTACATATTTTAACAGTACAAGCATCCAAATCCGTCACAGTTAATCATCCAAGTCCAAATTAATGACCTTGGAGATATCACAAACTGTTTTTGATTTTTGATTAAAAAAACTTCAAGTCTCAACTTAATGAACTTGTTTTATTTTCAGAAACACGATCAACGTACTTAGTTTTTGAAACTCAGCTCTCAGACATCGGTTGTTGAAAATAAAGCAAAAATCAAAATCTTTTTGTGTTTTTCTGAAACATAAAGCAGTAAAGAAATATTTACAAACATATTTACAGACAATATTGTTGTTTGAGTTTGTGTCAGATGATCATATCAGTTTATGACAAATCACTAGTACCGTTGAGCTTTAAACACTTTAAGTTCTAAACGATTCACTTAGATTGTCAGTATACTGATCCACTTAAATTTTCACACAAACTTCAATTGATTCGAGATACGAGATTAGTGTTTTAAGAACTTAAACTTATTCGCATATCCCACCTCAGAATATACTCCCATATCAAAATTCCCTAGATTCAGTCTTACAGGTGAGTATACCAATTTGATATCTGTATCTGGGTTAGTGCGAGACCTTGAGAGCTTAGGTATGAACTTCCGTTCAGTGAAAGAGATGAAGGCTCGACTTTAGGCGTGTTCCCTTTAGGGAATCTTTTCTTCAACTGCCATTGATTCATATCTTTCGATATTTTTCAATTTTTATGCAGAGGGTAAGCATTTAAAGAGCATAAAGTATTATACGAGGTCTAGGCTGTGACAACCTGAGTTTTCAAGGTCTTTCCTCGTCGTGTTATCTGTTTCACAATTATGTTTGCATAACTTGTTGCCCTGTAATTGTGCATGTTGTTTTATATTGAGATATTGTGTTAGTATTTATATGATTAATGTGTTGCTCTATTGTTTGGTTCTTAAATGAAAGTTCATAAACTGTTTAAGTGCATTTACTATTCGACGAAACCTACTCGACGAAACCTGGAGTTTCGTCGCTATCCTATGCTCGACGAAACATGATGTTTCGCCATCAACCTTATACGACGAAACCTTAGGGCTTCGTGGGAGTAAGTTTCGCTACAATGGCCTTCGACCCAGGATAGGCCCAGTCATACTTAGTTAAGTTGCACTTGGTTATATTACGTGAATCATAACTTGCAAACCCTAGTTATTTCTCCTTCTTGATTGCTTGACGGCAGTAGGCATACCCCCCCCCCCCCCCCGAAGCATCATTCTACTTGATCAAGACTGTGGTTAGTGAATTCTTATTCATGTTGAATCTCGCCCGTTTGATCTTGTTTGTATGTGACTTTTATATAAATGCTATATAGCGATGAGGTTATGTGATTGGCTTGTGAAATTAAATGTTGTTTTAGGAGGTTCATGGCTGATTAATATGCATGTGACTTGTCTCGATAGTGCAGCCATATTAGATAAAGATTACTTGAAGAATTGTCGGCCATTTTGTTCTTGTCTTGCATGTGCATTTAAGATTTGATATGATGACTGCAAGTGCTCTCGTAAATAGGGATTAGGCTTTGATAATCGGTGACTTGCTTTTGATTTGGTCGGATATAAATGCAAATGATGTAATCAAACAGTAGGGTTTGCAGGCGGTATTAGTGTCGACAAAACCTAGAGGGGTTTCGCCATAGGGGACTCGACGAAACGTAAAGGAGTTTCGTCATGCATGGCTTCGACGAAACGTGGGTGTTTCGTCGCGTATGGGCTGTTAAGTTGTTGTTCGTTAAGTATGTCTGTAATACGAAATGTTATATGGCTCAAATGAATGTTGTGCATTAGATAATGATGCTCAAGATGAGTTATGATAAATAGTGATGTAATAGTGTACTTGATAGGGTGCCCGTGAATTTGATTAATAGTGATGTTAGTGGTTAGTTCATGATTAATGAATATGTATGAATTAGAATGTATATTAGGTGGTCACTTGATGAACTACCCATTTGTTTCTAAAACACTCATGTTGATTAGTCTGAGCCAAATATTGTTTGTTGTTTGTTGCTTAATGTAATTCGAGGATGTCACGAATACCAGCAGTGTGAGCAAGAAGGGTGAGTCGAGCACACCGGCCAGGGCCACAACCGGTGTCGAAAACAAAGGGAAGGGTTACATGGGCACTCTGCCCAAGTGTGATACATGCCAGTACCATCATCCCGGCCCGTGCAGACTCAGGAAATGCGAGTCTTGCGGGAAGACTGGCCATTCAAAGGAAACATGCTGGGTTGGTACCGGTGTTGGTCGTGGGAATCAGCGAGGTCATGGAAATGGGAACGGGAACCGCCAATAGGGAGGAAATGGCGGGAATGGAAACCGTGAAAATTTTGGGAATCGAGCTGGTAACTGAGGAACGAATGCCAATCGAGGTGGAAATGGAAGTGGGAATGGTCGAGGACCAGGATGTTTCAACTGTGGAGACGTCGGGCACTTTAAGTGGGAATGCCCAAAACTGAATCAAGCTCGTGGGAGGGTATTCAACATTGGTGCGAGGGAAGCACGCCAGGATCCAAACGTTGTCACTGGTACGTTCCCTATAAATCAACACTTTGCATCTGTTCTGTTTGATACTGGTGCCGACTCTAGTTTTGTATCACTAGAATTTAAGAAAATGGTTGGGTTAACTGCTAGTAAGTTAGACATTCCTGTGACAACTCGAGTTTCCAAGATTCCGTATTCGCATTAATTGCGCGTTAACTGTTTAATTGTTTACTTATACGACTTGTTTACTTTGTAACCGTACACGTTTGTGACATGCTAAATGTATTGTGAGTATTGTGTTATGTGATTCAAGCTGATAACCTGTTTGTTAATCGGTTTAGCAGTGGGCTATGTATGTTGGGCCTTAGGAATTATCGGGTCTATGGGCCACGAATGATAAACGGAGCCGCCCACTGGTTGAATGTTCATTATTAGTTGCTACGTGACTAACTGGAACTTGGTATGTGTAGTGCAACTTTGTATGTGTGGAACCTAGTACGTAAATATACTTTAATAACGGAGATTCGTAACACAATTAAGTGATATACCATGCCTATTGTTAAGCATATACTGTTTGTGATATTGTGACAACACGGATGCTAGACCAAAACTCTCTATCATGAAGTCCCTCCTTTTATATCGACTTAATCGCCGGGCCAATGGCGAGCGGGTCATTAGTTAGATAGCGCTATTTAGGTTTGACAAGCCTCACACGGTGCCGCAGAGTACGGGCGTGAACTAATGGATCTGGGCACTAGTCAATGATGATAGACATTAACGTCAGGGCACCAACTTACTTTAGTCAGTGGTCGATATGGTAACGGTCTAGTGGTTCACATGGGGAAGCCGCCACGGATTATGGATATGGTTTGGGAAAGAAGGAATTGGTTAATCGTATTTTCAACTATGGGGTAACCCCCACGGTAAGTAAGCCAGCTAAAGAAAAACTATGTTTTGAAACAACTTAAAGCGAACACCCAACTGTGAACTCGCTCAACTTTGTTGTTGATTCGTTGTTACATGCCTTGCAGGCCTTTAGGCGCAAATCATTGGAACCTGCTGTCTGGGAGGCTGGAGTGGTCATGGGTCGAGATACATGGAATCGCAATACAAGACTAATGGTTTTTACATGTGGTTTATAAACACTTAACTAATGAATTATGCTTCCACTGTATACTGCGAATTATTTGTAACGTGTAACACTTAATGTTAAATCAATGAAAGTTTTATTTAAATATACCTATGAGTTCAATGTGATTGGTGGCTAGATCCTGGTCAGTCACGCCTCCTGCGGTGATACTCCGCTGGTGGATTTTGGGGGTGTGACAGATTGGTATCAGAGCCATTGGTTATAGTGAAATTGGTTTTAAAAGGGGAAAAAGTTTTTATAAAACCAGACTATAACCGAACAGTTCTGAAAACGTGAATACGACCATGACACTCAGCTCCAGATTGCAAGGTTCGCCTCTCGCATACTCATTGTACTGTATAACTAGTGAACACTTACATATGATATTGCATGAGATTGCACGTTTAGCACAACAGTATGAATTTATATATTACTTGCATGTGTTATGTGACTGATAGAGTGGTGTTTCCCTAAACCTTCACGACTTACGCTTTGTGATGCTCTTTGTTTGCTACTCGTGTTTGAGGAACCATTTGACATGAGTTAAGAGGAGCTGAGATGAGCGTGCAAATCACAATATTATTGTGGGTGCACACATAATAATAATGTGGAGTGCATGCGAGTCCCAGTGAGGCTTAACAAGTGAAAAAGGGGTTCCGTTTTGTTATTTGATCAATGTGAAACATAAAAAATCTATAGGGGTCATAGTAGTGATTGTCCCCTACTCGAACGTGAACTTTTCGTCCATCTCTGGATCCTTTCGAATCTCGATGCTATCGAGTACTACCTGAACAGCCACCTGAACGCCTAGCGATCTGTGTAGAATGTTAGGTGCTTGTACGAACATCCCCGAGTTAGATGTTGTAACGACAATGATTGGTCTAAATCTTCCTCACTTTTCTTTGTTTGCTGGAACTTAACATAGTGACGTCTTAGATTCTGAAGTGTGATCCCTTCTGCAATACTCCCGTAAAATACTATGTATTACTTAGACGACTTGCAACATCGATGGACAGGAGGTTGAGCGCAGTACTTTACTGACCTCAGTACTTTGACGACCCTGATTACCGGCAACGAGCACCAACAAATTGACTTCAATCGAATCCTTAACCCTTGTCAGCGACTCATGGAAGTCAACTCTTACGAATCAATCAGGACATGAGCAATGGCAATCGACTATAACGTGGAACGTGTAACTGCCAGCACAGTGAGTAGCACTTTAGGACATGGCTCAGAATGTGAAAAGATGGACCTTGATGGTGAAGAATCGTAGGGCTTTGTTTCGAACAACGGCATTGGGAGCAGCAGTCACAGCGTCAACAAGGTATTCGTAACCCTAGCCTACAGTATGGAAAGAAAGGTGTCTACAACATGGATTGGTCATGGTTAAGTTAAAAAGGCAACGACCAAAGGAACAACGACAGCACTTGAAATCCTTGTAATGAAAACAGCAACACTGGAAATGATGCTCATTTAATGGCATTTAGGGTTGACGTGGGCGACGCCCGGGATTGGAGACAACTTAGAAGCTTGAGCGGGGATGCAAATTCAACCGTGTGGGACAAGTTTTCGACATCGATTTTTTTTCCTTCTACTATCCACGATGGTGTTGATGTAGTAGTCAGTATGGGTTGGTTAACTAGACGTCGCGCAGTTATACCCTGTGAGGGGAAAGTTGTCGTCTGTCATAGAGTGTCCAAGTGGTGCAGAGGTTAGCATCAAATCAGCAGTGAAGGCCAAAAGTGTCCACGGAAGGATTACCCCGCTATGATAGCACCTGCTACTGATGTCAAGGCTAAGGAAAAGAGGATCGAGAATCCACTAATTGTTCGTGATTCCACTCGACATGCTACGGGAGGAACTATCAGACAGACTCCTAGTTTGATCTCACGCCAGAGGCAGCCCTGATTCTTTGTAATCTCTTACTGTCTTGCACCAGTAGGGTTGCAAGAGTTACCAAATCAACAACAGGGACTGTTGGACAGGAGCTTCGTCAGACGCAGTTTCTGCTTTGGGGAGCCCCAGTTATATCCAGGGAGATAGGTTGTATCGTTGGATATGTGTACTGATTATTGAGAACTCAACAAGGTGACAGTCAAGAACCGCTCGCTTCGACCCTGTAGTGTCACACCCCGGCCGTGTATAACATGCAACCGCGGCGGAAACGCCGAGGAGTGTTGGGACAGAATTAATTGTTTCATAACCATGGAAACCAAAGTTACATTTTATTTATTTAACAAGCGTAATACATTGTCTTAACAGGAAAACAAAGAGTTCGTGACATAATTAAACTAGTCTATCTTTATTTTTAGTCTCTAAGGCACAGGTCCGCCCTAGTGTCACCATTGTCATCCTACATGATAGCTCCTGAAAACACATGTGAAAGTAGGTACGTCAGCATAAAAATGCCTGTGAGATACATAGGTTTTGTGAAAATGGGATTCATGACTTGAGTTTAAAGAAAATGTTTAATAACAGTCAGTCATGAACCTTGTAATTTGTTTTGTTTTGTAAATCGTATGAAAAATGATAAGATCAGATGATATGTATAAATGAAGTGTAAGGTTAAATGAATAACCTAGTAAAATGAGTTTGTATAAGATAAGTTGTTTGTAAAAATAATGTCTTGTGAAGAATATGTTATTTGTGTAAAACGTAATATGTCTAAACTGAAATGATTTGGATAACGCTAAGATATGTAATATTATACAAGCATTTATATATAGGAAGTACCAGCGGCGTATCCACCATGTTTGTACCATATTACATACACCACGTTACTCAAACCATTTACCCAAACCAACCACCATGTAAATTATTCATGTATATACCAATTGTCAAGTGTTATTGTGTAAACCGTATCGAAATGTCTATGTTCAATGTAAACCACCAAATATGTATATCAATGTCAAAAAGGTTTATGTTTAATGTAGATCATGTAATGTGTACCCAAAATATATCATGTATGGTAAGCGAAATGTATTAACCTAACCATATGTAAAATGCACAAAAACAAGGTATTGAAGTAAAACATGGTTTAAATCAACGTTATGTTTTGTGGAACAAATGCATGCTATACTGATACAAACATTTATGCGGTATTGTGAAAATGCATACATTCAAGCCTTGAGACTGTGGCGATAAGCCCTTAAACAAATTAAAGGTTTATCTAAGTTATGTGTATCAAATTCGGTCATTCCTTCCAATCCAAACAAACCCAGGATTTCAGGAACGGGAGTTGTCAATTCCTATGGTACCACTACCTACTAACGAATGGCGTGATCAATGTTAATGAATGTATTGTTCCATGTTAAACAAACCAAATGTTAGACCAAAATGAAGGCAAGTGATGTAACCAATTGTACTAAGTATGCACACAATGGGCATAAATAGTATGAAATGTAATGTAAGAAATGTACTAAGTACGCACACAATGGGCACACATAGCATGAAATGTAATGTAAAACAATGTACTAAGTACGCACACAATGGGCATACATAGCATGAAATGTAATGTAAAACAATGTACTATGTACGCACACAATGGGCATACATAGCATGAAATGTAATGTAAAACAATGTACTAAGTACGCACACAATGGGCATACATAGCATGAAATGTAATGAAATCATGTACTATAATGTACTAACGAACATAGCAGGTATATGATGTGAAAACATGGAAAGCATGAAAGTAACAAGTAGGCACATGTGTTTCACCCCAAAACAGTTTGGAAAATGGTAAAAGAGGGGTTCAATTTACTCACCTGAGATTGCTTTGAATTCCTTATGTAATAATCACACAATGCTAGAGATTACGGAATATCAAACGACACCTGATAGGTAGCTATGTTAATATACCGGACCAAAATCGGAAGGATCAGATAGTATGCGGGTTCGTAAACCAAACGAGTATGGAGACTCGTGTAATATGGTTTAACAAAGCCTACATACTAAAATGAAACCTAACCTAAGTGCTTGCGACCCATTACGACCCGTTTAGGTAGCTTATGCTACCTTAACGCGTCGTTCGCGTAGAACGCATTTGGAACGCCTAACATCGTGGCCATAAGGTATAACCTCGGAAGGTTATAGCTATGGTCACCTAATGTGTTTGGTTGGATCCTAATGATCGACCAAATGGGTTGGGTTCGAAAGTATAAGCGATGATTTAGATCGCTTACCTTACGACCCTATATAAGCACTAAACTAAAAGTGACGAGCTAAGCATGTTAACACATGCTTAACTAAGTTTAGAAAATAGGTTTGGCATCAAAACAAACGGTTTTGATGCTCATGAGTAGTTTGGTTACAAAATACGCAAGAATGCGCATTTTGGCCGAAACTACGACTCGTCACTGAGCCTAGATAACATGGTAATCAGTAGGTATAGTCACTACGGACTATAACCATCGTGATCACGCTCACGTTATGAAGTTCCAATGAACTTCGTGTTGACCATAGGCTGGTTACGCAGAAAGTCAAACAAAACGTTGACTTTCGGACTCGAAAAGCGAATAAAAGAACGAAAGAACACTTACGAAGGGTCCCCGAAAGCTAATCTCGATCCAGGAGCTCAGGTATAAAGCAAAGGCCTCAACTTAGAGCTTTAGATCAGATTTTGTGGGTTTTTAACCAAAAAGGGGGGGGGGTATTTGTAGGAAAAGTAAAGCCATTAGGATCGTTTCTTGAATATCGTGCCACGATCCAAGCCGTACACTTGTCGCAAAGTTGTGGTGCCTTATTTTGCCCCCACCATAGGAATTCGACACGTCTCGTTGCCCTTTGGGTGATCGAATGGATTTTTCTCATGCCAAACACTAAGGCATAATATTATAATGCTTACATAAATTTTTGGATGTCCGGATGTATTCAGAACGTAAGTTATGCGCGAAAGTGCAAACTTGTGCACTTTTTGACACTTTTAGCCCCTGAATGATCCAAAAGTTTGTTTTAGCATACCAAACCCCTCAAAGCCTATTTCTAAACTATGTAAAGGATATTTATGGTATGTTTAACTTATGGACATGTTCCGGAATGTTCGTTACAGTTCGAATTGGCATACTTTCGCAGTTTGTCAAGTTTAGTCCCTGTAAGCGGATTAACTTGTTTTTGCCATACCAAAGCCTTCAAAACTTATTTCTAAGTTATGTAAAGGTTATTTAAGGTATGTTGAGTATATGTTTATGTTCCGGAGTATTTGTCGCATTAAACTGAGTACGTTTACGCACTAGTTTGCGTATAATTCTCCAGAAAGCGATGTAGAGTTTGAAATTGAACAAAAGTCAAAACATGAAAAATGTAAAACACAACCAAACAAACATTGGGATCAAATAACATTGTTTTATTGATAATTGAACTGTTCATAATGATTACAAGCACAAATGTTACAGTCTCCCCTACTTGTGGAAATTTCGTCCCGAAATTTATTATGAGGAAACTCGTGGAAAAAGATGTGGACATTTCGCCTTCATTTGATCTTCACGTTCCCAAGTAAACTCGGGTCCACGTTTAGATTCCCAGCGAACCTTGACCAAAGGAATGCGCTTGCGTTTAAGCCACTTGACTTCACGTTCCATGATTTCTACCGGTTTCTCAACAAATTTCAGTGTTTTATCAACACGAATTTCGTCAAGCGGTATGTGGAGGTTCTCATCAGCTAAACACCTCTTGAGATTGGACACATGAAAGGTTGGATGAACATTTCCATGTTCAGGAGGTAACTCAAGTCTGTAGGCTACCTTACCGATTCTTTCGACGATCTTGAATGGTCCAACGTATCTAGGTGCAAGTTTTCCTTTCTTTCCAAATCTGATCACACCTTTCCAAGGTGAGACCTTAAGTAATACACGATCACCAACTTGAAAATCCAAGGGCTTGCGTTTTAGGTCCGCGTAACTCTTTTGACGGCTTCTAGCTGTCTGAAGGTTATCACGAACTTTCTTTACCTTATCTGTTGTCTCTAAAATGAGGGCAGGTCCAGTAAGCTGAGCCTCGCCGATCTCATTCCAGCAGACTGGTGAACGACATTTTCGACCATAGAGAGCCTCGAAAGGAGCCATGTTGATGCTGGAGTGATAACTGTTGTTGTAGGAGAATTCAATCAATGGAAGATGCGAATCCCAACTACCACCAAAATCGATCACACAAGCTCTAAGCATATCCTCCAGTGTCTGGATTGTTCTTTCAGATTGGCCATCCGTTTGTGGATGATAAGCTGTGCTCAGATTAAGTTGGGACCCCATAGCAGATTGCATGGTCCTCCAAAAATGAGACGTGAAACGAGCATCTCTGTCAGAAATGATGTTCAAAGGAACACCATGTCGAGCTACAATTTCATCTACGTAGATTTGAGCAAGTTTGTCAGCCGAAAAATCCTCACGGATTGGCAAGAAATGCACTGACCTGGTAAGACGATCAACCACTACCCATATGGCATCGTGACCTTTCTTTGTGCGCGGGAGTTTAGTAATGAGATCCATAGTAATGTTTTCCCATTTCCAAACTGGGATCTCTAGTTGCTCCAATAATCCGGGAGGACGCTAATGTTCAGCCTTAACCTTAAGACAAGTAAGGCATTTGGATACGTATAAGGCAATGTCTTTCTTCATACCAGGCCACCAATACTGAATACGAAGATCCTTATACATCTTATCTGAGCCAGGATGAATAGAATAACGAGACTTATGGGCTTCATCCATAAGCAAGGTACTAAGATTATCTTCGCTCGGGACCCACAAACGGTCCATGAAGTAATACGATCCATTGTCCTTCAGTTCCAGAGCAGGTGTTATGTGATAAGGAAACTCCTTATCCATCAAACCTTGTGAAACACAAGCTTGTGGAGCCTGAGAAATACGGGCTTGGATATCGGATTGAGCTTGAATAACAGATTGGACACGAACACAATGAAGCTTAGTGCGTTCCTTGCGACTCAAAGCATCGGCTACGACATTCGCCTTACCAGGATGGTAGCGAATCTCGCAGTCATAGTCGTTTAGAAGTAAAACCCAACGTCGCTGTCTCATGTTGAGTTCTTTCTGATTGAAGATATGCTGGAGACTTTTGTGGTCAGTGAAAACCACACATTTTGTACCGTACAAATAGTGTCTCCAGATTTTGAGAGCGAAGACAACTGCACCCAACTCAAGATCATGAGTGGTGTAGTTCTTCTCATGTATCTTCAACTGTCTCGATGCGTATGCTATGACTTTGTTTCTTTGCATTAGGACGCAGCCAAGATCTAATTTAGATGCATCGCAATAAACGACGAAATCATCATTGCCCTCAAGCAAAGTTAGGACAGGCGCGTCGCAAAGTTTTTGTTTCAAAGTCAGAAACGCTTCCTCTTGCTTGAATCCCCAATCAAAGGGTTTGTTCTTCTGAGTTAGAGCAGTTAGAGGTACTGCAATCTTTGAGAAATTTTCTATGAAGGGGCGGTAATAACCCGCTAGACCAAGAAAAGAACGAACCTTAGTAGGGGTAGTAGGCGTATCCCAATCCTTAATCGCACTGATCTTGGAGGGATCTACATGAATACCTTGTTCGTTGACAATATGTCCTAAAAATTGAACTTCATTAAGCCAGAATTCACACTTGGAGAATTTGGCGAAAAGTTGCTCTTTCTTTAGGAGTTCCAAAGTAAGACGAAGATGTTGTTCATGATCAGCTTGCGTCTTAGAATATATCAAGATGTCATCAATGAAAACGATGATGAACTTATCCAAATAAGGCTTGCAGACCCTATTCATCAAGTCCATGAAAACAGCAGGAGCATTAGTCAAACCGAATGGCATGACTGTGAACTCATAATGTCCATAACGAGTGCGGAACGCTGTCTTGGGAATGTCTTCTTCATACACACAGAGTTGATGATATCCAGATCGTAGATCAATCTTTGAAAAATAAGAAGCGCCTTGCAATTGATCAAAGAGATCATCGATGCGAGGTAGGGGATATCGATTCTTGATGGTGAGCTTGTTAAGCTCAAGATAATCGATACACATCCTCAAAGATCCATCTTTCTTCTTGACAAAAAGAACAGGAGCACCCCAAGGTGAAAAGCTAGTACGGATAAAACCTTTATCAGAGAGCTCCTGGAGCTGCTTAGATAATTCTTGCATCTCAGCTGGTGCAAGACGGTATGGAGCTCTGGCAATGGGATTTGCACCAGGTACAAGGTCAATGCGGAACTCGACTTGGCGTGCTGGAGGTAGACCAGGTAAATCTTCAGGGAATACTTCATAGTAATTCCGAACAACATGAATATCTTGAATAGATTTACCTTTGCCCTTATCTGCTACCACATGTGCCAAAAAGGCCACATAGTTCTTCCGTAGATACTTCCGTGCTTTAAAACAAGACATGAGTTTGAGACCACCGGCAGGCTTCTCACCACGAACCTGTAGGATCTCGCCTGTTGACAGCGGCACACGAACAATCTTCTCAGAACAAACTATCTCTGCGCGATGCTTAGATAACCAATCCATACCCACAATTACGTCGAAGCTTCCAAGTTGCATAGGCGTGAGGTCAATAGGAAAAAGATGGTTGTTAAGGTTCAACTGGCAGTTGCGGAGAACAGAATTAAGAACAATAGGTTCACCGCTCGCCACTTCAACTGTCAATGGTTTACCTAGTTTCGTTCTAGACACTCGAAGCAATGGTTCAAAAGATAACGACACAAAACTTTTATCGGCACCCGAATCAAAAACAACAGATGCTGGCTGATTATTAATAAAGAACGTACCGTTTACCACATTATCATCTGCTTGTGCCTCTTGAGCATTCATGTTGAAGACTCGCCCTCGAGCCTGAGCCTGATTCTGATTTGCATTCTGGTTCTGGTTGGCTAGTCTTGGGCACCGGTTTCTGTAATGGGTCAGATCCCCACAGTTATAACAAGCACCTGGTAGGTAGTTTGGTCGTGCAGCTTGGCCCTGTTGCTGAGCAGGAGGCTGAGCAACTTGTTGAGCCGGGTTCTGAACTGTGCGATTTTGAGCAAACCGATAAACATCAGCAAGATGACCTGACTTCCCACAGTTAGTGCAGAAACGGCACTGATGTTGCGGCTGATGATGACTGTTGCATCTATTGCACAAAGTTTCATTCCCTGAATAGGGCTTCTTTGCTGGAGGCTGTGCGGGTTGGTTGGGAGCTGCCTGGTTAGCTTGGGCAGTGACAGCATAGTTTTGGGAAGCCTTAGCTTCTTTGCCCTTTTTGATGAACCAGAATCCTTTCCATTCTTGTTTTGACCTTTCTTGCTATCTTCCTTGTCAGACGACTGTTTCTTGCCCTTGTCACCCTTCCTGTGTAATTTATTCTTTCGAATCTGCGACTCAGTCAGTGTCGCTGATAACTCGATTGCCTGACGGAGTGTGGTAGGGTTGCTACCAGTAATAATGTCTTGTACTGAGTCAGGCAGGCCGTCGATGTACCTTTCGATAGCCTTGTCGAGTGGGGCGACCATAGTCGGGCAAAGTAGACTCAACTCCTCAAACCTATCAGTATATGCCCTGTGCTCGCCACTATCTTGCTTCAAATCATCAAACTCTTTCTCCAACGCTCGTTGCTCATGACGAGGACAAAACTCCCTCATCATAAGAGCTCTCAGTTCAGCCCATGTTTGTGCTAGAGCAACTTCCGCACCACGGTCTCTCATTACCCCATTCCACCATGTAAGAGCCCTCTTTTGAAACACGCTCGAAGAAAACTCGACCTTGCGATTATCCGGACACTGAACGTGGCGAAAAGTATTCTCAATGCTCTCGAACCATTGAAGAAGCCCAGTGGCTCCCTCAGAGCCACTAAACTTGAGTGGTTTAGCCGAGTTAAAATTCTTGAAATTGCATGTACCATTGTTGTTGTTGTTGGCCTGGTTCCATTGAGCAAAGAGATTTGGGAATTGAGCAGCCATCTGCTGCGCAATAATTCCTGCCAGCTCGGCAGTTGCTATCTGGTGTTCGCGTCGAGGAGGCATTCTAAAAGAGGAAAACATGAAAGGAAACGAGTGAGATGATTGGATGAAGAGGATGAAATGAAACACAATCAACAAAAGCAAAGATGGTGGTTACGCATCGCAAAGCAAACAAGCAACACGAAATGTCTAGTCAAAGTAAGTGGGTCAAAAATAATGTATTGCGAAGACATGTTCGCCTATAAGTGAACACTCACCCCAAGAGTTCCGAGGTAAGAGTGACTGGTCCGATTATGTGGATTTGTATGAACACTCTAGCCTTAGACAGAAAACTCAAGGTACAGGCATTCACTCTTCCAGTTCGCACGTGTTCACACTTATTAAAACCCGAAAACCTTGACGAGACTTTTTGAAAATTCAAAGGGGTTCAAAACCTTATAACAGAGGGTTCAAAACCTAGTAATCAATCATCCTAGAACAGATGATTAATTTTCAAAGCGGATTCGGAATTGATGTTCTCGTTGTAGTTATCACCTAAGGATAGGTCAAGTGCATGTTTTAAAATCTAAACACAAGATAACTTGTGTTAGGGACCTAGAAAGTTATAGTCTAGGTCAAAGCATTACTAATAACCTAATTCCCTATAACCAATGGCTCTGATACCAACTCTTCTGTCACACCTCGGCCGCGTATAACATGCAACCGCGGCGGAAACGCCGGGGAGTGTTGGGACAGAATTAATTGTTTCATAACCATGGAAACCAAAGTTACATTTTATTTATTTAACAAGCGTAATACATTGTCTTAAACATGAAAACAAAGAGTTCGTGACATAATTAAACTAGTCTATCTTTATTTTTAGTCTCTAAGGCACAGGTCCGCCCTAGTGTCACCATTGTCATCCTACACGATAGCTCCTGAAAACACATGTGAAAGTAGGTACGTCAGCATAAAAATGCCTGTGTGATACATAGGTTTTGTGAAAATGGGATTCATGACTTGAGTTTAAAGAAAATGTTTAATAACAGTCAGTCATGAACCTTGTAATTTGTTTTGTTTTGTAAATCGTATGAAAAATGATAAGATCAGATGATATGTATAAAGGAAGTGTAAGGTTAAATGAATAACCTAGTAAAATGAGTTTGTATAAGATAAGTTGTTTGTAAAAATAATGTCTTGTGAAGAATATGTTATTTGTGTAAAACGTAATATGTCTAAACTGAAATGATTTGGATAACGCTAAGATATGTAATATTATACAAGCATTTATATATAGGAAGTACCAGCGGCGTATCCACCATGTTTGTACCATATTACATACGCCACGTTACTCAAACCATTTACCCAAACCAACCACCATGTAAATTGATCATGTATAAACCAATTGTCAAGTGTTATTGTGTAAACCATATCGAAATGTCTATGTTCAATGTAAACCACCAAATATGTATATCAATGTCAAAAAGGTTTATGTTTAATGTAGATCATGTAATGTGTACCCAAAATATATCATGTATGGTAAGCGAAATGTATCAACCTAACCATATGTAAAATGCACAAAAACAAGGTATTGAAGTAAAACATGGTTTAAATCAACGTTATGTTTTGTGGAACAAATGCATGCTATACTGATACAAACATTTATGCGGTATTGTGAAAATGCATACATTCAAGCCTTGAGACTGTGGCGATAAACCCTTAAACAAATTAAAGGTTTATCTAAGTTATGTGTATCGAATTCGGTCATTCCTTCCAATCCAAACAAACCCAGGATTTCAGGAACGGGAGTTGTCAATTCCTATGGTACCACTACCTACTAACGAATGGCGTGATCAATGTTAATGAATGTATTGTTCCATGTTAAACAAACCAAATGTTAGACCAAAATGAAGGCAAGTGATGTAACCAATTGTACTAAGTATGCACACAATGGGCATAAATAGTATGAAATGTAATGTAAGCAATGTACTAAGTACGCACACAATGGGCATACATAGCATGAAATGTAATGTAAAGCAATGTACTAAGTACGCACACAATGGGCATACATAGCATGAAATGTAATGTAAAACAATGTACTAAGTACGCACACAATGGGCATACATAACATGAAATGTAATGTAAAACAATGTACTAAGTACGCACACAATGGGCATACAAAGCATGAAATGTAATGAATTCATGTACTATAATGTACTAACGAACATAGCAGGTATATGATGTGAAAACATGGAAAGCATGAAAGTAACAAGTAGGCACATGTGTTTCACCCCAAAACAGTTTGGAAAATGGTAAAAGAGGGGTTCAATGTACTCACCTGAGATTGCTTTGAATTCCTTGTGTAATAATCACACAATGCTAGAGATTACGGAATATCAAACGGCACCTAATAGGTAGCTATGTTAATATACCGGACCAAAATCGGAAGGATCGGATAGTATGCGGGTTTGTAAACCAAACGAGTATGGAGACTCGTGTAATATGGTTTAACAAAGCCTACATACTAAAATGAAACCTAACCTAAGTGCTTGCGACCCATTACGACCCGTTTAGGTAGCTTATGCTACCTTAACGCGTCGTTCGCGTAAAACGCGTTAGGAACGCCTAACATTCTGGCCATAAGGTATAACCTCGGAAGGTTATAGCTATGGTCACCTAATGTGTTTGGTCGGATCCTAATGATCGACCAAATGGGTCGGGTTTGAAAGTATAAGCGATGGTTTAGATCGCTTACCTTACGACCCTATATAAGCACTAAACTAAAAGTGACGAGCTAAGCATGTTAACACATGCTTAACTAAGTTTAGAAAACAGGTTTGGCATCAAAACAAACGGTTTTGATGCTCACGAGTAGTTTGGTTAAAAAATACGCAAGAATGCGCATTTTGGCCGAAACTACGACTCGTCACTGAGCCTAGATAACGTGGTAATCAGTAGGTATAGTCACTACGGACTATAACCATCGTGATCACGCTCACGTTATGAAGTTCCAATGAACTTCGTGTTGACCATAGGCTGGTCACGCAGAAAGTCAAACAAAACGTTGACTTTTGGACTCGAAAAGCGAATAAAAGAACGAAAGAACACTTACGAAGGGTCCCCGAAAGCTAATCTCGATCCAGGAGCTCAGGTATGAAGCAAAGGCCTCAACTTAGAGCTTTAGATCAGATTTTGTGGGTTTTTAACCAAAAAGGGGGGGGGTATTTATAGGAAAAGTAAAGCCGTTTGGATCGTTTCTTGAATATCGTGCCACGATCCAAGGCGTACACTTGTCGCAAAGTTGTGGTGCCTTATTTTGCCCCCACCATAGGAATTCGACACGTGTCGTTGCCCTTTGGGTGATCGAAAGGCCAATGCAAGTGAATCAAAACATTGAATCTGGTCTGTTTGTCTGATGCGGCCCGCGTCAGGATTCACACAAGGCTCGGGCGGGCCGCCTGGCCTTGTCTGATCCGCACAAACTTTCAGCAATTAGAGTTTTAGTCCCTGTTGCGTATTTAAGCCATTTCCGACACTTCTAAGGCCCGTAAAGCCAACTTTAAGGCTCTAAAATGACGCCTAAACATTGTGGACATGAAACATGCTCAAAAATATGTCGGGTGTTGGTTCGTTTGGCCGTACGATCGCGATGTTCGGTTAATTACGACGGAATGCGCATAAGCGCGAAAAATGATCCAAATTGCGCGACGAATGGATTTTTCTCATGCCAAACACTAAGGCATAATATTATAATGCTTACATAAATTTTTGGATGTCCGGATGTATTTAGAACGTAAGTTATGCGCGAAAGTGCAAACTTGTGCACTTTTTGACACTTTTAGCCCCTTAATGATCCAAAAGTTTGTTTTAGCATACCAAACCCCTCAAAGCCTATTTCTAAGCTATGTAAAGGATATTTATGGTATGTTTAACTTATGGACATGTTCCGGAATGTTCGTTACAGTTCGAATTGGCATACTTTCGCAGTTTGTCAAGTTTAGTCCCTGTAAGCGGATTAACTTGTTTTTGCCATACCAAAGCCTTCAAAACTTATTTCTAAGTTATGTAAAGGTTATTTAAGGTATGTTGAGTGTATGTTGATGTTTCGGAGTATTTGTCGCATTAAACTGAGTACGTTTACGCACCAGTTTGCGTATAATTCTCCAGAAAGCGATGTAGAGTTTGAAATTGAACAAAAGTCAAAACATGAAAAATGTAAAACACAACCAAACAAACATTGGGATCAAATAACATTGTTTTATTGATAATTGAACTGTTCATAATGATTACAAGCACAAATGTTACATGTAGTAACACCCTGTTAATCAGTTGCGAGGAACAAGTTTCCATCCGAGGATTGGCTGGTGAACGAACTATCATCAGATGGAACTCCCAGAAGAGAATGCTCTTAGGACAGCACGTCGAACGCAAGGCAGCCATTTCAACTTTGTACATCCTGATCATCGAGTTGATCAACACACCGGCAGCTTCAGGGATCGCATGAATCGACCGTATTTGTTGACAAGGTTCTGAATCATGACCAGGAGAAAGGAACACCACGGGTGGCATATGTATCCTATCTCAGCGCTTTTGTGGGAGGAGCCATTTCGCGCGAAGACTTGTATATGTAATTTCGGGGTTCGAGAGGTACCTTTTGGACATATAATCAGTGAAGTGGGAATGCTCGTGGATCTCGCTAAGACCCGTCTTGTTTGGAAACTGATCGACACCAAAGAGTCCTTCGAGGATACAGCAAATTCTTGATCTCGCTTGATACTATCACCGGACTTTCGAAGGTCGCGCAGCTTAAATCTATTTAGCACAGCAGGGTGTTGTGTTCGTGGCAGACAAAACAGGGAGACGTCTTTTCAGCTTTCGAATTCCAACTCTGCAATGCACGGAGCATCGCCTTTATTTGAGAGTATTGATGATCTGGTCGCATACTATGATGGTTCGAATCAGAGTCCCAGTTACGCGTCGATGCAACTTGAGAAGGTGATGACTTATGTAATGAAATCATGAAGAGGAACAACACGACATATAACATGCGGTGGGAACCGTGGTCCTCAGATGGAAATTGGAGGCATTACCTAGACCGATCACAAGGGCCTCCCATGTATCGATGCTTGAAAGAGTTAAAATGGAACTTCTGAATGAGTACGTGTTGGGATTGAACCCTACCAAAGGAACAGATAATAAAAGCCAAAACTGGATCACAGTAGTAGATTCAAAATAAGCAGATGTCTGGTTGCAAGTCTCTCCCCTTGAAAGTGGTTTCAACACCTGCTGACCTCCTATCTGCTGATCATGCAATCTGCTGACCTATAACTGCTGACCAAGACAAAGTCTGATAGAAGAACTAAAGCTCTGTTGCTCAATCTACTGCCTTGGTTCAAGCTCTGCTGATCATGACAAGTACTGCTGGGTTCACAGCAGTGGAAGGATGCAGCAGCAGTTTATGTTTAGTTTATGCATTGAAATGTAATATCAGTAGTTAGCATAGCAGTGTTTGTATAGATCAGAGGTTAGAGTTTGTTAGGAGGTTAGATGTCACTTTCATGGTGACGTCAGCTTTGATGCTCAGTGGTTTGCAAGTGCCTATAAATAGAACAGTACTCTGTACTGTTCTGTTTAGCTCGTTCACCATCTTCTTTCTGCACGAACAAACACTGAGCTCAGGCTAAGGGGGAGTTTGCATATCATACACACATTGTAATCAGAGTTTAAAAATAAATTTAATCATTTGATTCAGTGTTAGAAAATGTATGATTGATAGCATTTCTTCTGTTTGATTGTGAAAAGTTTGGTTCGATTAAATTCCGCTGCACTACTCTTTCATTTGTTCATCTAAATTCAAACACAAATCACAATCAATCCAAACTCAGATCCTAACAATTGGTATCAGAGCATGGACAATCAAACTTGATCTAACAATCATTTTGACGTAAATAGTTCAGCTCGAAATTGTTGATACTGATCGTTTGTTCGTTGTGTTGAAAAACAGAGTAAGGTTTAATCACCGATAAAGTTGATTAATCAGTACCTGTAAAACAACCGGAAAGATGTCGCAATCTCAAGATGATAAAAATAACATTGGGTCTTTGTTTAAACCACCTATGCTGAAAAGAAATGAGTACAACATCTAGGAGCGAAGGATGCGTCACATCCTCGCTCAACAAAACACTGATGTTGGAGGTCTGTCGTTTTCGGTCCTCATGTTCCTATGGTGGAAAGCGCAGAGGACGCCAAAAAATCCGTTCCTAAACCAACTGAAAATTACACTGAATTGGATTTTCAGAAGTTTGAACTGGATGCCAAAGCGTTTAGCATCATAGCCTCTGCACTCCCCAATGAAATCTATGCTGGACTGTTACATTGTGACAGTGCAAAAGAATTGTGGGATGCATTGAAGGAACAGTTCGGAGGAACAGAGGAGGTTATCGAAAACAATAGGGAAATTCTGAATCAGCAGTATGAAACGTTTTGTCACATCAAAGGGGAATCACTAACCCAACAATTTGAACGTTTCAGTTGTCTCATCAGTGAGCTAAGGCTTGTTAAGGTTACATTTCCTAATGCAACCCAAAATAGCAGGTTCCTTAGATCACTGCCAGAAAAATGGGACACAATTGTTTTTGTCACCAGGAATTCAGCTGAATTCAAAGATCTGACCCTGACCCAACTCCATGGTAGACTCCTGACCTACGAAAGGGAGTTGAACCAAAAAAGGAGGTTGCAAGAGTCTGGTAAAGTTGCTGATGATTATTCATTCGGCAGCACAGCTCTGTTTGGTCAGGAAGAATCTGGCAGTAGTAGTAAGGATCAGAGTTATGATCATTTTATTGACATAACAGCTGGGGGTAACTTCGTCAACTCTGATTCTCACTTTACAAATTATGCTTTCACAGCAAATACTGAGAACCAGATGTCAGATAATTTGTGTTTTGAGCTGAATGATTTGCAACATTTTGATCCCACTGACTTAGAGGAGATGGACATCTTGCATCAGTTGGCCTTGCTTAGTGTAAGAACAAGCAAGTTCTATAAAAGAACAGGGAGAAAATTTCCAGGGCTTCATGGAAATTTAAGGGTGGGGTTGGAGAAATCGAAAATCAAGTGTTACAAGTGTAGTAGGCTAGGTCACTTTGCTAGAGAATGTAGGAGTCAAACTACTGGTCCCATAATAACTCACCCTAGCACAAATCCTAGACCACAACAACAAAACACTGTGCACTATACCCAATATGCCCCTGCAACACATGTTAACACTGCTCATTATGCTGCAAACCCTGTGCCGGTGCATTATGTTCAAACCACTGTTCCACAAATTCAGTATGTTCAAGTCCCTGTCCCTCAGGCACAAGTTCAACCTGCTGCACCTCAAACAACTGCTCCAACTGTGACACAAGCAGATCAGCAACGCTTTTTCACACAAGGCTTTGTTGATTGGAGCAGCATGCCTGAAGAGCTTAGTGATGAAAATTTTGCTCTATATGCTTCTAATGATGCTTGTAATGATGAATTTTGTTTGATGGAATTAGAGTCAATACCAGAAGGGGATGAAGCTGAAGGTGAACAGCTAAGTGCTGAAACAGTTGATGAAGTTGCTGAAGCAGTGGTTACTGCTGTTGCTGGTGAACTACTGCTGGAAGAAAATTCAGAAACCCTGATTTAACCACTGACCGACCCTTGGTCCAAAGAAGACAAAGAGGAAGAAGAGCCGAAGAAAGCTGGTGATAAAGAAGAGAGAGCTGATGAAGAAGAGAATCATCAATGTGATTGTGCCATGATGGCTGCTGCTAAGGTATCACCTCAAGTTCTTGAAAAACTGTGTTCAGACAACTGTATTATTGCATTTGCTAACATTAAAGAGGTGAATGAAAACCTTAGAGATAAAATCTTGTCTGATGAGGTCAAATTTGAAAAGTCATTGAAAGAACTTAAAAACAAATTGGCTGAAAAAGATAAAGAGATCAGCAGTTTGAAAGAAGAACAAAGCATAACCAAAACTCAACTCCAAACTATGGTAGAAAAATACCAAGTTTGCAAAAAGGAGTTAGAGTCTACCCAGATCACCTGTGAAAGGTGGGTGGAGTCTTGCAAAGGGTATGAGGTTATGCTTGAGAAATAGCTTAAAAGCAATGTCAAGTTTGGTATAGGTCATAGAAAATATGATGACATTGCAAGCACTGCTGCAATGCAAGCTGTTTCTTCTGAAATCATACCAACCAACAAAAATGGCCAAGAGGTTAAAATAACCGACAAAACTTGGTAACAAAATTACTCTGGAAAGATCTGTGGGATCCTCAACTTTTGAGGAAATTGAGAAATACCAATTTAAACCCACATGGTCTGATGAGTGTGATATCCTTGAAAATTTCAAACCAATGGATTTCACAACCACTGATGGTGTAAAATCTCCAAAAGCAAGAGTCATTCCTATCAAAGATATCCCAACAGAGGTTCAAAACTCTGTTGCAAAGGAATCTGAGAAAAGGAAGAAAAGAGAAAAGATCAAAAACTTGTTTTGTGAATTCTGTGAAAAGAAGAATCATCTAACAAAAGATTGTTTTCATCTAAAAGCATATGATATAAACAAAACAAGCAACATTCCACCTGCTGCCAGCTGCACCATTTGTGGTAAAAATAACCACAAAACTAAGGAATGTGTGTATCTCAAAAACTTTGATGAAAAGAAGAAAGAGTACACTGCAAAAACATCCTTAAGTTCATCAGCATCATCTTTTAAGTTCACCAAGAAACAACCACTGTTCATCCCTGTCCAAACTACTGTCACAAAACAGCTGAACCAAACATCTGTTCAAAGGGATGTACAGGTGACAGATGCACCTCCAGCCAATCAATTCAGAAAAGGCAAGGAACAAGCATCATACCAAAGGATTCCACACGTTTATGAGACTTACAAAAAGCCCTCTAAACCAAAAGTGAACAGGCATCCTTTTGTTTATCAACAGATGATAGGTCAAGACCCCCAACAGTGGTTAGAGAAATACATTCCCAAAAATGTACAAACCCCTGAGCTAACCACTGTCCATGTATCTGCCTCCATCCCAGACACTGTTGAGACCCCATCCAAAGCCCTGTTGGCTTTGGAAACCTTTTTGAACTAATCCTTTACTTCATGTGCAGGGAGCTTCTGCATGCTTAGATAGTCTTTGGTATGTAGATATTGGAGGCTCCAGGCACATGACAGGATGTAAAGCCCTTCTTCAAGATTTCAAAATTCATGGAGGGGGTGATATATCCTTTGGTAATAATAGTAAGGGAAAGGTTCTGGGGTCTGGTACTGTAAAGTCTGGAAATGTAAAATTTGAAAATGTCAATCTTATTGATAATCTGAAATTCAACCTCCTTAGTGTGTCTCAAATGAGGAGGATTGTTGTAGGATTGTCGGACCCGAAATGGTTAGTAAGATTGAAGCAATAATCAAGAAAGGCTCAACAAAACTTGTTGCTCAAAGAAGTGGCAATGTTTATGTTGTTGACATGTCAAGAGAGTGTCCCAGAGCTGATGCCTGTCTGTTCTCAGCTGCCTCTAACAAAGAGACAGAGCTATGGCACAAAAGACTGGGACACACAAATCTCAAAACAATCAATGAAATTTCAAAAAATGGCTTAGTAAGAGGCTTACCACAAAAAATGTTTTCATGTCCTGAACACTGTGTTTCCTGTTTAAAAGGAAAACAGCACAAGAGCTCTTTTAAGTCCATTGAAGAGTCCAAAACAACCCAGTGTTTGTAGATGCTGCACATGGATTTGTTTGGCCCAGTGCAAGTCATGAGTCTCAAAAAGAAAAGATATTGTTTGGTTATTGTTGATGACTTCTCTAGGTTTACATGGACCTTCTTTTTACACTCCAAAGATGAGACTGCAGGTATTTTGCAAGACTTTGTGATATAGGTTGAAAAGCAATTTGACCTTCCAGTAAAAGTCTTCAGGAGTGACAATGGCACAGAATTCAAAAATAAGGAGTTGGATGCCTTCTGTGTGAAGAAAGGGATTGTAAGGCAGTACAGCATTCCTAGAACACCAGAGCAAAATGGAGTTGTTGAAAGAAAGAACAGAACACTGATTGAGGCTGCCAGAACCATGCTTGCAGATTCAGGTTTGCCATTAACTTTTTGGGCAGAGGCAGTAAACACTGCCTGCTATGTCCAAAACAGAGTTTTAATCAACTCCAGGCACAAAAAGACTGCTTATGAAATTCTGTATAAAATAAAGCCATTAATCTCATATTTCAAAGTTTTTGGTTGCCCATGCTTCATTTTGAACTTAAAAGATTCTATCTCAAAATTTGCAGCTAAAATCGATATGGGATATCACTTGGGATACTCATCCACTGCTAAGGCCTACAAAGTGTTTAATACACGGACCAAAGCAGTGGAAGAGACCTTGAATGTAAAGTTCAATGAACTTTCATCACTAAAAATCCCTGCAAATCCTGCAGAATTGTTTGATCTTGAAAAATTCACCTTTGAAAATACTGCTGTCAAGACTAACACTGCAGGTCCATCAGAGGATTCATCACCAGACTATGGATATGAAATCATCATTCCTCAAAAGTCTGCCTCAAAGGGGGGAGCATCAGTTGTTCAAAACAGTTGTCAAAGCTCAACCACTGCTACCTCAACAGTTGTTGACCAAAGTAGCCCCTTAACCACTGCTTCCACCTCATCAAACACTGCTGACAAAAGTCCTCAAACAGTGGATCAAAGTCAGCAGGTGTTCATACCTTTACCTCCAATGCCTCCACCTTTTGAAGCCACTGTTGGGTCATCAAAGTCACCAGCAGTGGTTAGCTCAGATGATACACATCTGCAGCCTTCACCACAAAATGCCATCATTCCCTACCAAGGAGAGCTAATCTTCTTGAAATCTCATCCACCAGATCAAATCATTGGCAACATCAATGAAGGGGTGCTCACAAGAAAGCAGTCCCAAAACATTTGTCTTTTTGCTGGCTTTCTATCACTCCATCAGCCAGTCAAGTACCAAGAGGCACTGAAAGACAACAGCTGGGTAGAGGCCATGCAAGAAGAGCTCCAACAGTTCAGAAGACAACAAGTATGGGAGCTTGTACCACTGCCAGAGAATGTAAGTCCTATTGGCACAAAGTGGGTCTTCAAAAACAAAACTGATGAAAGGGGCATTGTTGTCAAGAATAAAGCCAGGCTTGCGGTTCAAGGCTACAGACAAGAAGAGGGAATAGATTATGATGAAACATTTGCTCCTGTTGCAAGACTTGAAGCAATCAGACTCTTTCTGGCCTTTGCTGTCAACCACAATATCAAGGTGTACCAAATGGATATAAAATGTGCATTCCTCTATGGTAAAATTCAAGAAGAGGTATATGTCTGTCAACCTCTAGGTTTTGAGGATCCATTTTATCCAGATCATGTCTACAAGCTAAACAAAGCTTTGTATGGCTTGAAACAAGCACCCAGAGCCTGGTATGAAACTCTTTCCACCTTTTTACTTTCCATTGGTTTCACCAGAGGTAGGATTGATAAAACACTGTTTTTAAAATGGAGAGCGAAGGATTTGATGATTGTCCAGATTTATGTGGATGACATCATTTTTGGAAGCACATGTAATAAAATGTGTGAAGAGTTCAGACAACTCATGACAACTGAGTTTGAAATGAGTGCAATGGGTGAACTCCAGTGCTTTCTTGGTCTCCAAGTAAAGCAACTGCAAAATGGCACTTTCATCCATCAAGGCAAATATGCAAAAGAACTTTTAAAGAAATTTGATATGGATGATTGTAAGCCATGTAGTACACCCATTGCAACCAACAAATTGATCATGTCTGAAGAAAAGGATGATTTGTTTGATCAGACCTTATATAGAAACATGATTGGGTCTTTTTTGTACCTAACTGCATCTAGACCAGATATCATGTTTGCAACATGTGTCTGTGCAAGATCCCAATCATCCCCTAGAAAGTCAAACCTTATTGCTGTAAAAAGGATATTCAGATACCTCAAAGGTGCTCCCACACTTGGTATCTGGTATCCAGCTGATGCTAAAATTGAGCTTTCAGGTTTTTCAGATAGTAACTTTGCTGGATGTGATAAAACAAGGAAGTCCACTTCAGGAGGGTGCCAATTCCTAGGCAATTGCTTAGTGTCTTGGCAAAGCAAAAAGCAAGCAGCTGTTTCCACATCCACTGCTGAGGCAGAATACATAGCTGCTGCAAGCTGTACAGCCCAACTGCTCTGGCTTCAAAATAAGTTACTGGATTTTGGTATCACTGCCTTGAAGACACCACTCATGTTGGACAGCCAGGCAGCAGAAAATATCATCAAAAATCCAGTTTCCCATTCAACCACCAAACATATCGACATCAGACATCACTTTGTGAGGGATTGCTATGAAAAAGGTTTGATTTCTCTGCATCATGTTCCAACTAAGGATCAGCTGGCAGATGTGCTAACCAAAGCATTAGACACATCTACCTTTGAAAGCTTGATCTCTAGGATTGGTATGCTCAACATGGAATAACAGGCAAAATCCTGTTTTTCTATGAATAAAAGCATTAAAATGTTTTCAGAAAATCAAAAATCCATCCTTAAAAATAGCTAAAAATGAATTTTTCATTAAAATCCTAAAAGTCTGCCATAACCACTGATGGGTTCAAAAGTCTGTGCTGCTACAAAAGTCTGTCCACTGCTGAAAGTCATCCCTTGTTCTCATTTTTCTTGATAACCACTGATGATCATAATCAGTGTTGCATCCACTGCTGAGCTATCTACTGATAGTGAAAAGCATCCACTGTCCTCCATTTCCATTGTAACTACTGCTTTCACCAGTTGTTTTCACAAAAAGTACTGTTCAAAAGTACCGTCCTTCACTTCACCAGGGGATGGCATGCGGACAGTACTTAGTGGTCAGACCTTTTGTAACTGCTGCCACGTCAGCATTCACTCTTCCTCTATAAAGCCCCCTTTCAACACCCAAACAGGGTTTCACTGTCGAATTGAATTCTCAAAAATTCTCTTCTCAAAGCAATTTCCATCACATTTCTTCAAATCACTCCACAATCTCATCTTCGATCCTCATCTTCAAAATGACAAAATCGAAATCATCCTCTTCAAAAAGGGCCTCTCAAAAGGCTACCTCCACCGACATCCCACACAAACCATCTCACAATCTACTGGGTCTTCTCACAAAACCCGGCAATATCGATACATTTGATTCCATCCTCGATATTATCAACGCTTCAAAGTACAAAACTTTGTTGACCGCTGATGCACCAATTTACCTGCAAACTCAGAGAGGGTTTTGGAAAAATTGCATCCTTGAAAAACAAGGAAAAGATGTCATAGCCATTAACTCTACTCTGCAGAAGAAAGCAGTCCGAATAACACCGCAATCCATATCTGAAGTCTTTCAACTCGATGATCTGCAAGGTAAAGACTCTTTCCCTAAAGACGAGTTAAAAATTGACTTCATTGAGAGAGGGTATGCAGACACAATGATGAAGAGGGATACCTTAGAAAAAGGTTTCTTCCCTTCAGCAACCAGATTCTTATTTCATACCCTTCTCATGTGTATTTCAAACAAAACCACTTCTTTTAATGAAATACCAATGAAAATTCAAAACTTGGGGTATGCTATTTTACAAGAAGAAAATCCTAACTACTCCAAGGCAATTTTCAATGATTTGGTTAAAAATGTTGAAACAAAGTCATTCTTACTGTTCCCAAGATTTTTAAGTTATTATTTTGAGAAAAAGTTCAGTAAGGATGATATTGCGGTAATAAACCAAGGTGACTCTTTTCAAATAAACAGCTTAATTGCTGAAACATTTTCAAGAATGTCAACACCTTGTAAAACACGGGCAGAGGTGCCTGAGCAGATTTAGCAGCAAGCACTGCTCCTTAGGTATCTGCTGCTGAGCCCACTGCTCAAGGTGATCAAGGCAGCCAAACAACTGTCTTGAAACCCACACCTAAAAACACCAAAAAACCACAGAAAAAGAAAAATCAAAAACCCCCCAAACCTATCAAAAAGGCAACTTTGGAGGATGAGATAGCAGAGCAACTGCCTGTGGTTGCACAAAAATCACAACAAACCACTGCTTCTACTTCCTCACAGCAGTTGGTAGAAATATCTCAACCTATACCTGAAACTCCTCCTGTCTCTTCACAAAAAGAACAGGTCGTACACACAGGGTCACTACATCATGAGGCTCTGGAAGCACTCGTTTCCATCCTCCACAGCCCAATACCCGGGGCAATTCTGCTTTCTAAACCTACTTTCACATCCCCAATTCCACCAAACACCAAACTGCTGTTAGATGCAATTGATTTGAACCTAGCACAAACCAGTCCTTCTCAATCACCTGTTCATGAGAAAATACCTCAACAAGAGACTGGGCTTGATGTATCAATCTTTGCTAACCCACCAACACAACCTGAGGAGGTTACACCCCTTGAGTTACATGTAACTCTTGGTGGTATTCCAAGTGAAGCAGCCACTACAAGTGTTGAACCTACAGGTTTACACTTGGACAGTGGTTACATCCATAAGACTTCCTTGGAGGCAATTCCTTCTATAACACCTCTGTTATCTTCCAGTGAGTTTGTACTAACCACTGGTAACATCAAAAGATTATCAAGTGTTGAAGGAAGAAGACCCCAGTACCAAGAAAAAGGGGCATCAGTTGTTGATGTTTGGAGTTCACTCCCTACTTCAACTTCTGATAAAACCACTGCTAGTGGGAAATCAGATGATCCCATTAACTTGGGTGATGGTTTAAAGTACCAAGAATTGACGGAACGCGTTGAAAAATTGGATACATCTGTTGCAGAAACTAATGAAATGCTGCAACAGTTGTTAACAATTCAAAAGGTACCATCCACTGCTGTTCCATCTCAAACACCTGTTCCACCACCAGCAGATGTTACAAATGAGCTCTGGAATCTCTTTCAACCTTTTCTCCATCAACAATTTCAGTTGGCCGAGCAACAACATGCCAAACATGTTCAAGAGCTCAAAAAGGCAATGGAGTCTAGGTTCCGGGATACAAACGATGACATCAAGGCTCTTAAGGCCCATTTGCTGAAAACCACTGGCACTGCTCCTCCAACTGTACTTTATATTGATGACCTCCCTGCAGATAATGCCAAAAAGGGGGAGAAAATCAAGGAGTGGACAAAGAAAGGGATTGAAAATGGGCTATATCTTGATACAGTAACAGGTGCAATGCTCAGAGATATTCCTTTGCCAGATGGTAGTAAAAAGGTTGATGTTACCCAGAATGCACTTGATGATGCTGTCATAAGTGTAAAAAGGGATAGAGCGGCAAAGGCCTTGTCAAGGTGGAATGAGGAGAAGAAAGCTTTCATGAAGCTGAATGCGCAGGGTTGTTCTAGTGAAAAGGATGATCAAAATCCGATTCCAAAAAGAAATCTTACTAGAAAAGTAAGGAAACCCAAATTCACACTATCCAGCCTTCAAAAGCACACTCCAAAATCACTGTCCAAAAGCCACCAACATCAAACCTCCACCCAAACAGTTGTTACAACAACTGCTCCTACTCAAACACACACCACTTCAACACACACCATCACCACTGCCTTACCACCACCATCTGTTCCTTCCCTAAAGCAGAAGACAGTAGATGACAAAACATCTGCTGTAATGACAACAGTGGTTGAAACACTAGTTGCTTCAATAGTTGTTAGTCAACCACAAACCACTGATCCACCCAAAACATCATCTGACTTCCCTAAAATAAAAAGAAAAAGGGTTGTCATATCAGATGATGATTCTCCATCACCACCACCAAAAGCTTCGAAATCCCAAGCACTTGTCACAGTTTCAAAACCCATTCCTCTCTCTTCAGCTCAACTGTACAAACCCTTACCTCCTGCAGGTGTTCAATTTCCTCTTGAACTTGTAACAGTCAGAGAAAAAATTAAGTCCTTCTACTATGAGGATGACCCTGCCAAAAGGAGCTTGCCATCTATTGAAGAATACTTGAAA
Source organism: Helianthus annuus (assembly GCF_002127325.2). NCBI lineage: Eukaryota > Viridiplantae > Streptophyta > Magnoliopsida > Asterales > Asteraceae > Helianthus > Helianthus annuus. The sequence continues at coordinate 88,026,069 of NC_035441.2, forward strand.
ATCAAGGCCAAGCAAGCAGAGGATATCTCAATCAAAAACAAACAAGGGAAATCTGATAGAGAGTATCAACAAAACTATCAGTTTCTACTTACACAGGTCAAAGCTTTGGAACAGTTTACAAAGAATGTATGTCAGCAAATCTCAGAAAAGGCAGATGAGTCCTTGAGAAAAGACTACATTGAAAACATCATGACCTACAAAACATACAAGAGGGAGAAGCACATGTTCAGAAACTGGACTATTCCTGAGCTTGAAAAGGAAGTAGCCAGGATTCATGAAATGATCAAGAATAAAGTCAAACAGACTCCCCCAGAAAAATTTAAAAGGGTTGAAGCTGATAAGGCCTTAAAGCTGAAGAGAATGAAAGAGGAGCTGATAATTGCTGAATACGGGTCAAAGAACTCTGTGTCTAAGTGGGGTGAAGCGAGGGTCAGGGCCACCTACAAGAGTTTGGAAGAGCTAAGGAAGAAAGATCCAAAAGCTCCACAAAAGCCTGACTACTCCAAAGCAGAGGTTTCGAAAGGATCATCAAAGCTACATCTCAAAAGAACCACTGCTCCTGCTGGTACTGCCATCTACAAAAGAAGGAGACAAAGCCAGTTAGGTTCTGAAACAGTTCAAGAGATTCTTACTGGAAATGCCGTTGTGAAAACGGGCACGTTGCTAATGTTGAAAGAAGAATTTGAACTGGAAAAATCTGCACATACTGCTCAGCCAGTTATGAATAGGCCAGCCTCACCAAACTCCTCAACAAATAAAAATCTCCCAAGAAACCCATCTCGCCTAAAAATACAAGAGTGGAAAACTGACAAACAGAACCACGTATTGACTATGGTCAGGGCAGATGGCGAAGTGAAGAAATTTACAAGGGAACAAGCTCTTGGCCTGAGACTTGAAGATTTGCAGGATCTCCTTGATCTTCCACTTAGCAGGGATGAAGATGATACAGATGCCTTAACCTTCGAACTACAATTCAAAGGGCAAATAAGGGAACTGTTGTTGAGGCAATAAAAATCTACAATAATGGAGAGTTTTGGCATTATCTATTCCAGGGGGAGATTGTTGGGATTGAACCCTACCAAAGGAACAGATAACAAAAGCCAAAACTGGATCACAGCAGTAGATTCAAAATAAGCAGATGTCTGGTTGCAAGTCTCTCCCCTTGAAAGTGGTTTCAACATCTGCTGACCTCCTATCTGCTGATCATGCAATCTGCTGACCTATAACTGCTGACCAAGACAAAGTCTGATAGAAGAACTAAAGCTCTGCTGCTCAATCTACTGCCTTGGTTCAAGCTCTGCTGATCATGACAAGTACTGCTGGGTTCACAGCAGTGGAAGGATGCAGCAGCAGTTTATGTTTAGTTTATGCATTGAAATGTAATATCAGTAGTTAGCATAGCAGTGTTTGTATAGATCAGAGGTTAGAGTTTGTTAGGAGGTTAGATGTCACTTTCATGGTGACGTCAGCTTTGATGCTCAGTGGTTTGCAAGTGCCTATAAATAGAACAGTACTCTGTACTGTTCTGTTTAGCTCATTCACCATCTTCTTTCTGCACGAACAAACACTGAGCTCAGGCTGAGGGGGAGTTTGCATATCATACACACATTGTAATCAGAGTTTAAAAATAAATTTAATCATTTGATTCAGTGTTAGAAAATGTATGATTGATAGCATTTCTTCTGTTTGATTGTGAAAAGTTTGGTTCCATTAAATTCCGCTGCACTACTCTTTCATTTGTTCATCTAAATTCAAACACAAATCACAATCAATCCAAACTCAGATCCTAACAGTACGACCGTGAAACCTGAGCGTACACGAGATCTATGGCTCGCTATCGACTCTAACTTACCTGATCAGACCCGCTCTGTTCAAACTGGAGAGCTAAAGGAAGAGGATGTTCAAGTTGAACCCATGCGGGGCATGGAGAAGCAACTTGTGACCGGTCAGACGATACCCGTTACCTCATGGAACAAATGTGGGTCTCATTATACGGCTACTTTAGGGAACCCGGGTTGAGCAAAGCACACCGGCTACTGGTAATCGGGCATAAAGGCCCACCTTGTTAGGTATGGGAATGACGAATTGACTTGTGGGAAAGTCAGGGGGAAGTATCAGCAACCAGCAATACCCACATGGAAGTGAGAACAGATTGCCATGGATTTGGTCGCCAGTCTACTTATAACCCGAAACGGAAACATTATCGCCTGAATAACCGTTGATTGTCTCACGTAACCAGCACACTTTCTAGCCATCCAGGAAACGGATAAGTTTCCGACACTTGCAGTCATCTACCTGAAGGAAGCGATTGCTAGGCACGAGGTGCCAACCTCCACTACCCCTAATCGCGACCCACGATTTGCATCTGATCTGTCACACCCCGACCACGTAGAACATACAGAACATGGCGGAAACGTCGGGGAGTGTTGTAACAGAATTTATTGTTTCAAATCCATGGCAAATGAAGTTTCGTTTTATTAATCAAACATGAAAGTTTACATTGTCTAAACAAAAATCAAAGTGTGCATAACATAAATTAACTAGTTCTTGTCTCGTTTTAAGTCACTAAGGCACAGGTCCGCCTAAGTATGTCTTGATAAGTCCTATGCATCATCTCCTGAAAACACATGTGAAAATAGGTACGTCAGCATAAAAATGCCTGTGAGATACATTGGTTTTGTGAAAACGGAATTCATGACCTATGTTTGAGAAAATGTTTAGTCATGAACCTTGTAATTTGCTTTGTCTTGTAAATCATTTGAAAAACGATAAGATCAGATGATATGTATAAATGAGAGAACAATGTATGGTTAAACGGATAACCATGTAAAATGTGTTTGTATAAGATAAGTCGTTTGTAAAACAATGTCTTGTGAAAAGTGTGTTATTTGTATAAAATGTCATATGTCTCAAATTGAAATGATTCAAATAACACCGCGATATGTAATACCATACAAACACTTATATATAGGAAGTACCAGCGGCGTATCCACCATGCTTGTATCATATTACACACGCCTCGTTACTTAATCACTTACTCAAACCAAACCATCAAGATGAAATGTTTAACAATTGTGGAAATGTTTATGTATAGTCAAATGTCTATTGTCAAATGTAAATCATGTCAACGGATACAACTGGTTCACACGGTTCAACGGTTACAGACGGTTCATGTAATCAAAGGGGTAAGACGGTTCACATAGTCAAATGGTTACAACGGTTCAAAATGTAGCATCATGTGTTCATATGCTGGATGAGCATATGCAACAACAAAAATACAATGTAAAACCATGTACTAAGTATGCACACAAAGGGGCATATATAGCATGAAATGTAATGTATAACAATGTACTAAGTACGCACACAATGGGCATACATAGCATGTAATGTAAGGCAATGTACTAAGTACGCACACAATGGGCATACATAGCATGTAATGTAAAGCAATGTACTAAGTACGCACATAATGGGCATACATAGCATGTAATGTATTGTAAAGTGATGTGCTAAGTATGCACACAATGGACATACATAGCATAAACACAATGAAATCATGTACTATATATGTACTATCGAACATAGCAAGTATATGATGTGAAAACCGGAAAGCATGAAAGTAACAAGTAGGCACATGTGTTTCACCCCAAAACGGTTTGGAAAACAGTAAAAGAGGGGTTCAATGTACTCACACTGACACCTCGAAAGCATTTAAAAGATGGGGTTCTATGTACTCACCTGAGATTGCTTTGAAGTTCTTGTATAATAACCAGATAATGCTAGAGATCACGGAATATCAAACGGCACCTAATAGGTAGCTACATTAATATACCAGACCAAAATCGGAAGGATCGGATAGTATGCGGGTTCGTAAACCAAACGAGTATGGAGACTCGTGTAATATGGTCTAACAAAGCTACATACTAAAATGAAACCTAACCTAAGTGCTTGTGACCCATTACGACCCGTTTAGGTAGCTTATGCTACCTCACGCGTCGTTCGCGTAGAACGCGTCTGGAACGCCTAACATCGTGACCACAAGGTATAACCTCGGAAGGTTATAGCTATGGTCACCTAATGTGTTTGGTCGGATCCTAATGATCGGCCAAATGGGCCGGGTTCGAAAGTATAAGCGATGGTTTAGATCGCTTACCTTACGACCCTATATAAGCACTAAACTAAAAGTGACGAGCTAAGCATGTTAGAACATGCTTAACTAAGTTTAGAAAACAGGTTTGGCATCAAAACAAACGGCTTTGATGCTCACGAGTAGTTTGGTTACAAAATACACAAGAATGCGCATTTTGGCCGAAACTACGACTCGTCACTACGGACTATAACCATCGTGATCACGCTCACGTTATGAAGTTCTAATGAACTTCGTGTTGACCATAGGCTGGTCAATGCAGAAAGTCAACAAAACGTTGACTTTCAGACTCGAAAAGCGAATAAAAGAACGAAAGAATACTTACGGAGGGTCCCCGAATGCTAATCTAGATCAAAGAGCTCAGGTATGAAGCAATGGCATCAACTTAGAGCATTTTGATCAGATTTGTGTGGGTTTTACACCAAAGGGGGGGTATTTATAGGAAAAGTAGAGCCGTTAGGATCGTTTCTTGAATATCGTGCCACGATCCAAGCCGTACACTTGTCACAAAATTGTGGTGGCTTAATGTGACCCTTGGCTCCTGATTTGGTGAAAGGGCATTGCCCTTTGGGTTGTTTGAAAAGCCAAGTTATGCAAGAAAGACAAAATTTTGTTACTGAAGTGGCCATGCGGCCCGCATCAGGATTGGACAAAACTCAGGCGGGCCGCCTGGGCCTGTCTGATCTGCATATACTTTCAAAAATGGCAGTTTTGGTCCCTGTTGCGTGTTTAAGCCATTTCCGACACTTCTAAGGCCCGTAAAGCCAACTTTAAGGCCCTAAAATGATGCCTAAACATTGTGGACATGAAACATGCTTGAAAATATGTCGGATGTTGGTCCGTTTGGCCGTACGATTGCGATGTTCAGTTAATTACGACGGAATGCGCATAAGCGCGAAAAACGATCCAAATTGCACGACGAATGGATTTTTCTCATGCCAAACACTAAGGCATAATATAAGGATGCTTACATAAATTTTTGGATGTCCAGATGTATTCAGCACGTAAGTTATGCGCGAAAGTGCAAACTTGTGCACTTTTTGACACTTTTAGTCCCTGAATGATCCAAAAGTTTATTTTAGCATACCAAACCCCTCAAAGCCTATTTCTAAGCTATGTAAAGGATATTTATGGTATGTTTAACTTATGGACATGTTCCGGAATGTTCGTTAAAGTTCAAATTGGCATAGTTTCGCAGTTTTGTCAAGTTTAGTCCATGTAAGCGAATTAACTTGTTTTTGCCATACCAAAGCCTTCAAAACTTATTTCTAAGTCATGTAAAGGTTATTTAAGGTATGTTGAGTATATGTTGATGTTCCGTAGTATTTGTCGCATTAAACTGAGTACGTTTATGCACCAGTTTGCGTATAATTCTCCAGAAAGCGTAGTAGAGTTTGAAATTGAACAAGAATTGATATGTGCAAAAGATACACATATTTATACCAGATCCCAAGTATGAAATACAATATTTCATCGGCTTGGTATTTGTTTGATGGTCGCGGTGACACAGGTGTCACAGTCTCCCCTACTTTAGGAAATTTCGTCCCGAAATTTATTCGTAGGAGTCTATTTGTGACTCTGCCAAATAACCATCAGCGATATGCAAGGCAGTACCCTGTCATTTCCTTAACGGTCATTCTCCAGAAATGAAAATGAACAGACCGAGTGATTTTCCTCAACGAGTATTCTTCAGAAATGGAAATGACGGAATAAGCAAACGGATGTTCATTTCCTTAACGGTCAATCTTCATAAACGAAAAATGAACAGACGGAGTCATTTTTAATGGTTGCTTCATCAGAAATGGAAATGAAGGATTACACAACGGATGTTCATTTCCTCAACGGATAATTCTTCAGAAACGAAAATGATCTAATCGGAGTCATCTTCAACGGTTGCTTCCTCAGAGTTGGAAATGAAGGATTACACAACGGATGTTCATTTCCTCAACGGCTAATTCCTCAGAAACGAAAATGATCTAATCGGAGTCATCTTCAACAGTTGCTTCCTCAGAGTTGGAAATGAAGGATTACACAATGGATATTCATTTCCCCAACGGATAAATCGTCATAAATGAAAATGAACTAACGGAGTCATTTTCAACGGTTGCTTCATTAGAGTTGGAAATGAAGGATTACACAACGGATATTCATTTCCCCAACGGATAAATCGTCAGAAACGAAAATGAACTAACGGAGTCATTTTCAACGGTTGCTTCATCAGAGTTGGAAATGAAGGATTATACAGCGGATATTCATTTCCCCAACGGATAAATCGTCAGAAACGAAAATGAACTAACGGAGTCATTTTCAACGGTTGCTTCATCAGAGTTGGAAATGAAGGATTACACAACGGGTATTCATTTCCCCAACGGATAAATCGTCAGAAACAAAAATGAACTAACGGAGTCATTTTCAACGGTTGCTTCATCAGAGTTGGAAATGAAGGATTACACAACGGATATTCATTTCCCCAACGGATAAATCGTTAGAAACGAAAATGAACTAACGGAGTCACTTTCAACGGTTGCTTCATCAGAGTTGGAAATGAAGGATTACACAACGGATATTCATTTCCTCAACGGGTAAATCTTCAGAAACGAAAATGAACTAACGGAGTCATTTTCAACGGTTGCTTCCTCAGAGTTGGAAATGAAGGATTACACAACGGATATTCATTTCCTCAACGGGTAAATCTTCAGAAACGAAAATGAACTAACGGAGTCATTTTCAACGGTTGCTTCATCAGAGTTGGAAATGAAGGATTACACAACGGATATTCATTTCCCCAATGGATAAATCGTCAGAAACGAAAATGAACTAACGGATTCATTCTCAACGGTTGCTTCATCAGAGTTGGAAATGAAGGATTTCACAACGGATATTCATTTCCCCAATGGATAAATCGTCAGAAACGAAAATGAACTAACGGAGTAATTTTCAACGGTTGCTTCATCAGAGTTGGAAATGAAGGATTACACAACGGATATTCATTTCCCCAACGGATATTCATTTCCCCAACGGATAAATTGTCAGAAACGAAAATAAGCTAACGGAGTCATTTTCAACGGTTGCTTCATCAGAGTTGGAAATGAATAGGGTTAACTCTAGACACATGACAGAACTTGCTGTGGTTTCTGTGCACTAAATTCCATAATTATGTATGCATCCATAATTACGTAATCCCTTACACAGTCCGCATAGTTTGTTTTGTAATGTTTTGGGGAAGGATATCAAACTTGTGATGAGGGTGACTAGACTTCCATCGGGTCCTTTTTTATTAGATCGACAGGGGATCTTCTTAGTTAGGCCACCAAGGAGTCCTTTCAGCTATATCATCACATGATATCCCTAACCAGATTTTTGGATCAATCTGTTTAACTAGACCACTCAAGGGGTCTAATTATGAAGTAGTACTTTATAATCCGAGGGACTTAACTATAACATAGAAGTCCATTAAGGATTTTAAGTAATACCTTTGGGTATCCTACTATGAATCTTTGTACAAGGATATGTAAGATTCTACGAAGATTTGGATAACATAATTTGGATCACACAACAACACATAAGGGAACACATAAGCACAAGGTCACATAATTGTTTAACTTGATTATAATTTGTTATTAACTTGATATTGATTGAATACGGATATGGAAACCAATCGACGGGTCTCAATGTTCACTGGAATCTATCTGAGAAGATAGAAAGATCTCCCAAAATTCGATTTTTGATTACAAGGAATCATCATATTCGAATTAAGGTATACAACAATTAAGGACTTACGGGAAACCCTTAGGTACCCTATTAAGGATTTATAGTGGTACTTTGGGTATTCGTCATGTGTTGTAACTTGCGCCTTGTATTTCGTTTTCCTTAGAAGAAACGGGCACTTAGGAATTTCGTGGAAGACGCAAGAGATCATAGAATGGGGGAATTTTGGGGGTAGTTTGTTCTTCAAGGAATACGGTTTCTTGATTGTCGGTATTGTAAGGGATATGTCGTTTGTACATGCAACCACAGAAATACATTGTAATGTAAATAAAAGATTTATTTATAAACAACGATAACAACTGTTTCTTGGACCTTGACAACAAAAGAAAATAATACATAAGACGTGATTATTTCTAAACGATGTTGTCTTCTAGTCAGTCAGATACTTATCCCTGTGCTGGATTTGCATTAGCAAGCCTTGGGCAATTTCTTCGGAAATGACCCATCTCGCCACAGTTGAAACAAGAGCCTGGTAGAAAACGACCTTGAGTAGGATTGTTGCCAGCTTGATTTGGCGTAGCTGCAGCTGGGCAGACTCTTGCTGTGTGGCCTATAAGCCCACAAGTTTGGCATTTGCGGCACTGTACGTTGGCGTGATGATGGAGGCTACATTGGTTGCACAAGGGTGCTGTTCCATTGTATGGTTTTCTAGCAGGGGGTTGAGCTGGTTGGTTGGGGACGGCTTGACCATTGTGAGCGACCACGGCGAAGTTCTGAGAAGCCTTCCGCTTCTTTGACTTCTTAGGGGATTCAGTCTGTTCATCCATGGTCTTTGATTCCCCGATTGGGTTCGATTCCCCGACCGGTTTCTTGTCACCTTTTCGGAAAAGTTTACCTTTCCTGATCTTTGATTCAGTCAAGGTTGCAGATAGCTCAATGGCCTGTCTAACTGAAGTAGGGTTGCTACCAGTCACAATGTCTTGTATTGAGTCAGGGAGGCCATCAATGTACTTTTCGATTGCCTTATCCAAAGGTGTAACCATATCCGGGCATAACAAACTTAACTCCTCATAATGGTCCGTGTAGGCTCGATGCTCACCGCTAACTTGCTTAAGATCGTCGAACTCCGTTTCCAAGGCCCTGATCTCGTGACGAGGACAGAATTCCTTCATCATCAGAGCTCAAAGCTCTTGCCATGTTTGAGCCAGTGCCACATCGGCACCCCTATCTCTCATCACACCATTCCACCATGTCAAAGCTCGTTTCTCAAAGACGCTAGATGCGAATTCTACCTTTCGCTCTTTTGGACATTGAACATGTCTGAAGGTGTTCTCTAAACTCTCGAACCATTGTAGCAGTGCAGTCGCTCCTTGAGACCCAGAAAACTTTGATGGCTTAGCCGAGTTGAACATCTTGAAGTTGCAGTGGGCATTATTGTTGTTGTAGGCTTGGTTCCATTGAGCAAAGAGGTTTGGGAATTGAGCAGCCATTTGTTGCGCAATGATCTCTGCCAGTTCGGCAGTCGCTATCTGGTTTTCGCGTCGAGGAGGCATTCTAAAAGAGGAACAAGAAAGAAAACAAATGAAATGGCATTGGGTAAGAATAGGATGTTACAATTACCAGCCATAATCATGGTTGAGGGTCATTTGTTTGAATCCACGAAGCAAACAAACAACACCAAGGCTGAATCAAAGCAACTAGATCCTCATAGTGTATCGCGAAGACATGCTTGCCTATAAGTGGACACTCACCCCAAGAGTTCCCAGGTAAGAGTGACTGGTCCGATTATGTGGATTTGTACGAACACTCTAGCCTTAGACAGAAAACCTAGGGTACAGGCATTCACTCTTCCAGTTTGCACGTGTTCACACTATTTGGGACCCAAAACTTTGACGAGAGTTTTGAAAGTTCGAAGGGGTTCAAAACCTTATAACAGAGGGTTCAAAACCTTATAACAGAGGGTTCAAAACCTAGTAATCAATCATCCTAGAACGAATGATTAGTTTTCAAAGCGGTTTTGAAATTTATGTTCTTGTTGTGGTCGTCGCCTAAGGATAGGCGACGGTATTGTTTTATGACTAAACGCAAGTAAACTCGCGTTAGGTTCCTAGGAAGGTTATAGACTAGGTCAAAGTATTACTAATAACCTAATTCCCTATAACCATTGGCTCTGATACCAACTTTTCTGTCACACCCCGACCACGTAGAACATACAGAACGTGGCGGAAACGTCGGGGAGTGTTGTAATAGAATTTATTGTTTCAAATCCATGGCAAATGAAGTTTCGTTTTATTAATCAAACATGAAAGTTTACATTGTCTAAACAAAAATCAAAGTGTGCATAACATAAATTAACTAGTTCTTGTCTCGTTTTAAGTCACTAAGGCACAGGTCCGCCTAAGTATGTCTTGATAAGTCCTATGCATCATCTCCTGAAAACACATGTGAAAATAGGTACATCAGCATAAAAATGCCTGTGAGATACATTGGTTTTGTGAAAACGGAATTCATGACCTATGTTTGAGAAAATGTTTAGTCATGAACCTTGTAATTTGCTTTGTCTTGTAAATCATTTGAAAAACGATAAGATCAGATGATATGTATAAATGAGAGAACAATGTATGGTTAAATGGATAACCATGTAAAATGTGTTTGTATAAGATAAGTCGTTTGTAAAACAATGTCTCGTGAAAAGTGTGTTATTTGTATAAAATGTCATATGTCTCAAATTGAAATGATTCAAATAACACCGTGATATGTAATACCATACAAACACTTATATATAGGAAGTACCAGCGGCGTATCCACCATGCTTGTATCATATTACACACGCCTCGTTACTTAATCACTTACTCAAACCAAACCATCAAGATGAAATGTTTAACAATTGTGGAAATGTTTATGTATAGTCAAATGTCTATTGTCAAATGTAAATCATGTCAACGGATACAACTGGTTCACACGGTTCAACGGTTACAGACGGTTCATGTAATCAAAGGGGTAAGACGGTTCACATAGTCAAATGGTTACAACGGTTCAAAATGTAGCATCATGTGTTCATATGCTGGATGAGCATATGCAACAACAAAAATACAATGTAAAACCATGTACTAAGTATGCACAAAAAGGGGCATATATAGCATGAAATGTAATGTATAACAATGTACTAAGTACGCACACAATGGGCATACATAGCATGTAATGTAAGGCAATGTACTAAGTACGCACACAATGGGCATACATAGCATGTAATGTAAAGCAATGTACTAAGTACGCACACAATGGGCATACATAGCATGTAATGTATTGTAAAATGATGTGCTAAGTATGCACACAATGGACATACATAGCATAAACACAATGAAATCATGTACTATGTATGTACTATCGAACATAGCAAGTATATGATGTGAAAACCGGAAAGCATGAAAGTAACAAGTAGGCACATGTGTTTCACCCCAAAACGGTTTGGAAAACAGTAAAAGAGGGGTTCAATGTACTCACATTGACACCTCGAAAGCATTTAAAAGATGGGGTTCTATGTACTCACCTGAGATTGCTTTGAAGTTCTTGTATAATAACCAGATAATGCTAGAGATCACAGAATATCAAACGGCACCTAATAGGTAGCCACATTAATATACCGGACCAAAATCGGAAGGATCGGATAGTATGCGGGTTCGTAAACCAAACGAGTATGGAGACTCATGTAATATGGTCTAACAAAGCCTACATAATAAAATGAAACCTAACCTAAGTGCTTGCGACCCATTACGACCCGTTTAGGTAGCTTATGCTACCTCACGCGTCGTTCGCGTAGAACGCGTCTGGAACGCCTAACATCGTGACCACAAGGTATAACCTCGGAAGGTTATAGCTATGGTCACCTAATGTGTTTGGTCGGATCCTAATGATCGGCCAAATGGGCCGGGTTCGAAAGTATAAGCGATGGTTTAGATCGCTTACCTTACGACCCTATATAAGCACTAAACTAAAAGTGACGAGCTAAGCATATTAGAACATGCTTAACTAAGTTTAGAAAACAGGTTTGGCATCAAAACAAACGGCTTTGATGCTCACGAGTAGTTTGGTTACAAAATACACAAGAATGCGCATTTTGGCCGAAACTACGACTCGTCACTGAGCCTAGATAACGTGGTAATCAGTAGGTATAGTCACTACGGACTATAACCATCGTGATCATGCTCACGTTATGAAGTTCTAATGAACTTCGTGTTGACCATAGGCTGGTCAATGCAGAAAGTCAACAAAACGTTGACTTTTGGACTCGAAAAGTGAATAAAAGAACGAAAGAATACTTACGGAGGGTCCCCGAATGCTAATCTAGATCAAAAAGCTCAGGTATGAAGCAATGGCATCAACTTAGATCATTTTGATCAGATTTGTGTGGGTTTTACACCAAAGGGGGGTATTTATAGGAAAAGTAGAGCCGTTAGGATCGTTTCTTGAATATCGTGCCACGATCCAAGCCGTACACTTGTCACAAAGTTGTGGTGGCTTAATGTGACCCTTGGCTCCTGATTTGGTGAAAGGGCATTGCCCTTTGGGTTGTTTGAAAGGACAAGTTGTGCAAGAAAGACAATATTCTGTTACTGAAGGGGCCATGCGGCCCGCATCAGGATTGGACAAAACTCAGGCGGGCCGCCTGGGCCTGTCTGATCTGCATATACTTTCAAAAATGGCAGTTTTGGTCCCTGTTGCGTGTTTAAGCCATTTCCGACACTTCTAAGGCCCGTAAAGCCAACTTTAAGGCCCTAAAATGATGCCTAAACATTGTGGACATGAAACATGCTCGAAAATATGTTAGATGTTGGTTCGTTTGGCCGTACGATTGCGATGTTCGGTTAATTACGACAGAATGCGCATAAGCGCGAAAAACGATCCAAATTGCGCGACGAATGGATTTTTCTCATGCCAAACACTAAGGCATAATATAAGGATGCTTACATAAATTTTTGGATGTCCATATGTATTCAGAACGTAAGTTATGCGCGAAAGTGCAAACTTGTGCACTTTTTGACACTTTTAGTCCCTGAATGATCCAAAAGTTTGTTTTAGCATACCAAACCCCTCAAAGCCTATTTCTAAGCTATGTAAAGGATATTTATGGTATGTTTAACTTATGGACATGTTCCGGAATGTTCGTTACAGTTCAAATTGGCATAGTTTCGCAGTTTTGTCAAGTTTAGTCCCTGTAAGCGAATTAACTTGTTTTTGCCATACCAAAGCCTTCAAAACTTATTTCTAAGTCATGTAAAGGTTATTTAAGGTATGTTGAGTATATGTTGATGTTCCGGAATATTTGTCGCATTAAACTGAGTACGTTTATGCACCAGTTTGCATATAATTCTCCAGAAAGCGTAGTAGAGTTTGAAATTGAACAAGAATTGATATGTGCAAAAGATACACATATTTATACCAGATCCCAAGTATGAAATACAATATTTCATCGGCTTGGTATTTGTTTGATGGTCGCGGTGACACGGGTGTCACATGATCTGTGGCAAGCCATGCACAAATCCTTTGGCTCACGTCTAGGCATAAGCACAGCATATCATCCGCAGACGGAGGGGCAGACTTAACGCATCACTCAAACTCTTGAAGATATGCTTCGAGCATGTGTACTCGACTTTAGTAACGGCTGGGAGCGGCATCTACCTTAGTGGAGTTTTCGTATATCAAAAGTTACCCCACCAGCAACCAGACTGCTCCGTTCGAGGCATTGGGTGCGGACGGAAGTGCCGATCACCTCTTTGTTGGGCAGAAGTTGGAAACAGCCAAATCACTGACCCAGAACTCGTCGTAGACACAACAGAGAAGATTGCTCAGATACGACAAGCGCAGCTCGTGACCGTCAGAAAAGCTACGCTGATAAGCACTGGAAACCACTCGAGTTCCAGGTTGGGGATCGAGTACTACTTAAAGTCTCACCTTGGAAGGGTGTAGTTCGTTTTGGTAAACGAGGCAAACTCAACCCGCGATATGTTGGACCTTTCGAAATCACGGAGAGAATTGGCAAGGCGGCCTACAGATTGAATCTACCCGAAGAACTCAGTGGAGTTCACAACGCATTCCATGTGTCGAATCGGAATAAGTGTCTGTCAGATGAAACCCTCATAGTTCCTTTCAACGAGCTCGCCAATGACAATCAGTTACGATTTGTCGAAGAACCAATGGAAATCTTGGACCGGGAGGTCAAGGTTCTCAAGCGCACCAGAATACCTTTCGTTCGAGTTCGTTGGAACACCCATCGTGGCCTAGAGTTCACCTGGGAATGAGAATACCAAATGAAACACAAGTATCCCCAGTTGTTCGAGAAAAGTGCAACCACTACTGAGGCTGAAGCTACTACGGAATTTCGGGATGAAATTCCAAACCAACGGGGGGATGATGTGACACCCCAGGAAAACCACGCAACTTAACTAGCTTCCTCAGTGACTACGTGCTAAATTTCAGGACGGAATTTCTTTCAAGATGGGGATGATGTGACAACCTGAGTTTTCAAGGTCTTTCCTAGACTCGTTATCTGTTTAACAATTATGTCTGCATAACTTGTTGCCTTGTAATTATGCATGTTGTTTTATATTGAGATATTGTGTTAGTATTTATATGATTAATGTGTTGCTCTATTGTTTGGTTATTAAATGAAAGTTCATAAACTATTTAAGTGCATTTACTATTCGACGAAACCTACTCGACGAAACCTGGAGTTTCGTCGCTATCCTATGCTCGACGAAACATGATGTTTCGTCATCAACCTTATACGACGAAACCTTAGGGCTTCGTGGGAGTAAGTTTCGCTACAATGGGCTTCGACCTAGGATAGGCCCAGTCATACTTAGTTAAGTTACATTTGGTTATATTACATGAATCATAACTTTCAAACCCTAGTTCCCTTCTATTTCTCCTTCTTGATTGCTCGACAACAGTAGGCATACCCCCACCCCCTTCGAAGCATCATTCTACTTGATCAAGATTGTCGTTAGTGAATTCTTATTCATGTTGAATCTCGCCCGTTTGATCTTGTTTGTATGTGAATTTTATATAAATGCTATATAACGATGAGGTTATGTGATTGGCTTGTGAAATTAAATGTTGTTTTAGGAGGTTCATGGCTGATTAATATGCATGTGACTTGTCTCGATAGTGCAGCCATATTAGATAAAGATTACTTCAAGAATTGGCGGCCATTTTGTTCTTGTCTTGCATGTGCATTTAAGATTTGATATGATGACTGCTAGTGCTCTCGTAAACAGGGATTAGGCTTTGATAATCGGTGACTTGCTTTTGATTTGGTCGGATATAAATGCGAATGATGTAATCAAACAGTAGGGTTTGCAGGCGGTATTAGTGTCGACGAAACCTAGAGGGGTTTCGCCATAGGGGACTCGACGAAACGTAAACGAGTTTCATCGTGCATGGCTTTGACGAAACGTGGGTGTTTCGTCGCGTATGGGCTGTTAAGTTGTTGTTCGTTAAGTATGCTCGTAATACGAATTGTTATGTGGCTCAAATGAATGTTGTGCATTAGATAATGATGCTCAAGATGAGTTATGATAAATAGTGATGTAACAATGTACTTGATGGGGTGCCCGTGAATTCGATTAATAGTGATGTTAGTGGTTAGTTCATGATTAATGAATATGTATGAATTAGAATGTATATTAGGTGGTCACTTGATGAACTACCCATTTGTTATGAAAACACTCATGTTGATTAGTCTGAGCCAAATATTGTTTGTTGTTTGTTGCTTAATGTAATTCGAGGAAAATGGTAAGGGTGACGAGGGTAGCAGTCGGCTATGTATGTTGGGCCTTAGGAATTATCGTGTCTATGGGCCACGAATGATAAACGGAGCCGCCCACTGGCTGAATGTTCGTTATTAGTTGCTACGTGACTAACTGGAACTTGGTATGTGTAGTGCAACTTTGTATGTGTGGAACCTAGTACGTAAATATACTTTAATAACGGAGATTCGTAACACAATTAAGTGATATACCATGCCTATTGTTAAGCATATACTGTTTGTGATATTGTGATGACGTATGTTGCCAATTGCATTTTATGGACAACTGATACAACATGTATGTTAGTATGTGCGTTATTTATACATTGGACTATGTGGTATGTGAATAGGGAATATGTGAATTAATCATGCGTGAAACATCTAGAGTTTGTGCACTCGAAACTGACTGTTACTGGTAACCATGTTAGGACGTTGTGACAAACTGTTAAACAAGTAACTGGTCTTACCGAGCAAACCAAGGTGAGTTCACACTTTCCACAAGGCATGGGATTCCCAAGGGTTGGGAATGGGTAAAGGATTGAAACTGAAACTGCGTGATCTCCTGGTTTGAAACACGTACACACCCTCTTTATTGAAGGGTGACAACATGTGATAAGTATTTAATCGGAACTTGCGTAATCTCCTGATTTGGAGATTACGTACACACCCTCTGTTTTGAAGGGTGACAACATGGATGCTAGACCAAAACTCTGTATCATGAAGTCCCTCATTTTATATCGACTTAATCGCCGGGCCAATGGCGAGGGGGTCATTAATTAGATAGCGCTATTTAGGTTTGACAAGCCTCACACCGTGCCGCAAAGGACGGGCGTGAACTAATGGATCTAGGCACTAGTCAATGATGATAGACATTGTCGTCAGGGCACCAACTTACTTTAGTCAGTGGTCGATATGGTAACGGTCTAGTGGTTCACATGGGGAAGCCCCCACGGATTATGGATATGGTTTGGGAAAGAAGGAATTGGTTAATCGTATTTTCAACTATGGGGTAACCCCCACGGCAAGTAAGCCAGCTAAAGAAAAACTATGTTTTGAAACAACATAAAGCGAACACCCAACTGTGAACTTGCTCAACTTTGTTGTTGATTCGTTGTTACATGCCTTGCAGGCCTTTAGGTGCAAATCATTGGAACCTGCTGTCTGGGAGGCTGGAGTGGTCATGGGTCGAGATACATGGAATCGCAATACAAGACTAATGGTTTTTACATGTGGTTTTTAAACACTTAACTAATGAATTATGCTTCCGCTTTATACTGCGAATTATTTCTAACGTGTAACACTTAATGTTAAATCAATGAAAGTTTTATTTAAATATACCTATGAGTTCAATGTGATTGGTGGCTAGATCCTGGTCAGTCACGCCTCCTGCGGTGATACTCCGCTGGTGGATTTTGGGGGTGTGACATAGGCCATTGCTTCTGCAAAATCAGAAGACCAGGTATAATACCCCAGATATCAAACAGTATAAAGACCTAGTATCTTAGAATCTGGCAATCTCTCAAACAAGATTTCGGGGGTTACCCATATATCCGAGAGATGTTCCCCACGAGATAAGTAAAGTATTTGATATTTAGGGTTATATCTCGAAAACAATCTACTAAGCGTGTAAAAACCTACTGGCATATCATCAGTGAGACCGTTTATCACATTAAAACATTCCATTTCTTTAGCGTACTGTGATTATCTACTGATGTACTATCATTTCCTCTTTTTACACAAAAACTCAATTTTTGAATTTTATCATGTTTTTGGCTTTTTCAAATTTTCTAATGTTTTTGGATTTTCTGAAAATTTCTTACTCCCCCTAAAATGCAAATTCATTTTTTTAAAAAAAATTTGACAAACCGATGTAGACAGCTTTGTCTCGACATCCATTTTCTGCTTCTCATGCACTGATTTGTAGAAAATATAACGTACCCCCATGAATTACAACACATTGATATTTTACAGTTTGAAAACTATTTTTCAATCTTGTGAAATTAATCATGTTTGTTCAGCCGTGAGGGTTTCGGCGTATTTACTTAACAAATTTTTGAAATTTAGAATTTTTGACAAATTTAAAAACAAACATATTTTTTTTTTAAATTTTTGACAAAATAAAAACATATTTTTGGTTTATAAATTTTCAATTTTTAGGGTTTTTGAAATATTGTTTATTTATGTACAGAAATCAAACAAACTCCCAGTTTCAACCAACACAGGGTTCAGCAGCCTCCTCTTCCCGTGCCAGGCTGCTCCTATTTCCATTTTCACAATCTTTAGTTTTCTTGAGCACCTGCACATTCAACTATTCAGTCACTTGAACAATGTAGCCCAGGTCTGTTTGACCTTAGGCATTTCAACACAATATGCTTCATTCAACTTCAGAAAATCTTTGTCATTATGTACAAAGACTTTTTCAATTTTAGCATCATCTACCGAAGTCATTTGTTTCTTAACACTCCATGTTTGACCTTTAGGAGTGCCTCGTTTGTAAAAATATGAATCTTTTTGAATATTTTGATTCTGAACAACATTTGGTTTCCAAAACTGTTGGGGTTTTGTTGCATCGACAGTTGTTTTCCAACTTTGTGTTGTTCTTGATCTGGGTGCATGAGAACTCTAGGTCTGTCTAGAATCGAACCTATTCGGGTTTGATTTCCAAGTTTGATTCAAAGCAAACTTGTTTGTGTTGTACCTCCAAGTTTGGTTTGAATCAAATCTGGTTGACCTTTGTTTCACATCCTCATAATTTTGTTTTTCAACATCATCAGCCTTCTTTGTCGTTTCAACATCAACAGGTTTCAGATTTGGACACTTACGTGCAAGATGTCCAGTTTGATCACATTTGAAACATGTTCTCTTGGACACATCTTTGACCTATTGTTGTTGCTTTTTCTGAGCATAGAACTCTTCATTAGACTGTCGTCTAAATTGGAGTTCTTTCTCTTCCTCTGAACTTGTTCCGTGAACAAAGTTCATTTTTGCCTGGTAATTTGGCGTTTCATTTTTCTTCCAATTCTGTTTCTTTTTATAACCCAATCCGGCCTTCATGTTTTTCTTTTTGTAACCAGGTTTGTTATAAAAGGTTTTGTGACCATTTCCAGCAACTTTGCAGTCTCAGACTTTTCAATCTCAACCATTTTAAAAACTTTGTCAATCTTTTCTGAAATCACATTCTGAATAGGGAATACAACATCTAAGAATAATTTATCCGATCCAATCATGGAATAAACCAATCCTTTTGAATCATCATTCAAATTTTTCTCAGATTTTTAGTTTTTCAGATATTCTTCATGAAAACTTCCTTCATTTTCATCCTGTGATTCAGATTTACCTGTATCAACCGACTCTTCTTTCAACACACTTTCAACGACCTTACCTACCACCTCTGAATCACTAGAATCATCAGATTTAGAATAGGTTACATCAATGTTATCTGGCAATTGATCTACCATGTTGAAAGATTTTTCGACCTTTTCATCATCATAAAATGCAAACTTTTCCGGGGAAGGAACTTGATGATACTCATAACCAATGCCCTTTTTGTTTTTCTCGGAATCATCATCACCCGGTTTTATGTTGAAAATTCTTTCAAGCACATATGATGACGCATGATAACTTTTTAGCTTGTTGTTATCCTGTTCTAAATCAGCAATCTGACGCTTTAGCTTAACAACATCTTCAATGTAAGAGTTTACAACTTGTTGCTTTATTTCATAATGTCGCTTAAGCATATCAGTTGTTTCAGAACAGTATTTCAATCTCGATTGAACAAGTTTCATTTGACCTTTCACATCTTCATATGACTTTTTAGTAATGTGATAAGCCAATTTTATTGAATCATATTCCTTTTTCATTTCTTGACACGCATTTTCTTTGTGTGAACATTCTTCTGTCATTTTCGAAACCTTTTCTTTTAAAATCTCATTTTCTTTTTCTAAGTTCTTGCATTTTTGAGAAATCTTTTCGTCATTATCTTTCAAAACTTTTTCATTTTCTAACATTTCTTTGCATTTATTTTTGAAAACTTCTTCGATTTTATTGAATTCAAGATCTCTTGTTCTGAATTTTTCATCTTTTTCAGTACAAGCACTGCATGGTTCCATGCATTTCTTGCACTGTTCAACAGTTTCATTTAAGACTTCAGAATCGGATTCTACCTAAGTGATTGGCACCTCGGTGTTTGCTTCCGTCTGCTTCTAATCAGCTTCACTCTTCTTCTCATCACCAACATTAACACCAACATCAGCATTCAACCTCTCTATCTTCACTTCTTCTTTTTCTTCTTTCTTCTTCATCTCATCAAATTGTTATTCTTCAGTAGCAGCTTCTTTCACAACTTCTTCATTCACAACAACTGTTTCTTCAACTTTCTCTTCCTTCACTTCTTCAGCCACCTTCTTCAACTTTTCTACCATACACTCAACATTTTTCTTCATTCTTGCTTCATCCCTCTTCCTCAAACTTGATGTCATGGCATCTCTTATGATTTTATCCAGCCTTTTCACATATGTTTTATCTTTTTCAACATTTGAATAGTATTCGCCGGAATGAGGAATTACTAAAAGAACATCATCATGAACTATGTCCCTCCTGTGAACAACAGGTTCACCATCTCTGTTGACATAACACTCTCGCTTCTTGTCCCATCTTTTACTGCTGACAGCATCTTCATACTCTTCTTGCATTTTATCCATTCTGTATCCAACTATACTTCTTTCTCTGGGTGTTTTCTCATTCAAAATCTCTTCTCTGGTTTTCTCCTTTATTTCAGCAACAAAAACATAATGTTTGCTTTTTGATATCGTTCTGCCATGAGCTGTGAATCGATCATCAACACGATCTTCTTCTGGAAGAATCTCACTCCAATCATACCCTTCATCATCATGGATTACTGCACATGCTCTTGACTTCTCTTTGGGATTATTTTCGATCATTTTCGACTCTTCTTTGCTACGGTGGTAAATCGCCTTTTGGTAATAATCATCATTGAAAGGATTTGCATTTCCATCAACTGCAGAATTATTGCATTCTCTCTTAAAATGACCTTTTTGCTTACATTTGAAGCAAGTCACTTTGGATTTATCAAATCCCAGCTTTGTTGATGGACCACCAATTGACTGTTTCCCAGTAATCTCCATATACCTTTGAGCTCTTCTGATGCAGCTCGCTAAACACCAGCGGATATCGATAAGTTCCATCTCTTCCAGATCAATCTGGTCGTAGTCTTCTTTGGTCAATTCAGAATTTCCAATTTTGCCAGCTACTAGACCTTCATACGATTCCAGAACAGATGCAAGGAAACTCATTTGCTGCTTAGCAGAGTTGATGCTCATAGCTGGAGAATTCTTCAATTTGAGAGCAATGTTGCACAGTATCTCCTCTGATTCATCAGGATTTGTTTTTGAAGAAGATGAATGATATCCCAGATTGTAGCTTGATGAGCTTGTCTGAGGTTCTTTTGTCTTCTAACCACTAAATGCTGTCTTTGGTGAATCACCAGCTTTCATCGAGGGTATGTTACCTTTGTAATAAAGACCAACATTCTAATGATGTGAAGAACTGCTTATCTTGCTTTGCTTTTGAAGCTCCAGTTCATGACTTTCAATTTTTTCTATCAAAACATCAAGAGAAATTGTATCATATAGCACATCATTTTTTAGAATAAACACAAATGTTTGCCACTGATCAGCTCGTGGTAACGCTTCTATGATTTTATCAATTATTTCCTCTCGTGTTTTAACTATACCAAACCTATCAAGTTCAATTTTCAAATGACAAAATCTTTCTATCATTTGTCGAACTGATTCACCTTTCAAGCTATCAAACAAATCAAATTCTTTCTTTAATAACGCAATTTTATTTTTCTTGATTTGTTTACCCCCCCCCCCCAGCTTTAACCCGTAAAGCTTCCCAAACAGATTTTGATGACCCATCATGGTTAAGCAATGCAAAAATGTCATCTCTAATTGATGATTGGATTAAAGTAATCATTCTCTGTTCAGATGAGAAATTTCTTTTGTTCTCAGCATTTAAGCTCTTTAGAGGGATTTCTTCGTTTTTGTCATTGACTGGTCTGTCATAACCAAACTCCAAGCAAAACCAACTTTCATGAGCGTAAGCTTTTGCCCAGTTAATGAACCGCTCCTTCCACCAGGTATAGTCTTCAATACTTTCAAGCGTTGGTGGTTTTGAATGGGTTCCGTATAAGTTATCATGTTTAATGTTTTCATTGATTGCTTTTGTAATGGATTTCGGTGTGACAGTTGAGGTTTCAGAAGACTAGGACGTAAACGCTTTGTAAAACGTGTTGTAAAACTCTTCAGCCATGATGCTAACTCCTCGAATCTCAGCACCTTTTAATCACCTGAATCAAACAAATAAACAAAATCAGTTTAAACACTTATCAATTAACTGAATCGGACGGGTACTCTGAACGAGTTGTTGTTCGATCAACGACGCAATAAGCCAAAATGCTTATGTTGGTCGAACGGTTAGCTTGTTGACACTTTGACCTCTACAATGAACTTTGAACTTCAATTATTATCTCACATGCAAACTGACAAAAATCAAATCAATCAACATCTTGAATCACATGTATTCTGACATAATTGTTGTCTATTTTTATTGTTTCACAACTTTGAATTATTATATATTTTGAACTATAATTCTCATTGGACCGAATAGAAAATGGGCAGCAACTTTTTAAAACAAATCACATGGTGTCTGATACTTTTCTTGGGCCGATAACCACAAGGAATCTATTGGGCCGAGAATTGATTAATGGACAATCAATAGAATCAATTCGTTCACATGGGCTGACAAACTTTCATTCACGTGAACTGCTGAAACATGTTGACAGGCTCTTTCAAACGAACTGACGTATTTCACCTCCTTGTGTGAACTGAACACACAAACTCAAACGAATTGACACAATCCGTACGACCTGGAACCTATTTCATGCGAATTGGAGTCTTTTCAAACGAATTGGACAACTCTCAAACGAATTGGAGTACTTTGTGCAATCCGTGTGAAATGGAATCTAATTTCACACGACCTGAGTCATTTGGTGCGAAGTGGAAGCCCAATTCGTGTGAACTGAATCAACTATGTTCAATACGTACGAAATGGAACACTTTTGAGGTCAACTCGTGTGAATTGGATGATCACTTGATCACTTCATGCGAACTGGGGGTTTTATTTACGCGATTTCGGACCAAAAATCTTAGATTTCTCCTAAATGGCTTTGAATTAAGATTTGAAACTTTTTAGGGTTATAGATCAGGTATTTTCGCACATCATATCCAAAAATCAGCTAATTTGGACCATAAAAACCCGTTCAATTTTCAAAAATTCAGTGTAAAACATGAAGAATATGAAAAAGATGAAGAAATAGATCAAATCTGATGCAATTTTGGATCTGAAATCGATGAAATCTCGAGCGAAATTGTGTGTTTGATCCATACAATCGAGCTCCTGCTCTGATACCACTTGTTAGGACCTGTTTTGACTCCGAAACGATTGCGAACCGAACGTGTGACGTGCGGAATCCATACATGAACATGACCGAACACACGAGACGTAATATAATCAGTGATTCTATTGAAACGTATGAAATCGTACAAGAACCTGAATCACGATGTCACTTTCTCTCTCTAGACTTTCTCTCTCTAGCTCTAGATCTCCAAATCTTCAAATGAGCAAAAGTCTCTAAAACTAACCCTAAGGGTTCTATTTATAGGCCAAGGGGAATTAATGAGACTTCTCATTAATTACAGAAATGCCACCTTGCCTTTTGCTACATATTACAATATAAAGATTTGTTTTCTTCTGTTTCTGCTACGGACTCGTGTTGACGAAGGCGATAGACATTACTGCACCAACAACATTGGTCAAGAAGAAGAAAGGCACACTTCCTTTCACTAGCGAAGCATTACATCTTGGATGAATCAGACCTGTACAAGGCTGGAGCAGATCAGATCATTCGGAAGTGTATTGAAGATGAAGAGATTCCACCTGTTCTTTCTGTGGTGCATGAGTCTGCATGTGGATGACACTTTAGTGGATAGAAGACACTACGCAAAGTGCTAGCATGTGGATTATTTTGGCCTATGTTGTTCAAGGATGCATTTAAATACACTAGAACTTGTTTGCGATGTCGATAGATGGGTAGCATTACAAAACGGGATGAGACACCCATGCAACCACTCCTAGTTCGTGTGGGGAATTGCCTTCATGGTCCCATTCCCAAATTCGTTCAGCAATCTCTACATTTTGGTGGCAGTGGACTATGTGTCTAAATGGGTTGAAGCCATTACCACCAAAACCAATGACCACAAGGTTGTTTGCAAGTTCGTTCAATCGAACATTTTTTTTCTAGAATTGGTGTTCCTCGTGTGAT
The DNA here is from genome assembly GCF_002127325.2 of Helianthus annuus. Lineage (NCBI taxonomy): Eukaryota > Viridiplantae > Streptophyta > Magnoliopsida > Asterales > Asteraceae > Helianthus > Helianthus annuus. Next base: position 88,050,132 of record NC_035441.2, read on the forward strand.
TATAAGTGATGGGGGATCTCATTTCAAAAGGTTTAACTTTGGATAGCTCCTTAAGAAGTATGGTGTAGATCATTGAATTCTCACTCTGTACCATCCTCAAACGAGTAGGCAAGTCAAAGTTTCTAATCGGCAAATTAAAGAAATTTTACAAAAAAACCATGCGAGCCGACCGCAAGGATCGGTCCACTAACCTGGATGATGGTTTGTGGGCGTATCGTATGCTTACAAAATGCCAATTGGGACTACACTGTATATGTTGGTCTATGGTAAAGGTTGTCACTTACCGGTAGAAATTGCACACCGTGCACTTTGGGCTGCTAAACAGGTTAACATTGACTATGATACTTCAGGTAAGGAGAGACAGCTGGCTTTAGGGGAGTTGGAGGAGAATGAAGCATATGATCGTGCAGCAGCGTATAACGACAAGATGAAAAAGGTTAATGATGCAAAGATCCGACCTAAAGTGTTTGAAGTTGGTCAGCTAGTTTGGTTATACAATTGAAGCTATTTCCTGGGAAGTTGAAGAGCAAATAGACAAGACCTTATCGTGTGACCAAAGTTGGAAAGCATGGAGATGTAGAGATTGAAGACTTTGATGATCATATTAGAAAGATGGTAAACGGTCACAAACTAAAGTCGTACTTGAATGCTCGAGAGATTAATGAACTACAGATGAATGTGGAGGTGTTGTATGTGAGCACCTTGCATGCAGAGACTAATTAAACTCACAGGTATGATATGGCTGAAGATCTAAAACTTAGTGCTCTTAGGAGGCAGCCAAAGGTTTGTTTTTGTTTTGTGTTTATTTTGCGTTTGTGTGAGTTTTTAGTCAAACCGTGCAAGTATTCAAGTATGGGGAAGTTTGATGGACGTTTTACTAAGTATTGGTTCGATTGAGGGCAATGCATAGTTTCTGGGGAGTAAAGTAAGTGAAATTTGTGTTATTTTGAGAGTTTGCAAGAAATTCTGACATTTTGTCGGTAGCACAGACACAAAAATGCAGTTTCATTTATGTTTCTTGCGTAATTTTGACCCGAAAACAACGTAGGAATATTCTGAAGGGTATAATAAGAAAATCAGGAAACTTTTACAAAAAGTTAGGTCGGTAAAAAATTAGAAACTTACTGGAAAATGGTAATTTTCACGCTACACGATGAGAATTTGGGCATGGTCGTGTGGCACGACAAGCCCGAGTCAACAAAATCACCCTGTCAAACTGAGCATCATCGCGCCACACAATGGGGTAAAATGCATGGTCGCGTGGCGCGACCGGGCGTCTTTTGCGAAAAAATAAAACCCCCAAAACGGGGTCTGCAGCTTTCTTCTTCTCCTTTCTTCTCTCAACCACCGACCCTAACCCTAATCTACACATCCGCCACCACCTCCACTGATTACACCACCGTATACTACCTCTACATCCGCCGTCAACCACCATCTACATCATCGCCGTTCACCATCTGCATCATCACCGTCATCACCATCGTGCACCCCCACCGCTGTCACTGCCGTTAAACCATCACCCATCATCTTGTCATCCCTTTGCATCCTCGTGCTTAAAATAAACCATAGTTCCGTGGATCAAGAAAAAAGGGTTCGAGTTTGGGTTGTTTATTTACTGAGTTCATATACAAGTTCTTCAAAGCGCAAGATGTTAGGTGAAGGTTCTTCGCAGGGTACGAAAAGGAAGAAATCAATCAAAAAAGCGAAGCATGTGGAGTATAGAAATCCAGAAATACGTCTAGAGCCGAATTCAATTGTGGTTCCCTTTGATAAGCGTGATCTACGTTAGCATACTTTATTGCGGTTTATGGTAGGGACCGACGAGTATGCGAGATGTGAAAAATTTGTGGAGATGGAACTTTTTCAACACAAAACAGTGAACTGGGGTATGATTGATAGAATGAATGCGAGGTCTAACATGGAAAGTTTGTTGGGTCCCCGGTGGTTAGAGGTGATGAGGTGTGCTGAGACACAATATTATGAGTTCACAGTGGAGTTTCATTCCACGTTTCAGTATACTTCGACATGGTTCATGCATCCATACATGTTTAGGTTTGTGTTGGGTAGGATGGAGTTCAGGATGAGTGTTTCTTAGTTTGTAGTGGTTATTGGGTTTTATACCACGGTTGAGGCAGGGTCACCGCATTTTAGGTAGTTAGTGAGGGGTAGTTCGATAAATAATAAGGAGTTGTATGTTTTGGATAATGATTTGATAGAGTTCTGGATGACGATTGTAGATTCAGCTTTGTCCAAGCGGGCAAGGGCATCCTCGATTCGTGATCCGTTTATTTGGTACATCCATAGGATCATAGCATGCACGGTGATGGCTAGGAAGGGATGAGAGGATAATGTGAGATGATTTGTTTTGCTTGTATTGCATCCTGAGCCATATTGAGGTAAATCTGTCTTCGTTTCTCTTGTCGCCACACGCTCGTGCGCGTAGAGGATGTGATTAGGCTAGGTTAGCCTTGGTGACTTTTGTCACTAGGATAGCGAGGAGTCAGGATATTACAGATATATATGAGGAGCATTTTATGACTCTAGGTCCTATTACAGTAGAGTTTGGGTTAGATGAGCTGCATAGAGCGCAGATGATATGTCCTACTGAGCCGCTTGGTCAAGCAGGACCACAGCAACCACCACCAGCAGGGATACCAACTATAGATGCGATGCAGGCTAGATTTCCGACTGCCTGTCAAAGGGTTAGGATGCAGTCGGAGAGACCGCGGTCGCAGTATCCATTGCTTCAGCCACGTTAGCCACGACCGATCCACTCATGTTGGAAACTGTTTATGATACGATGGTGGATGGTTTTGCTTTGTAGGCGAATGTTCTTAGATATATGATGGAGCAGCAGCACATTACTGTGCCTGGTTGGTTTTAGCAGCCACAAAAGGGCCATCCAGGTGGTGGTGAGGAGCAGATGGAGGACATTCCTAGTGGAGAGTCCGGAGATGAGGAGGATGAGTAGGAGATAGTTGTAGCAGCCGCCGATGATTTTTGGGTTATTCTGTACTTTTTCCCTTTTATTTATTTATTTATTTTTTTTTGAAATTAGTGGTCTGTACTAAATTTGATACTAACATATTTGGGAAATTGTATGGGTAAACCGGTTGGGCTTATTTGATATATTATGGTTATTATGATATGTGTTTGATATTGCTGGAATATGATTAATTGGTACATGTAGGCGTTTAGAATTTGTTCGGAGGATCGTGTTCGAGAGAAGACATGGAACGAGACATATGTAGATCAGCAAAGAAAATGACGGGAGTCTGTTCCATTTTCGTATATTTTTTCTTTATTCTTTTTGTTTTAGTCGTCATTAGTTTCTCGCTTCATTGAGTATAATGAAGGAATTAAGTGTGGGGAGGGGAACTAGTGTCGTGTGAGTCTATTTTCTGTTGTAAAAAAACAAAAAAAAAATTGAAATATTAAAAATCCATAAAAATTGAAAAATGTCCCATAAAGAGTTTCCAAATAAAAATGGAAGATGATAGGTATAATTAGTTCTTCGGATTTTCGATTATTATATATATTAGATAACGAAACGTTTGAGCACGCGTCTAATTTAGGATATGTGGGTAGGCCCGACCGGTTAACAGGTTCCGTAGGATCAATACAATATACTTAAATATTAGGAGTTTTGTGGGTTCTCGCCTTAGAAGTTATAGCAAAACCGAAATTGTAGAGAGTATAAGGGGTATCGTTATAAATAAAAGGCTTATAAGTATTCTGGTTAAATGGCACATTTGTTTCTTTTTATGAAAATAAATCCGAAACAAGGTGGCGCCAAAAAAAATCCATCTATCCATTAAATTGAGCTAGTTGTGTATTGGTGAAGCCTATGGTATTGCCATCAGGATGGTGACTTGGGTGGTACATATCCTCTAGGTGGAGTTAAGAAAAAAAATGATTAATGTGTGAAGCTTATGGCATTAACCATTGGGATAGTGACTCAGGTGGGGTATGTCCGCTAAGCTGATCAAAAGCAAAAGCATACTAAAGCTCATAACCATCATCCATTATCCAAAATAAATTTAATCAGAAATACATAAGAGTTTTTTATATAAGACGCTAGATATTTATCCTTTAACCCCGTAAGCTCGAAGCGGGATTAGGTAGCCTTGTGGTCTTTTGAGTGTGGGATCCATAGATGAATAATTCACATAAACTTAATGAATTGTGAATAAGGGCTTGGAAACCTGTGGTTAGGTTTAAGTGGATCATGTACCTGCAATCTTAGTTAATGTGTATTTCGATTTGTTTACAATTTAACTGCATATATTGAAACCGATGCTTCTGGTTATGATTCCATTGTAGATAATTTTTTCGGGACGAAAAAAGATAAGTGTGGGGATGTGATGTGCGTGTGCATACATGTTGTATTTTGTATAGTTTTGTGTCGGTTTTAAGCACTTAAATGTGTTAAATTAGATTAATATGTTATGCTTATCTAGTGTTTGGTTTTTCAAGTTTAACGGAGCCTAAAAGAGGTGAAAAGAATATCCAAGGCGAAAAACGGGCTAAACGGTACCTGGAAGTGGAAGAAAATCATTGTGCTGGAAACCATGTCTCTTCGCACCACGCGACGGGGAGGAAAGGCATGGTCGCGTGCCGCGACCATGCTCGGTCAACAAAAAGTCAAATAAGTGATATTCGCACCACGCGACAGGGTAATTTGCGTGGTCACGTGGCGCGACAATGTGAGTCGGTTAAAACTTGTTTAAATACATCCCAAATTGCATGGAAACCCTACTTTTTGCTATTTTGTCGTTTTGGACGATTTGGGAGCAGCGTTTAGGTGATTTTATCATCTCTCTTTCATCACATTTCTTCATGTCTTATATTACTTTATCGATTCTCGAATCTGTGATAACGAGTATGTGCGGCTAAACGCTTGTGGCTTCCGCCCGGATGATTGATTGCCTTGTTTTGCACTAGACTTTGTATTCCGATTCTTATTAACTGGTAATTTAACTACTTGTGTTGATTTTGTGAAACATTTATTATATTTCAATTGTTTATCGTTTACCAATGGTATTGGCGATTTCCTTCATCGTTAGCGGGTTGGTAAATTGGTGGGTAATTGTTATAATCAAACGGGTTATTAGGTTGGTATAGTGAATCTTAAAAACTATCCATAATAATTAATCAAGATCATTATTTCCAAGGTCATGTCTATGTGGTGTTATGAATCGGTAAACGGGTTTTTGTGCTAAAACGGGTAATCAGGATTCCGGGTGGAGGTTACTTTTTCTCACTTGATAACAACTTTCTTAACTAATTTTTGTTTCTTTAAAACAAACAAACAAAACCCCAACTAGGTTCATAGTAGTAATTAATTAAAAGCTAAATACTGATCACAAATTCCCTGTGGACACGATACCCTAGTTACGCTATTTACTTAGTTTAATTAGGTTTTTGCATGACCCTAACGACAGTTATCAACATTAAAAGATATTGATACACTTTTAACATCGGTAAAACCAAAAAAACTAATACTGGTACAAGTTTCGATATTCGATGCTGGTGTTGATGTTGTTTGGTTGGAATTGGTTTGGTTCGTCACAATATTTAAATCTAGACATAGATAAAAATAAGCAAAACGTAACGACGTATTTAATATAAAACATATTATTTTGTAAGTTTTAAACGGAAAACAAAATATAATAAAAAAGTATTTCTAATAATACAATGTTATAACAATAGTATAATATAAGTAAAATAGTTGGGCGCGAACTAAGCTCCACCAGTGCTTGTAATCAGGGTTGTAAAAATCGCGATTAGACGGCGATTAATCGCTAGTCGGCCAGTAACTGAGTAATTTTTCGTTAGTCAGTCCATTAATCGCTAGTCGGGCCTAGTTGGACTTAGTCGGCCAGCCAAAAATCGGCGATTTCGGCCAAATTCCGGCAAAAAACCTGTATATTCCGGCCGAAACCGCTAAATTCCGGCCAATTTCAAACCAAACCATGTGAATTCTAACAATTAATCTTGTATACTTAAAAAATGAGTTGAATAAAAGTTAAAACCTAGCTACTTAAAATATTTACCGATAAAAATGTGTATATCTATACATAAAACTGAAAATTACATATAAAAACCCGATCCGATTAATCCCGATTAATCACGAGTAATCCCGAGTAGTCGCTAGTCTCCACCTCACCGGCCGACTAGCGAGTTCTCCAACCTTGCTTATTAGGAGAAATTATCTAGTTTCACCGATCGGGATACGCTGTTTTTATGTTACCTTTCAATAAAACTTGTCTTGTATTTTATAAAGGTTACATAAATATATAACCTTTCAATAAATATTTTATAAAGGTTACATAACTATATAAAACTTTCAATAAAACTTGTCTTGTAGTTTATAAAAGTTACGTAAATATATAAGAGTAGACATGTGGAACATGAAAAATGAGAGATGAATACCTTGTTCATGGAAAACACGAAAAAAATTGAGTAAACGGTACACATGATTAATTACATGATTATTTTTCATTTACCTGAGTAAAAACGATCTAGATTCTTATTTATAAAAAAATCAACTAGAATCCCTCTAATATTATTTTTTTTTAACGGCAAACCCACTTTATATATGCATATAAAGAGCCAGCAAGAGGCTGAGAAACAACATACAAACAAAAGGAAAAAGAAACAAAACAATCACAAAAAAGGATCTAGATTCTTATTTATAAAAAAAAAAAAAATCAACTAGACTCCCTCTAATATTATTAAAATAATTTTATGCACGGAATCTTGTCACGGTATATGATTTTCACGAATTATTAAAATACTAAATTTCATGCACGGAATCTTGTCACGGTATATGAAACTCCCTGTTTTCACGAATCATGATACGTTGTTTTATTTTTTTTTAACGATAGATCAACTTGATTTCAGCTTACTCGACCTTGTTTAAACCCTTCATCCTAAGTTGGAATCCCTTCCAGAGGTGTTCTCCCATATTTATATAATTTTGCACTTAGTAGGGATCGAACCTGAGATCTCTCCAGGAGAAAACCACTTAGTGGAAAACCCCTTGACTAACTGGGCTATACCATATTGGCATGATACGTTGTTTTATGTTACATTTGATTAAAAACTTCACTTATATAATAAAAAAATTTAAGATAATATATAGAAAAAGGTTAATGATCTCTAAATCAAGTTGTGGAAAGCTTACATTTTTCTTGTAGATGCAGGTTTAACTCGCATTTAATGTAGAGTAAGACACTGGTGAACAATAATAGCAAGTCTAAGAAAACATTGGTTCGATCCAAAAAAAAATTATAGAAAAGGACGTCTTGAACTTGAAAATTAAAGTTGGATACCTTGTTCACGGCAAAGACTAAAAAGATTGAGAAACTTCCAACGAAACATTTGATACTTGAGAGGGCTTCTAGAATGCCTCAATTAGCCGTCTCCAAATCAGAGTTGCTCAGAGCCTCTCATTCTTACGTGGCTTTTAATAAATTCCATATGGCCTAGAAAGTCAAAGCAGCACACCACAAGTAATTTTGACCATATCATACTTATCCAAATTCGAAAAAAAATAATAAAGATACCTAATTTCTATTGACTTGTAAATTTGGTTTTAAAGATAGAGTAAAATAAAATGGTCCATGATGAGTTTAGGTTATTTTTATCACCTTCAATATAAAAATAATTTTTTTTTATCTGAATTCTTAAGTTTTCATTTTCATTCAAACAGTAAATTCAGTTAAAATTCATCGTTAACTTTTATGGACGATTTTGACAATTCTCAAATCCTAGGGATAATTTTGGCACTTTTCATGTATTCTTTTGTTTTTTTAATTATACAAATTATTTTTTTAAAATAAAATAAATAAAATTATAAATAAGATATATACAAATGCACACATTTATATAATTACACACTTATTTTTTTTTTAAATTAATTCTTACCTTTATATAAAAATAATAATATATTAATGATGTTTGGTACAACAGGAAAGACGGGTGGTACTAATGTTTGATATTACGAGAGGAGATAAGGTACGAATGTCGAAATAGACGGGGTGGTTGTGGTCGAAATAGACGGGGTGGAGAAGAGAGAAGAATAGAAGAGGAAGAGTGTGTATGGTGTGTGTATACAATGACGGTGCTTGAACGAAAAGTTAGTGAGGGCTGGACTCTCAAAATCGAAATCGATGGGGGTCGGACTCTTAAAAAAATCTAATATTTTACACTAAAAAATTTGAGAAAGTGCCAAAATCGTCCTTAAGGTTTTAGAATTGTGAAAATCGTCCATAAAAGTTAATGACCATTTGAATAAAACTAGATAAAAAAATTATATTTGAATTGTAGTGGGAAAAATAACATAAACTCAAAGATTGGGCCGATCTAAATGGACCCTATATGTTTCCTAATTAACACGACTAATGAAATTTACCTTGAAAAGATTACTTTACTTCTTTTTCATATATATAACTCTACTTTTTTCACGTATATTGCAATTCTTAAACGCAACAATTAAACGATGAATTTCATAAGTCCTTTTTCCTTTTCATTATTATAAAATATCTTAATGACTTGACCCTAGTTTAAGAAAGGAGGGTTGTTTCTTTATGAGTCGTAAGAGTGATCTTTTGTTTATGAGATATGAGAACTTGTTAATTCATGAGTCGTAATAGTATTTCTTTTGTTTCTTCCTCTTCTCCTAATTTAAGTGTTTTTTATTAGCACTTGGATGCAATGATTTGAAAATTGAAAGGGTAATTAAACCGTATGCGCTACCAACTCAGAAGTTGTTTGAACAATCTCAATTATTAAATGACGCTGAGCAAGATTTAAAAATAAAAATAAAAAACTAAAGAAAAATAAAAGTATAAAATTAAACTAACTTAAATTAAATATATGTAATTTGTTGCTTCTTGAAATTCTATTATGTATGTTATGTATACAAATAAATTTATTTTTCAAGTAAACTTATGTTGTGATGTAGTAAAGAATGAAGAATCATTGAATAAACGATAATTATTGTAGAGATAGCGTTCATCATTCACATTAAGAAAATGCGAAGCAAGAGTAGATATAGAATATTGATGCTTGTTTCCTGACACGATTCTCTTAAAACGGATTTTGTTTCTCCACAGAGAACGTGTATATCTCCCAAGGTACAACAATGAAAGCCAATTGTATCGTTAGAGTAGACTACCGAGCATGAAACTCACAATGGATAAAGACGTTCGTTTTAGTCTTCTTGAGAATATTCAAAGTCTCTTAAGAAGTTGTGCATTTTCTAGCCTCTTGCAACTAAGGTGAGAACTTAGTTGGAAACAACTAGGAATTCCACACCATTAAACTTGGGCGTCAAGTTGTATCATCTTTATACAATTAAATGAGTTAAGTGATTTTGTTTCAACTCAAGTGTTAAAAGTTTTTAACACATAGTTGACTAGGTTTGTGTTTCAAGACATCAGTTGCAACTACTAAGTGAGAACCACTCGCTCAGACGCAACGAAGTAGTGGGAATATAGAGTAGTCGCAAGTGCTACCCGAGCAATGGCAACTTAGCTTAATTGAAAATGATCTATCAATGGTGAGCCGTGCCCAGCAATGCGACCGTCTGACTAGCCGTAACTCAACAACAACACCAACTTCACATTGACCCCCCATTAGTGGGAAGCGTCCATATTGGCATAAGCAACAATTGTGTAGCAATGGCAACTCGAGACCGCACCCACGAGTAGGAAGTTACCGTTGATTGAGCCCACAATCGTTCACCACTGATCAACGGCTATTAAGCCAAGCCACAAACATAGCAACTCAGTGGTATTTTGAACCAATTTTCAAAAAATAGAAAGGCGGCTCGTAGCGATGCGGAGTGTCAAGTAAGCCATCAAAATGCCACATTGCTTCCATCACCCATGCCATGCATGCACGTGTGTGTGAAATCCCATAATTGATCTTGTTCTAAGTCGTAAATCTTCACGAACACTGAATTCTACGTTTTAGTTATAATAAAGTGTCGAATCCATTACCATAACTTGTAATTGTGCACATAAAACGTAAATAAACATTCTGATGTGTTCAAGTTTTCAAATAGACATAGTTTCGCCTAGAAAGTACAATCACAGAGACATACGGTCTGGTTAGCTCCAAAATACATGAATAACATATCACAACACATGACATACCTTATATAGGATATGACACATATATACCAAATGCATGACACATTCGCTAGTACCACTACCTACGCATGGATTAGGTGGCGTATGACTCATACGTGACATGTGACTCCAACATGAGTCATGTGTGGTTTACAAAACTCAACAAAACATAAACACTTAAACTGAAACTCTATCCTAAAATATAGACTCGTGACACTTTCAAGACACAAGACTAAGTTATAGACATTATCTACTAACAGACTCCTCTTAGATTTAGTTGTCCTATTTGTTTTGCGACCTTTTGCCTTTCGAACATACTTCTTCTTGATTCTTTTTTCAAAACTTTCCTTAACCTTCTTCTTTGACTTCTCTTCTTTCTTCTCCAACTTTATCCAATTTGTCTTCCAATCGCTTCCATCGTGTATCCCATACGTGAAGCATATTCTCACAATTTTCTGAAACTCTAGTGCTTGTTCTCTATCCCGAATATCACAAACGATGGGATTGAAGAACAATACTTCAATATATTTTTCAGATATATTCACTATCCACATTTGATCGTAGGATTTGAATAGTCCTCCACTTCTTTTCTTCACATAGTACCAATACTGCCTCACTAGTCCTTTCATTGTAATACCACCACTTAAAATTCTCACAGACATCCTGTTCCATCCCTTGGAATCGTATTTTATTCAAAGTTCTTGGAGGTTTGTAAATAATTGTATCTATTGGTAAACCTCTGTCATCCTTCTCTGTTTCTGAACAGATTCTTTTCGGGAATTGTTGAGGGAAATTCTTCCATCTTGTTCAGACTTCGTAGCTTTATTGTTTGATGAACTATTATATATATCCATTCCCTTCAATATTAATTAGCCTTCTTCAGTTCTTCTTAACAAGTCCCTTTTATCATGATGATGTAGTGTCTTTATATCATTTATGAACCTAAAAGACTGTACCCCATGTTCCTTTCTAACTTCAACACATCTAAGCTTTGGAAAACAATTCCAGCTGAACACATCACCTTTGTACACCTTCTTATATTGTGTAAAGAACTTCAGCTACCTAGGAGGAATACGGTTGTGTTTGATAGAATTCTTGAACAATTGATCATGTTTGTTTATTATCTCTTCTTCAGAAGGCTTAGCTGAATTCTATTTGTCTTTAACTTTCCTGCTCAAGAATTCTTTAGTCTCTTTTTCTTTAAGATTGTCACACCCTGCAAAATCAGAGTTGGGCGTAACAACTGGTATCTTCATTGCACAATGGAAGTATAATGCTATGACTTCTAAAAAGTTATACGCCCGCTAAGGTACTCGATCCCTTAAGGGTTCTCCTATTCCAACCGTGCCATAGTTAGAATATGAAACCTGAGAAAGAACATTCTAAAAAGTCAACATAAGTTGGCGAGTTCATAATTTGTTTGAAAAGACTTGGAATAAATCTTTTTGATAAGCGGCTTAAATAATGTTGAGAAAACATAATAAACATTTTCCTCGGTATGTTATTTGAAAACTTTGTACTTGTAAAACTTGTATAATCGTCATTGTCCATGTAAGACACGACAACATGCCCGCATGAGCCTGTAACCAACCTCGAGCTAGTGCGTGTGTCGCCATATCGTGTACCCAGGATGATAGACTAGTAGTCGGCTATAGTTCCGAAATGTAGCGAGGACTTCACTGTAGGACAACCTAGTCCAACCGTTTGTATGTAGGACAACCCAGTCCCATCGTTTGTGTGTAGGACAATCCAGTCCCTAATTGTAACTAGGACAATCCCGTCACTAGTCTTGTAACTCATGCATGTTTCGTAAAACACGTATGTTTTGTAAAACCGGTGTATTTTGGCATAAAGCTTTCGTAAACCATTTGTGTTAGTTGGAACTCTTTTGTAACATGGTTTAGAAATATGCAATATTCTTTCATCGAACTCTTGTATGTTTTTTTCAAAACTTGCATGTCTCCCCACCTCCCACCCCCCGAAAACATTTATAAAAATGTAAAACTGTAAAAAGTTGGGGTTATGAACTCATCTTGATATACTTGTGCAAGAAAAACTGACTTGAATTGTAGGATCGTTCGACTGGCCCAAATAAGTCGTTCAGAGGAGTTATACTCTATTTCAGGTGCGGAAAACAAGAAACAAAGGTAGAAACAACTTAATCTTCACTTAAATCACTGATTTGATTAATCTGACAGCGATTACATTCAATCCTCACACCGGCAGCACTTCGGCATGGAATACAAGGGACTCGATACTGATTTCGCTCTAAAGTGTCCTATATATAGTCTTCTGATTTCGCCCGAAACGACATCGTGTCAGTTGGAGCGGAATCAGACACTTGTGATTCCGCCCGAAATCAGTCAAATGACATTAGGAGCGGAATTAGACCTAGGAGCGAAATCAGACTTTTCAACACTCTAAGCATGTTGTTTTCTCGTAAAACGTGCCCTGATATATACAATGTAATCTAAGACTCGATACAAGACGAAGTCGACAGATGCATGCACCAACAGACTCCCCCTCAGATGTTGACGAGTCGTAAGTGTCGAGTCTTCTCAAACTTCAGCCTTGATCAGTCTCTGGGCTTCACTCTCTCTTCTCATAGTCAGATTGTCTTCAGACTCCCCCTTGCAATATGCTGGCATTCCTCTAGTTCTTCAGCACCATCTGCTTCAGGATCGTTGTCTGGCTTTCACAGGTACATGATCGTTATCCTGGCTCAAGCTTTGTCCACAGAATTGAAACCTGGCACATTCTCTATCTACAGAGTCCTCAGGTATCTGAATCTGACTCTCAAAAGCTTCTCAGAATCAAATGACCTGGCTTTTCAGAAGATTGTTCCAAGATCGAAACTTGGCTCTTGTTCTGCTCAGGATCAATAACTCAGCTCAAAATTAACCTGCATAAACTCTACCTCAAAGTAAGTTTTACAAACTTAACAATTTAGAGTATATGTACCAACAATGACTCTCCCTCAGACCAAACAAAGATTTTTGATGAACCAATTGAAAAATTATATTTTGTAAACATTTAATTTCAAAGTACACACTCCCCCTCAAATTTTGCTCATCATGTTTAGCACTCGGAATTTTGAAAATCAGCTTTTCAACATCAGTTGTCAAAAATCTTTTTGAATTTTCAAAAGTTTATGCTAAAACACACCGAAAATCTTTTTGGATTTTGAAATGCAAAGAAAATAAAGACATCAATTGTAGAAATAAAGAAATGCAGAAATTAAATATTTACAAACAATATTTTTGTGAGTTTGTGTAAGAGGATCATATCAGTTTATGAGACGAGTCACTAACACCGTTAAGCTTGATTACATGTTAAGCTCTAAACAATTCACCTAGATTGTCAGTATACTTGTCCACTTAAATTTTCACACAAAGTTCATCTGCTTCGAGATACGATATTAATGTCTTAATGATTTAAACTTATTTGTGTGTCCCACTACTTGAATATACTCCCGTATCCAGATCCCAATATTCAGTCTTACAGGTGAGTATACCACAGATGATATCTGTTCAGGGGTTAATTGCGAGGGCCGTGAGAGCTCAGGTCGATACTTCCATATACGCAAAGAGATGACGGCTTCGACTTTTGGTGTGTCCCCTTTAGAGGATCTTTTGTTACAACAGCAATGACTATCAATTTTATTGTTTAATCAGTTTGCTGAGGGCGAGCTTATATTTCAAAGCATTTGCAGAAAGTATTATCCGGGGACTAGGTCAGTATTTCTATACAGCAGAAGTCCTGGGATAATACCCCAGATATCACTGAGCATAAAGACCTAGTATCTCAGAATAAGGGACCTTTCAAACAAGATTTCAGGGGTTACCTATATATCCAAGAAGTTGTTACCCACAAAATAAGCAATTTTGAATTTTTAAGTTTATATCTCGTCACAATCTACTAAATGTGTAAAAACCTACTGACATATCCGCAGTGAGATTGTTTATCACATTTCTACTTTCCAATTCTTTAGCATGTTGTGACAGTCCACTGATGTACTATCATTTCCCCTTTTTTCAGCAAAACTCTTTTTACATTTTATCATGTTTTTGTTGTCTTATCAATATTTTTCAAATCAAAAATGAGTTTTGTACTTTTTCAAATTTTCTAATGTTTTTGGATTTTCTGATTTTTCTACTCCCCCTAAAATGCAAACACATTTAAAAGGAATTTGAAAACTATCTAAACTCTTGACCCAAATACAGAAAATTGAAAGCAAACTATACAGAAAAAGTCACAACCGATATTAAATCGCATTAAATCGCCATCCATTTAGGCATAAACAATCAGAACTCCCCATTTCAACAAACTATTTTCTCATTTAGATTTCAAAACACTTAAGTTTGTGTTAATCAAAATGATTTTTCCGAAAAATAAGTTTGTTATATCCATTTGTAGGTTCACTTGTAAGTTAGGGGTATGGTTCATCATATTGTTCATCAATCACGTGCAGTAGATCAAGTACAAATTAATGTCCCTGATTTACCGTATGCATGAATGCACCCTCTGTACCAATTGTAAAAACAATCACCATTGACCAGTGTAGGAATAGAACATCTACACTTGATCATTTACCAACTGAAAGTATAAAATGTCGATTCCTGCTTCACACTTACCAACCTGGAAGCTCCGGCGTAGTCCTTTAACCTGTAAAATGTAAACTCATTCAAACTCTTTCAAACAATCTATTCAAAACTTAGAAAGATGCCGATTCCTGATCCACGATTACAAACTTGGGATCTCCGGCGTAGTCAGATGTTTCAAGGGAAAAGAATTTCCACCCAAGTCTGACCAACCTTGGGTGTTGTCATCTCTTTCAGTTCTTGTTCGATTGGGTTAAATGTTGCCTTTTTAGTTGCATAAAAATCTTTAACCCCTTTTGCTTTACCATCAAGCATTTTCCCAAAAATTATCTTAACATTCCCATTGAATGTTTTCTCGACATCAAACTCATTTTTATCAGAGTAAAACTCATCCGAGATCTCAACCTTACCAACTTTCTTTTTAATTTCTTCAAACTTCAGTGATGGAAATTCATCATCACTTTCTGAAAACTGTGGCTCCTCTGGCTTTGTGGAACCAGAATCATCGCCGACTTTCTCATCAACCTTTTTAACAACCCACACTTGGTTGTTCTTCGCATTCTTTTTGTAAATATTCTTTTTAGAACACTCACCAACCTCATAAGTTGAGTTTTCAAAAATTTTAAAGTTTTCGGTTGGTGGTTCAACATCAACAACTTTTTCTTTTAGTTTCTCAGAAACTTCCTGTTTTGTCTTGGCATTTTTCGGGCAGTTCCATGCAATGTGACCAACTTCGTTGCATTTGAAACAGGTTCGAGTCTCTCTTGGATGAAACACTCCAGTTCCATTCCTTTTTTTTTCAGCAAGAAACTCCTGGTTTGATTGTTTCCAAAACGGTTTCTTCTGTTCATCCTCAGCATTTCCACCTGAAACAAATTCTGTTTTTGTTTTAGAATTTTTGTCATTTTTAGAATTTTCCGGTGGAATAAAACCTAAACCTTTCTTTTTGTAGATACGATTTTGGTTTGGTTTCTTTTGAAAACCAGGACTAGAATTGTAACCCTTTTTCTTGTTTAAACATTGCTGAACTCTTGAAGTGTATTTTTTAGGTTTTTTAAAACTTTTAATTCTGGAATATTAATTTCTATTAGTTTGAAAGTGTTGTTAATCAATTCCGTTTTAACACTTATTATAGGAAACTCTTTGTTATAATATAATTTGTCAGAATCATTCAAAGTATAAACTACTTCGAATGTTTCATCATTCAAATTCGATTTGGATATCAGAAACTCTTTACTATAAGACTGTTTGACCGACGACTTTGGACCATTGACTGACGAACTTGACCCTCCAGATTCAGACTTTGACTAAGACTCCTCATCAATATCTAACACCTGATCGACCACCTTTTTTTATTAATTCAGACTCATGATCAGTGTCAGACGAGGTGAACGTGACGTCAATGTTTTCTGGTAATTCATCAGTTGTATCGGTTTTTAGCTTTATATTGACTGCTTTTTCAAGTTGCTCCTCGTTTGGTTTTCTAGGAGAATACCCTTCCCAGATCGGAGGCGGGCACTTGTTATAGCTAACAGTCGGTTTCTTACCAGTATCCTTCTTTTGTGGCTTGTCCTCTTGAAAAGCTTCCATGCCTGCAACAGTTGGATAAATTCGATCAATAAGATAATCAGAACTAGAATAACTTTGCAATAAGTGTCTGATTCTCTCATTCTCAATCTTCTCAGTTTCCAACTCTTGTTTCCACTTAGCACTTTCTTCGATGTAGAAGTTTATAGCTTTCTGCTTCGACATCATTACAGCATTCATCATTGTTAAAGCGTTCTCTCTTTCTGAGTTTGTCTTTTGAAGACCAGTTACTGTTCTGTTCAAGACATCATAAGATTCTTTCACATAATTGAGATTGAACAGTAATTGCTCTTTCTTCTTCTCATATTCAGCTATCATCTCATCTTTTGCTGCACATTCCTTGCAAGATTCCAAACACTTTGTGCAAGGCTTGGTGACTTCAACAATCTTTTCAACTTCAATGATCTTCTCAACTTCGACAACTTTCTCAGCTTCAGTCACCTTTTCTTCTTTTTCCACTTGCTCAGTTTCAACCATCTTCTCAGCAACACTTCCAGCATTCTCATTCTGAACAACATCTTCAAATTTCATTTGTTGTTGTTCTTTTGTAGCTCATTTCTCCTTCAGTTTTTCCAAGCGATCTGTAAAATAGAAATGAAAACTTTCAGGAGACAGATGGGATTTTGCAATGTTAATATGTTTTTCTTCCTCATCGTCACTACTGTCATCTGGAGGTGACTGATCAAACTCTACAGATTTTTCAGAACTATCATCCGATGAACCAGAATCAGATGGAGTTTTATCAAAAACAATTTCCTTTTCTGAACTAACATCACTTTGTACACTCTCATCTGAACTCTGTGAGCTTTCATCAGCACTTTCTGAGCTTTTATTAGAAACAACAGACTCTTCCTCCACATTCTTCACAGTCTCACCAATAGACTTCATCCATGTGGCAAACATATCTGTTTCTCTAACAATCTTAGCAATGAACGCTTTAAATTCCCCTTTTTTATCAACAAACATATCCCAGCTGAAGCCTTCAGGCAATCTTTCATCATCCTGATTGACTAAACAGACTTTGCTTTCTGATGATATGTAGTCGTTCCAGCTAAAATCTACCAAACATGCTCTCTTAGAATCCTCGATTCTTCTACCATGAGCCACCTGTGGTTCTTGTTGTTGTTGTTGACCAACTTGCTGATAAATGGCTTTCCGGTAGTAATCGTCTTTTCCGAATGGATTCTGAGCACCACTAGCTTCCCTGTTCTTGCACTCTCGCTTGAAATGACCTTTCTCCCTGCAACGAAAACAAGTAACTTTAGATTTATCAAAACCTAAAGTAGAAACATGAGCATCAAGAAAGTCATTTCTCCCAGTAATCATTTTGAACTTTTCTGCTCGTCTAAGAACACTTGCTAGACACCATTTGATATCCATTAGTTCCATCTCTTCAGCGTCTATCTGATCGTAATCCTCCTTTGTGAGCATAGGATTTCCGATCCGACCTGCAACTAGACCTTCATACGAGAGAAGCACAAAACCAAGTAATGCCATGTGATCTTTCGCGACTTCTTTCGAAAAACTTTGGCCGTCTGGAAGATTCAAAGCAATGTTGCACTGGATCACATAACCATTTCCAGTTTTCGTGCTTTGAGAATGAGAACTTTCTGATGAACTCTTGGGATTAACACTCGGATATGAAGAGAATCCACTACTTTTGTTTGAAGTCTGATCAACTTTTTCCGTTGAATCCCCAGCACTAAATGCAGTCTGTATTTTCGGACTTCTCTCAGCTTCCGGAACCGGAACACTACCTTTGTAATACATTTTTACATCCTGTTGACCACTTGGACAGTTCATCCTCGCGATCTTCTGTTGTTCCAAATCCTGACTTTCAATCTTCTCTATAAACTGAGAAATCGTTAACCCATCATAAACCCCGGTATTTTTCAAAATCATCAAGTAGGTTCTCCAATCTTTCTGCGGTAACGCATCAGCTAACTTGTCTACCCACTCTTCACGATCTTTTGTAATACTCAGCATTGACATGGATCGCACTAAGTGGCAGTATCGCTCAATCAGCTTCTTCGTATCTTCTCCCGGTAAACTACTGAACAAATCAAACTCTTTCTTGAGCAATGCCTTCTTGCTCTTAATCATGTTCTCACTACCCTCAAACTTAAAACATAGAGCATCCCAGATTGACTTTGAAGTTTTGTCGTGCTGTAATAATATGAAGATGTCTTCTTTGATAGCTTGCTGTAATAAACTAATCATCATTTTCTTAGCTTTGTACATATCTCGTTCTTTGTCACTGAACACCGATAGCTCTTTGATAACCTGCAAATCTGTACGAGGTAACACATTGTAACGCCCCGCTTTTTCGTAACTTTCTTTAACTAGAAAACATGTCTTGTATTTCTGTTTTTTTTTAGAATTTTGTTCCTTTTGTATTTCGTATTTCGTATTTCGTTTCAAACCATTGTAAATCCAAGACTTCGATCGTAATGAAGTTCTATATTTTTTTTATGCTTATACGTATCGCAATACTTGGGTTATATGTTACCAATCTCGAATACATACGTTTAACCGATACCCAACCTACTGGTACTCATAACTTATACGTGCTTGTTAACTATTAAATATGTGGTTAAATTCTGATATTAAAAATAATAATAATAATAATAATAATAATAATAATAATAATAATAATAATAATAATAGTTCAACTAATATAATAATAATAAGTGTATATTAACACTACATAATTTTAACACAACGTAGTATATTAACACTACACAATTTTACTACAATTATATACCTTTTTATGTTGAAAAAAAAAAAAAGAACAAGCTGCCATCGCAGCTTTTGAGATGACTTAAATTGAGTTGTCTTAATGACTTAACAAATTCTAAGTATATATCATAGTTGTTGTTTTAATTAAATAGCATCACAACTAATAGATATCAACTTATATTTGTCAAATACATAGAATAAAAAAAAAAGATTAAAGCTGGTGGACAGCTTGCGATCGGGACATTTAGCAGCCATAATGTTGTTCTTTTTGTATTTATTTTATTAGCTTACCACTCAACTAATCCTATTAAATGCCAACTAACCCAACCCTAATCCATCCCTTATAAATACCCAAGGCCTCCTAAGTCTTTTACACTTTAGAAACACCTTCACAACTCTCTCAATCACTCAAAAACGTTGCTGCAAATCAGAGTTCGGACAGATTCATCGAGCTTTACGAAAATGGGCATAACTTCTTCATTTCTCATCCGTTTTAGCTCATTCTTTTTCCAGAACGCTTGGCTTGACCTTATCTTCGATTCCATGTGTGTTTCTCAATGAATAAACCCCTGGAACTCCGGCAAATAGGCTTCAAAGTCAACTGTCCAAATTTGTTTTCATTAATCTTTATCAATACTTACTTAAACTTGAGTTTAACTCACTCAAACCTATGTCCTAATGCTTACAACCTATCTTATGGTTGGTTAGGCTTAAAAACAAGGTTGAGACATGTGAAATCAGAGGTGTAAATCTCATATACTTTCTATTTTGTTTGGGTTTTAACCCACAAGTAATGAACAAGCCTAATGCTTGATGTTTGTGTGATTATAGGACTAGCTTGGGCTATCCTACTTGTAAATCCACACATTACTTGATGTTTTCCTTAGATTAGTTGTAATTATTCATTATTTATTGTATGTTCATGACCCTCCTTGGTTGTTTTTACATCAAGTGTAGTGGTGAACACTTAGAGGTACCTAAATGGAAGCTTGTTCTTCCTACCTCCTACATGATTTCTATGATATTTAGAGGTACCTAAATGAAGATCTTAATCTTCTACCTCATGCTTGAAATATTGGACTTAATAATATGTATAAAATATATGTAATATATAAGCACATAATCCAAATAATCGAATCTTAGATGATGAACTAATGTTCATATGTCCAAGTACTAGATTATATCATCCTATAGTATGATAACTTGTTACGATTCTAATGGAACCTTGTTCCATGAAACCATATAAACTCCTTGGAGTACATAGTGTCAAGAACAAGTATCATATGTATTAGATGATTATTTTCACATGTTATTCTCATATGTTATTTTCATGTTGTTTTAAATTCCGAATCTCGAACTTTAACCCTTACACATTCAACCTTCTAACCTCATCAATTTCGTCACATTGGATAATCGGAAAGCATATGCAAATTTGTGAGTATACTCGTATTTCCCCCTTTTTACTTTTACCACTTTTGGGGTGTAACATGTTTACTTATCAAAAACTTACACATGAACATTTTGCTTAAACACATGAACATTCCTATGACATGCTTGTATACGTGATGGCTTGATACTTTAAACTTGGGTGATTCTTATGTGTTGAACTTATCATTAACTTCGTACGAGCCTAACCGTGACATATGTAGTGCTATAGGATTGACGACCCGCCCGTAGACTTGAGGTTATGTCATGAGCATGTTGCGTCTCTTTTGGTTTGATATGTTAGACACATGCCATATTTAAATGTTTATCTTAAATCACATGCTTGCTATGAGGAATTGTTTAAAACTTATCTTTTGTTATGTACGTACCAAACTTGTATACTCGCCTTTGCTTTTGCATTGAATTGTATTTTAAACATGTTACAGGTTGATGATGACGATGCTATGAAAAGAAGTAGCGTTGATGCCTAGATACACATATAGACGTTTAGGTTTAATATGTCGTATCAATTTTGCTTATTTTATCATCTATTTCTTTTGAAGTTGTTGTTACTTGAGTTTATGTAATGTTGACAATTGAAAGTTATGAAATGAAATGGGGATTATTTAAATACTTTTCACAATTATTAGCATTATGATGCCTCGAGCAATCTTCACACTTCGTCTCATCCCGATGTTTCCGCCATTGGTTGGGGTGTGACAGATTGGTATCAGAGCCATAACTATAGGGAATTAGGAAAAGTAGGAATGCTTTAACCTAGTCTATAGTTCTAGAGCCTTATGCGTATGTTTTACTTGAAACTACTTGCATGTTATCTTATTTGCTTTTATTTATTCTCTTTTGATCTTGTAAGCATATGTGTCACTTATGTGTTAACACTTAACATGCTATACTTATTTTTATTATGTGTTAATACTTGTTTCATCGTTTTATCCTTTATGTGTGTTCTTGACATACTTTTTATGCGTTAATATTCGTTTCATCATTTCACTTTTATTGTGATATTCTTGACATGTTATACTTGTTTGTTTAATCTTTAATATACACTTTTCCTCACGCGTTTTACTCGATTATTCTAAATCCGACAACACACATATTACACAAACGAGACGAGTTCACCAAAATAGGCGTGAAACCCATAATTTGGTGAACAACTCTCAATCCATCCACTTTCCTTTTCTCTTACACGAAATTCACCATCAAGTTAGGAGTGAAATCCTCACCTTGATGGAGAAATTCAAATTTCAAGTTCTAGTGGACCCTCGTCATAGTGTTGAAATTAAATTTTGACCCGACGAGTACCAACCACACTTAGGATACGAAATCGTCAAGATAGGGGTGAAACCCGCACCTTGTCGACTAGTTCCACTCCTTGATTTTTTTCATAAATCTCGCCAAGTCTCGAAATTTCGATTGATTTGGGACATGTTGTAACCGGAAGGGTAAATACCGTTAACCGACTTGTCGGCGAGAGTATTTTACTTATTAGGCCAAAGCATGCTCCTCAAATTCAAGAGACTTTTCGACCACTTTGGTTAGTCAAAGTTCCGTTTTGGAACCATCCAAATTTTGATCAAACATGCGTTTCTATTATTCATTTTATACGATACGATCTTTCAAATTTGAATTTACTTTTGATATTCTCTTTTACACACACAACATATTGAATCTTTTCCATACATTTATACATATGCATGATTTCATATAATTTAAATTCATATTCCTTGTAACGACAAGTGGAGACATATCATCGAGACAGGAGTGACTTCCTTACCTTGACGATTAACTCCACTCCCCTTTTCTTAAAAACGACCTCACCAACGAGTTAGGGGTGATTCCCTTACCTAGGTGATCGTTACCAAAACGTCTCTTCAAGATATCTTATTATGCAAACTCGATCATATTTTATACCTAAATTGTTTATCATTATTCAAAGTACCTACTTATACCGACTTCAAAATACATTGTTTTATCAAGCGTACTTCTTATTCTACAATCTATTTTCACTCAACTCATATACACGAGATTCTTAATCATGTCTTAAAACGTTTTATTACTCGAACCTCCAAACATTACGAAATGCTACCTATCAATTTAATCGGTCCAATGAAACTCTTGCCCACGAACTTCATATTCGATTTAATAACTAAAACACGTTCACATTATACCATCATACTTGGGACTTCTACTCTTAAATCAAATAAACCCCTCTCATATATACTTATAAGATCTTATGGATGTTATATGATCGTTTTACCAAAGACTCTTTTCAACATCAACAAATCATTTGTTAAATTTTAATCACCAACCCTTTTGCTTTCTAAGGATCGACGCGTTCACCTCCAAAATTTAAAATTTCTTGTTTTGGTGCAAATGAAGCGAACTCATTTTCGAAAACTTTTCCTACACCGCTTAATTCGCCATTCAAATTTCAAAAACACGTGGGCTAGAAGACCTCATGGGACTGACAATTTTTAACATACGTAAACTTTTGAAGCCAAAGTAGCATTCCCATTCATTACAAAATACATTATGCTTAACCAATGAGTACTTTATATCCTCTTACATATGCAAACTAGATTCTACCTTTCAAACCAAGCTCAATCTAATTTTGATTCGATAAACTCAATGTTTCGTTTAAACAACTATACATGCATATCATCATACACGTTTTAGTCGTTGCATCGCGACAATGTCAGTTATACCATTCGTATTTACATGCTCAACCTTTTGAGCACTTTTACATGTTTAACTTTATAACGTTTCAATTAATACTATATACGCAATCATTAGTATTCGTACTTCCACTCACACTCATATTCATAACATTACGTTTTATGCTTATACCTATACTTATACGTTTCATATTTTTACTTATATTCATACGTTTCATGCTTATACGTATACTCATACTACGTTTAATATCTATGTTCATACTTACGTGAATAATCATACCTTATGCTCGTACTTTCATTCATACGCGTGATTCATACATTCGTACCTATACGGGAGCGTAATCCGAGTGATTCCCTTGCGTGGGTCCCATACATACTTAAGCATGGACTTGCTTACATACTACATTCTTACACGTACGCATTCTTAATTTTTAAATTATGTATACCCTAATTCATACACGACTAGTACAAGCTATGCGGATCATGTGACGATCAATATAATCGCGGGTGCACACGGGATTATAGTGATAAGCGCATGAGAACCCTAGAGTGTACTACTGGGTATGGTAAGACACGGAATGTAACATGACACCGAATACGAAACGGACGTAATGTGGTCAAAACATGGTGGATACGCCGATGGTACTTCCTATATCTAAGTGTTTTCACCATGTTACCAAATTTTTGTAAAACGTGCCTTGAGAAATTCAGTGTTTTGCAGACCTTTTTGGACCTAATTCAAACTTTAAACAACTCACAAACGCATTATATCTGATTATCCACGACGAGACTTCATATTTAACACGCTACTTTCGTCTATCTAATACTTATATCATTCTTATACCTGCATTCGTTTATTAAGAATCAATCGTCCACTTCTATACTTCTAATATTCTCCATTATTTTTGTCTTTTGTACGAACCTCGTTGACAATCAAGTCTGTTAAACTGTCTTCCTATTCTTATTTCTTATATAGACGTACTTAGTAGACCGTTATCACCTTATTCAAAGTACTAGGCCTTGTCGTTCTCCAAAACTTCATACTTTTCAAAACGTTTCAAATTTTCCAAGTCTCAATTCTTAATAATCACCTTATTGCCAAAACTTTTTCAAGTCTCCCTCTTGAATAAATTTCGGGACGAAATTTCCTAAAGGAGGGGAGACTGTAAAGCCCCGCTTTTTCGTAACTTTCTTTAACTAGAAAACATGTCTTGTATTTCTGTTTTTTTTTAGAATTTTGTTCCTTTTGTATTTCGTATTTCCTTTCAAACCATTGTAAATCCAAGACTTCGATCGTAATGAAGTTCTATATTTTTTTTATGCTTATACGTATCGCAATACTTGGGTTATATGTTACCAATCTCGAATACATACGTTTAACCGATACCCAACCTACTGGTACTCATAACTTATACGTGCTTGTTAACTATTAAATATGTGGTTAAATTCTGATATTAAAAATAATAATAATAATAATAATAATAGTTCTACTAATATAATAATAATAATAATAAGTGTATATTAACACTACATAATTTTAACACAACGTAGTATATTAACACTACACAATTTTACTACAATTATATACCTTTTTATGTTGAAAAAAAAAGAACAAGCTGCCATCGCAGCTTTTGAGATGACTTAAATTGAGTTGTCTTAATTACTTAACAAATTCTAAGTATATATCATAGTTGTTGTTTTAATTAAATAGCATCACAACTAATAGATATCAACTTATATTTGTCAAATACATAGAATAAAAAAAAAAAAAAAAGGTTAAAGCTGGTGGACAGCTTGCGATTGGGATATGTAGCAGCCATAATGTTGTTCTTTTTGTATTTATTTTATTAGCTTACCACTCAACTAATCCTATTAAATGCCAACTAACCCAACCCTAATCCATCCCTTATAAATACCCAAGGCCTCCTAAGTCTTTTACACTTTAGAAACACCTTCACAACTCTCTCAATCACTCAAAAACGTTGCTGCAAATCAGAGTTCGGACAGATTCATCGAGCTTTACGAAAATGGGCATAACTTCTTCATTTCTCATCCGTTTTAGCTCATTCTTTTTCCAGAACGCTTGGCTTGACCTTATCTTCGATTCCATGTGTGTTTCTCAATGAATAAACCCCTGGAACTCCGGCAAATAGGCTTCAAAGTCAAATGTTCAAATTTGTTTTCATTAATCTTTATCAATACTTACTTAAACTTGAGTTTAACTCACTCAAACCTATGTCCTAATGCTTACAACCTATCTTATGGTTGGTTAGGCTTAAAAACAAGGTTGAGACATGTGAAATCAGAGGTGTAAATCTCATATACTTTCTGTTTTGTTTGGGTTTTAACCCACAAGTAATGAACAAGCCTAATGCTTGATGTTTGTGTGATTATAGGACTAGCTTGGGCTATCCTACTTGTAAATCCACACATTACTTGATGTTTTCCTTAGATTAGTTCTAATTATTCATTATTTATTGTATGTTCATGACCCTCCTTGGTTGTTTTTACATCAAGTGTAGTGGTGAACACTTAGAGGTACCTAAATGGAAGCTTGTTCTTCCTACCTCCTACATGATTTCTATGATATTTAGAGGTACCTAAATGAAGATCTTAATCTTCTACCTCATGCTTGAAATATTGGACTTAATAATATGTATAAAATATATGTAATATATAAGCACATAATCCAAATAATCGAATCTTAGATGATGAACTAATGTTCATATGTCCAAGTACTAGATTATATCATCCTATAGTATGATAACTTGTTACGATTCTAATGGAACCTTGTTCCATGAAACCATATAAACTCCTTGGAGTACATAGTGTCAAGAAAAAGTATCATATGTATTAGATGATTATTTTCACATGTTATTCTCATATGTTATATTCATGTTGTTTTAAATTCCGAATCTCGAACTTTAACCCTTACACATTCAACCTTCTAACCTCATCAATTTCGTCACATTGGATAATCGAAAAGCATATGCAAATTTGTGAGTATACTCGTATTTCCCCCTTTTTACTTTTACCACTTTTGGGGTGTAACATGTTTACTTATCAAAAACTTACACATGAACATTTTGCTTAAACACATGAACATTCCTATGACATGCTTGTATACGTGATGGCTTGATACTTTAAACTTGGGTGATTCTTATGTGTTGAACTTATCATTAACTTCGTACGAGCCTAACCGTGACATATGTAGCGCTATAGGATTGACGACCCGCCCGTAGACTTGAGGTTATGTCATGAGCATGTTGCGTCTCTTTTGGTTTGATATGTTAGACACATGCCATATTTAAATGTTTATCTTGAATCACATGCTTGCTATGAGGAATTGTTTAAAACTTATCTTTTGTTATGTACGTACCAAACTTGTATACTCGCCTTTGCTTTTGCATTGAATTGTATTTTAAACATGTTACAGGTTGATGATGACGATGCTATGAAAAGAAGTAGCGTTGATGCCTAGATACACATATAGACGTTTAGGTTTAATATGTCGTATCAATTTTGCTTATGTTATCATGTATTTCTTTTGAAGTTGTTGTTACTTGAGTTTATGTAATGTTGACAATTGAAAGTTATGAAATGAAATGGGGATTATTTAAATACTTGTCACAATTATTAGCGTTATGATGCCTCGAGCAATCTTCACACTTCGTCTCATCCCGATGTTTCCGCCATTGGTTGGGGTGTGACACACATATTTCTTCAAGATACATTCCCAAGACCTAAGATGGTTTGCCTGAACCCAGTTTTCGAATCTGTTTTTCCACCCGTAGTATTCTTCGATACTCATCAGTTTCGGGGGCTTTTGTAACGTTCCGGTCTCGTTTTCCAAGTTCATGTTCTAAGCAATGGAAGCCGGAGTAGTCGGAGATGAAGCGAACGCGTTGTAGAACTCTTCACTCATGATTACGAGTCACGTTTTTCAAATAAACAGTTGGTTTCAAGCGGAATTAACAGATAACCAGTTCGAGTGAAATAGCAAACACCCTTAGGAGCGAAATCACTAAATTGTTGTTTGGGGCGAAATCACCACACACAGTCTGGAGCGAGATCAGATACAAACTTTGGAGCGGAATCAGAAAATGTATCTTGGAGCGAAATCAACTCGAAACCCTGGAGCGAAATCAGAATGTTTGCCTATCTGGAGCGGAATCAACAAAGAGTTTGGAGCGGAATCAAAAACTTTGTATCCCTGGAGCGAAATCAGACTGACCCTTTGGAGCGGAATCACACTAGTTCGAGCGAAATCAAAAGTTATCCGTTCGAGCGGAATCAACTCGAAGTCCATTTTGGTCCATTTTTAGTCCGATTTTAGCTACGAAACTTTCAAGGGTTTGTCTATGTCCAATTTTAAACAATCTGTGAAATTTTGAACTAGTTTTGACCGTTAAAACTTCCTGAAATGATGAAAGAAGGTGTAGAAGCTAGAAATTTCAATGAAATTCGGCTGTAAACTGCAGAACTCCTCCAACTGGCTCTGATACCAATTGTAGGATCGTTCGACTGACCTAAATGAGTCGTTCAGAGGAGTTATACTCTGTTTCAGGTGCGGAAAACAAGAAACAAAGGTAGAAACAGCTTAATCTTCACTTAAATCACTGATTTGATTAATCTGACAACGATTACATTCAATCCTCACACCGGCAACACTTCGGCATGGAATACAAGGGACTCGATACTGATTTCGCTCTAAAGTGTCCTATATATAGTGTTCTGATTTCGCCCGAAACGACATCATGTCAGTTGGAGCGGAATCAGACACTTGTGATTCCGCCCGAAATCAGTCAAATGACATTAGGAGCGGAATTAGACCTAGGAGCGAAATCAGACTTTTCAACACTCTAAACATGCTGTTTTCTCGTAAAACGTGCCCTGATTATACAATGTAATCTAAGACTCGATACAAGACGAAGTCGACAGATGCATGCACCAACATGAATCATCAACTTGCTACGTGTATGCTAATACTAAGGAATCCCTAATAAATAGCAAAAAGATAAGTTTCTATTTGAGGTAGATACAGTTATAATGTTCGTCATCGAGCTCTACCGAATCGTTAACCAAATAACTCTATGGAAGTGTTATTAACTTGATTTGAAACAATAATGCTATAATTGTTTAATCCCATTTATAGTCGGGATAATACTAAATCTTGGGAACAACTTAGTTTCCGAGAGATTAAGGATATATATTTATATGTATCAATATAAATATATTTATGAAATGTCTCGAATAGTAGTACACGTACATGAACAAGTGGAATAGTAGTACACGTACATGAACAAGTGTGTGTCTAAAAATTATACACATTGTAAACTCGTATAATGTATTCATGCGGTTTTCCAAATATTCATCATTTACGTTAATGAATGATAACACGACTTGTCGTGCTTTTAGTAGAACATACATGTATATGCATATATATATATATATATATATATATATATATATATATATAGAGTAGAAGTTGGGTGGAAAGTGTGTTTTTCCTAGAAAGTCTAGGAAGTAATAAGAACGCGACATGTGGCATTTAAGGATTTTATCTAAAAGGGCATTTATGTACTTTCACAATCTATTTTTATTTTAGGAAATTATCTTCAATAACTAACTATCCATAAATTTCGGAATTTTTTGTTTTCGATTTTTTATCTCACTTAATATCAATCTTTCCTTCGTTTTCTTGCTGGAAGCTATCAGCATGTTCTTGGTACTGTGTTTTAACATTCAGATTCATACAGCTGTGTTTTAACTGCAAGCAGATTCATACATTTGTGTTTTAGCATTCAGATTCAAACAGTTGTGTTTTAACATCAAGCAGATGCATACAGTTGTGTTTTAGCATTCAGATTCATACAGTTGTGTTTTAATAGCAAGCAGATTCATACAGTTGTGTTTTAGCATTCAGATTCATACAGCTGTGTTTTAACAGCAAGCAGATTCATACAAATGTGTTTTATCATTCAGATTCATACAGCTGTGTTTTAACAGCAAGCAGATTCATACAAATGTTTTTTATCATTCAGATTCATACAGCTGTGTTTTAACAGCAAGCAGATTCATACAACTGTGTTTTATCATTCAGATTCATACAACTGTGTTTTAAAAGCAATTCAGATTCATACAGCTGTGTTTTAACAGCAAGCAGATTCATACAAATGTGTTTTATCATTCAGATTCATACAGCTGTGTTTTAACAGCAATTCAGATTCATACAGCTGTGTTTTAACAGCAAGCAGATTCATACAAATGTGTTTTACATCAGCAGATTTCGCCCCAGCAAGCAGAGTCATCCACAACAAATGGAATACCTACAAACATTTGTTATTTTAAACACACACCTAGGGTTCTTGCGACTTAAACTGTGCTTCCAGCAACTTCAACTTTTATTCCGGCGACTTCATCTCTGCTTCCATCCATCTTGTTCAAATCCCTCTGTTCTTTGAATCTCTTCCCTTCAAACATCAATTATTTCAATGTAGAACACGATTGAACCCTAATCGCCTACTAAAACACAGAATACAATGTTGGGAAGATCTTACGTATATAGAAGTTGGTAAATCTCTTATCTTGATCCATGATTTTAGTTATTTTTGGTATGATTTTAGAGGGTTTTCGTTGTATTTTTGGTATGATTTTAGAGAGAGAAAGAGAGAGAGGGAAAATGGCGTGTATTAAGGAGATGTGATATCTCTGACGGTTAATTTTGATTGATTTAAAACACACATAAGGACGAAATTGCCCCTCCTCATTTAAAACAATCTATTAAATATAGTAAATTATTACAAGATTGCCATTGATTTGATCTCAACCCTTAAACACACCAATCGGATGGACAAGATCGCTTCCTAGACTTTCTAGGAAAAACACACTTTCCGTAGGAACCCTACTCTATATATATATATATATATATATATATATGTGTGTGTGTGTGTGTGTGTGTGTGTGTATGTATGTATGTATGTATGTATGTATGTTTATAAAATGTCGCATAGCCGAAATAATAGTCTTGTGTCTCGTTTATAATTAGAAAAATAAATGTATAATTGTACGCTTGTTAGAATCAACTTTCGTTTGTTTTTATCGACATAACTCGGATAATATTATTTGTTAAGATCATACGGTAACATGTCATATTTCGTTTAGATGTTTGAAATAAATGTAAATAATTACATTTGTTTTATATAAATTTTTCGAGTTCCGTTATCTTGTAAACCACGTCATTGAAATGTTATAAACTTGTTTTTGTGAGTTATAAGAGTCGTCAATAAATATACGCTTATATTTATATTTCATAAAATACTTTGAATCTCAATGTGTTTTGTTGTTAAAAATGATAACATATTCCGTATTATGGATTTTTACGAAAAACGAACACAGTTTCCTCTACTTTAGAATAATCCCGACAATACAAGTTTTCGCTAATTTTCAAAACGCAACAATTTAATGTAACAATATATATATATATAGGGTAGGGATATGGTAAAAAAGTGTCTAAAATGTGAGAAGGATAAGAAGTGTTTTAAACCATTGGATATTTGATCTAATGGTTGAGATCAATAGGATATAAAATGTAAATTGTGTTTTAATTAGAAGGACCTTATGTAAAATTAAAGGACAATAGTGACTTTTCCAACGTTTCAAATATGGTAACCGTTTCAAAATCTCCATCAATCTCCTATAAATCAGCGAATTTATGGTAACTGTTTCAAAACCCCCATCAATCTCCTAAAAAATCAGCGAATTTCTCGTACTGAAATAAATTCTTCGATTTCCTTCACAACAACTTTTTATAACACTATAAAGAACAGTATATTACATGATAAAACACTATAGGAAGATATAACACTATCTGTTTACTGTAAGACACTATACATAAATAAAACACTGTTGATGGGGGATAAAACACTATGAAAAGGAACAGTATATTACATGATAAAACACTATAGGAAGATATAACACTATCTGTTTACTGTAAGACACTATACAGAATAAAACACTATTGATGAGGATAAAACACTATGAAAAGGAACAGTATATTACATGATAAAACACTATAGAAAGATATAACACTATCTGTTTATTGTAAGACACTATACAGAATAAAACACTATTGATGGGGATAAAGCACTATGAAAAGGAGATTAAAGATACTTGTACATAATATAACACTATTGACTGGGGAATATAACACTACAACAAGAACTTACCGTAAACAATTAAATGTATAGAACAAATTGAATTCGAATCACATCCCTAATATATCGCCTGATATTTTTGGCAGTTATCTTTGGAAATCAATTAATTGATAAGAATGGACAATTACTAATATACCCTTTTGAAATAATTAAGATAAGGGACACTTGTTGTCACACCCCCAAAAATCCACCTGCGGAGTACTACCGCTTGGAGGCGTGACTGACCAGGATCCAGCCACCAATCATACTGAACAAGCATATAAATAGTTTTAAAAGTTTTACCAACACGATTGGTGTTCAGACAAAACAAAGTTTAAGTTGTAAGCGGAAGCATAAGTCTTGGAGTTAAAACATAAGTTCAAATGTTTTCAAGTTTAACATGGCACGCAGCAATCCATGTCCCACAACGACTCTCCTCCATGCAAGCTCCAGCTGAGTACCTATGGTCCTGCAAAGCATGTAGTAACGAGTCAACAACTAGTTGAGTGAGTTCACGGTTGGGTGTTCGTTTTAAGTTGTTTCGAAAACAGTTTCCTTTATCTGGCATCCTGCCGTGGGGGTTACCCCATAGTTGAAAACGTGACTTGTTTATTCCCGGTTACTCTGGCATTCCAGCCGTGGGGGCTACCCCGTGTTAGTTATCTGGCATTTCGGCCGTGGGGGCTACCCCATGCGTACACTAGACTCGTTACCATATCGACTGCTGACTGTAGTCATGTTTATGTGCCCTGAAACTGTCAATGTCTATCATCATTGACGTGCCCTAGATCCATTAGTTCACGCCCGTCCTCTGCGGCACGGTGTGAGGTTTGTCAGACCTAAATAGCGCTATCTAACTAATGACCCGCTCGCCATTGGCCCGGCGATTAAGTCGATATAAAAAAAGGAGGGACTTCGTGATAGAGTTTTGGTCTAGTACGAGTTATCCGTCCATCCGGACGAGGAATCACATTCCTGAACCATTGCTGTCCTACCCAAGGAGGACGAGGAATCCATGTTCCTTAACCCCATTTCCAACCCAGGGAATCCCATGCTTTGTAGAGGGTGTGAACTCACCTTGGTTTGCTCGGCAGTAACACAGAAAGGTCAATCAAGTTGCAAGTGGTCAACTATGTCCTAACATAGATACCATTTAAGTCAGGTTCAACCCAAATAGTGCACGTACAATTAACCATCATGGTATACAAGTTCTAGCATGGCAATTCATCAACTAGTTCACAACAGGTTTCACAGTAACATTCACGTAATAGTCTAAGGATGACCCAAACGGTTGGTCTCGTAATGGTATACAAGCCCAATACACGCATTAAACAGTAGCATAAGGAGTCCATAAGTCCGGCCCATTAACTTAGGCCTGTAACTAAGCAAGCCCAATAAGCGTGGTCTCGAGTCGAGACTGTGCGGTCTCTACTCGAGACTGTGCGGTCTCGAGTGTAGCTGACAGTGTCTCGAGTCGCAATCTAAGGAGGTCTCGGGTTATGCATGTGTTGGTCTCGAGTCGCAACCGGACTCGCAGGCATGGTCTCGAGTCATGCTGGTTGTGTTGATCATATGTGGTCTCGAGTCGAGACTAGGGGTTCTCGACTCGCAACCTGTGTCGCAACCTGTGGTCTCGGCTTGTCATGCTATGGTCTCGAGTCGAAACCGGGGGTCTCGACTCCCCAGCACCTGCTGATCCTTCACAGTTTGTACTATCCAATGAAATTCATGCAGAATTATGTACTATCCACTAAACATGTTTTGTTGTCTAACATTTACCCAAAATGGATCAAACAAATCAGATTTCAAATATTCAAAGCACCTTCAAAGCACATTCAAGTTGTTCTTCATATATTCAAAACACATTCATCAAGTTCTTCACATATTCATAACACAAACAACCCTTATTCAAACAAGATCGTGAACAACCATCAAACACTTAAGCATACCCCCACAATCTCGGCTCTATACTAAGCCGATTACATGACATATGTAAACCGGTTTCATGAACATCAACAACTAGTGGTTTAAGCTTCATTTAAACACAAAATATCATAACTCTTCATGCAATATATCCAAAATCAAGTCATGTTAACCGATTTATCATCATCACACACATAAAACATCATCAAGCATACACTACACTAGTTAAATCATATCATTCATATTATCATTCAACACCAACAAACATAATAAACATCCTAACATACTAGCATCAACAATAAACATCATAAACAGTAACCGGTTGATGGGTCTCAAAGGTGTGTATGAAGCTTCCAACCGATTGTGTGTGTGAGCCGATCCAAGAGTCCAAATCCGAGAATAAGGGAGTGTTTGTGAGGGAAAGTAGGAGAGTGTGTGTGTAGAGGAGTATGTGTGTTGTCAAAGGAAATGGTAAATGTGGCCATGAGTGTAGCATATATACTAGTTCCTCATGGTTCACCCTAATGGGTTTACAAGCCGGCTAAAGGGGTTTACGGCCCAAATGGCCCAACCGGTTACTGTTCACTCGAGACCACATGGTCTCGAGTCGGGTCCTTTTTGTTTTCGAGTCGCATACATACATGCATACGTATACACATAGCACATAGTCACATAGAATGTACACACATAAATCATATAATTTAACGATTCAATTAGTCATATATGTTCAAACACGTTACATCAGGATACATCAAAGGTTCTAAATTTCGAGTTGTCACATCATCCCCAAGTTGAAAGAAATTTCGTCCCGAAATTTGATGGCACTCACTGAGGAAGCTAGTTAAGTTGTATGGTTTTCTCGGTTTTCCTGGGGTGTTACATCCTCCCCCCGTTGATCTGGAATTTCGTCCCGAAATTCCGTAGCTTCAGCCTCAGTAGTGGTCGTACTGTTTGCAAACAGTTGGGGATACTTTTGTTTCATCTGATCTTCGCGCTCCCAGGTGAACTCTGGGCCGCGACGTGAGTTCCAACGAACTCGAACGAGAGGTATTCTAGTGCTCTTGAGGACCTTAACATCCCGGTCCGTGATTTCGACTGGTTCCTCGAAGAATTTCAACTGTTCGTCGATCGTGAGTTCCTTCAGAGGAACTACGTGGGTCTCATCTGACAGACACTTCTTCAGATTCGACACATGAAAAACGTTGTGAACTGCACCGAGTTCTGCTGGTAAGTTTAGTCTGTAGGCCACCTTGCCTATTTTCTCAATGATTTCAAAAGGTCCAACGTATCGTGGGTTGAGTTTGCCTCGTTTACCAAAACGAACCACACCCTTCCAGGGTGAAACTTTGAGTAATACCCGCTCCCCAACCTGGAGCTCAAGTGGTTTCCTGCCCTTATCGGCGTAGGCCTTCTGACGATCTCGAGCGGCTGCCATGCGTTGTCGTATTTGAGCAATCCGCTCAGTAGTGTCTACCACATGTTCTGGGCCAGTGATTTGACTATCCCCCACCTCTGCCCAACAAAGAGGTGACCGGCATTTACGTCCGTACAATGCCTCAAACGGAGCAGCTTTAATGCTGGTGTGGTAGCTGTTATTGTACGAGAATTCCACAAGTGGCAGATGCTTTTCCCAGCTGTTGCCAAAGTCGATTACGCATGCTCGAAGCATGTCTTCTAAGGTCTGGATAGTGCGCTCGGACTGCCCGTCCGTCTGTGGGTGATACGCTGTGCTCATATCTAGATGTGAGCCAAAAGACTTGTGCATTGCCTGCCACAGTTCCGAAGTAAAACGTGTATCTCGATCAGAGATGATAGAGGTGGGCACCCCGTGCCTCGAAACAACTTCCTTGAGGTATATCTCCGCTAGAGTGGAGAATTTATCCGTTTCTTTAATTGCCAAGAAGTGTGCGGATTTTGTGAGTCGATCCACGATCACCCAAATAGTATCATTTTCGCGCTGAGATCTAGGTAGGCCAGTAACGAAATCCATAGAAATTTGCTCCCATTTCCATTGTGGTATCTCTGGTTGTTGGAGTAGGCCTGAGGGTTTCTGATATTCTGTCTTGACTCGTGGCACAAGTCAAACACTTGCTGACGTAAGTTGCTATGTGGGCCTTCATGCTAGGCCACCAATACGTAGTTTTAATATCGTAGTACATTTTATCCGAACCAGGGTGTACCGAGTAGCGAGATTTGTGTGCTTCATCCAACACAAGTTCTCGTAGGTTGCCATAGAGTGGGACCCAAATGCGTCCTGTTACGTAGTAAGCACCATCTTCCTTTTGTTCTAAGCGTTGCCTTGACCCGCGTAGGGCTTCGGCCCTTACGTTTTCTGGTTTCAGTGCTTCTATCTGAGCAGCTCGTATTTGCGAAGGTAGACTAGAATGGATCGTGAGTTGTAAAGCTCTTACGCGCTTAGGCGCAGTGTCCTTTCGACTTAGGGCGTCGGCCACAACATTCGCCTTGCCCGGGTGATACCTGATGGAGCACTCGTAGTCATTTAGTAGCTCGACCCATCGTCGTTGCCGCATATTCAGTTCTTTCTGCTTGAATATGTGCTCTAGGCTCCTGTGGTCGGTGTAGATGGCGCACTTGGTTCCGTACAGGTAGTGTCGCCATAACTTAAGCGCAAAAACAACAGCTCCTAGTTCCAAATCGTGTGTAGTGTAGTTCTTCTCATGAACTTTGAGTTGTCGTGAGGCGTAGGCTATGACCTTATCTCGTTGCATCAATACACAACCAAGACCTTGAATTGATGCATCACAGTAAACCACAAAATCGTCTGTGCCCTCTGGCAGTGAAAGGATAGGTGCACTACAGAGTCTATCCTTTAGATGTTGAAAAGCTAACTCTTGTGCATTTCCCCAATGATAAACAATGCCTTTCTGCGTTAGCAGGGTGAGAGGCTGTGCGATCTTAGAAAAATCCTTAATGAATCTCCTGTAGTAACCTGCCAATCCCAAGAATTGGCGAATTTCCTTTGGTGTACGAGGCGCAAGCCAGTTCTTAATAGCGTCTACCTTGGATGGATCAACGTGAATCCCATCCTTGTTTACCACGTGGCCTAGGAAATGGACCTCACGAAGCCAGAAGTCGCATTTCGAGAACTTTGCGTAAAGCTGTTCTGTCCGAAGGAGTTCCAGAATAAGTCGTAGATGCTGTTCGTGTTCCTCCTGACTCTTAGAATAGATCAGGATGTCGTCGATGAAGACTATAACGAACTTGTCCAGATAAGGCTTGCATACTCGGTTCATTAAGTCCATGAAAACTGCGGGTGCGTTTGTCAGCCCAAACGGCATGACCAAAAACTCATAGTGCCCATAACGGGTCCTAAAGGCTGTCTTGGAGACATCCTCTTCTCGAACTCTCAGCTGGTGATATCCCGATCTCAGATCGATCTTTGAATAGTAGCTCGACCCCTGCAACTGGTCGAACAAGTCGTCAATGCGCGGTAGAGGATAACGGTTCTTCACAGTCACCTTATTGAGTTCACGATAGTCGATACACATTCTGAAGGTACCGTCCTTCTTCTTCACAAATAGTACTGGAGCTCCCTAGGGCGATGAACTAGGACGAATAAAACCCTTATCCAGGAGTTCTTGTAGTTGCGTGGAGAGCTCTTCCAACTCTGATGGAGCTAAACGGTAAGGTGCACGTGCTATAGGCGCAGCTCCAGGAGTTAGTTCAATCTGAAACTCGACTTGGCGATGGGGCGGAAGACCAGGTAATTCCTCAGGGAATACCTCAGGATAGTCACGTACAACTGGAAAATCTTCTAACTTCTTCTCCTTCTCCGAGGTATCAGTAACTAGAGCCAAAATCGCAGTGTGGCCCTTTCGTAAGCACTTCTGGGCCTTAAGGAGAGAGATGATGTTCTCAACAGCACTTCTCTTGTCGCCACGAATCATAAGTGGTTCATTACCGGAACCAGGAATACGAACGATCTTCTCGTTGCAAAGAATCTCTGCTCGGTGTTGGGATAACCAATCCATCCCAATGACAACGTCGAAACTACCCAAGACGATAGGAATAAGGTCAATGGAGAAGGTCTGGTTAGCGAAAATAAGTTGGCAACCTTTGACTACTTGCGAGGCTTCCAAGCTCTTACCATTAGCTAGCTCTACAGTGTGCTTGTTACTCAGGGGTGTTGGAATACGCTTAAGCATTTTACTAACTTCTAGTGACACATAGCTAGTATCGGCACCCGAATCAAATAAGACTGTAACATAAAAGTCGTCGAGAAGGAACTTACCCGTCACCACGTTGGGATCATTCCTTGCTTCACCTTGGCCAATCACGAACACTCGCCCCCTGGCACCATTGTTGTTGTTGTGGTTCCCATTGTTGCCATTCCCCTGATTGTTGTTGTTGTTGTTCTGGTTCAGTTGGGGACAATCTTTCTTGAAGTGACCTTCAGCTCCACACTGAAAGCACCCTTTGTTGTTACCCTGCTGCTGTCGCTGGTTCTGCTGAGTCTGTTGACGATTCTGATTCGCGGGGTATGCGCTCCTGCAATCCTTTGCAACATGACCAGGCTTGTTGCACCGATGACAGTTGCCCCTGGTGCATGGCCCACTGTGGTGTAGGTTGCAGTGATTGCATTTGGGGTGACTCCCCTTGTACCCACCTTGACTTTGACCACCAGACGATTGCTGACTGGGGCTCTTGTGGTCGTCAGTCTTTCTCTGCTGAGACTGAGATTGCACAGAAGTTGAACCCTTGCTTGAAGTTCCATCCCATTTCCGTTTGTTCTCACTAGAGGTACCGGAAGTAGTTGCAGCACCTATGCGCTTTGGTAACTTGTTCTGCTCCACCGCCTGATCAGTAAGACGGTGAGCCAACTGAACAACCTGCTGGATAGTGGCCAAGTTTGCTGAAGTCACATGACTTTGGATCTCTGGCACCAAGCCCTTGAGATAGAGTTCAATTCGCTTATACGGAGGGTCCACCATAGTAGGACACAACAAGGCAAGCTCATGCGATCTCTTAGTATACGCCTCAATCTCTGACCCCGTCATCTTGAGGTTGTAGAACTCGTCTTCCAACTTATGAATGTCATCGCGACTGCAGTATTCCTCCCTGATCATTTCCTTGAAAGTTTCCCATGGGGTGGCGTTGGCAGCAACCAACCCTAGCATTTGAACTTGAGCGTTCCACCATGTGAGGGCTAATCCCTCGAGAGTACCAGTAGCGTACTTCACCCTGCGCGCTTCAGGGCATTCACACATTTCGAACACAGATTCTAGTTTCTCAAACCAGTGGAGGAGACCTACTGCTCCTTCAGTTCCGCTAAAAGTAGTGGGTCGGCAGTCCATAAAGGTCTTAAAAGTGCACACCGGTGCCTGAGCATATTGACCTAAGGTAGGTGAAAGAAAGACAGAGTTTAACACAAAGGTTGGTTCACGAGAGTAGGATCCTAAAGACCCTAGGATAAGTTCGGACTGCAGGATATACCTCCTGCGTATGCAGCTGCAAGTGCTGCGGCAACTCGTTCGTTGATCAGTGCTGTCAACTGGGCTTGTGTCATGTTACGCGTCCAGACATGATTCTTCATATCAAGAGTAACACGAGTGAGAGAGGTTCGCGAAAGTACGATAGTAGGATAGAGTAAGCACGCACGTGTTCAAACAACAGTAGTTATACTAATCAAGCATACCATGGGCAATGTACTATGTAACTAACAAGTAGGCAATATACACATATCATATCACCTAGAATGTCGAGCCTTGCAGGTGGAGTGGAGCGTCGTTGTGGACCGTTGAGCACTATACCGGTTATAGTCTGGTTTTAACAAAAACGTTTCTCCTTTATTAAAACCAAGTTCACTATAACCAATGGCTCTGATACCAATCTGTCACACCCCCAAAAATCCACCTGCGGAGTACTACCGCTTGGAGGTGTGACTGACCAGGATCCAGCCACCAATCATACTGAACAAGCATATAAATAGTTTTAAAAGTTTTACCAACACGATTGGTGTTCAGACAAAACAAAGTTTAAGTTGTAAGCGGAAGCATAAGTCTTGGAGTTAAAACATAAGTTCAAATGTTTTCAAGTTTAACATGGCACGCAGCAATCCATGTCCCACAACGACTCTCCTCCATGCAAGCTCCAGCTGAGTACCTATGGTCCTGCAAAGCATGTAGTAACGAGTCAACAACTAGTTGAGTGAGTTCACGGTTGGGTGTTCGTTTTAAGTTGTTTCGAAAACAGATTCCTTTATCTGGCATCCTGCCGTGGGGGTTACCCCATAGTTGAAAACGTGACTTGTTTATTCCCGGTTACTCTGGCATTCCAGCCATGGGGGCTACCCCGTGTTAGTTATCTGGCATTTCGGCCGTGGGGGCTACCCCATGCGTACACTAGACTCGTTACCATATCGACTGCTGACTGTAGTCATGTTTATGTGCCCTGAAACTGTCAATGTCTATCATCATTGACGTGCCCCAGATCCATTAGTTCACGCCCGTCCTCTGCGGCACGGTGTGAGGTTTGTCAGACCTAAATAGCGCTATCTAACTAATGACCCGCTCGCCATTGGCCCGGCGATTAAGTCGATATAAAAAAAAGGAGGGACTTCGTGATAGAGTTTTGGTCTAGTACGAGTTATCCGTCCATCCGGACGAGGAATCACATTCCTGAACCATTGCTGTCCTACCCAAGGAGGACGAGGAATCCATGTTCCTTAACCCCATTCCCAACCCAGGGAATCCCATGCTTTGTAGAGGGTGTGAACTCACCTTGGTTTGCTCGGCAGTAACACAGAAAGGTCAATCAAGTTGCAAGTGGTCAACTATGTCCTAACATAGATACCATTTAAGTCAGGTTCAACCCAAATAGTGCACGTACAATTAACCATCATGGCATACAAGTTCTAGCATGGCAGTTCATCAACTAGTTCACAACAGGTTTCACAGTAACATTCACGTAATAGTCTAAGGATGACCCAAACGGTTGGTCTCGTAATGGTATACAAGCCCAATACACGCATTAAACAGTAGCATAAGGAGTCCATAAGTCCGGCCCATTAACTTAGGCCCGTAACTAAGCAAGCCCAATAAGCGTGGTCTCGAGTCGAGACTGTGCGGTCTCTACTCGAGACTGTGCGGTCTCGAGTGTAGCTGACAGGGTCTCGAGTCGCAATCTAAGGAGGTCTCGGGTTATGCATGTGTTGGTCTCGAGTCGCAACCGGACTCGCAGGCATGGTCTCGAGTCATGCTGGTTGTGTTGATCATATGTGGTCTCGAGTCGAGACTAGGGGTTCTCGACTCGAGACCTGTGTCGCAACCTGTGGTCTCGGCTTGTCATGCTATGGTCTCGAGTCGAAACCAGGGGTCTCGACTCCCCAGCACCTGCTGATCCTTCACAGTTTGTACTATCCAATGAAATTCATGCAGAATTATGTACTATCCACTAAACATGTTTTGTTGTCTAACATTTACCCAAAATGGATCAAACAAATCAGATTTCAAATATTCAATGCACCTTCAAAGCACATTCAAATTGTTCTTCATATATTCAAAACACATTCATCAAGTTCTTCACATATTCATAACACAAACAACCCTTATTCAAACAAGATCGTGAACAACCATCAAACACTTAAGCATACCCCCACAATCTCGGCTCTATACTAAGCCGATTACATGACATATGTAAACCGGTTTCATGAACATCAACAACTAGTGGTTTAAGCTTCATTTAAACACAAAATATCATAACTCTTCATGCAATATATCCAAAATCAAGTCATGTTAACCGATTTATCATCATCACACACATAAAACATCATCAAGCATACACTACACTAGTTAAATCATATCATTCATATTATCATTCAACACCAACAAACATAATAAACATCCTAACATACTAGCATCAACAATAAACATCATAAACACTAACCGGTTGATGGGTCTCAAAGGTGTGTATGAAGCTTCCAACCGATTGTGTGTGTGAGCCGATCCAAGAGTCCAAATCCGAGAATGAGGGAGTGTTTGTGAGGGAAAGTAGGAGAGTGTGTGTGTAGAGGAGTATGTGTGTTGTCAAAGGAAATGGTAAATGTGGCCATGAGTGTAGCATATATACTAGTTCCTCATGGTTCACCCTAATGGGTTTACAAGCCGGCTAAAGGGGTTTACGGCCCAAATGGCCCAACCGGTTACTGTTCACTCGAGACCACATTGTGACAACTCGAACTTTAGACCTATCATTGTGTAACATACGTGAACGTGTTATGATTTTACAAACTGTGATGCTATTGAATGTTATGATGTTACGTATAACTATGTGAATTATTGCGATTAAGTGATTGTTTGAATGATACGTATTACGTGAATTATGTGATTTAATCTTATAATTACCGAACCACATCGAACACAAACCCACTCGGTCCATTTAGTGGACTCGAGACCATGACACAGCCCATGTGGGGTTTTCGGCCCACATCCCCTCTACGTATTTATACACACACACACCTTAGGGTTCTAGTTTTACAACATTGCAACCAAGGAACACACACACAAACTCTCTCTCTCTCTCGTTGCTTGGAAACCGAAGGCACAAGAACATCCGATCATTCTCTTGTCCGGATCACCCTTCTTTACTCGTAATCGGTTAGTGTTTTGTTTATGTTTTTGTGATAAGTGATGTTATGATCTCATGTTTAGATGAAACCGATTAGAATCCGCATGATTGTGAACTAGGGCCGGTTAGATTATGTTGTTTGTGATTAGTCTTCGGATTGATTTCAGATAATCAGGTTCTGTATGAATGATAATCGGATAGGTTGCATGCTAGTTCGATGATATGTGTATGACCCGGTTTAGATTTGTGTGATAATCCGATTTTTGATTTGATGCTGTTATGATCATACTAAATGGTGATGATTTAAAGATATTATGAATATAATTGAATGTTGAATAATCATTGTTTGATCTGATTTCCGAAACTGCCTAAGTTGTTTGCTAGAATCACGGAAAGATTGTTACAGGAATTATGGAAACCAGTTACACACACGGTTGCGACTCGGAACCACTCATTGCGAGTCGGAACCCCACTCGAGACCACAACAGCACAAGCCGAGACCATGGTTGCGAGTCCCGTTGCGACTCGTAACCAGACCATGATGAGTCGAGATCACCAGTTGCGACTCGCAACCTCTTGTTGCGACTCGTAATCTCCGGCTGTGACTCGTAACCACCGGTTGCGACTCGAGATCGCTGGTTGCGACTCGAGACCTCCTTTGCACGTACACTGTTTTGGGCCTACACTGTCACGGGCCCAACCTTATGACTGTTATGTTATTGGACTTGTTTACATAGTTGCTAGTTGGACTGCTTATGTTAATTGGGCCGACTACTTGGACTCGTTACTTGATATGAACTGCTGATACGTTTATATGATTTGTCATGATCATACTTGATACCATACGTGATACAAACGTGCTACATACGAACCTAACTTGCATAGTAACCATGATAGGACGTGGTTGATTCCTTACTTGTATACTTGAGCATTATACTGTCTGCCGAGCAAACCCAGGTGAGTTCACACTCCTACTAAGGCATGGGATTCCCGGGTCGTGGGAATGGGATAAAGGTTACACTTGACTAAGAACGAACATATGCTTTTCCTAGACTATCACCTACCATGGTCCTCGGATGTCAGGACGGTTCCGTAGGTTAGGATAACACCTACGTGGTCATATGCCAATTACTGCCTCGGATGTCAGGCACGCACGTAAAACCTACGTGTACGCATTACTTACTTCTATCCTCGGTACAAAGGATACGTACGTGAAACCCACGTACACCCCCGCGTCTCCTATCCTCGGTTGTGAAGGATACGTACGTAAAACCTACGTACACCCCATACGCGCTACTGTTCTCGGAAGAAGAACAGGGATGATACGAGTAGTTGATACGAATAGTCTAGTGGTCACATAACATGGGAAGCCCCCACCTATATAACTTACTATCGGCCCAGTAGAGCCACCCTTTACTTACTGTTACGCACTTACTTACTGTGAACTCGCTCAACTAGTTTGTTGATCATTCTGTTACATGCCTTGCAGATCGTTAGGTACATGGAGCTTGCACAAGGAGGAGCCGGTCGTTGTGGACAAGGATCGTAATACTCTGTTGGACACTTATGACATTTCAGTATATTTAATTTGGGTTTATAACAATGCTTCCGCTACTTAAACAATGCTTGGTTTTGAAACATCGATCATGTCATGATGAACTACTTTAATGACTTTTAATATTATTAAATGCTATGTTTGATATGATTGATGGCTTGATCCTGGTCATGTCACGCTCCCAAGCGGTGGTACTCCGCGTGTGGATTTTGGGGGTGTGACAGATTGGTATCAGAGCCATTGGTTATAGAGAACTTGGTTTTAATATGGGAAAACGTTTTTTTTTTTATTAAAACCGGACTATAACCAGAACAGTGCTCTCAACGATCCACAACGACGCTTCGCTCCACGTGCAAGACTCGACATTTTAGGTAATAAGGTTTATGTTTATTGCCTACTTGCTGGAATTACTTAGAACTTTGCTCGTGGTATGTTTAGACTACAATGCTCACTATTTGCTATTGCTTAAGAACCCTTACGTGCTTACGCTTTTCTGTCATCGCACTATTCGCGAACTTTTCTCACCTATTTCGCCTTTGACATGAAGATCAATGGCTGGAAGAATTAACATGACACAAGCCCAGTTAGAGGCTCTTGTGCAAGCCCAAGTTGCTGCGGCAGTTGCAGCAGCTCAAGCAGGTAGTATATCCTGCAGTATAGGCACACACTAGGATCCCTAGATCCCACATTCACTCTTGTATTTAACTTGCCCTATTCGTACACAATAGGTCAACACGCGCAGCAGCCTGTCTGCACCTTCAAGAACTTCATGGACTGTCGTCCCAACTCTTTCAGCGGCACAGAAGGAGCGGTTGGACTCCTCCACTGGTTCGAGAAGCTAGAATCAGTATTCGAGATGTGCGAGTGCCCTGAGGCCCGCAAGGT
Source organism: Helianthus annuus (assembly GCF_002127325.2). Taxonomy (NCBI): domain Eukaryota; kingdom Viridiplantae; phylum Streptophyta; class Magnoliopsida; order Asterales; family Asteraceae; genus Helianthus; species Helianthus annuus. The sequence continues at coordinate 88,094,466 of NC_035441.2, forward strand.
CAAGTTTGCTACTGGCACCTTGGAAGGAATCGCGCTAACCTGGTGGAACGCGCAGGTGCAGATTCTTGGGTTGGCAGCTGCTAACGCCACCCCATGGAACGATTTTAAGGAACTCATCAAGCGTGAGTATTGCACGCGTGAAGATATTCACAAGCTAGAAGACGAGCTGTATAATCTGAAAATGGTTGGGTCGGAGATTGAAGCGTATACCAAGCGGTCAAACGAGCTGGCCGTGCTGTGTCCAACTATGGTAGACCCTCCATACAAGCGTATCGAGATGTATCTCAAGGGGTTGGCACCAGAAATCCAGAGCCATGTTACCTCAGCTAACCTCGACAACATCCAGGAAATCCAGCGTCTCGCTCACCGCATCACCGATCAGGCAGTGGATCAGAATAAACTGCCTAAGCGTGTCAGCGCTACTGCTACAGTCACTTCTTCAGCTACTCCCGTTACCCTCAGTGACAACAAGAGGAAATGGGAGGGGGATTCAAGCAAAGCATCAGTTTCGGTTCAGTCTCAGAATCAGCAGCGAAAGACTGACAACTATCAAAGCCCTAACCAGCAGTCATCAGGTAGCCACAGGCAGGGTGGATATCGCGGAAATCTTCCAAAGTGCAACAACTGCAACAGGCACCACAACGGCCAGTGTACCAAGGGTCGTTGCCAAAGATGCCTCAAGATGGGTCACGAGGCCAAAGACTGTAGAAGCCTTCGTCCTGCGAACCAAAATCAGCAGCAGCCTCACGCTCAGCCTAACCAACAACAGGGCAACAAGGGATGCTACAATTGTGGTGCTGAAGGCCACATCAAGAGACACTGCCCACAGCTCAACAGGAACCAGAACAACAACAACAACAACCAGGGCAACGGCAACAACAACAACGGAGGAAATAACAACGGCAACGAAGCTCGGGGTCGTGCATTCGTACTAGGTCGTGGCGACGCAGTGAACGATCCCAACGTTGTTATGGGTAAGTTTCTCCTCGACAATATTTACGTTACTGTTTTGTTTGATTCGGGTGCGGATACAAGCTATATGTCTGTGAAAATGTGTCAACTGCTAAAACGTGCACCAACACTTTTACCCACCAAACATGTAGTAGAGTTAGCTAACGGTAAAAGTCTAGAAGCCACGCACGTAGTTCAGGGTTGTAACCTTATTCTAGCTGGTCAAGCCTTTTCTATTGATCTCATTCCCATAGTTTTGGGAAGTTTCGACGTCGTGATTGGGATGGATTGGTTATCCCAACACCAGGCACAAATCCTATGCAGCGAGAAGATTATTCGCATTCCTCGTTCTGGTCAGGAACCTCTTGAAGTTCAAGGCGACAAGAGTGGTGCGGTGGTTGGCATCATCTCATTCTTGAAGGCTCAGAAGTGCTTACGTAAAGGTCACACAGCCATTTTGGCTCTTGTTTCAGATGCATCAGTAAAGGAAAAGAAATTGGAGGATATTCCAATTGTACGCGATTACCCTCAGGTGTTTCCTGAAGATTTACCTGGCTTACCGCCTCATCGACAGGTCGAATTTCAGATCGAGCTCGCTCCAGGAGCAGCACCCATAGCTCGCGCACCATATCGTCTAGCTCCATCAGAATTGGAAGAATTGTCAAAGCAGCTACAAGAGCTCTTGGAAAAGGGCTTCATTCGTCCAAGCTCTTCGCCTTGGGGAGCTCCAGTGCTTTTCGTGAAAAAGAAAGACGGTACGTTCAGGATGTGTATAGACTACAGGGAACTGAACAAGGTGACGGTGAAGAACCGTTATCCTCTTCCACGCATAGACGACTTATTCGACCAGTTGCAAGGGTCGTGTTACTATTCCAAGATAGACCTACGGTCAGGATATCATCAACTGAGAGTCCGCGAGGAGGACGTCTCTAAGACAGCATTCAGAACTCGCTATGGTCACTACGAGTTCTTGGTTATGCCGTTCGGACTTACGAACGCACCTGCAGTATTCATGGATCTTATGAACAGGGTGTGCAAACCCTATCTCGACAAGTTCGTCATTGTTTTCATCGACGACATTCTGATTTACTCCAAGAGTCAGGAGGAGCACGAGCAGCATCTACGCCTTATATTGGAACTCCTTCGGAAGGAACAGCTGTACGCTAAGCTTTCTAAATGCGACTTCTGGCTTCGTGAAGTCCACTTCTTAGGCCACGTGGTAAACAAGGACGGGATTCACGTCGATCCATCCAAGGTAGATTCGATCAGAAACTGGCCTGCACCGCATACGCCAACGGAAATACGTCAATTTTTGGGTTTGGCGGGTTACTACAGACGGTTTATTAAAGACTTTTCAAAGATCGCGCAACCACTTACGCTATTGACACAGAAGGGTGTCACCTACCGTTGGGGCAACACGCAGGAAACTGCTTTTCCGTATCTAAAGGATAGGCTCTGCAGCGCACCTATTCTTTCATTGCCAGAGGGCACAGATGACTTCGTGGTATACTGTGACGCATCAATACAGGGTCTGGGTTGTGTATTGATGCAACGTGATAAAGTGATAGCCTACGCTTCTCGTCAACTAAAGGTTCATGAACGCAACTACACGACGCACGATTTAGAGCTGGGAGCTGTTGTTTTCGCGCTTAAGATATGGCGACATTACCTGTACGGTACCAGGTGCACGATTTACACCGATCACAGGAGTCTCGAGCATATCCTTAAGCAGAAGGATTTGAACATGCGTCAACGACGATGGGTCGAGTTACTTAACGACTACGAATGCGCCATCAAGTACCATCCAGGCAAAGCCAATGTTGTGGCTGACGCTCTGAGTCGAAAGGACACCTTACCGAAGCGCGTGCGAGCACTACAGCTTACGATTCAGTCTAGCCTTCCTGCACAGATACGAAATGCTCAGGTAGAAGCATTGAAGCCCGAAAACGTCAAGGCTGAAGCCTTACGCGGCTCACGACAGCAAATGGAACAAAAGGAAGACGGCGCCTATTATGTAACGGGCCGGATTTGGGTCCCTCTCTATGGCGGCTTACGCGAACTTGTGATGGATGAAGCTCACAAGTCTCGCTACTCGGTACATCCAGGGTCAGATAAAATGTACCACGACATCAGCACTACTTATTGGTGGCCTAGCATGAAGGCCCACATCGCTACGTACGTTGGAAAATGTTTGACCTGTGCGAGAGTCAAGGTTGAATATCAGAAACCAGCTGGTCTACTTCAGCAGCCTAAGATACCGCAATGGAAATGGGAAGAAATTTCCATGGATTTTGTTACAGGCTTACCTAGATCTCAGCGTGGGAACGATACAATATGGGTCATAGTTGATCGACTCACCAAGTCTGCACACTTCCTGCCGATTAAGGAAACGGACAAGTTCTCCACTCTCGCAGATGTCTATCTTAAAGAAGTTGTTTCAAGGCACGGAGTGCCCACCTCTATTATTTCGGATCGCGATGCACGATTCACGTCAGAGCTTTGGCAAGCAATGCACAAATCCTTTGGCTCACGATTAGACATGAGCACAGCATATCACCCTCAGACGGATGGGCAGTCTGAGCGAACGATTCAAACACTTGAAGACATGCTTAGGGCATGCGTTATCGATTTCGGCAATGGCTGGGAAAAGCACCTCCCATTGGTGGAGTTTTCGTACAATAACAGTTACCATACCAGCATTCAAGCCGCTCCATTCGAGGCATTGTACGGACGTAAATGCCGGTCACCTCTCTGTTGGGCAGAGGTGGGGGATAGTCAGATCACGGGTCCAGAGATTGTAGTAGACGCCACAGAAAAGATTGCACAGATACGGCAACGCATGGCGGCAGCACGCGACCGTCAGAAAGCCTACGCGGACAAGCGTAGAAAGCCTTTGGAATTTGAGGTCGGAGACCGGGTTTTATTGAAAGTCTCACCCTGGAAGGGTGTGGTACGTTTTGGCAAAAGGGGCAAACTGAATCCGCGGTACGTCAGACCATTCGAAATCTTAGAAAAGATTGGCAAGGTAGCATACAAGTTGAACCTACCAGCTGAACTCGGAGCAGTTCACAACGTCTTTCATGTGTCGAACCTAAAGAAGTGCCTATCTGATGAAGACCTCATCATTCCTTTTAAGGAACTCACTATCGACGAGCAGTTGCAGTTCGTCGAGGAACCAGTTGAAGTCACGGACCGGGATGTGAAGGTCCTCAAAAGCAAGAGAATCCCTCTTGTTCGAGTTCGCTGGAACTCCAAACGTGGCCCAGAGTACACCTGGGAACGCGAAGACAGAATGACAGAAAAGTACCCCCAGTTATTCGAAACCAATGCTACCACTACTGAGGATGAAGCTACTACTTCGGAATTTCGGGACGAAATTCCAGATCAACGGGGGGAGGATGTGACACCCCAGGAAAACCAGTGAATGCTATAACTTACCTAGCTTCCTCAGTGAGTGCATACCAAATTTCGGGACGAAATTTCCAATTAGTTGGGGATAATGTGACAACTCGAACTTTAGACCTATCATTGTGTAACATACGTGAACGTGTTATGATTTTACAAACTGTGATGCTATTGAATGTTATGATGTTACGTATAACTATGTGAATTATTGCGATTAAGTGATTGTTTGAATGATACGTATTACGTGAATTATGTGATTTAATGTTCTAATTACCGAACCACATCGAACACAAACCCACTCGGTCCATTTAGTGGACTCGAGACCATGACACAGCCCATGTGGGGTTTTCGGCCCACATCCCCTCTACGTATTTATACACACACACACCTTAGGGTTCTAGTTTTACAACATTGCAACCAAGGAACACACACACAAACTCTCTCTCTCTCGTTGCTTGGAAACCGAAGGCACAAGAACATCCGATCATTCTCTTGTTCGGATCACCCTTCTTTACTCGTAATCGGTTAGTGTTTTGTTTATGTTTTTGTGATAAGTGATGTTATGATCTCATGTTTAGATGAAACCGATTAGAATCCGCATGATTGTGAACTAGGGCCGGTTAGATTATGTTGTTTGTGATTAGTCTTCGGATTGATTTCAGATAATCAGGTTCTGTATGAATGATAATCGGATAGGTTGCATGCTAGTTCGATGATATGTGTATGACCCGGTTTAGATTTGTGTGATAATCCGATTTTTGATTTGATGCTGTTATGATCATACTAAATGGTGATGATTTAAAGATATTATGAATATGATTGAATGTTGAATAATCATTGTTTGATCTGATTTCCGAAACTGCCTAAGTTGTTTGCTAGAATCACGGAAAGATTGTTACAGGAATTATGGAAACCAGTTACACACACGGTTGCGACTCGGAACCACTCATTGCGAGTCGGAACCCCACTCGAGACCACAACAGCACAAGCCGAGACCATGGTTGCGAGTCCCGTTGCGACTCGTAACCAGACCATGATGATCGAGATCACCAGTTGCGACTCGCAACCTCCTGTTGCGACTCGTAATCTCCGGCTGTGACTCGTAACCACCGGTTGCGACTCGAGATCGCTGGTTGCGACTCGAGACCTCCTTTGCACGTACACTGTTTTGGGCCTACACTGTCACGGGCCCAACCTTATGACTGTTATGTTATTGGACTTGTTTACATAGTTGCTAGTTGGACTGCTTATGTTAATTGGGCCGACTACTTGGACTCGTTACTTGATATGAACTGCTGATACGTTTATATGATTTGTCATGATCATACTTGATACCATACGTGATACAAACGTGCTACATACGAACCTAACTTGCATAGTAACCATGATAGGACGTGGTTGATTCCTTACTTGTATACTTGAGCATTATACTGTCTGCCGAGCAAACCCAGGTGAGTTCACACTCCTACTAAGGCATGGGATTCCCGGGTCGTGGGAATGGGATAAAGGTTACACTTGACTAAGAACGAACATATGCTTTTCCTAGACTATCACCTACCATGGTCCTCGGATGTCAGGACGGTTCCGTAGGTTAGGATAACACCTACGTGGTCATATGCCAATTACTGCCTCGGATGTCAGGCACGCACGTAAAACCTACGTGTACGCATTACTTACTTCTATCCTCGGTACAAAGGATACGTACGTGAAACCCACGTACACCCCCGCGTCTCCTATCCTCGGTTGTGAAGGATACGTACGTAAAACCTACGTACACCCCATACGCGCTACTGTTCTCGGAAGAAGAACAGGGATGATACGAGTAGTTGATACGAATAGTCTAGTGGTCACATAACATGGGAAGCCCCCACCTATATAACTTACTATCGGCCCAGTAGAGCCACCCTTTACTTACTGTTACGCACTTACTTACTGTGAACTCGCTCAACTAGTTTGTTGATCATTCTGTTACATGCCTTGCAGATCGTTAGGTACATGGAGCTTGCACAAGGAGGAGCCGGTCGTTGTGGACAAGGATCGTAATACTCTGTTGGACACTTATGACATTTCAGTATATTTAATTTGGGTTTATAACAATGCTTCCGCTACTTAAACAATGCTTGGTTTTGAAACATCGATCATGTCATGATGAACTACTTTAATGACTTTTAATATTATTAAATGCTATGTTTGATATGATTGATGGCTTGATCCTGGTCATGTCACGCTCCCAAGCGGTGGTACTCCGCGTGTGGATTTTGGGGGTGTGACACACATGGTCTCGAGTCGGGTCCTTGTTGTTTTCGAGTCGCATACATACACGCATACGTATACACATAGCACATAGTCACATAGAATGTACACACATAAATCATATAATTTAACGATTCAATTAGTCATATATGTTCAAACACGTTACATCAAGATACATCAAAGGTTCTAAATTTCGAGTTGTCACACTTGTCATTCCCAAATTATTTCTCACACTTCTCACAAAAGTTGGACTTTTTACAGGATCCTCTACCTATATATATATATAGGATAAGGATCATGTGAGAAGTGATAGGCTAGTTGAGAAACTTGAGAAACATTCTGGACCACACATTTTTCTAAGCCTTTCGTAATATACACATATGTATAGTTTAAAATTGACTATATACATATGTGTATAACTCAATATACATATATGTATATAGTCAATTTTAAACTATACATATGTGTATATTACGAAAGGCTTAGAAAAATGTGTGGTCCAGAATGCTTCTCAAGTTTCTCATATATAGTGGACTTCTCTTAGGATCCCTACCCTATATATATATATATACATATAGGGTTAGGGTAAAATGAAAATTTATACGAGTTGTGAGAACTTAGAGAACTCGGCTTACGAAAGGTACTTTCAAAAAACATTTTTACCAAAAATTCTAAAAAAATCAACATGTCCAAAAAAATATAAAAAAATAAAAATTAGTTTTTTTTTTCATTTACAACAGTCGTAAATGCTGTAAAAAGTGATGTTATGCTTATATCATCAATTTTTTCAGCTACTATATGTTATACGTTTTGGTTATTTTTTCCGAGTTAACTCGCCGCAATGTATGTGTATGGTTCAACGTTTTTACGTCTATATTTGTTTCGTTTAACAGTCCCGTCGTAAAATGCAGGTCCTAAATACTAATTCTCATACAGATAACTCAAATCTGTTAACACAAACGATATGATCCCTCATAGAGGGGACTTTGAACTCTGTAATGGTAAGCTAATAAAATATCGTCGATAAAGGTTAGATTCACAGAATGTGTATCTTTAAGGATACGTGGGTTCAGTCCACACCTTATTTTTGCTTTGATGAAAGGATACCATACCCGACTTGAGCATTAACATTCTTTCCAACATATCACACGTCATATGTCAGCTAGTTGGCCTAAGAGTAACCATGTGGTCAAAGTCTCAAACCATACATTTTTTAGTTTGACTATTCTCTTTGACATTCTCTATAGATACTACTACCTGGTAAAAGGTAAACATATTTTCATGCAACAACTTTTAAGAAGCCGATACATTATCTCACGCCAGACGGTGGTCACTTAAAGAACCTTCTTCCTGGTGCGAAGCTAACGGTGTCTGTCTTGCAAAGATTAGTGATCTATAATTTATGAAGCATTCGAGCCAAGGATAATCCAAAGAGAACCACTTGAAGCCATGGAACCGTTCATGACCTATCAGGGTATTTGTTTCTTCAGTCCTCTTGGTATTACATTTACAATACAATGAGCTAATAAAGGACAAACCTAACAATGTACACGACAAGTCGAGACTTCCTTTAACCTACACCTTGATAACCCATGCACACATAGTTTGTGTTGCCTTCGTTCATATGTAAGATCTACCAACTTCGTGTTTCTTTTTGCTTATTCCAAGTATTTCAAGTGTCATCATAACCAGAGGTGTCAGTTTTCAACATGACATGGAAAGAATCGTTTTATGAACAGTAAACAAACCGTGATCTTTTAACCCATTATTCTTTACAACAAGCCAACCCCATTAACATGTTCACACACCACCTATTAACTCGTTTGATACATTTAGATAAATGGGTTATAAGGCCATGTCCAAGTTACACGATTCTAAGCGTGTGCGAATGATGGTTGATGTTTGTAACATGAGGAAAAATATATATGTTAAAAATATTCAACCAACCGGCTCGAAATCGTCAATCCCAACACAATTCATAATTCTGTAATACAGTATCTTTAAAACTCACACCGAACCCCGTTTAAAACCGGCCCGAGGGCCCTTGAGGTCGCGGGTTCGAAACCTGGTAGCCCCAAGCTCTTCGTTCCCCTCGAGTTGGCAAGGTATTCACCGCCAGGCAGCGTTGTCGGGTCACTAGCTTGGGATGTGGGATCACTTCCGCAGTCAAGGGTACCGTGCATCTACCCTTTTTAAACTCAAACAGAAACATGGCCCAGCCCTAACATAGTAACAGCTACCTTTACCATTTTCATTAAAAATAAAGACAATGAAAATGAGTTTTTCATTTTTTTTCTGTGACTGACGTATATTGATCCTAATAAACATTTCCTAACAGGCTAACACCACTATAGCATTTATTGAATAAATAAACATTTCCATACTGGTTGTAACATATGTTTATTACGTGTAACAAGTATTGCTACATTACCAATTAACCCACCTGCTAGCATTAAAACTTGTACTTCAACCTCTAGCATTGGCATCTACAGATAAACAGTTGTGCATGCCGCCAAAAGCGTTGTATCCTTTTGGGTTTGGAATACAGTTACTCAGCATCTGGGCAGTCGTCAAGGAACTGCTTTACGACTTGTCGCTCATCGGTTGTTAGATCAAAATCATCACTAAGCAATCTCTCCCACAATGCAGTGCTTAAGCTCTCTGGATCATCATCACTTACCTTTATCATCAGTAAACAGTTGGCTTCATCATCAATAGATTATTTGGAGAATGTGATCGATCATTACCGAAAGTGAATCATACCTGGAGGTAGTTGTTGATGTTCCCTTTGTCATCGACCGGAGTTAACAGTTCATGTTTATTGGTCACCCATTCACCATCGACGATGTATTTGTACTCGTAACGCCCTTCCTGTTATATATGTATATAAATAACAGGAATGAGACAGAGCTTTATGCCCATTTGAAAAAGCTCAAAAGCTAAATAATATTATAAAACTCAATTCTTTTCTAAGTAGAAATATTACCGGCAGATCTCTATGAAGAGTCCACGAGCCTTGACTCTCAATATATTTCAGTGGAATTCTCTGCAACAAACCCATAGTGTTAGCGGTTAATACAGTTAAGCAGATGTTTTGTACACTAATAATGAAATATCTTTACATGAGATAACTGAAACCATAACAAGACTATAAGTTACCTGACCCCACCCAATATCAAGTCCAGATATTTCGACGGAAGAACATTCAGCGCCCTTCCATGTCAACGTCACAGGTTTCCTTTTTAGGCCTGTAAGCTGGAAAAACGGTTCGCTTCAAGATCAATCGATTAACAATGTAACACAGTGCTAGAATGAAAGTACGATCAAATAATCAAAAAGTACGCCACACAAGAGCACAAGAATGTCACAAAGCAGAAAAATTAGATAGAACTGAATCCTTCATGAAATAAGAGCTTGAATGACTCACAATATCGACCGTGGCACTTTTTATAGCATCCATTTTGGGAAAACAAGAACGCTTACTCTGCACAGAAAGGATAGGGAGTTACAATCTAATGATGTATACACAGTTAATCATGAGAACTTAATGAAATGATAAATAGATTCACCAGTAGCAAAGTGAGTGCATCATTCAGTTTATAATCTTGAACCCAGAACATGTATGCCAACTGTAAATCATAGAAATCACATTAGTAATATTCCCATGATATAGTATGCTTTAAAAGCGTTGCGAGTGAATATGACCTAGAATATGTATATTTATTATGGGTTGGGTTCATTTTAGAACTCTAAATAACTACAGAACTTTCAGAACTCCTAATAAACAATCATTTTATATATATTGTTTTGTATTTAAGATCTTTTTATCATCTATTATATGTATTTCTTTGATTACATACATGTTAAAAGTAGTTTACATATGTGTAATTATAAAATTACATATAAAAAATGATAAAGTTACTCTTAACATGTATGTAATCATAAGAATACACATAATAAATGATAAAATTATCCTAAACATAAGAATATATAAATAAAAAGATTGTTTATTAGGAGTTCTGCGAGTTCTGTAAATATTTATGGTTCTGAAATGATCATTACCCTATTTATTATAATAGGGATAATTATGAGTGTAAGATATATTGATCATATTATAATTTGTACCTAATGAAAAGGGTAAATATGAAATTTTAAATACTATATGATATTTATTTTTGTTGGTTACGCAAATATGACATTATGCAAAGAGGAACATATGAAATTGACCTAATTATATACAGAAAAACACCCAGAGAGAGAAGTCAAGAAGAAGTTAAGATGTTCGTAGGCATACCGCAGTTCCAGGAGCTCTTCCAAGCCCAGCTGTACAATGTATATAAGCTATTCCGCCATTTCGGTTGATGGCTTTATGCAGTTTGCTCACAACACACGGAAGCCTTAGCCTCAAATCAAATGCATCAAAGTCCCTGCTCCATACACAGCTGACATCAGTATATATTCCAAACACTCTTTATGTCATATATTTTCTCCTATGAACTGACGATGTCTGAAGCGTCACGGAAATGATACCAAAGAGTAAAACAGATTTTAATTCAAATCATATCCAACCTTATTTCTGCGCGTAAGTGTTCAATGTCATCGAAAGTGCTAGCATACTCGCGAATAGCTTCAATGTCCACACTAAAATATCTGGAATACAAGTAAAGGGAAAATAAAATATGTCCCTCTCTAGCTGTGCGTTTAACGTTTACTAGTATGTACCATATACACATAATAAATTGATGTAAGAAAAAGCCAGCTAATTATTTGCTTCATAAAAAGATAATTATATAGCAAGTGCTTTTGGATACTCAAGATCTGAATTCTGTTGCAAGCAATAAATGGTTTTTACCCCAATACTCCGAAGCTTGTCAACGTCTGCAGGAGTCTGTCATTTGGGTGAAACAAGTCAGTTTCAATTAGGTGTTTTAAACGGGTCGTGTTTGTAGGTTGGCTAGTTCAACCCGACCCGAACCCAAAAGCTTTAGATGAACCCAAACCCGAAAATCGTGTCATACATATGAACCCGAATATTCGCAGGTTGACCCAAACACGACCCGTTCAACCCGAATATACTTATTTTTTAATTTTTTTTCCACAAATTAATATATTAAAATTAAATTTACTCAAAAAACACAAATGCATACAATACAATTACATTTAAATTACAAAATCTTATCTCAATTTCTCTTTTTAAGTAATAATTATAGCATAAAATACACACCCAATTTAATTTATGACATAAAACATATTGTAAAAGTATATAATATAATATAAATGGGTCAACCCGACAGGTACACCCGAACCTGACCCATTTGGCCAAACGGGTTCGCAGGTTCAACTTGAAACTTACCCGAACCCCTTTAGACTAAACCCAAACCCGTGAATTTCGTGTTAGGTTCGTGTCGTGTATTGGGGGCGTGACAGAAATTCACACCCTTAGTTTCAATGCGACACGAACCTGTTGAGACCCACCCCTTTTGCCCGGCTTAGTATCACATCTAAGTCTTGGAGAAAGGAAATTTACCTGCAGACATGACCCGACGATCAAATCCGGAGTAATAAAATTGTAGTTCATTCCAAGTTCATGCCTATACGTCAAGACTGAAATCAACATATTAGTGACAAATTATTAGTGAAAGATATATTTGTACAAATCATTATTATGAAGTGACTAACCAGCCCCCATTGCTTCAGTCATGTTATTACTATAAATGTCAGATTTCTCTTCACTCTCTTTTGTATCTTCCGTGCTGACACCGGATGTTGAACTAGGTGTTGCCTGCATAACCAAAAGCATATAATTAGGTTATATTAAATAATGTTCGCTAAAATTTATATCTTTGCACTAAAGATCTGCATGCACTTTAGCAATTACAGTTCTTTCTAAAAGTTAATACAATCACTTCAACCATTGATATTTTTAAGGTTTAATTACTGAGTCACGTTCAGTTCCAAGTGACAAATGATACTTAGGCTTTGAAATTAATTTGGTCATTTTGAGCAATTTTTTTTTTTCATAGATAGTCATTTTGGCCGTTCAAATAAAAAGTCATTTTGATCGACTTTTTAAAAGTGAATGAATGGTTAGACACCAAAGAAAAAAAAGACACTTTTAAAGCTTAGGCGTCAGAATCTCAATAGTTAAACAATATTCCCCGCACCATTTTGCATTTCTAGCCCAACACCGCACCGTTTTTGGTTCAGGTCTGCCGTGATTGGTTGCAAGGTTGCCTCATCTTTTACTAGTTCAAAGGACAAAACGACACCAATGGGGTGGTGGTGGTCCACTGGCAAAGACGACAGAGATTAAAAGAAATTTGTCGTTCAAAAAAAGGACAAAACGGCGCAATTATGGATTTTCAAGGCCAAAATCACACCATTTACTATTTACAAGTCCACGTGGCATCTTTTAATTGGCTATATTTTCATCTGATCATTTATAACCTTGATGAAACTGTCATGATGGCATTACATATTTTTTTTGAATGCTAACGTTACTCTCTCAAACTCCTATATTTACAAACAACTCACCCTTGCTTAGGATTGAACCCAAGTCCTTCCACTAAGAGACAAATAGTAGTCGTTTCAAACATACACCACAAAAAAAAAAAAAAAAAAAAAAAAAAAAAAAAAAAAAAACACCATAAACAATGAATAACAATTCAAATCCAATCAATAATCAATAAGTACCAATGAACAAGTTCAAATCCAAGTATACTAAACGAGCTAACCTGCATCAAACAAATCTGGCGAAAAGCAGTAGCATTCATCAACCGCTTCTCTCGATGATTCATCTAAACACACAAAACTTACAGTTACATCCAAATCAACAGCAATAAGCATACATTAACAGTATAATCCGCAGAAATGATTGCTAAAATGAGATTACCGCCAATTTAACAAAACATGTATGACTTGCCGATTGGAATTTGAACTTTCGCGAAGACATAATCGAATTACATGATCTGAAATCGAAAATGATGAAATGTGTACACAATTATTGTGATTATTTGATGAATTATGACTGAAATTAGCGGAAATTGAAACAAACCTTGGGAGATTTTGAAGGCAATTCATGATTAAAGTGAACGAAACGGAAGAAATCTGAGAAGCTCAGTTGTAGATATTTTTATGGGTATTTGTTTATAATATAATATAATTGGTTTGGAGTAATAAAGGGATCGTCTTTCTCAATATTCTCTAAAATGCCATTCCTTTTTCCCCTGTGATGAAGACATGTGCACGTGACACGGTGCTTTTCAACAAGACGACACGTGCGGCCACACACGAAGGGTGTGCCGGGTGGGTGGGTGGAGCAAGGAGGAGCATGGTACCTGTTTGGTTCCAAATCGAACAGGGAAAATAGGTACCGTACCGAATATACTGGTACTGAAAAACGGGGAAAATGAGTATCGGTACCGAACCATGGTACGGTACCGGTACACAGTACCAAATGCTCATCCCTAGAGTGAGGTGGGGTGGTTGAGTAAGTTTATCTCGCGATAACACCACCGCCAACACTTGGGTAACTGTGGTGATTGAGTTTAAGCAGTGAGTAGTCATCGAAGAGGGAAGAGGAGAGAGATGGGTTAATGTTGGGCCCCACTCCCTTTTAACCAACCATGGTATTTTCTTTTTTTAAAGGAAAAATTATTTAGGTGAGTCACCTCTTATGATTGAGTGTAAAATAGGGAATGGAGATGGAAGTTGGCATGGCCTGCTTTGATTGGCTTTGGTGGGAATTTACCCCTCCTCATAAGGTGATCACCCATCTCACCCTAAAATCTTAATTTCACACCCTGAATACGGGTCGTATAACTTTATATGATTCGTACATAATATTCGGACATGACAAATATTGGGTTGTATAATATTATACGACTCGTATAAATTGAGAAATATTAGGTAGTATAACATTCTATACGGGTCATATAATATTATAGGGGTCCTATAATGTATACATAGAAACAAAAAAAATCTCTGACATTTTTTTGTGCAATAATCAGTTATACGCCCCGTATAACACTATACGGGCCGTATACATGTAGGGGTGTGAAAATACGATTTTACAGGTGTAGGAAAAAGCCTTAAGTTAAACCGTTTAGCCCTAATCTTACTCTTCACAACCGAGTTTTTCGACTAATCGAAGTCAAATGTAATTTATTTAAATATGTTATATGTTATTTGACTTATACCGGTTATCACCCTTACACTTAAGGGCTCAACGTCTCATCGGGGCGATGTTTAACACTCAAACACGCTATTTATAACGTTAAGCCCTAACACATAGCCATGATTTTTTATCAATAATTTTCCTTTCAAGCATCCATCACCTTTCCAAATAATAAACAAAGTATAGCTTGCAGTCATTCAAAAATTGTAACAAGTTAACAATATGGATTTGTAAAAGCCTAAGTACAATTTGGGTCATTCAAATATGTGATACATTGATTAAAAGGCTTTTGCAAACCCAAAATTGTAACAAGTTAACAATTTGTTGACCACAAATCACAATTGCCAAGTGACAGCCTATACAACAACATACATCATTACGTTGGACAAACAATTAGAGGTAGCTGATTGTGTTACTGTTATTTTTTGCTTATCATTACCAAAACTAAAAAAACAAAATTTCTCATTGTTTTTCTTGGTTGTACATGAATCCAAGGTATCTTTATTTTGCTTAGAAAAATATCGTGTATTAAGAACCTTAGAATAATTTTTATATGTAAACGAATCAGTTGAGAAATTCATGATTAGGAGCTACATTTTTTATTTTAATGTAATTTAATATCTACATAAGTAACGGAACGTTTCTTTTATTTCAAGGTTCATGTTTAAATGTATTTTTTTTTTTCAAAAAATAAAAAAACATATCATTTCTCAACATAAATATTCATAAAAAGATTTAAGGGTGTGTTGATGACTATTGAACCCATATATTATTGTTGCCTTTGATTGTAATTTAAATTTTCCTACCCGGGGAATATTTCATGTTCTGAATTTGCTTTCAAACGTCGTTGTTATGTGTGGTAATATTTTATTGTTTTATACTCTTTACTTGACAATACTATTAGTTTTGTTAACAACTCTTTTTGCTATTAATTTCATGTTTCTATAATCTATTTTTTTAGGAAATGCTACAAGAACAAGGTTCCTTTATTACTTCGTCTGTTTTGTTGGAATTGTGGTCGAATCAACTCATTGAACTCTATACGTTTGATGATCAACAATTAAGTCAGACAAATGCAAACGTTACTGAGGAGGTGGTGATAATTGAGAATGGCCAACGTACTGTCTATCAAGTTTACGATGATGACAAGTAAAAGTGTCGTTCAAATCAATATTAAAAGTATTGTTTGCGTTGGTTCTCATTTTCAAATCAATGCTACTTGGTTCTCAGTTATTATCTAAATAATATATATCTTTTTTCTTCTTAGTATTAGTAATTATATGGTAATTGTTACCATTCATAAATCACGTTGTTTGTATTGATCTATTATATACGATTAACATTGACTAATATTATATATATCCCCACAAATTTTATAAAACGGACCATTGTAATAAAATTAATAAAATATTAATATCCTTAAAAATAGAGCAGCCCGTGGGTACCACGGGTTATAACCTAGTATATAAATATATAAATATAAATATAAATAAAATTTAAATTATCAATAATTATATATATATTAAAAACAGAAGCTTATGAATAGTAACCTACAACACTTCCAATACTGTGTATATATATCATTTATGTTGGCTTAATGAAATATATTTGTCATTAGTAAACTGGTTAGTTATCTCTCTCTGTATCCTGATGAACTTGGGTTCGACTCTAACCATCCCTCTTTTAACAATTTTTTTTTTGCCATTTAGGTCTACCAGAGGAGAGAGGTAAAACGTTACAGCCTGTCTCTCTCCTTCAAAACCCTCTCTCAAGACACACACAGCAGGCCTTCGAACACCACAAACATTGTCGCTTTTCCGATCAAAACCTTGGTGGCATTCATCACGGGAAAGACAAAGTACATGAGCGGGAGATGATGATTTGTGGTGGTGAGCAACCAGAGCGACGATATGGGTATAAGAAGAAAGCCCGAGCATAAGAAAGGGTTTTGGACAAAGAGAGGTGCTGGCTCTAGGGTTCCGGCTGTTGGTCCTGGCAACGACCATAACCGACGGTCCCGCGAGCCCAGTGGTGGTAGCGATTTGGGTTGATGTAAAACGGTGGAAGTGTTCAGGTTTTGACAGAGGAGTGACGACTGCCGTTTGAAGGCTTGGTATTCCGGCGAGGTGTTTTCCGGTCTAGATCCAGACAATATTCCGGTAAGCCTCGATTCGATCGCATGTCTCATAATTACTTAAATCGATCTCTATTCTAATGGTGCAAGTTGTTTAGGGTTATTCTAGACCTCCGACCAAAATCCGGTGAACGACGGTGGTTGTAACGGTGAGTGGCGAAGATGACACAAATATAATGCGACGAGTATCATTGACGAGGTAAACTTTTAAAATCCTTACTTTCCGTAAGCGTAGATGTTAATGTTTGTGCCGGAATCGGTAAACGGCAATGACTGTTACCAGTGGTATTTTGAGATGTTTAGAGAGGGCACTGTGGTGTTAGGCCAAATATACTTTTTATGCATTTCTATGAAACTGAAGTTTTCAAATATTTTTGTTGTAGATTTTATGTATTATTCCTAATGCTTTAGTTTTAAATTTGATGCATTTTTGTGTTAATCTGAATTAATTTTATTAGTCGTGTCGCATCTTCATCCGCAGCTGGCTCAAGACAAGATCTGGCTTATAAATTTTATTAGTGTATCCCTTTCAAATTTTGAATTTGAAATTCTGGATGGTAGTTAATCTTTTCATTTGATTTTAACTCAAATTTGTTTAATAACTGCTTGATTTGTGCTCACTTTGTTCAAAATTTTCTAACATTATACCCCCAATTGAAGTTTGAAATTGTGTTAATTTTATATGTTTCATATGTTAGCACATTCAAGCATAGATGATTCTTTGGCATGTTGGTTCAGTTTAAATCAATTGATATATCGATGGGCTTTGGATGATTACTATGGAAAGGGGACCGTGGTTAGGTACTGTGGTTCATCTTTTACTTTTTATTAGTTAGACTCATTTAGTTTGGAAACTGATAGAAAGTGGTAATATTGGTCTAACCCGGGCTTCAAATACCAATGCTTGCCTAATGTTAACAATCAACTTGAACTTGAGGTGCTGTTTATAATCAACGGTCGTCCAGATCCGTTGCCGCCTCCATTTGGTGTCATCTTGTTTGCCTTACCGTTTTGCTCATCGAACCCTTTAGGGTTCCAAGACGACAGTTGTCAGTGGCGATGGTGGCAGGCTATGGATGGTGACGACGGAGTGTTTGTGGTCGTGGGCTTTTTTGATATAGAATACTGTATCATTTATCTTTAACTTAATGAATTTTAAAGTCTATATTTATTTTTAAGAAGTCAATCTCAAATAAATTGTATTAGTATTAGCTCATACCTGACCTTTTATCACCTTTATTCGATAGTCTAGATGCAGCATAATGGTTAAGATGTAGTTATCAATTTTCCTTTGTATTATTTATTCATAATAGAAAAAGAGGATTATTAATGATCTATATTTAGCTGATGTGAGATCAACTGGATCTTCATGACCTTATGCTTAGCCGTTATCATCAGATTTAGAGATACCAAACACATGGGTAATGCTTCAGGTATGGTGTTTTAAGAAAAAAATTAAACAGTTTGTTAAATGCCTAATATACCTTTAATTGATTTCACTATATCGTGATCAGGTTTGACGGGTATAACGATCATGTTGGTTACTACTTGCTTGATGTCTCTTATTTTCGTCTTACACTGGCACCAAAATGTTATTCTTGCAATCGCTTTTGTGGTGTTTTTTAGGATGATTGAAGCACTGTACTTTTCGGCTTTTCTTCTCAAGTTTCTAGAAGGGGCATGGGTCCTCATAGCACTCTCGCTCATTTTCATGCTTGTGATGTACACGTGGCACTATGATACACTTAAAAACTATGAATTTAATATCCAAAACAAAGTATCATACACTTAAAAAATATGAATTTGATATCCATAACAAAGTATCAGTTGATTTGGCTACTGAGCATGTGCCCGACACTTGGTTGGACCTTGCTAGCTAGAAAGCATGCCGAGTTCCAAGACTCGGAACGAAAAAAAAAAGTTAAAGAGTGTTGTATTGTTTTTTCACAGTGAAATACTTCAAAGAGTACAAATACTACAAGTTGGATGGATTGGCTAAAGTCCCAAATGTCAACACAAGTTCAGGTAAAAATTATGTATATCTTTGGATGGGTCAGATTGGGTTTACATGATTCACAATTTGAGTGTGTGTGTTTTTAATTTGACTCTAAATTTTTGAAATCGTTTTAGTTAAAGGCTTCAAGTTATTATATTAATTAAATTATTTTTTTGGTTATTTTTATTTAACTTTTGAGGTTTTATCCTTAATGTTCTGCATTCATCCAGTAAATTGATTTGATTCTAAAGGCAGTGGTACACATTCAGATTTATATAATTGATTTGATTCTAAAGGCAGTGGTTTTCATTAGGATTTATATGTTGTATGTCGTTGGATTGCTAATTGTTTTTTTCAATGTATCAAAATTAAAGCAGTTTGTAGAATCTTTATATCTATCTACAGATGGTTTTTCTGATGGTTTTTCTTATGATGTGTCATAGCACCAAGCCAAACACCCACGTGGCAGGTTCCGTCGATACATCCGATCTCCCCAGCTACAGTGTTCGGGTTGAATCCTCCTATTGTTTGCAGTAATTCAATTTAAGTAGCCGCAACGCGGCGACACGAAAAAAAACCTAGTTAGTTTAGTACTCAACATTGTGACAAGATTTCTTAGTACTCAACATTGTAACAAATGGAACATTAATACTTGATTTTGCAACAAAAAACTATTAGTACCAAACATTGAAATTTTACAAAAAACTATTTAAATTTGATGATTAAATAAACGTGTGAAATAATTATATCTATGTTTCCGGTTTTTTTATATAAAACGATTAAGAAGTAGAATAAAGTGGGTAAACTGAGAAAAATTATTTAAACTAGAGTTGTGTATGGTCAGCTGGGTTGGTTTCAGGCCCAAACCAAACCGAAACCAAAAATTCGGTGGATTTTAAAGACCATCGTTTCAATTAGAATTTTGGTCGTTTATCGTTTAGTTGTCATGTAGGTTGGATTGGTTTTGGTTGACTTGGGCCTAGGGGCCGGGCTACAATTAAAAAAATATATTTCCGTACATTTACATTTACATTTACATTTACATTTTCCTACAAGAGGGAATAGTTCCCGTTTCTCATTGGCTAAGATGGGCGGCCACCCAATGGCATGTAGTGGCATTACTAATGTGAGGAATAGTGTCAGGCTGCTGTCTGGCAATTCCCCATTGGTTCGGGTATTTATGAGTTTACCCCCGTTTAAAATTACGAATTTGCCCCATGTTCAAAGTTACGATTTTGCTCCGGGTTAAAAATTACAATATCGTCATCGTTTTAATTTTTTTTTAAATGTGTGTCAGGGAATAGTGTCAGGCTGCTGCATGGCACTCCTTCATTGGCCCGGGTATGTTACGATTTTACCCCCAGTTCAAAATTTCCTATATTTACATTTTCCTATGAGAGGAAATAGTTCCCGTTTCTCATTGGCTAAGATGGGCGGTGTAATAACCCGACTTTTCGGATCGTTACCCATCGATGTCATTTCTTTCTTAATTGCTTGTACTCCCGAGATTTCGATTAACGTAAAAGGGTTAAACTATATTTTCAATACGCATTTTAAAACGCTTATTCAAAACGCGGTTATCGCATGTAAACGGCGTTTACAACGCTTACTACTTAATGCATTATATCGCATGTTACATCGCTTGTTTAGACTAAACGCTATCACAACGCAAACTCAACGCAGACTCGAAATGCGGATTTACTTATGTTATGTGTGATTTTGTGTGATTATTTATTTAAATGTTATGTGGTTATCAACGCAACGCTTATACGCTCAAACGCTCACTCGCAACTCGACTAAACGCAATGCAACACTTAACACACGAAACGAAAGTTGGAAAACTAACAAACACAACTCGGTTGTCCGAATGGACATCCGATCGAATGGGCATCCGACCGGATGACCATCCGCTCGGATAACCATCCGTCCGTATGGCCATCCGACCAAACACCACATCGCGCACCGACTTAAACCTTCGCACCTCCACTATAAATACTGCCGTACAGCCCTCATTCTCTGAGTTGACACTTCCATCCGTTCACACGCTCTCAGTCACTCCTAATCGCGAATCAATGCCATTTTGTAAGCTTCTCTTCTCAAATCTTGTACAATCTTCATCTCTAAACACTTCTACATCATCTTCTTCATCAAAATCACACACAAACACTAACTTTTTCCCTGAAATCACTGATTCTGACCTCTTGAAGGTGGTTTTCACTCTTTTTGCTTAGGCAAACTGTTGTGGGACACCATTTGATCGGGAATGGTTCTAGATCTAAAGGATTTCACACTTTTTAACTTAATCTCAACAAGGTTTCAACACTTTTCAATTGTTTTCGACTTTTCTTCACTTTTCTACTCAAAACTGATGGAATCTGGACTCAATCAGACTCTCGACTCGTTCCTTAGCCGAGAGCCGGCTTGAAAACGGATTTCCGCCGGAGAGATGGACCGATTAACGGGTCGAACATGAAATTCCAACAAGAACAGTGAGTCTGATCGAATGGGCTGAGACCATTCGACCGAATGAGCTGGACTTGGTGTGTTTCCGT
The DNA here is from genome assembly GCF_002127325.2 of Helianthus annuus. Lineage (NCBI taxonomy): Eukaryota > Viridiplantae > Streptophyta > Magnoliopsida > Asterales > Asteraceae > Helianthus > Helianthus annuus. Next base: position 88,115,933 of record NC_035441.2, read on the forward strand.
TGTTTGACACGTCGTCACGCCGTCTCCGTTAAACTTCAAACTTTTACTTGGAAAATTTTACAAAAACTTCAAACTATAGATCACCCACTCGAATGGCCATCCACTCGGAAGGCCATCCGACCGGATGACCATCCGTTGGGGTGACCTTTCCCTTTTAATTTCCAATATTTAGAACGTTTTTTACTGAACTTCGAACTTTAACAATTTTACAGACAAACACATCTCATTCGAATAACCATACATTTGAATGGTCATCCGCTCGGATGACCATCCATCCGGATGACCATCCACTCGGATGGGTTATACCCATTCGTTCGGATCACCTTTCGAACACTCTACCATCCGACATTCTGTTCACGCACTGTTCAACGCTCTGCTCAACGACTTATGCTTCTGTACACAGGCTAAATCAATGCGCTCCCTTCAATCCAATACAGACTGTGTTAATTAGCTAAACACGCACTGTGAGTATACTCGAACCCATTTTCTTTTAACACATTTATGGGTGTTACATACATTCTATATCAAAACGCAATACACAAAGCAAACACTTTATGAACGCTAACCGCTCCCGCATGTTATACGTGATCTATGAATGCTTGTTACTATGCTTGTACGGTGTTACACTATTCCGCTTCTAGCAACGATAGTACTATAGTTTGGACTCAGCACCTATCGTGGACAGGGGTTGCTAGGTGTAACGCCCTGCGTCCCTGAATTTTTAACTTTTGACAAGCTTAGTCCATACACTATGTGAAACTTTGTGATACTTAACTCTTATGATACTTGAATCTTGTGATACTTTGAAACTTGACTCTTGATGCTTGATACTTATGAATCTTGATTCTTGATGAAACTTGATACTTGATACTCGAAATTTGATACTAGATACTTGATTCTTGACTCTTGATACTTATTGAATGAGACTCTTGATATTTGATTAAACTAGAAACTTTGAGACTTTGTTAAACTAGAAACTTGAAACTTTACACTTACTAGCTAGCTTACATAGACTTGAAACACGAAAACTTTTGTGTTAGTTATACAATCTTATCATGTGATGATATTACACAATAATATGTTGGGATTTTCACATGTTTATCAAAGCGATTTCATCCGTATAAAATCAAAACGCAGCGGAAATAATATTTAAAACATGTTACTTTTAAGATATAAATTTCATTTATATGTAAAATCCCAAAACCCGGATCCATATATGAACATGCATACTATCAAACACAACCATAGGATGTTTAGAATACTACCTTCTTGGAGTAATAGGAAATGAAAGGGATAATGCTTCTTGAACGGTTGCCTTCAAGAGTAGAAGACCTCAAGCTTGTATACCCCAAGCTTTCCAACAAACACCACGAGTTTAGCTAGGATTTTTAACACTTGAACCAAAACCGAAAAGCACCTTTAGAGAGCAAAAAACAAGTCTTCCACTTTGTTTTTTTGTCACCAAAATGGTTATAAAACCATGAGAGATGTTCACCTCCATTTCACCCAATCACCATCCTTCTTACACATGCAAATGCATGAAAGGTTATTGGACCAAAATTATGTCTTGGGAAGACATATGGGGGGCGGCCCACATGGGCATTTTTATAAAAAAACAACAAATTTCTTTTATAATAATTTAAGTCTTGGTTTATATTTATAACTTTTATAAATATAACATTACATATTTACAAGACTTTATATAACCTTTTAAAATGTTATTTAACCCATTAAATAACAAAATAAAATATTCTCTCAAAATAAATTATCTATATAATTTATTAGTTTCTCAAGTGTAATTATTTAGAAAACCAATTTCTAAATATTATAAGTGTTGATATTTATTTGTTTGATCATATCATAAATAAATATTATAAGTGTTTGTCTAGCTTGTATTTGGGTATGAATCGACTTGGATCATAACGTACTAGCCACATCAATCTAATATGTGTCTTGGGCATACAAAATCCGACAATCTCCCACTTGCACAAGATACATAGAAGATTGATGCAAGTAGTAAAGACCACTTAACTATAGTTTACTACCCCTAATACGTATGACTATATTTCCCATTCAATAACATCATCCCCTTCAAGTCCCTTACTTGAACATGATTCAGGTGAATCTATCATTTATCCTTTCGTTACAGATGTCATGTTAAATCCAGAGACATAGAGTGATCACTCTCTGTTGATTTAACTTTAGTAGGCCTTAGACATCTTACTCTTAACGAATAAGAGAAACAAATCCCTTCTTGACTACATACGTCTCTCACAATCACCTTGTACCACACCTAAGTTTAGCCTTATGTACTGCCTTATTACAGACATCTAAGAACTAGGTCAAGGTATAATACTTGGTGAATATCAAGACCCAATATGTATCTCAGGTCAGAGGATACTATGATATTCGCCTTTACTCAAAATTTACTTATGATCAATCACAAATGATTCCATGCAGTAATATTTGAGAGCGAGTCAGTCCAATATTTGTATCCCACAAATATCTATGAACTTTGACAGCAACACTTTGCTCTATATTCATACCTCATGAATATCAACCAATCCAAGTTCATAATAGTCTTACATTCATATTTGTTCCCACAAGTATGATCGACTATGGACATTTAGAATAAGCAACTTATTCATGGATTTAAACATGCTAATTTTTGAACATAACTCAAAATACCATAAAGAGTTATAATAACAGTTGTTCCAATATCCAAATACAAAATAAATCAAATCCAATCACTAGAATATCGAAGTCCCAAGGCAGAAGTTTGACCATTCATGCTTTGCCCGTTCAAGGAGCTTCGTGAGTGGATCCGCAACATTTTGATCAATGTGAACTTTGCGAATACATATCTTTCCCTTTTTCAACATCATCCCTTATGTAGTTGAAACTCCGCTCAATGTGCCTAAACTTTTGATGTGCATGAGGTTCCTTGATTTGAGCAATCGCACCATCGTTATCACAAAGATCTCTAGGGGTCCTGAATGGTAGGGACTACCCTAGATCGGCAATAATTCAAGTGGCAAATCCATATGAATTATCTCAATCAATGAAGCGGTGATGTATTCTGATTCTGTAGTGGACAACGCTACCCTGATTGTGATCGAGAACCATCTCGATCAATTTGGAAACTCGTATCTATGTAACCCTTTACAACGAATTCCGAAACTCGCATCCCTGTAACCCTTTACAACGAGTTCTTCTTCACCAGATCCATATATTAGAAACATATCCTTAGTCCTTCTAAGGTATTTCAATATATTTTTAACAGTCACCCAATGACCGTTACTTGGATTTCGCTGGTATCTTCTCGTCATGCTTAAAGCGCATGACATGTCCGGTCTAGTGCATATCATTGCATACATAATGGATCCTATAGCAAACGCATATGGGATTCCTTTCATTCTTTCTTGCTCATCCTTTGAGCTTGGACATTGAAATGCTTTCAATATTGTCCCCTTTTGAACAGGTACCAAACCTTTCATAAAATTCTATATCTTGAACCTTTTCAAGATTTTGTCAATGTATGCACTTTGGTTTAAACCTATCAGGCGCCTTGATCTATCCCTATAGATCTTTATTCCCAAAATATAGGCGACTTCACCAAGATCCTTAATGGAAAAACAACTTCCAAGCCAGGCTTTTACACCTTCCAAGGTTGGAATGTTATTTCCAAATAGTAGAATGTCATCGACATATAATACTAAGAAAATGATGATGCTCCCACTAGCTTTCTTATACACAAGCTTTATCAATGTTCTTGATGAATCCATATTCCCTAATCTCTTCATCAAAATGGTGATTTCAACTTCTAGATGCTTGTTTCAATCTATAGATTGATTTCTTTAACTTGCATACTTTGTCAGGATGTTTTGGATCGACAAAACCTTCAGGCTGAACTATATAGACATCTTCCTCAAGATATCTATTAAGGAAAGCCGTTTTGACATCCATTTGCCAAATCTTATAATCATATTATACAGGTATGACAAATAATATCCTAATTAACTTTAGCATCGCCACAGGCGAGAAGGTCTCATCATAATCAACCCCTTGAGTTTGAGTGAAACCTTTTGCTACAAATCTCGCTTTATAAGTATTCAAGTTACCATGCATATCGGTTTTCTTCCTGAAAACCCACTTACTTCCAACTACTTTGGAATTAAGAGTTAACACAACCAATTCCTATACTTGGTTGTCATACATGGATCGCATCTCTATGTTCATGGCTTCAAGCCATTTGTCACAATCGGATTTTGACATTGGATCATGGTATGTGGTAGGTGAACCCGAATCTACCACGTAGCATCCATTTATGAAAAATCCATATCTTTCAGGTGGACTACTAATTCTACCAGATCTACGAACGTTTTGTGTGTGTTGATCAACCACTTGATCGTTTTCAACAACCTCTTGTTGAATGCTAGTATCAACCAAACGTGTATCAGCTTATGGTTCTTGATCCTCATCAAGTTCCACTGTTCTACTAATTCCTTTCCACAAGGAACTTAGCTTTCAAGAACTCAGCCTTTTCGAGCAACATATAGCTTTTGCTCTGTTGGATCGTAGAAATAATATCCTATACCATCTTTAGGATATCCTACAAAGATACACTTAGTGGATCGTACTTCTAATTTGTTTGGGGTGTATTGCTTCACATAAGCTTCACAACCCATACCTTTAAATATGATGATGATGGAGCCCTTCCATGCCATATTTCAAAAGGTGTCTTATCCACTTTCTTGGTTTGGGCCACATTGAATGTATGGGCCGCGGAGAGCAAAGCGTAACCCCAAAATGATAGAGATAATGCGCTCCTAGACATCATATATCGAACCATATCAAAATAGAGTTCGATACCTCCTCTATCGGAACGAAGAACTTTGATTGAGTTGATTTTGTACTTCACCTTTTGAAGACTTTGAACATTTCAAAACTTCAACTTTGTGTCTCAGCAAAGTACACATAACCATAACTACTATAGTTGTCGGTAAAAGTAATGAAGTATCTTTCACCATTCCTTGTCATTGGCTTAAAAGGATCACATACATCCGAATGTATCATACCTAATAAATCTTTTGCCCTATCCCACTAAGGGATTACTTGGTCATTTTACCTTGTAAACAAGATTCGCATGTATCAAATGAACCAATTTCATATGTTTCCAAAAGACAATTATTTCGAAGTTTTTACATGCAACATCTGTTTATATGACCAAGGCGATAATGCCAAAGATAGGTCTCAGTCAAATCCATTTTGAGTTTCTTGGTGATTGCTTGGTACATTGAACTATCAAATGATGTGTTATCATGATCTAATTCATAAATACCATTTAAAGACATAGCTTTAAAATAAAACACATCATTCTTAGAAACATAAATGTCATAGTTAACAAATTCGAAATTGAAACCAGATTGTTTTAAAAGGGAAACAGAAATTATGTTCCTAGTTAAACTAGGAGCATATAAAACATTCTTCAAAGTCACTTTCAAACCACTTGGAAGCTTTAAAACGTAGTCTCCTTGAGCTTCGACTTCAACTTTTGCTCTGTTGCCCATAAAGAGACTAGCGTCTCCCTTCTTATAATGTTTATTTCTTTTGAACCCCTGCAACAAATTGCAAATATGAGTTCCACATCTGGTATCTAGTACCCATGTGTTAGAAGAAATAACATTAAGCTCAACATGTATCATAAAGATAGTACCTGAGGTTTGCCCTGCATCCCTCTTGTTTTTCAACTCGTTGAGATAAGCTGGACAATTTCTCTTCCAATGTCCTATCTCACCACATCCAAAACATGGGTCATTCATAGCAACCTTTTTCTTCTTCTCTTTTGGTTTGGCGGGTTCTGCGTTAGCTTTTCCCTTTCCATTTCCCTTGACGTGTCCCTTTCTTTTAGCATTGTTTGCTTTAGAGTCGGAGTGGGGCCTCTTCTTGTTTCCTCCTTCATTGATCGCTAGGACGGGCAAAGCCTTTTTGCCCATTCCTGCTTCAGCCGTTTTGAGCATTGCATGAATTTCACCAATGCTCTTGTCACATCCATTCATGTTGTAATTCATTACAAAGCTTTCAAATTTCTTTGTTAAAGAGTTGATGATCAAATCCGTAGCCAACTCTTTCGAGACAGGACAATTTAGCCTTTCGAGGCGATCAATGTGGCTTTTCATCTTAAGGACATAAGATGATACCGATTGGGTTTCCTCCATTCGACATGCATGAAGTGCCCGAACAGTTTCGAAGCGTTCTACCCTTACTTGTTGTAGGAACATTTCCTTTAACTGGGTAATCATGTCGTATGCCCCGTGATGTTCAAAATCCTTTTGAATTTCGGGAATCATAGTTCCCAACATGAGGCATGAGGCTTGCATGGAGTCCTTGGTATACTTAACCCAATCATTGTAGGCTTCCACATCTTCCACGTTAGGTTCATCGGGAATAGGATCATCCAACACATAGGATATCTTCTCTTGCTTGAGAACGATTCTTAAGTTTCGATATTAATCCATGAAGTGTTATGTTTGAGACGATCCTTTTCAAGGATTGTTTTTAGTGATAGGTTATGGACGGTTTGGGTAATATTGTTAGCGGCCATCTACAAAATTTTAACAAGGTTCAATTTTAGTATTTTCGATATTATTATATTTTAATCGTTAATACCCTTTTGTGTCTTAAAGACAATTAATAATTAAAATCTAGAATCCAACGTTATATTTAAATATTGGTTAGGTGACCTTTATCCCTCTATTTAAATTAACAAGGTAGTCAACGGTTGACAATTGCAACTCTTTGCAATTTCTAGCCATATGGGATCGGTTAAACATCTTTATGTTTAGTTGGCATGTTTAATCCCATCAACACCGTTGTCCACCATGTTTCGGTGACCCTAAGCACATGGTTTCCAAATCAAGTCGTCCAACTTACACACACGTGTGAGTTTATACACATGAGTGGTTAGGTGACCTTTATCCCACAAAGATGGTAAACCCACCTCGAACATACAAGTTCCCTCAAATGTGGTTAGGTGACCTATATCCCACAATAAGAGCTCCCAAGTGATTCGAGTGTTGTATAAAAGGATGGTGTTTGACTTGTTTTATAAAAGGGGTTTTTAATCTTTCAAAATTCTAGTTTAGAAAATATTGTGTACCATACATTTGCATGCATTCAAATCCTTGGTACTTTAATGAAAACTAATTTTCAAGGTTCTTTTAATAGAACCCATTTTATTATAAAATCATTAATTTTTAATAAACTTTTATTAATCAATTTTAATGATTTTTAAAGAACCAATTTTAAGCTTGTTGTTGATTATTAGTTTGTTAAGCATGCGTATCAATATATCATCCAAACAATAAAATAACCAACCACACAAGCACAACACACATATCAATAGGTGCATAACCATAGCCAACTATTTTGACAACACTTGTTAGCCGAAACAAGTGTGCCAAAAGGTCCTTCCTAAGAGGTGTAAAATGACACAAGTGATGTATCGATGAACTCCCACTTGATCCCGCATCCAAATGCTTCAAGTCTCCTTCTTGTGTTGTGATTTCTTCACTTTCATTGGGCTTCCATATGTCTTTTATATTCAGCTCAAAACTCCTTTGGACTTCAAAAATGTGTTTTGGTTATCGGGCTAAAATCCCGTTAAGAATTATGAAGTCCTATAGGCCCGAAATTAGCCAAAACTGTGTGCATCTTCTTTTACAGAAAATTACGGTAGGATCGAGTTTCGACCCGAATGAGTCATTCACAGGAGTTTGAAACAGTTTCAGGTGCGGAAAACAAGAAACTGAGTACGAGACAGCTAGAATATCACTTTAATCACTTCTCTGATTGATTTAACACGGATTACAATCAGTCCTCACACCGGCAGCACCTCGGTATGGAATTAGCAATCATTACACCTTATATTGATTTCGCTCGAACTTCACATGTATATAGTCTCTCTGATTCCGCTTGAACATGCTCAAGCGGAATCAACATTCAAGCGAAATCACCAAACAAACGGCTCAAGCGGAATTAGAACAAAGGGTTTCGCTTGAAATGACTGAGTGTTATTTCAAGCGGAATCAGCCTCTAAGACATCTAATTCTGCTATTTTCTCGTAAAACGTGCCCTGATCTATACAATCTAATCTAAGACTCGATACAAGATGAAGACGACAGATGCATGCACTAACAGACTCCCCCTCAGATGTTGACGAGTCGTACGTGTCGAGTCTTCGAATCTTCAGTCTTGATCCGTCTCTGGGCTTCAATCTCTATCAATCAGCATCAACAGACTCCCCCTAACAATGTGCTGGCATTCCTTCAGTTCATCAGCATCATCTGCTTCAGGATCATTGTCTGACTCTCATCCAAAACCATCTAGCTCTATTCTTCAGTTTAGAGTCCTTAGGTATCAAAAACCTGGCTCTCTAAACACTTTGATGCTGTTCCAAGATCGTAACTTGGCTCTCGTTCTGCTCAGGATCATCACCTGGCTCAAACTTACACCTGCACAATCTCTTCCTCAAAGTAAATATTACACTTTTCAAATATAGATGAGATGAATGCATTTACTTAGACTCCCTCTCACTACATGCATGATGAACCACTTGTTTGATTTACACAAAACATATCTCATTAAACATAAACTCCCCCTTACTTCATGATCATCATGTTTAGCACTTGGAATTTTGAAAATCAGTTTTCCAATATCAGTTGTCGAAAATCTTTTTGGATTTTTCAAAATTTATGCTAAAACATACTAAAATCTTTTTGGATTTTTGAATGTAAATGTAGTAAAGAAATATTTACAGACAATATTTTTGTGAGTTTGTGTAAGAGGATCATATCAGTTTCTGAGACATATCACTAACACCGTTAAGCTTGATTTCATTTTAAGTTCTAAACAATTCACCTAGATTGTCAGTATATAGGTCCACTTAAATTTTCACACAAAGTTCAACTGATCCGAGATACGATATTAATGTCTTAAGAACTTAAACTTATTTGCGTGTCCTACTACTTGAATATACTCCCGTATCCAGATCCCAATATTCAGTCTTACAGGTGAGTATACCACAGATGATATCTGTAAAGGGGTTAATTGCGAGGGCCGTGAGAGCTCAGGTCGATACTTCTGTATACGCAGAGAGATGACGGCTTCGACTTTTGGTATGTCCCCTTTAGAGGATCTTTTTTTTTACAACAGCAATGATTATCAATTTTATTATTTCATCAATTTGCTGAGGGCAAGCTTATATTTCAAAGCATTTGCAGAAAGTATTATACGGGGACTAGGTTAGAATTTCCATTCAGCAGAAGTCCCGGAATAATACCCCAGATATCACTGAGTATAAAGACCTAGTATCTCAGAAAGAGGGACCTTTCAAACAAGATTTCAGGGGTTACCTATATATCCAAGATATGTTACCCACGAAATAAGCAAGTTTGAATTTTTTAGGTTTATATCTCGTCACAGTCAACTAAATGTATAAAAACCTACTGGCATATCCGCAGTGAGATTGTTTATCACATTTTAAGTTTCCAATTCTTTAGCATGTTGTGACAGTCCACTGATGTACTATCATTTCCTCTTTTTGACAACAAAACTCATTTTTGATTTTATATCATGTTTTTGGATTTTTCAAATTTTCAAATGTTTTTGGATTTTCTGAAATTTTCTACTTCCCCTAAAATGCAAACATATTTGAAGAAATTTGAAAACAAACTATACAGAAAAATGACAACTTAATATCGGATCACCTCAATTCGCCATCCACTTGGCATAAACAATCAAAACTTCCCCTTTCAACAAACTATTTTCTCATTAAGATTTCAAAACACTTAAGTTTGTTTTAATCAAAATGATTTTTCCAGAAAATAAGTTTGTTTTACCACTTGTAGAAAAAACCATTAGTAGGTTCGGGGATATGGTTCATCATCTTGTCTTTCAATCATTTGTATAAAGATTACATCAAGTTCAAATTAATGACCTTCACGAATCACTTGTACCACTTGTAAGAGCAAAACAATACCAATTGTAGGAATATCTCATCTACACAAACCATTTTACCAATCAAGATGCCGATTCCTGCTTCGCACTTACCAACCTGGAAGCTCCGGCATAGTCCATCACCTGAAAAATTTCAACAATTTTAAATCTTTTCACAAAAACTATCATAACAAGAATGACGCCGATTCCTGATCCACGATTACAAACTTGGGATCTCCGGCATAGTCCAAAGACTTCAAGGGAAAAGAATTTCCACCGAAGTCTTACCAACCTTGGGTGTGTTTAACTCTTGCTCAGTAGGGTTATATGTTTCCTTTTTAGTTGCATAAAAATCTTTAACCCCTTTTACTTTCCTATCAAGCATTTTCCCAAAAATTTTCTTAACATTTCCATTGAATGTTTTCTCGACATCAAACTCAGTTTTCTCAGAATAAAACTGATCTGAGATTTCAATTTTACCAACTTTCTGTTTAACTTTCTCAAACTCCAGTGATGGAAATTCATCATCATTCACTGAATCTTTTACCTCAACCTGTGGCTCTTCTGGCTTTGTGGAACCAGATTCATCGCCGACCTTCTCTCCACTCTTCTTAACAACCCACACTTGGTTGTCTTTAGCTTTCTTTTTGTAAAAAAATTTCTTTGAACTCTCACCAACTTCATAAGTTGAATTTTCAAAAATTTTGAAGTTTTCAGTTGGTGGTTCAACATCAATAACTTTTTCTTTCATTTTTCCAGAAACTTCATGTTTTGTCTTTGTAATTTTCGGACAATTCGGTGCAATGTGACCAGCTTCGTTGCACTTAAAACATGTTCGAGTCTCCTTTGGATGGAACACTCCAGTTCCTTTCCTTTTCTTCTCAGCAAGAAACTCCTGATTTGATTGCCTCCAGAAAGGTTTCTTCTGTTCTTCTTCTGCACTTCCACCTGAAACAAATTTTGTGTTTGTTTTAGAATTTTTATCATTTTTATAATTTTCAGGTGGTACAAAACCTAAATCTTTCTTTTTGTAGCTACCATTATGGTTTGGTTTCTTTTGAAAACCAGAACCAGAATTGTAACCCTTTTTCTTATTTAACCGCTGTTGAACTCTTGAAGTTTATTTTTTTGGTTTTTCAGTAAGATTTAAATCTTTTATTTCAGAAATATTAATTTCTGTTATTTTGAAAACCTTTTTGATCATTTCAACTCGAACACTTCTTATTGGAAACTCTTTGTTCTAATATAATTTGTCAGAATCATTCAAAGTATAAACTACTTCAAATGTTTCATCATCCAAATTTGATTTTGATAACAAAAACTCTTTACTATAAACCCGTTTAACCATTGGTTTTGAACTGTTGACTGACGATCTTGACCCTCTAGACTTAGATTTTGTCTCAGACTCCTCATCAGTATCCAACACCTGATCGACCACCTTTTTGATTAACTCAGACTCATGATCAGTGTCAGACGAGGTGAACGTAACATCAATGTTTTCTGGTAATTCATCAGTTGTTTCGGTTTTTAACTTTATATTGATTGCCTTTTCGACTTGCTCCTCATTCGGTTTTCTAGGAGAATAACCTTCCCATATCGGAGGTGGACACTTGTTATAAGTAACACTTGGTTTCTTACCAGTATCCTTCTTCTTTGGCTTGTCTTCTTTGAATACTTCAAAACCTGCAACAGTCGGATAAATTCGATCAATAAGATAATCAGAACTAGAATAACTTTGTAATAAACGTCTGATTCTCTCATTCTCAATTTTCTCCTTTTCCAACTCTTGCTTTAGCTCAGCATTTTCTTCAATATAGTGATTGACTGCTTTTTGCTTCGACATCATTGTAGCATTCATCATCGTCAAAGCATTTTCTCTTTCAGTGTTTGTCTTTTGAAGACCGGTTAATGTTCTATTCAAAACCTCATAAGATTCCTTCACATAGTTTAGATTGAACAGTAGTTGATCTTTCATCTTTTCAAACTCAGTCAGCTTTTCATCTTTTGCTGCACAGTCTTTGCATGATTCAAGACACTTTGTGCAAGGCTTGATGACTTCCACAATCTTTTCAACTTCGATGATCTTCTCGACTTCAACCACCTTTTCTGCTTCAGATACCTGCTCAGTTTTAGCAATCTTCTCAGCAGCAACTTTAACTTCTTCATATCGAACAATCTCATCCTTTTCACCATCACTTTCAGACTTCATTTCCTTTTGCTCTTTTGCAGCTCGTTTCTCCTTTAGTTTTTCCAAGCGATCTGCAAAATAAAAATGAAAACTTTTAGGAGAGAGATGAGATTTTGCAACATTAATATGTTTTTCTTCTTCATCATCACTGCTGTCATCAGTCGGAGATTTATCAAACTCCACAGATTTGTCAGAACTATCATCTGAAGAACCAGAATCAGATGGTGTTCGATTAATAACAATTTCTCTTTCTGAACTTTCATCACTTTGCAAACTTTCATCTGAACTCTGTGAGCAATCTTCTGATGAAACAGATTTCTCATCATCATTCTTCACATTTACACCAATAGATTTCATCCATGTGGTAAACATATCTGGTTCTTTTACGATCTTAGCAATGAAAGCTTTGAATTCTCCTTTCTCACCTGTAAACATGTCCCAACTAAAACCTTCAGGCAATTTTTCGTCATCCTGAAAATTCCAGTTAAAGTTTTTTTGATTTCCCAGACATGCTCTCTTTGAATCTTCGATCACTTTTCTACCATGAGCCACCTGCGGTTCTTGTTGTTGTTGTTGACCAACTTGTTGGTATATGGCTTTCCGGTAGTAGTCATCTTTTCTGAATGGATTCCTTGGATCATTTGCCTCCCTATTCTTGCATTCCCGTTTGAAATGGCCTTTCTCCCTGCATTTAAAACAAGTAACTTTAGATTTATCGAAACCTAAAGTAGAAACATGTGCATCAAGAAAGTCATTTCTCCCAGTAATCAGTTTAAACTTTTCAGCTCTCCTAAGGACACTAGCAAGACACCATTTGATATCCATGAGCTCCATCTCTTCGGCGTCTATCTGATCGTAATCCTCCTTTGTTAACATAGGATTCCCGATCCGTCCTGCAACCAAGCCTTCATAGGATAGAAGCACAGAACCAAGTAATGCCATGTGATCTTTCGCAACTTCTTCAGAAAAACTTTGACCATCAGAAAGATTTAGAGCAATGTTGCATTGGATCACACAACCATTTCCAGTTTTTGTGCTTTGATGCTGAAAACTTTCTGATGAACTCTTGGGATTTACACTCAGATATGAAGAGAACCCACTGCTTCTGTTTGTACTTTGATCAACTTTTTTTGATGAATCTCCAGCACTAAATGCAGTTTGGATTTTCGGGCTTCTTTCGGCTTCTGGAACACTACCTTTGTAGTACATTTTCACATCTTGTTGACCACTTGGATTGGTCATCCTAGCAATCTTCTGCTGTTCCAGGTCTTGACCTTCAATTTTCTCGATGAACTGAGAAATTGTTAACCCATCATAAACTCCGGTGTTTTTCAAGATCATCAAGTAAGTTCCCCACTCCTTTTGCGGTAAAGCATCAGCTAACTTGTCTACCCACTCTTCACGATCTTTTGTTATACTAAGCATTGACATGGATCGCACTAAGTGACAATATCGTTCAATGAGCTTCTTTGTATCTTCTCCGGGCAAACTTGTGAATAGATCAAATTCTTTCTTAAGTAGTGCCTTCTTGCTTTTTAACATGTGTTCACTACCCTCAAACTTAACTTTAAGAGCATCCCAAATCGACTTTGAAGTCTTGTCATGTTGAAGCAATACAAAGATGTCTTCTTTAATGGCTTGCTGAAGTAGACTGATCATCATCTTTTCAACACGATACATTTCCCGTTCTTGATCACTAAATTCTGAGATTTGTTTTATAACTTCCAACTCAGTCTGTGGTAGCACATATCTTTTCAAAATACACTCCCATGATCTCAAATGGTTAGCTTGAACCCAGTTTTCGAAGCAATCCTTCCATCCATAGTATTCTTCAATGCTCATAAGTTTCGGGGGCTTTTGAGTAGTTCCCGTTTCGTTTTCCAGATTCATATTTTGAGCAATCAAAGCTGGAGTAACCGAAGATGTAGCGAATGCGTTGTAGAAATCGTCACCCATGATGAAAATCAGATTCAAGCGAAATATGTAGTTTCAAGCGAGATAACACTTCGAGCGGAATTAGATTTTCAACCAAGGTTCCTGTTCAAGCGGAATACCTGCAAGCTACACTTCAAGCGAAATAAAAAAAATGCAGCTTCAAGCGAAATAGCAATAACAACAATACTCCTGATTCCGCTTGAAAATTCAAGCGGAATAAGAAACACTTGGAGTGAAATCAAATTTCAAGCGAGATCACAGATTTTGCTTGAAATGCTTTCAAGCGGAATAGTACTCCTGGAGCGGAATCACTGATCTTTTGAAGCGAAATATCTGATTTCGCTCGAAAATACAAGCAAACAAGTCCAAACTCAAGCGGAATCACAAGGAATTCCGTTCAAGCGGAATCACTTCGGAAGCCAATTTTACCCATTTTTAGTCCGAATTTTAACGTGTAACTTTTAAGGATTTGATATCTTGCAATTTTACACCATATATCAGAATTTTAGCCGATTTTAACCGTGAAATCTTAAAATTTTGAAAGAAAGTGTAGAAAAACAGAGATTTTCAAGCTGAATCGTATAGAACTCCTCCTCCTGGGCTCTGATACCACTTGTAGGATCGAGTTTCGACCCGAACGAGTCGTTCAGAGGAGTTTGAAATAGTTTCAGGTGCGGAAAACAAGAAACTGAGTACGAGACAGCTAGAATATCACTTTAATCACTTCTCTGATTGATTTAACACGGATTACAATCAGTCCTCACACCGGCAGCACCTTGGTATGGAATTCAGCAATCGTTACACCCTATATTGATTTCGCTCGAACTTCACATATATATAGTCTCTCTGATTCCGCTTGAACATGCTCAAGCGGAATCAACATTCAAGCGAAATCACCAAACAAACGGCTCAAGTGGAATTAGAACAAAGGGTTTCGCTTGAAATGACTGAGCGTCATTTCAAGCGGAATCAGCCTCTAAGACATCTAATTCTGCTATTTTCTCGTAAAACGTGCCCTGATCTATACAATCTAATCTAAGACTCGATACAAGACGAAGGCGACAGATGCATGCACTAAGAATTATCCTAATACATTTTTTCTAGTAAAATAAAATGCACCCAATCTATTTACTTACATACCAAATGAAAATAAATAAATTACATATTTTTACAAATGGAAGAACAAAGATAATAGTTATTACAACCCTTTGAAATAATTAAATATAAATCACAAACACAAACATTCAACATATTCATACACAAGGTCATGGCTAGGTTATGAACATCAAAATATATATCCACATATATAATATTCAGGAAGCAAAAATGGTTTCCTTTTTACAACCAACATTTTCGGTCAAGAATGAAAAAACCAAAAAAGTGGGTTTTTGTCCAAACAAACAAATCATCCAAATGACATAATTTTCCAAGATACTTTTATGCACGTAAAATTAATATCTTGAAAAACAAAAGGAGAACCAAGTTCAAAACTTTCGGCCATAGGGTTCTCCAAACCCGAAAACCCGAAAATTTTAAATCCTATGAAGCATGCACTCATATAAGCGGCTCTTGATGCCATTGTTGGGATTTTCACATGTTTATCAAAGCGATTTCATCCGTATAAAATCAAAACGCATCGGAAATAATATTTAAAACATGTTACTTTTAAGATATAAATTTCATTTATAAGCAAAATCCCAAAACCCGGATCCATATATGAACATGCATACTATCAAACACAACCATAGGATGTTTAGAATACTACCTTCTTGGAGTAATAGGAAATGAAAGGGATGATGCTTCTTGAATGGTTGTCTTCAAGAGTAGAAGACCTCAAGCTTGTATACCCCAAGCTTTCCAACAAACACCACGAGTTTAGCTAGGATTTTTAACACTTGAATCAAAACCGAAAAGCACCTTGGAAACCCTTTATGACCGAAAATTTAGAGAGCAAAAAACAAGTCTTCCACTTTGTTTTTTTGTCACCAAAATGGTTATAAAACCATAAGAGATGTTCACCTCCATTTCACCCAATCACCATCCTTCTTACACATGCAAATGTATGAAAGGTTATTGGACCAAAATTATGTCTTGGGAAGACATATGGTGGGCGGCCCACATGGGCATTTTTATAAAAAACAAATTTCTTTTATAATAATTTAAGTCTTGGTTTATATTTATAACTTTTATAAATATAACATTACATATTTAGAAGACTTTATATAACCTTTTAAAATGTTATTTAACCCATTAAATAACAAAATAAAATATTCTCTCAAAATAAATTATCTATATAGTTTATTAGTTTCTCAAGTGTAATTATTTAGAAAACCAATTTCAAGATATTATAAGTGTTAATATTTATTTGTTTGATCATATCATCAATAAATATTATAAGTGTTTGTCTAGCATGTATTTGGGTATGACTCGACTTGGATCATAACGTACTAGCCACATCAATCGAATATGTGTATTGGGCATACAGAATCCAACATAATACGCAACGCAACACTTAATCTAGCTCGCGAATCGAAATCAGAAATCTAGCAAACGGGTCTCGGCTGTCCGAGTGGACATCCGATCGGATGACCATCCGATCGGAAGGCCATTCGACCGAACAGCCATCCGACCCAGCGTACTTGCACTGCCTTATTCTCCCTCACACTATAAATACCCCTGTCACATCACTTGATATGACAGCCTCCTCCGACCCAAACGCAGTCTCTCGTTCTAAGGCACCTTTCTTCGATTTTCAAGCGATTCTTGTAAGTTTTCTCTGTAATTCTTATACAAATTTCATCTTTACACACTTTCTCACTAGATTTTTCATCAAAATCATACTTTTCACCGTGAAATCACTAAGATTTGGGCTCCTTGAGGGTGACGTCATCATGGCTGTTGGTACAATCGGCTATGTGATGTCATTCTGTCAAGATCTAGTCCAGATCTAAGAGATTTCTACGTGTTTTACTACAAATATTTACATAATCTAAACATTTTCGGTTAATTTCATGCTCTTCTTAACTTACCTACTCAAACAGGTGAAATCTGGAACCAAAACAGGCCTAGGACTTGTTCCTTAGTCTGGAGTCGGCTAGAAAACGGATTTCCACCGGAGAGATGACCAAATTACGGATCAGACATGAAAATCGTCAAGAACAGTCCTCCGATCGGACGAGGTAATTCCCATCCGTTCAGACGAGCTGAAACTTAATGGATTTCCGTTGTCTTGATACATTACCACGTCGTCTCTGTTACACTCAAACTTAGAAATTTTACGAAGGTTGCAAGGGAACAAGATCACAACAGTCGAACAACCATCCGATCAGACGATCATCCGATTGAACTGTCATCCGACCGAATGACCTGTCCTCTGTAGCCTTCAATAGTTAAACTATTTGAATCGGGAACTTTGAACTATTAAACTTACACTCGAACAGTCATCCGACCGAACGGTCCTCCGACCGGATGACCATCTGATCGAACGACGTGAATTTATACTACAACAAAAACTTCAAAAGTTTGAAACAATTTGCAAAACACACCTACTGATCGAATGACCATTCGATCGAATGGTCATCCGTCCGGATGACCATCCGATCGGATGGAGGTCCACCAAATCCAACAGGTCATCCGACCGGATGACCATCCGTCCGGATGGACATCCGATCAGGAAACCTGTCCGACACTTTGCACGATTCAACCTTTTGTTCAACGCTCATATTGTTAAACTATAATTAGGCTAACTCTTGCGCTCCCTTCAATCCTATAGTCGGTGTCGATACTTAGCACCCACTGTGTGTATACTCGATTCCTTTTTGTTTTGAACACTTTTGGGATGCAACATGTATTCTATAAACTTGACACTTGACACTTGAAACTTATTTGAAACATACTCTATCCGCTGTAAACATGGAAACTTGATACTTGTGAAACTTGAGACTTTTATGCTATGTGAACGTTTAATCCTTGTGTGTAGTTCCGCCTTAACAATGGTAGCCTATAGGGGCAATTCACCTCCCCGTTAGTCTTTGGGGTATTGTTAGGAGGAGACATTTTAGCTTCCGTTGAGTCTTGGGGAAGCGATTAACGCATTGGAAACTTGGGCTATGACTTGGACTGCGTTTAATAGCATGGTGAAACTTATTATATATGTTTATGCTGGATACGAGTTTTTGGAACATTTTAAACTATTATACTACGTACTCAAACTTGTATACTCGCCAACATTTTGTTGATATATTTTAATACATGTTGCAGGTTGATAGTAGCCGAGGAATCAAGAAACATGCTAGGATGCTGCTTAGAAACACATCTTAGTAAATTAGAAACTTTTAAACAATGTTGGTGATTTGTATTTTGATACTTCGTGATCGTGGTTGGTGTTTAATGTTTAGACAAATTTTGCATAAAATCAATTAATTACTATTGAAACTATAGTGTTATGGAAACTCATGAGCAATCTGAACGCTTAGTGCCGCACCCCGATGTTTCCGCCATCGGTTGGCATGTGACAGATTGGTATCAGAGTCATAACTATTGGGAATTAGGAAAAGTAGGAATGCTTTGCCTAGTCTATAGTTCTAGGAATCTTGACTCTTATCTGTTGTTTAAGACTTATGTATTCTACCGTATTTGCTTCCTAGCAACACATTTCCTGTTAAACTTACTTGCCTTTCCTAAGGCTGACACAATATACACTTGGATACTTTGAAAATGCTACCATGCAGTGTTTGTATTTTGCACGAGATTTACCCTCAAGTCAGGAATGACATCCGAACCTTGGCGGGAAATTTTCATATCATATTCTAGTAGGTCTTATCTTTTGATAAGTATCGACACTATTAGGGTACGAAGTTGTCAAGATAGAGGTGAAACTCACACCTTGATAACTAGTCCCACTCTTTGATTTTTTTTGTCTCGCCAAAGTCTCGAGACTCCCAATCAATTAGGGACGTTTAATGACCAAAAGGACAAATATCGTAGGCCTAACATCGATTACGTATTTGTCTAAGGAAGTCAAGGCACGTACCCTCAATTAGAGAGGGGTTCGATTCACTTTGGTTAGTCAACTTTCCCCTACCCGGAACAATCCTGTGTTTTATGAGCCTGTCTTTTATGTTATCTCGATTTCATGTGGTTTTAAACTTGATTCTTTGTTCATTTGAGACTTTTTACACAAATCGCACGTAACTCTGCAATCTAAAACATTAATAATAATCTCTCAGGATCGAACTAAATTTATGAAGCTTTATTCATCGTGTTATGCTACATGAAATCTTGGTTTAACTATGAGAAACATGAGTGAACGCTATGCTATGTGAAACTACTTGTTAAATCTATGTGGAATGTGCTGTGGTGGCTAGCAAAACATTATACGTAACATGGCACTGAATGACGAGACAGAAGTAACATGTGCGAAACATGGTGGATACACCGCTGGTACTTCCTATACATAAGTGTCTCCAACATGTTACCAACTTTCGTACCACGTGCCATGCGAAATTTGGTGTTTTGCAGACCGGTGATGTGAATGTTGAAACGTTGAGCTATGTGAAACTACTTGCTTAATCTATGTGTACCCTAATGCATATGTGAGTCATGGAATGTGTTGTTGTGAGTGGCAAAATACGATACGTAGCCTAGCACTGAATGACGAGACGAACGTAACGTGATCGAAACATGGTGGATACGCCGTTGGTACTTCCTATATATAAGTGTTCCGACCTGTTACCGGACTTTCGTACCACGTGGTATGTGAAATTCGTTGTTTTGCAGACTTGTGGTGAAAATGTTGAAACTACTTGCTTAATCTATGTGTATGTAACCGGTTGAAACACGTGAAAATGATGGAGTGTACTATTATGGTTGGCAAAACACGACACGTAACATGACACCGAAAGACGAGACAGACGTGACATGCCCGAAACATGGTGGATACGCCGCTGGTACTTCCTATATATAAGTGTTTCTGACATGTTACTGAAGTTTCGTACCACGTGCCATGCGAAGGTCGTGGCTTTGCGGACTTGTGGTGAGAATGTTGAATCTTTTGAACTATGTGGAACTTGTTGAATGTTTTGTGATGTGTGAAACTTGAGTCTTTATGCGATCGTGTGTGAAACTATATACTTCGAGACTTTATGATCTAGACTTATACGATCCTTTTCTTGGATCTTTAGATGTCTTCCCGTAAACTATCCGACTCTCTCAAGAAGGCCAGAGCTAATTCTCAGAAGAAAATGATGTCTTTCATGGCTGATCAGATTGCTCGCATCGAGCCAAAGATCGTCACTGAGATCCAGGGTTCAAACACTCCTCCTTCCTCTGTTGACTCTAAGACAGAGAAACTAAAGCCTACGAAGTTCAGCTACAAACACTTTGTCTCTTGCAACCCTAAGCCTTTCACGGGCAGTGATGGGGTAACCGCAATGCTAGAGTGGTTCGACAGCATCGAGGTTACCTTCATCAACAGCGAGTGCCCAGAACACTTAAAGACTAGGAGTGCAACTGGCATATTTCAAGGCAGAGCCCTGGAATGATGGTCGAACGAGAGGAACATCCGCTCCAACGAAGAAGCTTATGCTCTTCCATGGCCTCAGGTCCGAGAATTAATGATGCTCGAATTCTGCCCTCCCCATGAACAGCTGAAGCTTGAGGAAGAGTTTTGGCATCTCAAGCAGGTTGGAGATGACAACTTGGCTTACACTACCCATTTTAAGCAACTCAGCATAATCGTGCCTCACTTGGTTTCTACTCCGAAGCGCATGATAACCAAGTACATTAATGGGTTGCCTCCTGCCATGCGTGATTCTATTGAAGCAGCTCAGCTAGAGACTATTGAAGAAGTTTATCGTCTTGCCGCAAGTTTGAACAACAACCGCATCCGTGACAAACAGTTCGCTACTCCTGCTCCCTCGAAATCAGCGAACCAAGTTACCCAGTAGCCCAGTGGCAATAGAAATAGGAAAAGAAAGTCTCAGGGTTCTGGCTGCAATGCCATTGTCCCTGCTGCAAATGCCAACCCTGCAGGCAATGCTACTGTGCCTGCTGCCGCTGCTAACCCTCCTGATCTGGAGAACAAGAAGTCGTACACTGGGATCCATCCCAAGTGTGCCACTTGCAACTTTCATCATCCTGTTACCTCTGCTTGCTATCTGTGTACCAATTGCAATCGCTATGGTCACATAACTCCCTACTGCCTTCAAGTCAACCCGGCCCAACAAGTCCAGCAAGCACTAGCTCAGGCAGCTCTACCAGCTCTCCCAGCTCCTCCACAGAATCCCAGGCCGGTCAACAATGTTCGTGCATGCTATAAGTGTGGAGACACTACTCATCTCCGTAACCAGTGTCCGCAACTAAACCAGGAGCAACAGCCAGCCGCTCGAGGACGAGCGTTCAACATCAATGCTAATCAGGCTCGTAACAACAATAACGTCGTTAATGGTACGTTTCTCGTCAATAACCTTTACGCTTCGATACTATTTGATACTAGTGCCTGCGATGTACATTTACCATTGATCGAATTCTCGTACAACAACAGCTATCATTCCAGTATTCAGATGGCTCCTTTCGAAGCTTTATATGGTCACAAGTGCCGATCTCCTCTCAGTTCGCATGAGATTGGTGACAAGCAACTTACTGGCCCTGAGATCATTTAAGAGACGACAGATAAGATTCTTCGGATCCGTGATAACTTGATCAAGGCTAGGAGCAGGCAAAAGAGCTATGTTGATAAAAGGCGTTAGCCTCTGGAATTTGATGTTGGAGATCGAGTACTACTCAAGGTATCTCCCTGGAAGGGAGTAGTTTATTTTGGTAAGAAGGGAAAGCTCGCCCCTCGCTATGTGGGTCCTTTCACGATACTCGAAAGGATTGGCAAGGTGGTATACCAACTCTACCTGCCACAGGAACTTAACAATGTACATCCGGTATTCCACGTATCTAATCTTCGAAAATGCTTAGCCGACGAGGAACTTCAGGTTCCCATGGAAGACTTGCAAATAAATGAGGCTTTACATTTTGTGGAGCAACCAGTCGAAATCATGGACCGAGGAACCAAGCGGCTAGCGCAAAAAAATTTCCATAGTCAAGGTTCGATGGGCAGGACAGTGTGGCGCCGAATTTACTTGGGACTCGAGAGAGAGATGAAGACCAAGTATCCACAGCTCTTTTAGCAGCCCTCCTCTTGGATTTCGGGCACGAAATCTCCTAAAGGAGGAGAGACTGTAACGCCCTGCATCCCTAAACTTTTCACTTTTGACAAGCTTAGTCCCTACACTATGTGAAACTTTACTCAATGTGAAACTTTATGATACTTGAATCTTGTGATACTTTGAAACTTAAATCTTGATGCTTGATACTTATGAATCTTGATTCTTGATGAAACTTGATACTTGATACTCGAAATTTGATACTAGATACTTGATTCTTGACTCTTGATACTTATTAAACAAAACTCTTGATATTTGATTAAACTAGAAACTTTGAGACTTTGTTAAACTAGAAACTTGAAACTTTACACTTACTAGCTATCTTACATAGACTTAAAACACGGAAACTTTTGTGTTAGTTATACAATCTTATCATGTGATGATATTACACAATAATACGCAACGCGACACTTAATCTAGCTAGCGAATCGAATCGAAATCAGAAATCTAGCATACGGGTCTCGGCTGTCCGAATGGACATCCGATCGGATGGCCATTCGATCGGAAGGCCATTCAACCAAACAGCCATCCGACCCAGCGTACTTGCACCGCCTTATTCTCCCTCACACTATAAATACCCCTGTCACATCACTTGATGTGACAGCCTCCTCCGACCCAGACGCACTCTCTCGTTCTAAGGCACTTTTCTTCGATCTTCAAGCGATTCTTGTAAGTTTTCTCCGTAATTCTTGTACAACTTTCATCTTTACACACTTTCTCAATAGATTCTTCATCAAAATCATACTTTTCACCGTGAAATCACTAAGATTTGGGCTCCTTGAGGGTGACGTCATCATGGCTGTTGGTACAATCGGCTATGTGATGTGATTCTGTCAAGATCTAGTCCAGATCTAAGAGATTTCTACACGTTTTACTACAAATCTTTACATAATCTAAACATTTTCGGTTAATTTCACGCTCTTCTTAACTTACATACTCAAACACGGTGAAATCTGGAACCAAACAGGCCTAGGACTTGTTCCTTAGTCTGGAATCGGCTCGATAACGGATTTCCACCGGAGAGATGACCAAATTACGGATCAGACATGAAACTCCGTCAAGAACAGTCCTCCAATCGGACAGGGTGATTCCCATCTGATCAGACGAGCTGAAACTTAATGGATTTCCGTTGTCTTGATACATTACCATGTCGTCTCTGTTACACTCAAACTTAGAAATTTTACGAAGGTTGCAAGGGAACAAGATCACAACAGTCGAACGACCATCCGATCGGACGATCATCCGATCGAACAGTCATCCGACCGAATGACCTGTCCTCCGTAGCCTTCAATACTTAACCTATTTGATTCAGGAACTTTGAACTATTAAACTTACACTCGAACAGTCATCCGACCAAACAGTCCTCCGACCGGATGACCATCCGATCGAACAACTTGAATTTATACTACAACAAAAACTTCAAAAGTTTAAAACAATTTGCAAAACACACCTACTTATCGAATGACCATTCGATCAAATGGTCATCCGTCCGGATGACCATCCGATCGGATGGAGGTCCATCAAATCCAACAGGTCATCCGACCGGATGGCCATCTGATCAGGAAACCTGTCCGACACTTTGCACGATTCAACCTTTTGTTCAACGCTCATACTGTTAAACTATAATCAGGCTAACTCCAGCGCTCCCTTCAATCCAATAGTCGGTGTCGATACTTAGCACCCACTGTGAGTATACTCGGTCCCTTTTTGTTTTGAACACTTTTGGGATGCAACATGTATTCTATAAACTTGACACTTGACACTTGAAACTTATTTGAAACATACTCTATCCACTATAAACATGGAAACTTGATACTTGTGAAACTTGAGACTTTTATGCTATGTGAATGTTTAATCCTTGTGTGTAGTTCCGCCTTAACAATGGTAGCGCTATAGGGGTAATGCACCTCCCCGTTAGTCTTTGGGGTATTGTTAGGAGGAGACATTTTAGCTTCCTTTGAGTCTTGGTGAAGCGGTTAACGCATTGGAAACTTGGGCTATCACTTGGACTGCGTTTAATAGCATGGTGAAACTTATTATATGTGTTTATGCTGGATACGAGTTTTTGGAACGTTTTAAACTATTATACTATGTACTCAAACTTGCATACTCGCCAACATTTTGTTGATATATTTTAATACATGTTGTAGGTTGATAGTAGCCGAGGAATCAAGAAACATGCTAGGATGCTGCTTAGAAACACATCTTAGTAAAATTAGAAACTTTTAAACAATGTTGATGATTTGTATTTTGATACGTCGTGATAGTGGTTGGTGTTTGATGTTTAGACAAATTTTGCATAAAATCAATTAATTACTATTGAAACTATAGTGTTATGGAAACTCATGAGCAATCTAAACGCTTAGTGCCGCGCCCCGATGTTTCCGCCATCGGTTGGGGTGTGACACTAGGGATCACATCACTTTACTTCATGTGTTCGCTGAACATGTGTGGCGCATACTCTACAACGCATTCTTGTGGTTAAGTGGTTTCATTGTTAGATAGTTACATGCTTTGCCCGTTACGTGATACATGTTGGTTATGCGTAAACGCTTTCTCTACTATATGCTATGCAAACTTGTGTACTCACCTTTACATTTTATGTATTGACTTTATTTTAACGTATGTGACAGGTTGATAGAATGCTATGCCTTGCTGAATCGAGTAGGAAGTCTAGAAACCCGCTAAATAAAATCTGAGTTGTCGGAATAGTATTTGTTTATGAGACTCGCTATCTGTAATGACTGTTATTACTTTATATGTTAGTAGTATGGGATATTAACATTTAATATATTGTCATTTAATAGTTGCTATGGATTCTCTTGAACAATCTATTTCGCTCAATTCCATGCCCCGATGATTCTGCCATCGGTTGGGGTGTGGCAGATTGGTATCAGAGCCATAACTATAGGGAATTAGGTTGAGTCATGTAAAGTTGACCTAGTCTATAGTCTAAGTACCAACAGACCAGCTTCGTGCGAACCTGGTAAGGGTTAGTACAAGCCTACTTTGATACTCTCGTTCGAACTCGCGCAAACTACATCTTCGTGCGAACTCGCGTACTACAGCTTCGCACGAAGGAAGCCTTTCCTAAGGCGCAATACTATTTGCCTTTCCTAAGGCGCAATACTATTTGCCTTTCCTAAGGCTGACACAATACACACGTTTTTGAAAACACTTGCATAACACAACCGAGTGATTGGGTCGAGATTAGGTGTGAAAACCAAGAACTCTCGATAAGATCAGTCACTCCACGCGTATTTTTACTCTAAGCACTAGAATCCTCGTTGAGCTAGTAGTGACATCCATATCTCGACAAGAATTCTCCATCTCTATCTCGTGGTTTTACCACACTTTCAGGAACGAAGTTGTTAAGTTAGGGGTGAAACCCATATCTTAATAACCTGTTCCACTCCCTACTTTGATTTTACAAAACTCTCACCAAGGTCTCGATGGTTCTAGTGACTTGAGTCACGAAGTAACTGGAAGGATGAGTGTCGTTCGTCGTGTTTCGGTGAGAGCACAGTATATTAGGCCAAAGCGTGTACTCGAGGTCATAGTGAATAATTGAATCACTTTGGGTAGTCGACGTCTAACATCCAAGGCACTTTATTTTCGATTTAAAAGTAAGGGTATTTAAGTAATACTACAAATTGTTGATGCATGGAATGTCTGTTGACTACGTCTGCATTAAGTCTTAGGTTAAGATAGGTCAAAATAGGAGCTAGAAAGTCAAATTAGGTTTTAATGTTGTAGTTTCGCTTTTATGTACATAGGATAGAAGTAGTTCCGCTTATATGTACATATGGTTCCGCTCATGTGGTTATCAGGTAGTTCCGCTTATGTGTCACATGGAGGTTTCGCAGTAGTTCCGCTTATGTGTCACATGCCATATAAGCGAAACTAGCTGCCCTATATATGCCTCATGTGTGTAAGTTGGAGCGGAACCTGTTCATGCTTGTGGTAACGAAACTCTGTCAAATTGTAATCAGAAAGCATCAATAGAGAAGAAATTAAAGAGGAAAAGCTGTGTAACTTCATGTGCATTGACTCCGCCTTTGTATGTGAAGATGAACGTTCTCAACTGACTGTTTAGGGTCGGAACACGGTCCAACAAGTGGTATCAGAGCTCAGGAGGAAGAGTTTAGCTCAATTGGAACTGATTTCTGTCTTCTACACCTTCTTTTTCAATCTGAACAAGTTTCCACGGTTAAAATCGATCAAATTTTTCACAGAATGTGTATTAGTGGATATTAACAAAGCCTTGAAAGTTATAGGACAAAATTCGGACTAAAAATGGACTAAATTGAACTTCGAATAGGTTACGCTTATTTGGACAATGTATGGTTTCGCTTATTTGACCATATAGTTTCGCTCCAATGAACATGAATATGTGTGGTTTCGCTCATGTGTCAGTGTAGTTTCGCTTATACAGACACTAGGGTTCCGCTTATTCAGACATTATAAGGTTTCGCTTATTCGGACACTTAAGGGTTTCGCTCCAAGGGTTCAAAGGGTTTCGCTCCAAAGGTCATCAGGAGGTTTCGCTTTTGTGAAAACTAGGGGGTTTCACTTTTGTGGCATATTGTTTGAAGTTTCGCTCATTTGGACGTGACTTGGTTTCGCTTTTGTGTGCTATTTTGCTCGAAGTGTCATTTCTTGATTTAGCTCGAAAGTGAACTTTTTCGCGTCTAGATCATTTCACGACAATCGAGTATCGATTTATTGTACAATATTTGATATTGTTTAAACTGATGGAGTTTGTTTGATTTTGAGTTCTCAGATATTTCCAGAATTTCAAGACATGGCTAATGTTGATCATGATAGATGGTGGAAAGCAGATTATGCAAGATGGGAAATCAGAAAACTCAATGAACCATTCAAAGAAGCCCAGAGAGCCGAAAGATGGAATGACGTTTTGGAATGTTACATGGATCCATGGGATAATCCAGTTGTTGATCCATCAAAGGTGAATTTTGAAGCGGTAATAAATTTGCTTCCAAGTGAGGGTACTTTCAACACACGAAGGTTATTTGATAAAGCATATTTGCCGGATTTGGAGAAAAAGATAAGAGAGGTTTGTATAGCAAGTCTACCAAAGGTAGTAGAAATGAAGAAGAGAACAGAAGAAAAGGTGAAAAAGATGGTTGAAGATTGGAAAAAGAAAGCTTTAGAGGAAGTCAAAGCTGAAGTAGCAAAAACTGAAAAGAGTTTGGAAGATATGTCTGAAAAAGATGCAAAAATTTCAGAAGATGTTTCAGAAAGAGTTCCAGTTTTTGATCATTCATACTCATTTGATGAAGAGTGTGATGATGATAGCAAAGAACTTGAGAAACTTGAGTTTTATAAACAGTTATATTCGTCTGAAATGGTTAATGAATCTTTTGCAGAACAAATTGACAAGGTCCGGAATAAACTTGTTGCGAATAAGAAGAATCAAAAGGTAGCAAATGTAGAAGAAAGTACATCAGCAAATGAAATTTCAAGTTCTGAACCAGTGTGCTCGAAATGCGAAAAATCAGAAGCAGACAATGTGAAACTCTTGAAGGATGTGGAGAGTTTGACATTGGAAAACAAAACTTTGAAGATCGAAAAGAAAGCTGATGATGAACAGATTTTGAGTTTGCGCCTGAACTGCGAGAAATTGAGATATGAAAATGAAAAACTTTTAAAGAATGTTGAGAGTTTGTTATTAGAAAACAAAAATTTTTAAAAATTAGAAAATGATTTAAAAAATCAGATAAAAATATTAGAAAATGAAAAATCAATTTTTGAAAAATATAATTTGGAAAAGCAAGTTTCAATAAATTCTCATCTTGAGAATATCATTCGACTTGAAAAAGAAGCTGAATGTTATAGAACTAAAAATGCTGATTTTGAAAACAAGTTGAAAAGTTTTGTGACTTCTGCACAATATGTGTGTCCAAAACCAATCAACGTTGTTCCAATAAGTGACAATGTCACAAATTTTGACAAAGTCAAAATTGAAGATTGTTAAGAAATATCTGATGATGAAAAAGAAAAAGAAAAGAAAAGAAAAATATTTTTAGATTTACATGAAAAATTTCAAAATACTGTTTTGCAATCTACTGAAATAGGTGAATGCTCAAAGCAAAAACCTGTTAAGAAGAATGCAGAACAGAAACAAAAAGATAAAAATTTGAAATATTCTAAAAATGAATATAAAAGTTCATCAGATAAGTAATCCAATCGTTATAAAAAATCACAAAAATTTAAAAATGAAAACTCACAAAATGTTGGTAATAAGTGGTGCAGGTTTGACCACAGTACTCAAATGCCAAATCAAGGATACAAGAAGAGAAATGACTACCACAAGGCAACTCAATGCTATGATCTAAGTGTGTGGTATGAAAATGGTGTACAATATGAAAGTGAGAAGATGTACGATAATAGAGTGTGCTACACATGTGGTGTGAGAGGACACATTGCTGTTAACTGCCAGAATTGGATTTATGAAACAAGAAGATGCTATAATTGTCATATCAGAGGACATGTTGCCAGAGATTGCCCAATGAGATCAAAGGAAAGATCGAGGGCTGAATCTCAGAAAATGGCAAAGAAACCAGTCAGTGTCAAGCCCAAAGGACAGAAAGTTCAAGAACCAAAAGTTCAAGAACAGAAAGTTCAAGAAAAGAAAGTAAAGCTTTCACAAGGGCAGAAAGACAAACTGGGGAAGAAAAGAAAGAAGGCGAGAGAATATCTCGAGAGGATTTTGTCCTCGGATACAACAAGAAAATCAGAAAAGAGTTCTGATAATCCAGTTTGCTCATCAAAGACTGACAAATCAAGCAAACTGAGTTCATCAGATACAAATCTGAGGACAGACAGGTTAAAAAAAGAAAGAAAAAGTTCCTGGCAATGAATTTGTTTCTTCGGAAACAAAGGAGCCACGTGTTGGTGATGAATCTGACTTATCAAAGTCAGACAAGCCACATTCAGACAATGATTGTGGTTCGTCAAAACCAGAAGAGCCTTTTGTTGAGGTAAAAACTGTCAAACCCAAGGCTGGTCAGGCTTGGGTGGATCTTTTCAAATGAAAAACCTGACTTGCCGGAGTTCCCAGGTTGGTAAGTGTGGAACAGGTATCGGCATCTTTCTTGAGAAATTCACAGGTTGGTAACTGTGATATTTTGAATTACAAAAGACTAATCAAGGACATTAATTTTTCTTGATTTCTCTTTCCGACAAGTGATTAAAGGAAAACAATGTGATGAAAGAACCCCGAATTTGTGAATTGACACACAAAACTAATTTTCCGGAAAAACCATTTTGATTAAAACAAACTTAAGTGTTTTGAAATCTAAATGGGAAAATAGTTTGTTGTAAGGGAGAGTTCTGATTGTTTACGCCACAAGGATGGCGAATTGAAGTGTTTCGATATAAGTTTGTCACTTTATTTGTACGGTTTGTTTTCAAATTTTCCTTGAAAATCAAAATTGAAACATATTTTGATTTTAGGGGGAGAAAAATTTTTAAAAAAATAGAAAATTTGAAAATACCAAAAACATTGAAAAAGCAAAAATAAGTTTTGTTGAGAAAAGAGGAAATGATAATACATCAGTGGACTATCACAGCACGCTAAAGAAATGAAATGTCAAATGTGATAAACGGTCTCACTGATGATGTGTCGATAGGTTTTCGCACATTTAGTAGATTTATTCGGGATATAAACCTAAAATTTCAAACTTGCGAAATTTGTGGGGAACACTACTTGGATATATAGGTAACCCCTGAAATCTCGTTTGAAAGGTCTCGTATTCTGATATACTAGGTTTTTATACTTAATGATGTCTGGGGTATTATTCCGGGACTTCTGTTGAATGGAAGTTCTGACCTAGTCCTTGGATAATACTTTGCCTCAAATGCTTGAAACACAGCATAAGCCCTCAGCTGATTAAACAATAAAATTGATAATCATTGCTGTTGTAGCTAAAAGATCCTCTAAAGGGGACATACTGAATAGTCGAAACTGATATCTCTCTGCGTATACGGAAGTATCGACCTGAGATCCCTCAGTCCTCGCATTTAACCCCTTTAATTTATGTACAGATATCATTGTGGTATACTCACCTGTAAAACTGAATATTGGGATTCTGGATACGGGAGTATATTCAAGAGGTGGGACACATGAATGAGTTAAGTTCCTAAAACATCTAAATCGTATCCTGAATAGATTGAAAATTGTGTGAAAATTTAAGAGGACAACTATATCGTCAATCTGTGTGAATCGTTTAGAACTTAATATGACTAAAGCTTAACGGTGCTAGTTATTTGTCTCATGAACTAATATGATCCTTGATGTGTGTAAAATGCAACATATAAATTACATCAAATGAGGCATAAAACTAACCCTTTTTTAGTACTAATGTTGGAAAAAGAGTGTTTTTGTCTTCCTTTTGTATTTTCAGGATTAAATGAGCTCAAATTCACAAAAGAAGCAAAAAGACAGCTAAATCTAACATTAATACAAGAAAAGGATCATAAGTGGATTGCCCGACCCCTCAACAGCATCCTCCCAAGCAAAATAGAAAAGGCAGAAGACTGAACACGCCCCGTGCTCAGCTAGCACGGGGCCGTGCCCAAGAAGCAGCAGAAAAGACAAACCTATAGAAGCTTCTATTGCCCACCACGAGGCCGTGTCCAGCGGACATGGGGGCATGGCGAAAGTACAGCAGGCGCATTAATTGTAATTGCGAATTACAATTAATGAAGAGAGAGAGTGTCAGACAGGCACGGCGGCGTGTCCAGCGGACACGGGGCCTTGCCCAGCCTTCTGTTTAGCCTATAAATAGGAGTGCTTGGCTTCATTGCAACTCATCCCTTGGCACACCACCTCTCTCACACTTCATCCACCACCCACCACCATCACAACACCATCATCCACCACCATCATCCATTGTCCATCATAGAGTGTGTGAGTCGTCTCGGGATCCAAGATTGATCGTAAGAGTTCTTAACAATCAAGGCCATGTTTGCCTAAGTCTCTTACATCACTTGGTGAAGACAAGTGTTTAGTATAATACTTTTTATTTTTAATCTTTTGCACTTTTTATTTGGTTTTGTATTAATGACTTTAATAACTAGTTGCTTATGTTGAAGGTGATCTTTCCTTATCGTTTGTCCGTGGTGTCTTGGCATTATTTTACTGTCTATATAAAATAAAAGATTTTCACCATTCATATCTCCACGGTCTATATGGAGGTATGTTGGCTACCTGGTCGGGGGTTAAGGGAACGGTTTGGTAAGGGTCTTGCCCTTGTTCACCGTTTAGAGGTCCTGCAAGGGACCTGGGTCAAATTTAGTAGGATCTCCTTCAATGCCCATAGGTATTGGATGGCGGGGATCCAAACTCTTTGACCCCCTCATAAGTTAACTACTATTAATACTATAACCCAACTATTTAGGACTGTATCCCTGCTGACTCATACTACTTAGCCGAGGGTAACGTCACCGCCAAAAGCGGGGCCTACCATAATTTGCATTAATAACTTAATTCATTATCTTCCAATAATCCAACCCTTTAGGATTGTATCCTTGCTGACTCAAACTACTGGGTTGAGGGTAACGTCGCCTTGAAAAGAGGGGCCTACTACAATAACTAAGATAATCTCTTAAACAAGTGCAAAAGTGCGAAAATAATCAAAGGTTATACTAATACACGAGTCGGATCCAAGTGATTCATCTTGTCTATCTGTTTTTTATTTTTATTTTATTTTTCAGCATTTAGTTAGTTTTTATTTTCTTAGTTTAAAAAACCTTTTCTAACATTTTGATTTGATTAGACGTTGAGGATAAACCGGTACTAAAAGCTCTTGTGTCCTTGGACGACCTCGGTATCTTACCAACACTATACTACGTCCACGATGGGTGCACTTGCCCATATGTGTGTTTAGTGTTAGTAAATATCGTGTTTTATAAATTTAAAACTTGGCTAAAAGTGTAAAAAGGGCTTAAAATATACATCAAAAAATATACTACACTTCGCACGCATCAAGTTTTTGGCGCCGTTGCCGGGGACACAAGGATTTTAAGAAAGCTTAAAATCAACGGCCTAATCAGTTTTTCAAAACCTTTTTAAAACGCGCGCACATTTTTCTGCATTTTAGTTTAGTTTGCATTTACAGTAGCTTGAACACGGGGTCGTGCTCACTGAACACGCCCCCGTGCTGCATATTTTAGTTAGATACCCAGATACAGAGTCTGAACACGGGGTCGTGCTCACTGAACATGCCCCCGTGCTCAACATGACCAGTAAATTTAATTAAAACGCCCAGATACAGATCCTGAACACGAGGCCGTGTTCACTCAACACGGGGTCGTGTCCAGCCTCTGTTTTCGTCGTTGTTTTTGTTTTCTGGTCCCGAGACTCAATTGTGGTATGTTGAGTGATCCCTATGGATCAATACTCAGGAGGCTACAACTACACCTATGAGGAGGATGATTATATGAGAGACTATTGCACTAATTGTGGAAACCCACACTCGGTACAATATTGTAGCTTGTTTCAACCATCCACTTCATACAACCATTATGAGGAGCCCAGGTACGAGCCATCGACTTCATACACATCTTATGAAGACCAAAGGTATGAACCTCACCCCTCATACTCATATTTTGATGAACCAAGGTATGAACCTTCATACTCATACTTTGAGGAGTCAAGATATGAGCCACCACCTTCATATACTTATTATGAGGAACCATGGCGTGAACAACCCACCTCATATGAGTACTATGAAGAACAATGTTTCGACTCTTATCCATCATATACTTACAATGAAGAACAATGGTGTGAACCATCTACTTCATATGGGTACTATGAGGAACCAAGGAGCGAACAACCGGATTCAAGCTTTGAGGATCCCAATTCTTTCTCTCTCACCGAAGTAACCAATAGGATATTAGAACACATTAAAACTATCGAACGTTGCATAAAAGAATCTCGTGCAAGGGAAGAGGAGTCCCGCGCAAGAGAAGAATTAAAATATGATAATAACGTAGAGATAGTTGAAAATGTAAAAATGGAAGAACAAGAAAGTGAAAAACTGACACATGAGTTAAGCAACGAAAAAGGTGAGGCCGATAATGTTAAAATTCAAGAAGAGTCTAATTTAGAAGAAATTAATCTCTTGTCACCTTCTTTCGAAAATCGTTGTTTAGTAACCCCTCATGCCAAGTTTTTAAAAGAGTTAAACACTAGTGCTAAAATCAAGGATATGGTAAGTATTAAGTTAACAAATGATAAAACCTCGCTAATAAAAGAAGACCCTTTTGAAATTAACATTACACCGGTTCCGTGTTTCTTTCAAAATTCATTTATTAGTAATATTACCATTGATAAAGATCTTTGTGTTAACATAATGCCTAACTACATTTTTGAAAAGTTAAGTATTAGTGGTTTTGCTCCACTTCAAATACCCATTTTTCTATCCGATCGGAACGTAATAAAATCAATCGGTGTAGTTGAGGATGTCTTGGTTCAAACAAATCAAATGGTTATTCCAACCGACTTTGTCATCCTTGATGACGCTCCTCTAGTCTTGGGAAAACCTTTTGTAAAAACGCATAAAGCTTTGAAGAACCGGAAATGCAACAATCTACCTCTTCAATTAGGGGCATTCAAAAGGAGCATAGATCTTGAGCATTCAATGAAATATCCTTTTGGCAATAATGACCCCCTAATTGAAGATGAGGATGAGCCACCCGATACAACTGAAGAAGATAACCACTTTGTTGAAGAAGAGATCGCCATAGAACAAACCTTTAAGGTTCTTGATCTAGATGAGCCACAAAATAAGGTGTCTCCTAAAGACCCACCCATTGAGCTCAAAGAACTTCCTAAAGGTTTGGAATATGCTTTTCTAGACAAAGATAGTAATTTACCTGTAATTATTTCATCTAAATTAAGTAGCGTAGAAAAAGAGAAATTAGTTAATCTTCTTAAAAAACACAAAAATACGATTGCTTGGAAGCTTGTAGATATTAAAGGAATAAGTCCTTCCATGTGCACGCACAAAATTCTAATGAATGATGACTACAAAACAGTAATTCAACCACAACGAAGAGTAAATCCCAATGTACAAGATGTGGTTAAAAATGAAGTCATCAAGCTACTTGACGCCGGACTAATCTATCCTATCTCCGATAGTCCATGGGTGAGTCCTGTCCAAGTAGTCCCAAATAAAGGAGGTATGGCGGTAATAACTAATGAAAAAAATGAATTAATACCGACAAGAACCGTCACAGGATGGAGAGTTTGTATAGACTATAGACGATTAAATGAAGCAACAAGGAAAGACCACTTTCCTTTGCCCTTCATTGATCAAATGTTAGAACGACTATCCGGTCATAAGTTTTATTGTTTCTTGGATGGTTTTTTAGGTTACTTTCAAATCCCAATAGCACCTGAAGACCAAGAGAAGACAACTTTCACATGCCCCTACGGAACTTTTGCCTATCGACGCATGCCATTCGGTCTATGTAATGCACCTGCAACATTCCAACGTTGTATGGTAGCCATTTTCCATGATATGATAGAAAAGACAATGGAAGTCTTCATGGATGACTTTTCTATCTTTGGAGACTCATATGACCAATGCCTCGATAACCTTGAACGAATGCTATCCCGATGTGAGGAAACTAACCTCGCCCTTAACTGGGAAAAATGCCATTTCATGGTAACAGAGGGAATAGTACTCGGTCACAAAATCTCAAGCGAAGGTATGCAAGTTGATCGAGCAAAAATAGAAACTATTTCTCGGTTACCTCCACCATCCTCCGTTAGAGCAATCAGAAGTTTCTTAGGGCATGCCGGATTTTATAGAAGGTTTATCTAGGACTTTTCAAAAATTTCAAGACCTCTAACAAAATTACTTGAAAAAGATTCACCTTTCATCTTTGACAAGGAATGCAATCAAGCATTTCTAACCCTCAAGGAAATGCTAGTCAATGCACCTATCATGATAGCACCCGATTGGAAATTTCCTTTCGAAATCATGTGTGATGCAAGTGACTTTGCTGTTGGAGCAGTCTTGGGACAAAGAAAAGAAAAGCATTTTCTCCCAATTTATTATGCTAGTAAAACGCTTAACGATGCACAAGAAAATTACACAACTACAGAAAAAGAATTACTAGCTGTGGTGTTTGCTTTTGATAAATTCCGTTCTTACCTTGTTCTTTCTAAAACTGTAGTCTATACAGATCATGCAGCTATCAGATACCTCTTCAAGAAACAGGATGCAAAACCCCGTTTGATCAGATGGATTCTACTCCTTCAAGAGTTCGACATTGAAATTAAAGACAAACGAGGAGCAGAAAACACTGCTGTAGATCATCTTTCACGCCTAGAAGACCCAGCTTTGGAGGCAACCAGGGACGAGCAGATCAATGAAAAATTTCCCACAGAATCCTTGGAAATGATGGAGAGCAGACAAGAACCATGGTATGCCGACTATGCTAATTATTTAGCTAACGGTATAGTCACCAAAGGATGGCCGCATCACCAAAGAAAGAAATTCTTCGCTGATGTAAAGCATTACTTTTGGGAAGACCCTTATCTTTTCAAAATGTGTGCCGACCAACTCATCCGAAGGTGTGTCCATGGTAATGAAGCACGAAGAATTCTCCGTCATTGTCATGAAGGTCCATATGGAGGACATCATGGTGCCGCTAGTACCGCACGAAAGGTATTTGATTCAGGATTTTATTGGCCAACCATTTACAAAGATGCACAAGATCTTGTAAAGACATGTGATGCTTGCCAAAGATCAGGTAATATTTCTTCCAAAAATGAAATGCCTCAAAACGGCATTCTCGTTTGTGAAATTTTTGATGTGTGGGGACTCGATTTCATGGGACCCTTCCCACCGTCAAAAGGAAACAAATATATACTTATGGCAGTCGATTACTTGTCTAAATGGGCAGAGGCCGAAGCTCTTCCAACAAACGATGGAAGAGTAGTGGTAAAATTTCTGAAAAAGTTATTCTCTCGTTTTGGAACACCAAAAGCTTTGATAAGTGATAGAGGTACCCATTTTTGCAATCATCAACTCGAAAAAATATTAACAAGGTACGGGGTCTATCACCGGGTCTCAACAGCATATCACCCTCAAACAAATGGACAAGCCGAAGTGACTAACCGAGGTTTAAAACGAATACTTGAAAAAACTGTAGGGTTAAATAAAAAGGAATGGGCTGATAAATTAGATGATGCTTTATGGGCTTTTCGAACTGCTTATAAAACCACTATAGGCACAACCCCATATAAGCTTGTCTATGGAAAAAGTTGTCACTTGCCAGTAGAAATAGCTCACAGGGCCTACTGGGCAATAAAAAGCGTAAACTTAGATTTAGAAACTGCAGGTAAAAATCGATTATGTCAAATGAATGAATTAGACGAATTAAGGAATTATGCATACTCTAACTCCGAAATTTATAAGGAAAGAATGAAAAATTTACACGATAAATATATTAAGTCTAATGAATTTCGGGTAGGAGACCAAGTTCTGTTGTTTAATTCGCGACTTCGATTATTTCCTTGTAAACTAAAATCTAGGTGGTCAGGACCTTTTTCCGTCACCCATGTTTTTCCTCACGGTACAGTAGAAATTAAAACTCGAAATGGTATTCCATTTAAAGTCAATGGCCAACGGCTAAAACTCTACCGAGGATCCATTGAGGATGAAGAAGAGGAGATCTCGCTTCAAACGGTTAACGAATGAAAAGCATCCCCATCATACCCGAAATGTTGTAAACAAACGAGTATACATCAAAACCGGTAAGTCTTCTAACCATGTTTTCGGAAAAATGGGCACTCACACGAGCATACATAAAATATATATATATATATATATATATATATATATATATATATATATATATAAATATTTTTCAAAACTTTTGCTCGGCACGAGGCCGTGTCCGCTGGACACGGGGCCGTGTCGACGCAACTGTCGGGATAAAACCCCCATTTCATAACAGTTACCTCATTCCACACGCCCCGTTTTGCCGAAAACGCTCTGGTTCAAGGCGATTTTCTGCAGATTTCCGACGTTACTTCCACGTTTAACAACATCAAGGTATGATTCTATCATCATTAGTAATTAGATTAGTTACTTGCATGTAGTTAAACATCAAAGATTTGGGGAAAAATCTAGGGTTCTTCAAGTTCATCCGGCTCGAACTTCAAATTTTTGATGAAATCTGTTATTATTAGTTTAGATTAGTATAATGGGAAGTAAATACACTTGTATTGTTGATAGATTTGTCCGATTTCTCACAAAAACCTCAAACCCTTGTTTTTGAACCGAAAAAGATGAAATTGGAAGGGTAAATGGGTTGTTTTGGGAAAAAACGACACTTAGGGTTACATTTTCGGGGGAAATCGCACCTACTTGGCCAAAAATTTTTAGATTTTCGGGATCGGGATGAAAAATGAAGTTTTTGGGTTACAGACGTCTGGACACGGGGTCGTGCCCGCTGAACACGGGGTCGTGTCCAGCCCACTGTTTGCAGTTTTTTTCAGAATTTCACTGTTTCGTGCTAACTTTTGGTGTATTCTTTCAGATGGCAAAGTTCACAAGGTTTAATGCAAGCGAGCTCGATGCTAGGGCAAGATACGAGTTACTTCAAACAAGGCCCGAAGAGTACCCAGACGAGCATGCACGGACCTGTTAACCTTGGTAAACCAGTTGGACCGATTCAACAACATCGTTACGGGACCACTAAGGGTTGCATTAACCACTCGGCTTCGGTCGGTGCATCAATGCACCATGGAGTTCTATAGTACTTTTACCTTCACCTCAAGGTGTGACCCGTTCGACAATGAAGGGGTTGCATTTCGGTGTGGCGGGACAAGGTACTCGATCTCTATGGCTCAGTTTGGAGCAATTGTGGGACTGTACGGGGAAGAGGAATCGGGAAACGAGGAAAACACCAGGGGATTACGAGATTTGGATGAAAATGAACGTCAAGCCGCATGGGCTCAAATCGGTGAAGGAATCTACAACCCTAGCAGCACCAAGAGTACCAAACTGAGGGACCCACTCTATCGCTCCATTCACAGGCTCCTCACCTACTCTCTTAGCCAA
Organism: Helianthus annuus; assembly: GCF_002127325.2. NCBI lineage: Eukaryota > Viridiplantae > Streptophyta > Magnoliopsida > Asterales > Asteraceae > Helianthus > Helianthus annuus. The sequence continues at coordinate 88,154,374 of NC_035441.2, forward strand.
CGTTACGACAGTAGTGGCGTTGTAGGGTTGAAAGATTTGGTTGTCCTTCACTGTATCCACAACCGGAAGCCTCTCGATGTTCCATATCTCCTGTTACGAAACATGCATCTCAACCCCCTTGCTCGTGCTCCAACACCTATCTTCTTTGGAGGATGGGTGTACCGCCTCTTCAAGCACTTCACGCGAATTCCAATGTCCTTTGAAAGAAGTCCATGGTCGGGACGAGTTGACTATCACATTTGCCGGCCATGAACTTACTTTATGAGGCGGAAGATGGGTCAGTGAGCTTCCAAAGGATGCAAGGCTATGCATGGAACCCGCAGGAGGCCCTAGTTCTTCACGCACCACCTCCTCACTACCAGTACCAACCCCATGGTGATCCGGGTCAATCCTCCTCACAAGGAGGCGGTTTTCCTAATTTTCAAAGCTTACATGATCTTTTGTAGGAAAACCTCATGTGTACCAGGAACGCCTACAACCTTGCCAACAATACATACCACCGGGTCGGAGCTATCGAACGAAACATCAACGATATACAAGACGATATCGGCAGCATCGGGGAGTATATGGCGGGTCATGGGGATGGAGGTGATGACAGCGATGAGGATATGGACTAGGGGGTTGACGGAGCAGGAGCGGGTTGATGGCAAGCCCACAGGTTAAAAGTCCCTTTATCTATCGAACAGTTTGTGGCCTGCGTGCCAAGTGTTGAACAATTTACTTTCCTTGACTACTTTTATTTTTCGCTTTATTTTTCTTTTACTTTATGCTTGGAACAATTAACTATGGTAATGTAGGATGTTTGTGTTGCTTGGTGTGGTATTTAGTGATGAAACAGGTACAAACCAAGGCTTAGAGTGCTAAGCCTTAGCACTCATAAAGCCAGGATGAAAAACCGGAGGAAGGAACCTGTTTTTCAGGCTTACAGACTGTCCACACGGGGACGTGTCCAGCCGACACGCCCCCGTGCTCACCTCCCAGACCTGTTGTTTGGTTACTTTCCTGCAGATTTTTGCCAGACACGGGGCCGTGTCTAGCCAACACGCCCCCGTGGCCACCTTCTGTAAGTTTTCATTACTGGCAGTTCAACACGGGGCCATGTCCGGTCCCCACGGGGCCGTGTCCAGGCTGCCAGTAACATAAAATCTTTGCTTTTAACACCATATTACACATCTAATCAACCTAAAAATTTATTTTTGGGACACATTGAGGACATTGTGTAATTTAAGTGTGGGGGGGGGGGGATTCTAAAACCTTGAAATTTTGCAAGTCCTAAAAACAAGCCTTACACAAAACTCTATTGGAACCGCTAATCACCCCAAATTTTTTCAAAAATTTTCAATTTTTTCTTTACTTGTCTAAAGTTTAAGTTGGGAATTCTAAGATTAATAAGGTTATATTTTTACAAGTTTACAACCAATAGCGTCGTGATAAAAAGAACCAACATACGAAAATTACGAAACGGCATGACAAGCTTAGTTAAAATTTGATTATATATACTTGATCACATAGAAAAACCCATTCCCACAAAAAGTGAGTTTTGAGCCTTTATTGAGCATACAAATACACATCTTTAGACTAAATGCTCATTTTTCGTTTCTTGTGTGAATAGCCGCTTGGTTCTTACGAGTCTAGAACTTGCCACGACGATTCATTCCCGGTCCTTATCAACTTAAACCCAAGTAAGTAAATGATGGAGGCATTGGGACTAACCTTTTTTCTTTCTACACCATTATTTTTCAATTTTTTACCACCTACCCAAAATCCCTCTAGTTAACCCCTTTGAGCCTAAACCTTTCATTTCTTTACCCTAAAACCTTTTTACCCACCAAAACTCTTTTATTTTTACCCTTTATTTTAGTAACAAGCTCGGTTTTCGTGTGACTAAAAAAAATATATATGATGAAGTAGAAATAAACAAACAAAGCTCTTAAAACAAAAAGCTTGTTTGAAGAAATACTTCATTAAGAATAAAAAGTCACTAAAACAAAATGTTTTACGAAAACCGACGCTTTTTACGCTTTTCGCCCTTTTCTACTAACCACTAACCCACTCACCCACCTTTAGCCCAAGCCTTTACCCAAAAAGTCCTCTTGATATTTACAAAGGTAACAAGTTAAAAAGAAGGAGGATTGATTGCTTGGCAAGCTTATGGTAGGAATAAGTTCCATGACGCTCTCGAGTGATTCACTAAAAATACACCTTCGGCCTAGTGTGAGTGATTTCTCCCGTGAGGTATGTGAACTTGTATATAAATAAAATTTAAAAAAAAAGCATGCTATGCCCAAATAAGTAATTTCTCCTATGAAACGTTCTAAATAAATCATAACGAATAGGATTGTAAATAAATAAAAACAAAACCCAAAAAAATCTTGGATTTCCAACACTCTATGACATGCCAAAACCTTCTCTTCTACCTATTCCATTTGGGAATGTAAGCCACATATTAAAGAGTTTTGCTTGAGGACAAGCAAAAGTTCAAGTGTGTGGGTATTTGATGTGTGTAAAATGCAACATATAAATTACATCAAATGAGGCATAAAACTAACCCTTTTTTAGTACTAATGTTGGAAAAAGAGTGTTTTTGTCTTCCTTTTGTATTTTCAGGACTAAATGAGCTCAAATTCACAAAAGAAGCAAAAAGACAGCTAAATCTAATATTAATACAAGAAAAGGAACATAAGTGGATTGCCCGACCCCTCGACAGCATCCTCCCAAGCAAAATAGAGAAGGCAGAAGACCGAACACGCCCCGTGCTCAGCCAGCACGGGGCCGTGCCCAAGAAGCAGCAGAAAAGACAAACCTATAGAAGCTTCTATTGCCCACCACGGAACCGTGTCCAGCGGACACGGGGGCGTGGCGAAAGTACAGCAGGCGCATTAATTGTAATTGCGAATTACAATTAATGAAGAGAGAGAGTGTCAGATAGGCACGGCGGCGTGTCCAGCGGACACGGGGCCGTGCCCAGCCTTCTGTTTAGCCTATAAATAGGAGTGCTTGGCTTCATTGCAACTCATCCCTTGGCACACCACCTCTCTCACACTTCATCCACCACCCACCACCATCACCACACCATCATCCACCACCATCATCCATTATCCATCATAGAGTATGTGAGTTGTCTCGGGATCCAAGATTGATCGTAAGAGTTCTTGACAATCAAGGCCATGTTTGCCTAAGTCTCTTACATCACTTGGTGAAGACAAGTGTTTAGTATAATACTTTTTATTTTTAATCTTTTGCACTTTTTATTTGGTTTTGTATTAATGACTTTAATAACTAGTTGCTTATGTTGAAGGTGATCTTTCCTTATCGTTTGTCCGTGGTGTCTTGGCATTATTTTACTGTCTATATAAAATAAAAGATTTTCACCATTCATATATCCATGGTCTATATGGAGGTATGTTGGCTACCTGGTCGGGGGTTAAGGGAACGGTTTGGTAAGGGTCTTGCCCTTGTTCAGCGTTTAGAGGTCCTGCAAGGGACCTGGGTCAAATTTAGTAGGATCTCCTTCAATGCCCATAGGTATTGGATGGCGGGGATCCAAACTCTTTGACCCCCTCATAAGTTAACTACTATTAATACTATAACCCGGCTATTTAGGACTGTATCCCTGCTGACTCAGACTACTTAGCCGAGGGTAATGTCACCGCCAAAAGCGGGGCCTACCATAATTTGCATTAATAACTTAATTTATTATCTTCCAATAATCCAACCCTTTAGGATTGTATCCTTGCTGACTCAAACTACTGGGTTGAGGGTAACGTCGCCTTCAAAAGAGGGGCCTACTACAATAACTAAGATAATCTTTTAAACAAGTGCAAAAGTGCGAAAATAAGCAAAGGTTATACTAATACACGAGTCGGATCCAAGTGATTCATCTTGTCTATCTGTTTTTATTTTTATTTTATTTTTCAGCATTTAGTTAGTTTTTATTTTCTTAGTTTAAAAAATCTTTTCTAACATTTTGATTTGATTAGACGTTGAGGATAAACCGGTACTAAAAGCTCTTGTGTCCTTGGACGACCTCGGTATCTTACCAACACTATACTACGTCTACGATGGGTGCACTTGCCCATATGTGTGTTTAGTGTTAGTAAATATCGTGTTTTATAAATTTAAAACTTTGCTAAAAGTGTAAAAAGGGCTTAAAATATACATCAAAAATATACTACACTTCGCACGCATCAATCCTCTTACACAAACTCACAAAAATATTATCTGTATATATTTGTTTACTGCATTTCATTCAAAAACAAAAATCCAAAAAGATTTTCAGAGTGTTTTTGCCTAAAATTTTGAAAAATTAAAAAGATTTTCGACAAACTGATGTTGAAGAGCTGATATTCAAAATTCGAGTGCTAAACATGATGAACAGGATTGGGAGAATATGTTGAAAACTTTGAATGTCATATACAAATGTTTTGTAAGGTTGTATGCTTAGTTAATCAAGGTCATTCATTTGAACTTGATGTAACTATATAGATTGATGAATTAATGATTTCTACCAGTAAGTTTCTTAAATCTAACTGTTATAAATTTGTGAAACTTATGTTGAGGTAGAGAATGTGCAGGTTAAACAGGTTTGGACTTCATTATTCCCAACGGAAGTTAACTGTCAAAGTTTGAACCAGATCAAGATCTCAAATTCTAGCATACCGAGAAGGGGAGTCTGTGAAAGGGGGAGTCTGGATCAACAGTCCAAGGGGAGTTTGAAGATAGTGCTAGGTTGTGATCCTAAACCTGTGAAGATAGAATGCTTATGATGTGAAGACAGAGAGTTGGAGAAAAGACCAAGACTACAGACTCGGAGCTGAAGACTTCGTCAACATCCAAGGGGGAGTCTGTTGATGCATGGAATGTCTGTTGACTACGTCTGCATTAAGTCTTAGGTCAAGATAGGTCAACATAGGAGCTAGAAAGTCAAATTAGGTTTTAATGTTGTAGTTTCGCTTATATGTACATAGGATAGAAGTAGTTCCGCTTATATGTACATATGGTTCCGCTCATGTGGTTATCAGGTAGTTCCGCTTATGTGTCACATGGAGGTTTCGCAGTAGTTCCGCTTATGTGTCACATGCCATATAAACTAGCTGCCCTATATATACCTCATGTGTGTACGTTGGAGTGGAACCTGTTCATGCTTGTGGTAACGAAACTCTGTCAAATTGTAATCAGAAAGCATCAATAGAGAAGAAATTAAAGAGGAAAAGTTGTGTAACTTCATGTGCATTGATTCTGCCTTTGTATGTGAAGATGAACGTTCTCAACTGACTGTTTAGGGTCGGAACACGGTCCAACACAAATAAGATTATATTATATTATATATAATAATAAAACCCATAAACAATCTCCTCTCGACCCTCTCTCTTCTCTCTCACTACCCTCTCTCTTCTCCATCACCAACAACCACCACCACCACCAACCATCACCACCTCACCACTCACCATCAACCCTAACAGCTACCACCACCTACTACCTAAACCGATAACCACCACAACTAGCCACCAACACCAACAATCAGCCACCAACACCAATCTGCCGCCACCACTAACACCTACAACCAGCACCACCTAATCAACCACCACAACCTGCCATCAACACCAACAGCCACCATTGTACTACATCCACCGCTGACATCTTCCCCAAAAAACCCACCCCCGCCGAATTCCACCACCGAGACAAAATCTGAAATCGGAGATTGAGGTCATGGTTTAAAACTCATAACAAGATCTGAAATTAGAGATAGAGGTCATGGTTATCAAAGACGAAGAGACATAGATGGTGGCGGAGGTGTGACCGTTTTCAAATCTTGTTGGTGGCTTCGCTAGTTTCAGATCTCGTCGTCGTTAGAGCTTTGGAGAGTGGTGGTGGTAGCAAGTTCTGGGAGAGAGAGGTAGTGGGGGTAGATGGTGGAGGTGTAATGATGCCGGAGATGTAGTGATACATTAGGGAGTTCGTTTTTCAAGAAAGTGGCTGGATTAGGGTTGTGTTGCCTGTCGTCGACTATTGGTGGTTGTGACAGGTGTTAGTGGTGGTGGATGGTGGGATAGAAAGAAATGGAGGTGTGGCTGCGCTTGAGGTGTGATGGTGGAGGTGGTATGTGATTTAGGTAGAGAGTTTTAAGCAAGTTACATATTTAAGGAACTTATAAATAATTAAGTACTTATATATAAAATTCCCGAAATACCCCTACCTTTAATTGTATGATTTAACTGAGTTAAGACTATGGAGCAAAATGGGAAAAACATAGTAAACTATTGGAGGAAAATGACTAGTTTTAAAGGATTAGGGCAAAACCGTTAAAACGACCAAACCACAGGGATCAAAATGGAAGTTTACTCAAAAGAAAAACTAGACCTTAAGTTTCATATTAACATGCTCCACTCTTGCTTCAACGAATCCATTTTCTCCCCGCACTCACAAAAAATCTTACATCCGTCATTATTTATAAGGATGACATTTGGAAAAGAGTGTTGAAGTTTTACTACACCTTAGGCACCTAAAATGCTTTAGCAACCCGGTTAATAACTAAACTTTTGACTTTGACTTACAGGTTTAAAGTTTTCAATAATTAATAGGAACTTAAAGTGCCAATGAGCTATAGCTCAATTGGCATTGGAGGATGAGTGAAGACATAGGTTTGCAGCTATAGGGCTCAAGTTCGAATCTGATCCCAACCGAGTATTACCGCAGTAGGCCTTCGGGCGATTGATTTTTCCTGGAACTAGAGATGGTGGGCTTGGGCTACCCAGCTATATCTGCAACGCAAGCGTACGAGGTCGCCTTTTACCATTGGGTTACCCCGGGTAGCCGGCTTTTATTTCATTGAACATTCAAAAAGATATACAAACTTAAAGTTTGCCATCCTTTTGGTCTCTTACCAATGGTCAGCAAAACAAATGAGTGAAAAGTTTTGCGTTTGCTACCTATAACAAGCCCATCCTTTTATAATGCAAGTATCTTTGAACTCTTTGTTTACATGAGTGATGTTTGTTGGTATCATAACCACATGTAACGCTTCGCATTTCTGTACTTTCCCCATTTAGAAAGTATTGTTGTAATTCATTTTTTTTTTGGAAACTTGTACTTGTGTTGTATCTTATTTCTTTTCAACTTTATAATCCGAGACTATTGATCATAATGGAATTCAAGTATTTTATTTACATTTATGTTGTACATTTTAGACTTGTTTACATGTTCATACTCAAAATCAATGTTCTAAACACCATATACATGTTTTATACTTGTGTGTTACACAAACATACGTGTAACATCGAAAACCGAATAATTACGCGACTTAACCTGACTTGGACCTTCGAACGAAGGGAAAAAGTCCCTTCGCACGAAGAGCCCCTTCGTGCGAAGAGCCAGACATCCCAATGTCAGTCATTCCAAGCCATTCGCACGAAAGACCCTTTCGTCCCAATACACATTTCAGCCTATAAATAATCGCCTAACCCTACTCATTTCACTTTCCCAGTCGCCCAAGACACTCTTAGACGCTCTAAAAACCTCATTTGCGAGCGATAGCTTTCTGTAATCATTTCTTTCATTTCCTTTATATTCTTATCATTTCAGTTCCTTTTCTTTAATTTATTTTCAATCAAAATAAATACTATTTGGGATACATTGAGGAAAATGTGTTATTTAAGTATGGTGGGATGTTAAAACCTTAAATCGTTTGTCCTAAAAACAAGCTTACACAAAACTCGCCTTGGAAAACCGCTAATCACCCCAAACTTTTTTGTCAAAAAAAATTTCATTTTTTTACTTATATTGGTTTAGTTGGGTAAAATAAGTTCTAAATACTATGTTTTTACTAATTTACACCTCATAGCGTCATGATAAAAAGGACCAATTAAGATAATTATAAAAACGGGCATAACAAATCTTTGTAAAATTTGATTATATATACATTTTTACACTATAACCCCTTTTCCCACAAAGGTGAATTTTGAGCCTTTACCGAGCATACAAATACGCACCCATACTAATTGCTCAATTTTCATTTTTTGTGTGAGCAACCCTTTTGTTTCTTAAAAATCTAGAACTTGCCAAAGCGATACATTCCAAATTACCTGTGACAACCCTCACAATTACAGGTACTGTACAATTAATTAATTCCAATTATGTGCTTAATAACTGTGCTTCATAACAACTGACACTTTAAACTGCTTACTGATTTATGTTATAAACATACATGTGCATCACTTTACACGCAGTCGCTCCATTTATTTCATACAGACTCTTAGTGACAAACCTGATGCACAAAGCACAGTTGGCACAGTGAGCGGATAACTCAGACACATGCTGACAATGCCAGCACATAAACAGACACTATACTGAGGCCAGTATGAGCCAGGGATAGAGTACTACACTGGTATGGAGTGTAGGGAAGTGAGGACCATAAGACTATGTCACTAGGTGATAGTTTGAGTGCCGGAAAATGCCTAAAACTCGTTTTAAATACAGAATTCTGCATTCTCAGCAACAATTCAGCTTTTAACACACTCGTACTATACAGAGAATTGACTAAATGGTCCTGAACACTTTCCTAAGTGTTGGAATTAAAATTCGTTACAAAAAGATGCATAAAAGACACTCTGCGGTACAATTAAACGCTTTAACGGAACGATACGTAACTGAACAACCAGACATTACCCGGGACACCAAAATATTGTCAGAAATATTATTTTATCATTCTTAATTATTTACGGTCACAAAAATCCCCACACACTATAGAAACATGGCATACACCCACTATTCTTGATAATACCCTTAACCTTCTAATTAAATACGTATTAGTTACCAAAACTTTTCATTTTACCCCCCCCCCCCCAAACCGAATTTTCAGCCAAATCATTACTAATATATTTTGTTGAGATTTTGGTTCATGCAATCTTGATTTCTATTGGGCAAAGATCTAGGTAATGATCACTATAGGGTAGAAGGCTCATGGTTCCAAGGATTTTCATCATAACTTCAAAGATCACACTCCACCCTCATTCTCTCTCTCATTTTCGGCTACACTATAGCAGCCACCATCAAGACCACTTTCACACCACCATCTTCCATTTACAAGCTTCCTTCAAGTGTAGAAGATGGATGCTAGAGACTTACAACTTGTGGAACTTCAAAAGGGACTTTGTTCTTGCTTTTTCATCATTTCTCATCATCTTCTCCACTAGAATCATCCCTAGCTTTAAGCTAGTAGTAAGTTCCTTGCTTAAACTCTTGTTCATCTTGTTTCATGGTTAAGATAGGTAATATGATGAAATTTACAAGAACACTAAAAGTTTAAACAAGAAATATGAACAAGAAACATGCTGATTTACATTTTCAGCCAACTTCAACAGGCTGTAACTGGACCGTTTTAAATCGAAAAACTGATTTTCTGAAACCTAAAATATGCATTTTTGAATAACCGAACAAATGGCACTGGAATCATAATTTTTCGAGGTCGTTTACTATTTTTAAAGGACTGTTTTTGGACAGCAGCTTAAGCTGTGTTTTTACTGCAGAAAAAGTGTGTTGTATTCGGAGTCATAACTTGAAACCTGTGTAGAATCAACTCATGGAAATTTACTGTAGATGGTCACTGTTGTCACGATGATCCTCCAACTGGAATTTCGTCAATCGGACTTACGGTTAATTTTTAGTGAATTATTTCGTAAACTGCAATCAGAAAGTAACAAATCTGATTACAGTCGGGTAAATAAATTTCTATAAAATATTGGTAACGAACTGGACTCTGATATTTTTACACAATAAAATTTGGATCGTATGAGTCATTCTGTAAAAGTTTGGGAATTTTTGGAAAAGGTTAACTATTTTATAAAAATCCTTGAAAACAGTCCAGTTTTGGGTGATGAAGCTGAAATAAAGTAAGTAATGCTTTGCATGTCTATATGTCGGTCTGATTATTGAAAATGAACTACGGGATATATACGTAAAAGAAAATGATATGCTATGAAGCATGGACACCCCTAGTTACAAAGGAGACCATGGCAAAATTTTCCGAAAATCCTAACACTTTGTAAATATTTTCTAGACAAGAGTTTACTAGTATATTTTCGACTAAGTTTTTCAAGGATAAAACTCGTCATAATATTTATCGAAATACGAAGTATCGGAGGTTGGTTTCATACACGAACGTGGTTAATTATATATATTCTCTAAAAGGGACTTAAAAATATATTTCTGACATCCCATCCTTGGGAAGGAAACGCATATATAAGATACTTTAGAAGTATTGATATGGAATGAACAAATATTCCAACACGGCATATGATTAAGTTGAAATACTAATTATTTTGACAAATAATTATCACTCGAAATATTATAAGAAACGTAACTCAAACGTAAATACAAAGGCAAGGCACGGCCCGTTCGTCTAATAGACCATAGTACATTGTAGGGAGTTGTGTTTGCTGAGGAGACTTGAGTTACAAGCACAGAAGACGCAATACAGTGAGTTCATGTCCCCCTTTTCTCTTTAACTGTTTTCAGTTTTACCCCTCGGGGGTGAAATACATGTTACAGACATTTACAGACATTTATTTACATGGTATGGTTAGCTTAAGGAGGGTTTTTATTACGCGAACATGTGAGTGGTGGGCATGACACTTAAGGCCATTAATCCTCGTTGTAGGACCGAGGGACATTAGTGATAGATCTATTTAGGTGTAGCGAGCCCCACTCCTGAGTCCGCTGAGTGGACCATGTGATGACTAAGTGCCCGACGCACAAATCCACTAGGTTTGAGTCTTCCAGCATCACTTCACACTTATCATTGGCTTTGCAACCCAATGGTGGTCTCTTTTTCCTTAATTGCTACATACTAGGGATTTTCATACATACTGACATTTTTACAAAGGTTTATACATACTCACTTACACATGAACTCGCTCAACTTTTGTTGATTTTTCAAACTACATGTATTTTAGGGAATTAGTAAATGGGTCTGGCGGGCGTTGGAGTTTTTAAGCTGCGTTGTGAATAAAGATGTCATCCAAGTCATTAGGGCTTAGGAGGCGTATCTTAATCCTGGACGAGATACGTGGTCCTAAACTCGGGGTTGTTTTAAAATCTTTTGTTGAGTCTTTTTGAACTCCTTAAAACATGTTATGGTTGGTAACTTGAATTTGGTCTTGTCATTTCAAACAATTATGTTGTACTACTTTTAAACTTAAATTAATAGATGTACATCTACTAGTTTTATCATATAGTGTTGTTATGATCATATGCAATGGTATTAAGAAGTCACACCAATAATCACGCTTCTGCAAAAGTCAGGGTGTGACAGCTTGGTATCAGAGCTTCGATCGTAGCGAACTAGGATTCATTCTCGAGTCTAGACTACGATCAATAGGGCTCTCACGAAAAACGCTTTTACAAACATGTTTTCATTGCATACACAAAATGCCCAGATCCATGGAACAAACATTTTTACAAACAAAAGGCACAAATACACATTCCAAAATATATGTTTATAATTCAGCCTTAGAGGCTGAGGGAGGTTCAGTCTCAGAGACTGAGGGATTCAATCTTAGAGATTGAGGGAGGTTCAGCCTCAGAGGCTGGGGAGGTTCAGTCTTAGAGACTGAGGGGTTCAATCTTAGAGATTGGGGAGGTTCAGTCTTAGAGGCTGGGGAAAAATTTAGTCTTAGAGACTGGGAGGTTTGGTCTTAGAGACCAGGGATTTAGTCTTAGAGACTGGGAGGTTTGGTCTTAGAGACCAGGGATTTAGTCCTAGAGACTGGGGAAGTTGGTCTTAGAGACCAGGGAGTTGGTCTTAGAGACCAGGGAGTTAGTCTGAGAGACTAGGGAGTTCGGTCTAAGAGACTGGGTGGGATAGTCTGGGGAAGACTAGGATGATTACTTGCTTACATTGTTATCACATACATGCTTAATTGCTGATTATTGATAAACGTGCATATGTGGAAACTGTTTGCATACGCTAACTGATAGTGATTACTATGGAGATACATACTATGACTACCATGCACCGATACACCTGTCGCCTTGATCAAAAAGCGGGTTGTCAAACATTGATGACCCTATGGCCGCCGCCACAAATAATGAGACTGCACTTACACCGGAGATATTTACGTCGGACACTGAGAGTGATCCCGATATGCTAACCAAGGGCAAGGACGACTTACAACAGTCCGCGCTACCAGAATTTGGGGATGATTTATCCTTGCTGAAGGCTTATCTGACAAGAATCCTCCTGTTACTCCTGTTCCAATCCATGACCACTTCATCACTGGTCATTCCGATGGTGAACACACCATGGCTCCAATCCTTGACAATATGCATCATGTGGACCTTTCCTTCCAAAGGGTGGCTACTCGACGAATAGTCGATGATGTTGACATGACTATTGATGGTGCTCCTGACGACATCCATGGTGATGGAAAGTTAGACGAGAACGTTATTATAAATTTCACATCTGAGACCCCTGTTATCAGGCTATCCTCTGCGCCTAGAATACACTTGATTTCAGACTCCTTTGAGTCTATGACATTTACAGCCTCATAGATGGCCGGATTACAACCTTCTACTACTGACACAGACGACGACGCCGTTATGACTGCTGCACTATCACTTACTCGAGGCACCACACCATTACACGACCCAGGGACTGCCCCTGAGCTAGCCTCTGCACCTTTGTGGGACAGCTTGATATTGCACCTGCTGGTCCTGCACCCTTGATTGATCATGACCCTGTTTCCTTTTGGTTTACCAGACATTGCACCCCTTATATCTGACCAAGTACCTGCACCTGAGAATCCCCTTATTGGTTGAGACGTTTGTTTTTGCACTCGCAACCGATGATGATTGCTCCTTCTCTCCTATGGAGACCGACGTCCATTGCATCAACATGCCTATCGCTTCCTCTTAGGACTTACCCACACCACAGAAAGGTACTCCAGGACGGCACCCGCACAACGATCCCTATTGCTGCTGCAACATTTTCTATGACCTCACAGGCCGCACCGTTGCTACTTTCAACCCTACAGCGCTGGACGAGCCATTTCGATGGTCCCTATAATACACTATGCTAATTTTAGACCCTTACCATCCCTCACACTATGGAGACTACACAGCTACAGTTTGAGGATATGAGTCGCAGAACGTTGGAGCTTGAGCTGACACCACGTCCTCCACCCTGTCTATGCCAGTATACTTAGATCCTCCACATTCATCACTGTCTCCTTTGGCACACTCACCTGCTGCTATTACACCTTCTTGGTTATTGAGGCTCGTTTCTTTACTGTCGAGCGGCAGATCGGTTAATTACTTCGACGTATATACAAGCTCGAGGAGGGGTTCACACAAGTTAACAGTTTACTTTTCTTTCCTCCTCCACCTCAGACACCGGTATAGTGGTTTCTGGATTTTGCGGATTGCATTACATTTGGGTAAAGACACTAATGATAAGCCGGGATTGTGGAGACTTTTAAAGACCACTTCAGACTACGTGATTTTGATACACTGATATACTTGTTGGGCAAGGGTAGGGTGACCCTGTTTCCCCCTTGATGTGATACATTTTGAAAGACGATACAATTATGGTCGGAGAATAATAAAACATGCGACAATACTTGTGGCCAATGACCAGCGAAAGCTCAGACGCTATGTCTTCGTTAAGCACGTTATTGATATATATGTGTGTGCTATAATTTTAACGCTTCGTGCTTACTTGCTATTCTCTCATTAAACATAATTACCAAATTGCTTGGTTATGCTATTATTATGCTATTGCTTGATTGGTTGGTATGATAACCTATTATGTGTATGTACGTATGACCACTAAACAACTAAACGCGTCCCCTGAACAAATATAACCTGATTTAACTAATCTTCTTCTGAGAAGATGTCGGCCCAAGAGAACGTCGATGCCAACAACCTTCCGCCAACAACAGCGGCAGAACTACAAGTGCGCATCTCACGGGCCATTGCACAGCTCGAGGCCCTTCGCTCGAACACAACGAAGGCTGCACCTACAAGCAGTTCTTAGACCACAAACCTCGGGAATTTGACGGCACTGGGGGTGCCTTAGCCTTCGTACGCTGGGTTGAGAAAATGGATTCTGTCTTAAGATTGAGCAAATGTGCCCCAGGGCACCAGGTCATGTACATAGCTGGGCTATTTGTAGATGGGGCTCTGTCATGGTGGAACCTTCAGGTTCAGATAATGGGCAAGACTGCTGTGAACACTTTGACGTGGGACAAACTGAAAGAACTAATACGAAAAAGATATTGCTCGAGGGCAGAAGTTCAGAAGTTGGAGACGGAATTGTGGAACTTGAAAATGGAAGGTCCAAAGATAGCCGAATATGTGCAGAGATTTGGCGAATTATCACAAGTTGTTTCGCGTTTGGTGGAACCGGAACCTAGGAAGATTGAACGTTTCATAGGGGGATTGGCACCACAGATTCTAAGCCTGGTAACAACATATAAACCTTTAACGATCACCGAGGCTATCAACACAAACGTGGCGCTCGATGAAGAAGCGGTTAGACTAGGAAAATTTTCCACTACGGACGAGAAAAATGAGACTTCTATAGAGTCATCTGGGGATAATAAGAGAAAGATCGCGAATTTCAAGAAGATTACTCAGGCAAGTAACAAGAAAAAGGCCAAAAAGGGAAAGGACTACATGGGTATTCTCCCTAAGTGCGACAATTGTCTACGCTATCATGTCGGGCGATGTAAATATGGGAAATGTGATAACTGTGGCAAGAGAGGGCATCCTAAGGAAACTTGTAGGCAAGTCACTGAGAGTAGGAATGGAGGCCAAGATGATAGCAAGAATCACGGAGGGAACAACGACAGTGACGATTATCCAGGCAGGACAAGTGACAGACAGAGACGTGCTCAAGGTTGTCTTAACTGTGGGAGCAAGAAGCACTTCAGGAAATACTGCCCTAAGAAGAATCAGGCACAAGAATGAAAGCTCAACACCGGAGCTAGGGTGGCACGCCAGAAATTCAAGCGTGAAGATCGGTACGTCCCATATCACTCAACGTTATGCATCTGTGTTGCCAAATACTGTTGCAAATTTTCGGTTTCGCATCTCTAGAGTTCGAGAGTGTACTTGATATAGTAGCACGTAAGTTAGAGGACTTGCACTCGATGTAACTAGCTAGGTGAAGCTAGTGGAAGCCAACGCAGTGACTAGAAACGGCAAGATAGAACCCGAAGAGCGTGAATTTACGCTTGATCTACTGCCAGTTGAGTTGGAAAGCTTCGACAATGTAATTGGGATGGATCAACTGCCGAGTATTCGAGCGGAGATTGATAACCGCATCACAATCGCAAACAAAGAAACGACCGTGGCTCATGAAGCAGGATACGCCCCTACAAATTACTAATTGCGGGGAGGCACAAAAGTTATTGCGTAAAGGATGTGTTGTTTTCTTGGCTCATGTCGGGGATAAGGGAGCCGAGGAACCAAGACTCGAAGATATTCCTGTGATAAGGAAATATCCTGAAGTCTTCCCTGAAGACTTGCCAGAATTATCCCCTCAACGACAAGGCGAACCTTCGCATCGATTTGATTCCAGACGTCGCGCCTGTAGTCGATGCACTTTAGCGACTTACACCTTCGGAGATGCAAGAATTGGCAGTGCAACCTCAGAAGTTGATAGAGAAGGAAGATAACAGACCAAAAATTCCGTGTTGGGTAACCCAAATTCTGCTTGCCAAGAAGGAGGACATAATTTTCAAATAGGCATCAACTATCAAGAGCCGAACGAGCTAACCCACAAGAGTCAGTAACTCTTGCTGAGAATTAACGAATTTCTTATTTAACTAACTGTGAGGATCCGACTACTATTGCACGACTGATCGACGATCGAGAGTCATTAGCTGTGAATCCAGGAAGAAAGCATACCGGGAAATTGTGGGACAATAACTTGTTTTTTTAAACGTATATAAAGATGGTGTTTCCTACACAATGCACAAAACCGAGCTACACAGAATACAAAACCTTGAGGACCTAGAGAACATATGCTTAGGACCTTGGGAACCCAGGTCCAAACTTGTAAAGGTTGTTACTTAGACACCATATCTGTTAACTCAATCGAACACTATTAACCTGACATATATGCCATTTCAGTTAACGGAACAGAAAGTACTTGAAATTCTTTCGTTAAAATCTTCACTTTTGCTTCTAGCCGAGTAGATGTTTGCATCTCTACTCCCCTTAAAGTAGTTGCATCGCTTTAATTTTCTTCGCTAAGAGCGAACACACATTTGCTTCGATACATGGTCATTACCTCATACTCATTTTTTCCTCACTTGGAAACTCACATGTTACGCGTGCACCATCTGCTACGCATACGGTTTCATTTCGAACGCTTCATTGAAATTCGAATATTATGTTGCTAAATCTAACTACTGGTTTGTGATTCGAATGGCCTACATTATTGTAATGGTTGACTCTTTTGCTATCAAGTCAACGCACATTCTCGAAAACTTCTTTTGTTTCAAGGTACACTCATGGTTTATTTTTGTAACCATGCTGAGATTTCCCTTATTGGTACATACGTTTATTGTCAGGTTACGCTGGAAATAAGTTCAATTGCTTGAACTTATCCATTTCGCATATTCGGTTTAAGATGTCATATGATGTATTGGGAGCATCATATTCAAACATTTTTGCAAAGATTCTTTCATTACGAGTCGTAGTAGATTCGGTTGATCTACAACTCCACTAAATCGCTTGATTGACTTCGACACCTTGAGGTGATATTCTCACAGAATTGAAGCTTGCGCTAAGTTCGTTACGCACCTCATACACGAATTTGATTATTTATTGACTTGCACTAAATCCGTTTTGTTTATCATGATTAAAGCAGTCTCAACACGATTATGTGTTAAGGCAATGGTACATAGATTCATTTCATAAGCCCAATGTACCTCCTGATGATACTTTCATTGTCAATCTAATACCTTGCGGTACTTAATACTTGTCACCTTCGATCAAAAACAGTGGCTCTTTGATATTTCATATTCAACTGGAAACTTTACGACATTGCGTAAATCGAATCTTCAGATTATCTCGGTACACGTTCATTTGATTTCAGGCACGATGAACTTGTTCAGTCACCATTATTATTTCTCGTCATTTCGACACCTTGTGGTGTCATTAGCTGGTACTAATCATGTTCAAGTGTTTCACACAAAACTACATATACTTTTGTCAACTTGTCATATAAACATTTCTGATGCAACTACGAATTAAAACAATGGTACACCAGATTCGCTTTTACCTCATTCGGTGTATTTTCGCGATTCGAGAATGTCAACACACAAATCCTTACCATTTACTTGTTCGAAAGTTGACAGGTCATTTTCATCTCCAAGTTGTTGATATTGAGTTCATATAGCGGATGCTATGGTTTGTGAAAATTTGCATACTGTGATCAATCGCTTGAAAATCCTGTTGGACAAAACTTCTCTTTTTGTGGAACCCTTGTAACTGGATTACACTAGACTACACATCAATACGACTCATGCCTTTGACATTAAATGCTAAAAGCACATACCTTTTAACCATTGGATTTGTGTTGTTATATTCTTGGACTCACTTGAGGTGAATAAGGTTTGATTCGGTTTGGTGATTATCTACCTCGGTACTATTCATATACATACATGCATAACGAAACCCTAAGGAGTTAAGGTAGTAAAATTTCGAGGGCGAAATTTTCTTAACAGGGGGAGAATGTGACAACCCTTACAATTACAGGTACTGTACAATTAATTAATTCTAATTATGTGCTTAATAATTGTGCTTGATAACAACTGACACTTTAAACTGCTTACTGATTTATGTTACAAACATACATGTGCATCACTTTACATGCAGTCGCTCCATTTATTTCATACAGACTCTTAGTGACAAACCTAATGCACAAAGCACAGTTGGCACAGTGAGCGGATAACTCAGACACATGCTGACAATGCCAGCACGTAGTATACTGAGGCCAGTATGAGCCAGGGATAGAGTACTACACTGGTATGGAGTGTAGGGAAGTGATGACCATAAGACTATGTCACTAGGTGATAGTTTGAGTGCCGGAAAATGCCTAAAACTCGTTTTAAATACAGAATTCTGCATTCTCAGCAACAATTCGGCTTTTAACACACTCGTACTATACAGAGAATAGACTAAATGGTCCTGAATGCTTTCCTAAGTGTTGGAATTAAAATTCGTTACAAAAAGATGCATAAAAGACACTGTGCGGTATAATTAAACGCTTTAACGGAACGATACGTAACCCAACAACAAGACATTACCCGGGACACCAAAATATTGTCAGAAATATTATTTTACCATTCTTAATTATTTACGGTCACAAAAATCCCCACACACTATAGAAACATGGCATACACCCACTATTTTTGATAATACTCTTAACCTTCTAATTAAATACATATTAGTTACCAAAATTTTTCATTTTACCCCCCCCCCAACCGAATTTTCAGCCAAATCATTACTAATATATTTTGTTGAGATTTTGGTTCATGCAATCTTGATTTCTATTGGCCAAAGATCTAGGCAATGATCACTATAGGGTAGAAGGCTCATGGTTCCAAGGATTTTCATCATAACTTCAAAGATCACACTCCACCCTCATTCTCTCTCTCTCATTTTCGGCTACAACTATAGCAGCCACCATCACCAACACTTTCACACCACCATCTTCCACTTACAAGCTTCCTTCAAGTGTAGAAGATGGATGCTAGAGACTTACAACTTGTGGAACTTCAAAAGGGACTTTGTTTTTGCTTTTTCATCATTTCTCATCATCTTCTCCACTAGAATCATCCCTAGCTTTAAGCTAGTAGTAAGTTTCTTGCTTAAACTCTTGTTCATCTTGTTTCATGGTTAAGATAGGTAATATGATGAAATTTACAAGAACACTAAAAGTTTAAACAAGAAATATGAACAAGAAACATGCTGATTTACATTTTCAGCCAACTTCAACAGGCTGTAATTGGACCGTTTTAAATCGAAAAACTGATTTTCTGAAACCTAAAATATGCATTTTGGAATAACCGAACAAATGGCACTGGAATCGAAATTTTTCGAGGTCGTTTACTATTTTTAGAGTACTGTTTTTGCACAACAGCTTAAGCTGTGTTTTTACTGCAGAAAAAGTGTGTTGTATTCGGAGTCATAACTTGAAACCTGAGTAGAATCAACTCATGGAATTTTTACTGTAGATGGTCACTGTTGTCACGATGATCCTCCAACAGGAATTTCGTCAATCGGACTTACGGTTAATTTTTAGTGAATTATTTCGTAAACTGCAATCAGAAAGTAACAAATCTGATTGCAGTCGGGTAAATAAATTTCTATAAAATATTGGTAACGAACTGGACTCTGATATTTTTACACAATAAAATTTGGATCGTATGAGTCATTTTGTTAAAATTTGGGAATTTTTGGAAAAGGTTAACTATTTTATAAAAATCCTTGAAAACAGTCCAGTTTTGGGTGATGAAGCTGAAATAAAGTAAGTAATGCTTTGCATGTCTATATGTCGGTTTGATTATTGAAAATGAACTACGGGATATATGTAAAAGAAAATGATATGCTATGAAGCATGGACACCCCTAGTTACAAAGGAGACCATGGCAAAATTTTTCGAAAATCCTAACACTTTGTAAATATTTTCTAGACAAGAGTTTACTAGTATATTTTCGACTAAGTTTTTCAAGGATAAAACTCGTCATAATATTTATCGAAATACGAAGTATCGGAGGTTGGTTTCATACACGAACGTGGTTAATTATATATATTCTCTAAAAGGGACTTAAAAATATATTTCCGACATCCCATCCTTGGGAAGGAAACGCATATATAAGATACTTTAGAAGTATTGATACTAGGATATGGAATGAACAAATATTCCAACACGGCATATGATTAAGTTGAAATACTAATTATTTTGACAAATAATTATCACTCGAAATATTATAAGAAACGTAACTCAAACGTAAATACAAAGGCAAGGCACGGCTCGTTCGTCTAATAGACCATAGTACATTGTAGGGAGTTGTGTTTGCTGAGGAGACTTGAGTTACAAGCACAGAAGACGCAATACAGTGAGTTCATGTCCCCCTTTTCTCTTTAACTGTTTTCAGTTTTACACCTCGGGGGTGAAATACATGTTACAGACATTTACAGACATTTACAGACATTTATTTACATGGTATGGTTAGCTTAAGGAGGGTTTTTATTACGCGAACATGTGAGTGGTGGGCATGACACTTAAGGCCATTAATCCTCGTTGTAGGATCGAGGGACATTAGTGATAGATCTATTTGGGTGTAGCGAGCCCCACTCCTGAGTCCGCTGAGTGGACCATGAGATGACTAAGTGCCCGATGCACAAATCCGCTAGGTTTGAGTCTTCCTGCATCACTTCACACTTATCATTGGCTTTGCAACCCAATGGTGGTCTCTTTTTTCTTAATTGCTACATACCAGGGATTTTCATACATACAGACATTTTTACAAAGGTTTATACATACTCACTTACACATGAACTCGCTCAACTTTTGTTGATTTTTTAAACTACATGTATTTCAGGGAATTAGTAAATGGATCTGGCGGGGGTTGGAGTTTTTAAGCTGCGTTGTGAATAAAGATGTCATCCAAGTCATTAGGGCTTAGGAGGCGTATCTTAATCCTGGACGAGATACGTGGTCCTAAACTCGGGGTTGTTTTAAAATCTTTTGTTGAGTCTTTTTGAACTCCTTAAAACATGTTATGGTTGGTAACTTGAATTTGGTCTCGTCATTTCAGACAATTATGTTGTACTACTTTTAAACTTAAATTAATGGATGTACATCTACTTGTTTTATCATATAGTGTTGTTATGATCATATGCAATGGTATTAAGAAGTCACACCAATAATCACGCTTCCGCAAAAGTCAGGGTGTGACATTACCGACATAAATCCAAGTAAGTAAATGATGTAGGCACTAGGATTAAACCCATTTTTCATTTTAAACCTTTATTTTTCTTTTCTTTCCTTACCAAAAACATCCCCTTAGATAAACCCCTTTGAGCCTCAACACTTTCATTTCTAAACCCACAAAAATATATACTTTTGCAAAAACAACCACCCACATCCGCAAACCTTTTATTTTCATCATTTATTTTTGTAAAAAGTTTGGTTATAAAAATTACAAGTATGGCTCAGTTTCAACTTTGGTTAAAAAAAAGAACCAAAGTCTTTTTTCGCTAAGCCACAAAGCAATGGAAAAACCAATACTTTTTACGCTTTTCGCCATTTTTACCAAACACACCTACCCGAATCACAACCTACCCTTTTAAAATCCCTCTTAATATTTACGAAGGTTAAACGTCAAAAAGGAGGAGGTTTGATTATTTGTCAAGCCTATAGTAGGAGTAAGTTCCAAACCAAGACCGAGCGTTTTCACTTATACATCTTCGGCCGAGTGTTGAGTGACCACTTGTGAGGTTTGTAAATTTGTATATAACTAAATAGAATTTTATAAAGGTATGTCATGCCCAAAACTAGTAATTTTTCCTAATTTGTGTTTAAATAAATCATGACGAATAAGATTGTAAATAAAATAAAAACAGGATATTAGAACTTGGATTCCTGACACTCTAAAGATAAGCCCAAAAC
The DNA here is from genome assembly GCF_002127325.2 of Helianthus annuus. Lineage (NCBI taxonomy): Eukaryota > Viridiplantae > Streptophyta > Magnoliopsida > Asterales > Asteraceae > Helianthus > Helianthus annuus. The sequence continues at coordinate 88,176,059 of NC_035441.2, forward strand.
TTCTCTTCTACCAATTCCGTTTGGGTGTGTAAGCCACGATATAGAGTTTTGCTTGAGGACAAGCAAAGATTCAAGTGTGAGGGTATTTGATGTGTGTAAAATACAACATATAAATTATATCAAATAAGGCGTAAAACCCTTTTCGATACTAATGTTGGAAAAAGCATGTTTCTTTGTTTCTTTTTTAATTTACAGGATCAAAAGAGCTTAAACGCACAAAAGAAACAAATAAACAACAGAAACCAACTTAAATGCAAAGAAGAAGGATTGACACGACTCACCAAGTCCCCATCCACATCCAAACCAATAAAAATAACAAAAACAAAAGCTTAGGCACGGGGCCGCACCCACCAGGCATGGGGCCTTATTCCATACCTTTTAGCCTAAAGGTGCATATATAAAGTATTAAAACTCATAGCTAAGTATTCAGGTTAGTAGGTCTTACAGATCTTCATTCTTCAGGCCATAGGCACTATTCATCGAGATCTTTTGTACTTCTCCATTAGCTCTGAGCAGAGTTAATTAATGGCTTACTTTGTTAGATTTCCATTTTAGAATTATGGTGATTTCTAGATTTGTTGGGCCAAACGTTATTTTAGATAAGTTTGGTGAAGGTGGTCTGCCCAAGATTTTTCCAAAGAGATTAGCAGAATTTGCATCTGGATGACCATATATGAGCTCATTCCAGATCCCTTCCTTTATGTATTTATCTTGATATGTCTTTATATCTTTTTCAGATATCTCCTTTTGTCTTTTTAGATACCTTCTTACAACTGAGGAGATGTTCTTTTGTAGATGGAAGTTCTATTGGATCAACAAGAGTCTTGATAGCGAAGTCAACTTGATCATATGCAGGCTTTCTGGGGATGGAAGGATCCTTTTCTCTAAGTAGCTCCAACGTTTTGCAGTTTTCAGTAATAGTAGACTCCTCATCTAATAATTGATATACGAGTCCCAAAATGCAACAACCATTTCTTCCCTCGTCCTCTTTTAATATAGAGCCTTTTTGTCATTTGGCCTTTTGCCTCCTTTCTAGTTTGGAGGTGTAGGTTTGAGCTATGAGTTAAGAAGCAACTTTTCTATCCTTAATATTTTATCTAATAAGGATTCAATTGTCCAGCCTGAAAATTGAGCTTTGGTTGCTTTGTATGGCTTGGTTTTCATGATATGATTCAAGTAATCTTCTCTTAGTGTTCTTTTGAGATCGGGGTCACTTTCTAATTATTCACATAAGACAGATTGTTGTAGTCATCTTTAGCATAATCTTCAAGATTATTCACTTTCTGTAATTTTTCAACTAAGATTAGTTGTGCCTATTTTTTATCCTTCCCTATGCTTCTCTCAGCAGCTATTCTTTTAGCTTGTTTCAAATTTAATTCCAAATACTCTTTAACATTTGCAGGCTTTCGAAAGTCCTGAAGAGATGAGAAGTTGAGCTGACTTGAATCACTTATGGAGTAAAAGGACTGTATTTATGATGATACAGTGGTTAGCTCTAATGGATGTTTTGAGGTGATTAAGGTTGTGGTGGTAAATGGAATTAATGTTGGCAGTGATGTGGAAATGGATGTTGTAGTGATGGTGATTTGGTTTGTGGCTGGTGGAAGTAATGATGTGGTTTTGATGGGTGAGGCTTGAGGAGTTTCATCATCATCATCATCATCATCATCATCATCATCATCATCATCATCATCATCATCATCATCATCATCATCATCATCATCATCATCATCCTGGATAACGAATTTTATCTCCTTTACCTAGTATATAGAGTGGGTGCTTTTGATGGTGAAAAAGGAGTATGAGTTGGTGGTTTTCTTTTGAAGATACCTACAGGAACATTTTTTGTGAAATAGGTTTGACAGGTTCTAGAATGGTGACAAGTGTTGTTGAGTTTGTAACATTTGTTTGCACTTTTGTAGTGTTAATAGTGGTTTGAATGGAAGTAGTAGCGGTTTGAGTAGTTGCAGCGGTTTGAGTTAATGGAACAATGGTAGTTATAACAGTGCTTTGAGGAGTTTTGACTTGTCTTGCAGGAACCTCTGTTGAAGTACCCTGATTTCCTTGAATTTTCCTTTTTCAATAATTTCTTGCACTCCTAAGGCATTTTTAGCCTCTGTAGAATCTTTTCTCTTCTCATTTTCCAGAGCATCCTCCTTTGCCTTTTTGGCTGTAGACAGATCAGGCTTCTTTTGATCTTTCTTGACCTGAGGAGGTAGCTGTCTCAGGCTTTCTTCATTCTCTCCCTTTTGGCATCATCAGGATACCTAGGGTTTGGAACAGAACCTGTAGTTTCAAGAAGGTGGTCTTTAATGGCTTTGATCTCAGCTTACGTATCTTTGTACCTAGCTTCAACCATATTTCCGATCAGTTCCATGTGCACGTTGGGAGTGGCATCTGTAGAGTGCTTTTGAAGTCGAAGATTAGTTGTGCATGGGACCGTATCTCTTTAGCAATTGTTGCATTTGTTGGTGGAGTTTTTGAGTTTTGAACCAAGATTTTCAGCATATCCTTAACTTCTTCAATTGAGGATTCCATCTTAGTAACTCTCTCCGTCAATTCCTGGTATCTTAATCCACCATCTAAGTTAACAGGAACATGTGAATTCCCACCAGAGGTGGTTGTATTTGGTTTTGAATCAAGCGCCCCTTATTCTTGGTTGTGGGACTCCCAACTATTAGAAAATGTACTATTGTAGACTCAACTCGCCCATGACATTATAGCCTAGTGGTATCTTGGGGTGAGATAAGGCTTTAAAGACCATGAGGTCCTGAGTTCAATTCCCACAAGTGGGTTTTTCCTACTGAATTGGTGTATAGGCATTATTGCCTAGTGGAGATGGATATGATCAGGTGGTTCCGTTGGTGGCACGATGATACTCCTGTGGTCCGTGTTTCGTTCAAAAAAATGTATTCAAGTCAGTAATCCATCCATGGCTTAATTGTGTTTGATTGAGTGCTAAATGGTTTATTATATGTTTCAGTCGGTTTTAATAGAGCTTCTACTCCAAACCGATAAAAAGTGAATCACGCATTAGTTAGGTCGATTGCAAGTTTGGCTTGGCTCGTTCAAAATATTAGACGGTTATTTTTAGTATTATTTGCATTAATTTGTTAAGAAGTGATTTGGTAGTTTATTAATGTCAGACTATACACAACTATATATGCTCAAACCTTGAAACAAAAATATATAAGCAAGTTAACTTAGTTCGGTTTACATAGTCAACCTCGAGACATAACACGTCGGCCAAGCCATTCGCCTTTTGAACCCGTATACAATAGTTCAAATCATATAAACTCCAAATTAACTGACTTGTTTGGATTTGGAAGATCCATTTAGTTTCAACCACTACAAATTAGATGACTTTCAACGATAGACACACCAATCGGCAATCCCTTGGTGAAGGTAAGACTCGTTGGTGAATGTATGTGGAGAAACTGAGTGTGTGTAGATATGTCACTGACAACTTATTCACTAACGGATCATTTGCTAATAACAAAGTCATTTAAGTGTTAATAATTATGTTTAATGATATGTCCATTAAGTCACCTGTTTTCCACCCATTCCAACATCAATGAAGATTACTACTATATGTATCACGCACCAAGAACAAACGTATATGAAAAAAATCAATAAATCAGAGAGGAAACAGGATGTATATAATAACCAGGGGCGGATATAGCCTTTGGATAGGGGTAGCCCCCGATACCCCGATTTCGTTGCACCTACGGAAAAGAAATTTTTGAAACGTTAACTTTTCACGTTTTTTTCTAGATCCACCACTAATAATAACATTTCCGATGGATTCAACGACAAATGTATCTCGCCATTTTGTCTATCCTGACATCCACTTAAAAAGTTTGGAATTAAATCTTATCTAAATTCTAATTTTTACAATATGTCTATAATTGCTGACGAATTACTGAACACTAATGAATATGTAGAAAATCATAACCATTCCATTTACCTACCGAGTACGACTCATATATGATAACAAATTCAATCCTACGCCTTGAGTACTAAGGTGCTTCTAGACAATATAGACTAGACTTGAATTGAAGATTGGTTAAACTTGTCAATTAGGGTCAGATTGCTATTCGCTAGTCATGGCTATTCCTTTTAGGGCCAAATCATACATACGGTGTACTTTTATTTATTTCTGTATAAGTATAGATCTAGTAACTAACTATATGGTATCTGTTATATATGTTGTAGTTGGTTGGCGGTGCATTCCTGTGTTTTTTTCCGACCGGCCAGTTTTAATGAAATTTTCCTTTAAAAAAAAACTATATATCCTTTCTTATGGAGGCAAAATTTGTTGAAAACAATAATTTAGGCTCATATCTTATGGAACATTAATTGAAATGCTCATTTAAGCTATATAATAATCAGAATTAATTGCAAAAGTATTAAAAAAAAGTCTATGTCAACTATATAGCCTGCCAAATAAATAGACAAATATTATTATACTACAAGCTTTTACAAAAAATATGTTATATCCTTGGAACTACTATTGTAACTCAACTTTATTGTTTTCACCTCTTAAACCATCACTAATAAAAAATACTAAATGCATCTATAAACATGTCCAATAAGTTCACATATCAAAAATACTCATTTTTACTCTAATCCTACAAACATTCTTACCAATATTTAGTGGCGGGGCTAGTACATAAAATTAGGGGTATCCCAAATTTTTTTACCGTGCAATCATACAATAATAAAAAACTATAATTAATAAAGTAAAACAATTAACTAATAGATTTGTCCTCTCTTTTTTTTCATAGCCTGAAATCGTTCCATCACATCATCATCTTTTACTTTATCAAAGGTTTTTTTTCGACCGCAGAAACCATAGAATTGTTCAAATATTCCGGGCCTATTCGATTGCGTAAATCCGTCTTGACAAGCTTTAATTTAGAAAAAGAGTAAATTACTTTTTGAGTCCCATTGTTTTAGTGGTTTTAACCACTTGAATCCGAAATCAAAAGGTTTAACGTCCTGAGTACCCAACCATTCATTTTAAAACGTTTTCCTTTTAAGAACTATGAAAAACTTTTTTTTAATACTGAATTCCTTTTAATTTTTAGAAGGAATATTCAAGCTAGAAAATTTGTTTTCGATATTGTCTATATTTTTATGGGATAAAGAAACCATGCTGAAGTTTAATTGATTCCTTTTATCCTAAAGAAACCATACTGAATTTTATGGGAATAAAACAATTTTTTTCGTTTAACATTATGTGGCCCCACCTCAAACCCAAATGCGCCGCGCACGTTAGGAAGAACACTTCTTTAAATGCAATTATACTCCAATGGATTTTTTTTGCATCTTTATGCCAAGTAACCCAAATGCACCGCGAAGTGCGGTGCATTGGGTTTGATCTTACAATATTTCTCAAATTATACGAACATTCGCAATACTTTGTACAGAACACCTCATATAAAGGTCTTAAAAACAAGTCTACATAACACTTTTTTTTTTCCTACTTAGCTCATTTTTCTTAAAACCAAAAAAACTTTCCTCACTCCTCCTTTCTCTCTCTTACACACACTCGTTGTGTTCTTGAGTTAACTTAAGTAGAAAAAAAAAGAAAGGATTCTCTTATTTTCTTTTCTTTTATTTGTATTTCCTTCTTTTCCCTTCTTTTCTCCTTTAATAAGCTCTAGAACATAACTAAAAAATGTTTCCTTTCGAATCCTCTTTTCACTCCTTTAATGAAACTTGGAAACATGGCGATAAACTCGTTTAAGGCATCATTACACAAAAGTAGTCTCTCACTTATTTACATCACACCTTTTTTTCTCAAAAACACATAAGAGCCCCTATGGGAGGTGCTCTAAGACATGTTAACATAGTATACAAGTTACTACTTAAAACATGTTTTATCTTAGTATAAAAAATAGAGTTAATTACTGTTTTCGTCCCTGTGGTTTGTCAAAAATCACTATTTCAGTCCATTAGTTTAAAAATTGCGATTTCAGTCCCTATGGTTTCACTTTCGTAACCATTTCAGTCTCTGTGGTTTCACTTTCGTAACCATTTCAATCCATTTATTCTGTTAGTACAGAGACTGAAATGGTTACGAGGTGGACTGAAATGGTTACAAAAGTGAAACCACTGTGACTCAAATTGCAATTTTTTAACTAATGGACTGAAATAGTGATTTTTGACAAACCAAAGGGACGAAAACAGTAATTAACTCTAAAAGATAAGTGATTTGTGCATGACACCCCGCTAGTACTTTTGACACAATACTAAAACATTTGAAGATTTTTATACAACACGAGTCAAATCGTATAGTGGCAGTAAGTAAGATCATCTCTTCGCTAGTTCTGTGTCAAATAGTTTTTGTTATGCATAAAATAACTAATTATACTTTATAAGAATATGTCCATACGACAATAAGTTGTTCCAAACTTGAAAAGAAAGTTTTTCTTGTTTATAAGAATATAATCTTTCTAACAATCATTACTTTATGGAAGGAACTTAAAGTAAAAAAAAAAAAAAAAACAAATGGAGGGGTGCATATGTCACAAGAAGTCCATCCCTTTATAATATTCTTGTCCAACTAATGAAACTACCTATTTTCTGCATTAATTTAACCTCTGTTTCAGCCACCACCTTTTTAAAACACAACATTCAAAAGAACACATTCTCAAGCACAATATACAACTCCTTAATCTGGAATGAACAATTTCACCTCTAGAAAACAAAATTTACTCTGGCCTGGTGGTAGGAGACTTGAGTTTTCCAATAGAGACTAAAGTTCAATTTTTACTTGTGTTATATTGGGGTGGATATTGGGCAATGATGGTGACAAACCCACCGAGGGGGGTTCGATCCTGAGCCGCACCCCGATTTTCATCATGCTGTTACTTCAGCGAGGCATCTCGTGTGAAGGTAGTACGTTTCCGAAGGAACGCCGTAACCAAGTCTGACCAACCCAGCACGGACCCAGTTAAAATAACGTAGTCTGAGCAGATCTTGGCTAGCACCGCCACTATTTAGACGGTGTGAAACTGAGTAACTTACTAAAAGAAGAAAGTCACCGTTAAGAAAAGCAAAATTTTCTCTCTCTAGAAACTTACATATAGAGACAGAGCACACCAAAGACATCTCCCTCCCTCCATTTCTTGTCCACATTAATCCACTCACCGCCACCGCCTAATCACCTCCAACCACCACCGCATCAGCACCGTCAATCATGTCCACAGATCTACAATTACGTCCAGATCAACCGGTTATTACATCCTCTTTGAAAATAAAGGTTCCGCGCTCTTCTACACAACCTGACCAATCATGTAGTCTTCAATTACTCAAACCAGAAATTGAAATTGAAATTCACACGCCGAAATCACCGGAGCATAAAATACCTGAAGCCGTTACTTGTCCTCCTGCTCCTAAAAAACCGAGGATTTCGTGTAAGAGAAGGATTTCTGAATTTGAATTCTTCGAGATCGATGAAATCGAATCGTTTTTCAAGTCTAGTTATCAGAATTCCAGTATGAATCAGCGAAGCTGTATTCCTCTGTAAATCTAAATCACCAAGTTTTATTCGAAGAAGAATTCATTGTTATACATGTTAATCTGTACGTATATTTTTCAATCGCCTCGACAATTCAGATCTGAATTATTGTTTACAATGGCGCTTCAAGTAATCTAGTTACGTTTCTTACCAAGTTTGATTTAAATTCTATTGAATTCATTGCTATTATAAATGTTAATCTGTAGGTACTTTTTTTCAATCTTATACTGTCCGTGATCTACTGTATCGAACTTACTGGAATCTGAAACGTTAACACGGCGATTCAGATCTGAAATATTGGTTCATTTTTTCTCCTTAAGTTTCTCAGGAAATTTTATTCAAATTCTATAGAATTCATTGTTAATTTGTTATACATGTTAATCTGTATGTTTTTTTTTTTTTCAATCTTAAAACACCTTTTCGTTATCTACGGTATTAAGACGATTCAGATCTGAATTATTGGTTTACGATGGAGAGTGAATTAATTTAGAACTAATTGAAATGGCTTTCGGAAATCTTTTTTTTTTTTGAACGGCCAACGAATCCTCCAAATGGGCTACTGGCGAAATTCACCACATCGGGATACACTCGCCTTCCGAACCGGGGAAAACACTCACCTAGGGCCGAAGCCCGTGAACACTCGCCCGAAGGCACGACAGTGCGGTGAGGTACCCGCTCAGTTCAAGGATCGAACTAGCGATCGCCGCCTACTCGCCTAGTCTCCCATCATCACCAGGTGCCGCAGAGACCAAATGCTAGGGGTAGGAATTGAATTTGGGTCACTTGGAACACAAGATCTCTCCCTTACCACTCCACCACTAGCTCATTGGCGGCTCTCGGAAATCTTGTGATCATTTTTTATTATTTTGCCATATTTGTATGTAAATTAATGAGGTTCATATCTCTCCTGCTCAATCCAAATTCCAAACAAGTGTGAATGTTTGTTATGCTTGAGTTGTTGTAAAGTACACTTATTCTTCTGGTAAGTTACTGACACAAAATTGAGCTGCAGAGCTTCTACTTTGTATTTATTTTATATCTTTTTATTTTGTTTTTTCATTTGGATATGTTTTTTTTTTCTTCCTTTTAGAATGGTGAATCAAATTAATTTAATAACATCTTAACTTATATCCAAACAATATTGTTATGATCTTAAATATGCCTATTTTTGTTGCATCTCCTAGCGAAAATCGGATAATGTCATAGATTAGTTCTAATCTTTCGCGAGTTAGAAACTAAGTTGTAACGTGTAATTAACTTGCTAGAAGATGACCTGAGACTAAAGCCATAGAATATACTTTTGAGTGTAAAGTTACTTGGTATGATAAACACGTGTGCATGTAGAGAGGGATTAGAAAGAAAACCTTATGTTAAGACCATGTGTAGTGGTAACAATTTATAATGCCCCTACAATGGGGCATTATCTGACATGTGGCATCCTAGTCACACTTGGGCATTATAGCAAAAGTGGTGTAGTGGGCATAATGCCCTATAATGCCCATACCAATCATTAAACAAAACAAAAAAAAAACATAGTATTTTCTCATTGGCTAGTCAAACCCATTCAAACCTTCCACAATTGATATTAGGCGTTTTCATTAAAACGCCAAAGCATTTTTTCCCCTATAATGCCCTATGTAATGGTGAAGGGGGCATTTTTTTTGGCCCTATAATGCCCCATAATGCCCCACTACACATGGTCTAAGAGTGGTTTTCTCTCCTATGTAAAAGGAGGGGTCTATGTGGAATAATTGGATAATGAGAATTCTCTTCACGAGCCGTACATCTATTCTAGTCAATGGTTCCCCTACAAGTGAATTTGAGCTAAGACGAGCAGATCCGTTATCTCCTTTCCCTTTTTTTTTTTTGGGGGGGGGGGCTAGAAGAAGGAGTTGGTGTAGATGTACATGACAACCGAGTGTCAAGCATTTTACACGGGCGCCGATTGGACATTGCGGTTGAAATCCATATCCGTTTGTGGAGGTAACCATAGAACGGGTAACCGGTTCTGGGTGAAGGCACGGAACCATAGTTTTGGACTTGTGAATGAATGACACCGGGTTGAGTCATGAGCCCGGATTGTTGGTACTGGGAAGTGACGGATCCGGGTTAATTAGGTAACACATAGCTTTGGTAGAGTGGGATGTTAGTAGATTGGTTCAGATTTAAACCGGAGCCTGACATTTCTTAGAAACTTCTTTGATCATCTATGGAAGAATTTGTGATAAGAGTGAAATGTTGAGTGTTAAAGGTTTGTGTAAAATGGAAGATTGGTTGAGAGTGAACGGTCGAAAGTGAAAGATTGAATGTTTGAGGTTGGTGTAAATCGGGTGAAGGTTTAGACTAAAGTTGAAATGGGTTAATATTTATTGAAATTTATAGAATTTTATTTATTTAAAAAAACATTGATGTTTAAATTTTGAAAAGAAGATTTTTTTTAAAATTGTTACTCTTCAAAAAAAAAAAAAAAAAGCCGCGGGACCCTCTCAACCACAGCCAAACCAGTCCGCTGCAGCGGATTTCGTTGCTTCTGGACTAATTAGTCATCGATGCACAACGCTTGGTCACTTGTCCGGTTTTCTAACCAACACACCGATAGATGCTCTTATCATTGTCCTTTTTACATGTACTCACAAGGGGGGTGTCAGATGACCAGTGGCAGATCCAGAATTTTTTCTAGTGGGTTTCTTTTAGTAAATTCTCACTAATTTTTTCCAAATATTACAAGGTTCTCGCTAATTTTTTCTATGTATTTCAAACCCAATGGGTTCCTGGGAATCCACAAATATGAGCTAGATCCGCCCCTGACGTGAGCGGATAAATTAATCACTCTTTTTATCAAGAAGGTATGGAATAAAGTGATTTATTTGTATAATTTTAAATGTCATGTTGAGTCAGGACTCTTAAGTCACAGGTCAATGACTCGAGTCATGGGTCATGAACTTAGAATTTTTAGTCACGAGTCAATAACATTGATTTACATATACTTTGGATAGCTATTGACATGTTTCGAGTTAAATCTTTTATCTTAACAAATTACTCCTAAAACACGAGCGAGATCCACCCGTTACCATGAAGGATTATGGGGCAAAATTGATATATCTTAATTACTGTTATAGATTGATTTGTATGGATAGCTTCGGGATCTCGAAAACCAATTAGCCGAAGAGTGGAAACCTAGACAGAAAGAAGAGAATAATGCTCTCGTTGCGGCTTCTTCACACTCGTCACTATCTTCATTAACACAAGGTTCAAGTATATATCTTTATATTGTGATTACGCTCTAAATATATCATTCTAGATGGAGGTGTTTGGATGTGTTTTGGTAGGACTGAGGTATTATGTGTGGTGGTTGGGTTGCTTAATGGTTTCGACTTTCGACGTAGAAGCTTTTGAAGTTGGTTTGCTCATTTTCTGTTTGCCAATTTTGTTTTCAATGATATGTGTATGAATGTTCCTCAGCCGCAGTAGATAATAGTTTGATGATTTGGTTTTTTGGTTGCTGGTTGGTTTGAGTTTTGTTTAAATGTATGTAAAACTGTGGCGGTTTACGTTTTCGTTGATTTTAGAAATCTGATTTCTACTAACGAATGCTTTGTCCCGCCGGCGCAACATACACATCTAGTTGTATAGTAAATAAGGTATATATTAAAACGTAAGTTGAATTAGAGAAATGGCTGATAGATCCAGAATTCCAGATAGTTCAATAGGTATGTGGGTCGATTCAGTTGCAAACAAGGAGAAAGAGCCCTCTTTAGGGCCCAGTATTTTGTAATGAGGTCTCCTTTAATTTCTATTTCTATCAACATAAGTTATGAACCTTAAATTCCTAAACCGTAAAACTGTAATTCTAGTAACTTATATAGTAACTCAAAACTATATAAACCGAATAACTGTACAAACGTATCCGACCCTTAGGGTGTACGGGGTGGAAGCGGCAAGGGGTGCGGCAAGCTCCTTTGCCGCTTGGGGAACACCGCCGCCACCCTTTTATGTCGTGCGGGTTGTGTTCAAAGCGGGGACTAAATGCCGCATGCGGGGAGATGGAGGGTGGGCTTGATTTGACACTATTCAAACGGCTATATACCCTTTACTTTAAAAAAAAGGGTTTTTATATAATTAAACTATATAAACTTATACCCATTTTAAACAAATTCACACCAACTCACTTCCTCATTTCTCTAAAACTCTAAATCTGTACCTCTATTTTATTTAAAAATGGTGGAAGAAATACCAGTGTTTTTCCCACCCGATAGCAGTGATTCATCTGATAGTAGCATAAGTTTTTTTTTTCCAAAAACTCATCGACGAAGCCGAAGTACAAGACACGGGCACATCTAGTAAGTAACGTTATCTTCATCGTGGTCATGAGAGTGGCCACGAAATCCTTATGGCGGATTATTTTATCGAGGAACCGAAATATAACGAAGATATTTTTCGTCACAGGTTCCGTATGTCAAAAAGTTTGTTTCTAAAAATTGTGAGCAACGTGGAAGCAAATAACCCGTGGTTTGAAAAGGGCGTAGATACGAGAACGAAGAAGGGTTTTACACCATTGCAAAAGTTACATCGGCTATTAAACAACTTGCAACCGGTAGCACTCCAGACGAGAACGACGAGTATTTACATATGGTCGAAAGGACTTCCCGCGAGTGTCTAGAATATTTCTGCGAAACGGTATGTAAAATATAGGCTCCCGAGTTCTTACGTAGGCCAACAAGCCACGACATGCCGCTATTGTACCAAGCTCATGAAGATAAACATCACCTTCCTTGTATGGTGGGTAGCCGTGATTACACCCATTTCGTATGGAGAATGTGTCCCACAGAGTTCCGGGGCCAATATATGAGAGGAGATCACTGTTACCCTACAGTCATGCTTTTTGCGGTCCACCAGATGCACAAAACGACATCAATGTGCTTCAGCAATCTCCATTATTTCAAATTGAACGAAATGGAACGGCCTCAAAATGTCCATTTTACGATAACAACCACTTATACAAACGTGGTTACTATCTCGTGGATGGAATCTACCCTACATGGTCCGTGTTTGTTAAATCATTTCTATATCCTCACTTACTTGACGAAAAAAAGTTCAAGAATCAACATGAGGCGGCAAGAAAATACGTGGAACGAGTTTTTGGTGTTTTGAAGTCAAAATGGGGTATAATGAATCGGCCAATGAGTGCTAAGAGTGTGAAAAATAGATGACATAAAAATGTTGAACCACACACGCATGTTGCACCATGTTAACTTGCAAAATATAGAATGAAGCGTAAAACAAAACGTAAAAAACATTGAACCACACACGAACGTTGCGTCATGTTAACTCACAAAATTTAGAACAAAAGGTAAAACCAAAATTTTGCGAAATATAAAAAGTTAGGGGACCAAAGTTGAAAGTAAAAGAAAATTATAAGATTAAATTGGAAAAGATGAAAAACTTTTAGACTAAAAGTAAAATATCAATTAACTTTAGTACTAAAAGTATAACATTATATAATTTTTTTTTTTTTTGAAAACCACCCTATGCATAGAGTACAGCACTTCTATGCACTGAAATGTTGCTTATTTATAGTAGCTATATATATATATATATATATATATATATATATATAGAAAAAGTATATCGTACATTACGGCTTAACGTACTTCACATACAACAACGTGCGTGATTTGTTCTATAACATGCGTGATTAATGTTTTCAATATGCGTGATTATTGTGTTTCAACATGCGTGATTTTGGATTTTTGAGTTATAACGTGCGTGATTTTAAAATGAACGTACGTAATTACCTGTCGTACGTGATGTATGTTAAGCCGTAATGTATGTTAACCTTCCTATATATATATATATATATATATATATATATATATATATATATATATATATATATGTAAGGGGCGCTAAAATGAAAACCACCCCTAGTTGTAAGAACCGCGAGAAACACTCTCCACCAATCAGATAATGACAACCACAAGGGTAATAAAATCATTTAATCAAAATCATCAAATCATCTATCTCCTCACCAAATTCTCTTTTTAAACTCTTTTCAATTTCTCTCTCTTCACATTTCTCTCTCCTCTTTCTATTACTTTTTATAAAAGAGCTTTTGTAAAAAAGTTTTTGTTAAATTAAAATTTAAAACCGTAAAAAAAGTTTTCGTAAAAAATGTAAAAAAGTTTAAAAAACGTGTGTGTAAAAAAAGATTTTTGTAAAAAAGGTTAAAACCGTAAAAAAGTCATCGTACAAATATTTGTCTTTTGTAATAAAAGTTTTTATGAAAAAATAAATGTGTAAAAAATTTTTGGTAAAAAAGTTTTTGTAAAAAAAGTTTAAAACCGTAAAAAATGTTTTCGTAAAAAAACGTAAAAAAGTTTAAAAAACGTGTGTGTAAAAAAAAGTTTTTTGTAAAAAAAAGGTTAAAACCGTAAAAAAAATTCGTATAAATTTTTGTTCTTTGTTAAAAAGTTTTTGTAAAAAAAAATTGTAAAAAAGTTTTTTTGTAAAAAGAAAGTTTAAAATCGTAAAAAAAGTTTTAGTAAAAAAAAGTTTAAAACCGTAAAAAAAAATTAAAAACGTGTGTTTAAAAAAACCGGCGCATAAAAATGGGGCGTAAAAAACGGCAAAAAACGGGGTCAAAAAACGACGCCTAAATACAGGGGCTTAAAAAACGGCGTAAAAACGAGGTGTAAAAAACGGCTCGTAAAAACGTTTTTTGTAAAAAAAAATCCTAACAAAAATTGTTTTTTTGTAAAAAAAAAACAGCGCATAACAATAGGGCATAAAAATGGCTTGTAAAAAAACCGGGTGATAAAACGACGGATAAATAAGGGGCGTGAATACGAGGCGTAAAAACGACGCGAAAAAATGGGACGTGAAAAACGGCGCGTAAAACCGGGCATAAAAAACGGCGTGTAAAAAACCGGTCGCCAAAACGGCGCGTAAAAACAGGGTGTAAAAGCGGGGCGTAAAACACGGCGCGTAAAAGCGGGGCGTAAAAACGGCACGTTAAAAAAACGACGCGTAAAACCTGGCGTAAAAAATGGCGTGTGAAAAAGTCGGGCTTAAAAACGGCGTGAAAAAACGGCGTACAAAAAATTGTTTTTGTTTAAAAATCTGGATCTAAAAATGGTTTTTGATAAAAAAAATTGTTTTAAAAAAACAAGTAATATAATAATAAAAAAGTAATAAAAACAATAAAGACAAAAAGACAAAAAAGAGTAAATTTACTAAACTACCCTTTTGCATTAAAATATTAAAAACATAATAAGACAAAAATTATTTAATATTAGTTTTAATTACTTTTAATCTCATCCATCCATCTTGAAGATCTAATGGTTGGAGAGTGGTTCTCTCGGTTCTTACAACTAGGGTGGTTTTTATTTTAGCGGCCCCTATATATATATATATATATATAGAGAGAGAGAGAGAGAGAAAGTATAATGTACTTCAACGCTTAACCTACATTAACATACATGACAAAAAATATAACGTGCGTTATTATCATAGAACGTGCGTGATTATAGTCTCATGCGTGATTATACCCCTGATCAAACGGTTACCATTGTCTCCTATGTGATGTATGATAAGGCTTTTTGTATGTTAACCTTACTCTCTCTCTCTATATATATATATATATATATATATATATATATATAGGGGAAGGTTCATTTGAGAAGAAATTTAATGTGAGAAGAAAAAGAAGAAAGAGCATAATGGTAAAACATTAAATAGTTTATAACCCCTCTCATTAATTATTTATCTCTCATTAATAAAGCAAAAAGCATTTTATCCTACACATTTTCAAAATTTATCCTACATATATCTTACACTTACCGAAATTTACCCCACGCATATTTAAATTTTTCATACACATTTAAGAATTTATCCTACACATACTAAAATTTATCCTACACATGTCGAAAATTGTCTTTCACCCTAAATTATTTTATCTTGAAAGAGTATATTTAAAAGTGAGTTACAAGTTTAATTAGTTAGCTAATTAATTACAATTAGAAATTTACCTATATGCCCTTATTAATAACATTAAATACACATATATATAGGGGACCGCTAAAATGAGAACCACCTCGAGTTGTAAGAACCGTGAGAACTACACTGTACGGGGCGAGGTGGACCAAATTTTTTTTTCATAAACGTAGATGCGTGTATTATAAACACATTTGTAAAAAAAATCAAAAAAAATGTCGTGTGTGTAGTTTTGAGCACCTCAAGTTTGTGTTTACGGGTACCGTAAATCTTACCGGAAAATTTACAGTACCCGTAAACACAAACTTGTGGTGCTCAAAACTACACACACCACATTTTTTTTTGGATTTTTTTTACAAATGTGTTTACAATACACGCATCTACGTTTATGAAAAAAATTTGGTCCACCTCGCCCCGGATCAAAAAGTTCTCACGGTTCTTACAACTCGAGGTGGTTCTTATTTTAGCGCAATTCTATATATATATATATATATATATATATATAGGAGAAGGATCTGTTAGGAACAACCCTTTATTACGAGAACCGCGAGAACCAATGTGAACACAACCAAAAATATCTAAAAATAACTAAAAAACACACAAAAATTTTTTTAATATTTTTTATAAAAAAATCGCTATATTTCGTTACCAAAAAAAAATTCTTTTTTTTTTTTTTGCTACTAAAAGTAGCGAATTTAATGTAAAAAATATTTAAAAAAAATTGTGTGTTTTCTTAAATTTTTACGTTTTTTTTTTTTGGGGGGGGGGGGGGTTAGGCTTTTTTGGTGTGTTTACATTGGTTCTCATGGTTCTCACAATAAAGGTGGTTCTCAAATGAACCTTACCCTATATATATATATATATATTGTTTTGGTCAAAAATCAGACGAGGATAATGCAACCAAACTCTTTGTTACGGGGTAAGATGCTTGAATTGGTGAACAACAATGAGGATCACTTAGAAGTAAATTGCACAAGAGACACAAAGATTTATACGAGGAAAAAGCCCTTGATCAATGAATGATCTCCGGCATAAAAAACCTCGGGTGATGGAAACTACCGATCACCAACTTCCAATTAACCAATAATTGTTTACAACTTTGGATAATAGCGAGCTAGGTACAAGGATCACTATGGTATATCGTGCAGAAATGTGTAAAAATTGCTAAGTGTTTTGCTGTATGCTCAAGAGTGCGGTTGTACGAGTGTGTGTAGCCAAAATTAGCCAAGTGTTTCTAAAGCTAGCTCGCTACCCCTTTTAAAATAGAAGTTAACTAGCCTAACAAACTGTCCGCAATTCGTGCCATGTTCCCATGTTCTCCACAACGTCCATTTTCAGTCAAACACGTGCGAAATAACCGTGGAATATTCCTTAGTAACGTTGCCAAGACCAAGTCCAACTTGTTACTCCTGCAAAACAATACGAAATTCAAAGTAAACAATCGTTAGTATAAGGATCCTTAGGGTGATCCATGATCCTGATCCTGAAGCACTTCTGAGGATCACTATCTGTCACAGAAGTAAGGATCACTAATAGGATAATAAGTGAGGATCATAGGTCATTAAAAAATCCTGCCCTAACAATTGCCCCCAAAATATAAGGAGTAATTATGTAACATAAACGAGTTGTATTTTGTTGATCTTATCCGCAACTAACTAACGGATATATAGCCGTTAATATCGAACTAGTCGTTACCCTTTTGACGTCACCGAAGTGACATGCCTGCAAGATCATGATTATAAATAAGAGATAGAGATAGGGATCGATTAGCATTTAAATTCAAGAGAACTCCCTTTATATTCGTATTGCAAGATCAACCAGGTATTCCTCTTTCCTTCTTCTTTTCCTTTCTCTTACTCTGTTTTTCTTTCTTTACCACCGTCAAGTATGATGCTCCGAAATTCTCCTGCCAAGGATCTCAAGAAGAACAGCCCTCTGAAGGGTCAAGGGATCATCAAGGATTCTCCCAATGAGAGGTGTTGCTTTACTGACCCTCAAATTGATAAAATCCGGCACTGCTGCGAACACCTTCTTCAAACCTTTCGATCCTACTGCTCTGAGTGACTACATCTCTGAGACTTGGGTAGCTTTCCCTGTCACTCCTTTTACGATAGGATACTCATATCCTTTCCCTCAATTCACCCAATCTTTCTTCTCCCTCACCGGCATCTCCTACATCCAAGCTATGCCGATGATCTGGAGGGTTTTATACACCCTTGAAAGGATCATCGAGCAGGAAGGGATTGATCTTGGTATGTCAGAACTGGCTGAGATGTATGATCTCACTACTTTTGGATCCCACCGATACTTGTTCAAACGAAAAGCTGGTGAAGAGCACCCTGTTTTCAAAGCTACCAAAAACGATACAAACTGGAAGCGACGCTTCTTCTTTGTCATAAGAGACACTATCCCAAACGGGAAGGATCTGCCCAGGGAGTGGTGCACCCATGGTAGGATAGAGGATCCTGAGAAGGATCACCAGATAATCTCCTTTTGTATGAGGATCACTAACACCCTTTTGTTCTTTGTTATGCAGTTGTTACCGTCTCACACCTCAAACTGTCTCCTGCTGCCAAAAAGAGACTCGCTGCTTTTGGAAGGCTTAATCCTGCAACAAGAACATTCAACACCAACACCCAGGATTCACAAGAGATATCCTTAGGCTCAATCACCATGTCAAGTAAGTATCCTGTTTTTTGGTATAATTAATAGTTTAAATAAATAGTTACACAAAAATAGGATAAGGATACTTATCTTGTTTTGAACGTGTAGGTGCCGGAAAATCCTCCAAAGCTGCCTCCAAGTTCGGTATGGCTGATCTTGACACTGTCAAATCCAAGAAGAAGGCCATCGCAAGCCCGAGCGTCTCAATCCCCAAGGCACCCAGCAAAGGAAGGGGTGGCAAAAAGAGAAAGAGCTCTGATGTTGAGGACCTACAAGGCCTACCACTGATCCGCCACCAGTTCCTCGAATACTTCAATGAGGTAAGGATCACTAATTCTGCTTACATATCCTGCTCATATATCATGCTCATATATCCTGTTCATTTGAGGATCACCTGACCTTGAACTGCTTTGTCTTCTTTGCAGAAATTTGCTAAGATTGAGGATTACGTGGGGATCGTCGAGGAGTTGGATAAGAGGATGGCTGACCTCCAACAAATCTCAGTGCTCAAGGATCACAAGATCGCTGATCTTGAAAAGGCCCTCCAAGCTGCCAGGACCGAAACAGCCAGACTCCTGATTGACATCGACTACGAGAAGCATGAAATCGTGGAAGGTGCAAAGGTCTCTGCTGCTATCACAATGTACAAAACAAGACTGCAGATGGCCCAGGAAGCCCAGGATCCTGACTTCGACAGAAGCAGCTGGGATGTTGAAGGCTGGAAGGCAAGGCTAGCTGACCTGGAGGATGATGAGGAGGCTGAGGAGATGTTGGCGCTTGAGGCCGGAGGCAGTGGCAAGGATCAAGTGAAGGATGCTGGAGCTGGAGAGGATGAAGGGGCAGCGAAGGTGTAGGCTGCGTGATTGGGCAATGATGGACACTTCTAGACATAGCCGGAGCCCAATTTTTTAAGTTTGATGGTAGTTTTTACTGAACAATTTTCAGTTTGTACTTTGAACAATAGTTTTAGGATTAAGGATCCTGGATCCTTCAGACAATAGGTAGGATTGCAAATGGTGGAGGGATCCTCTGTTTGGGGGATGAAGCCATTGTGATCCTGCCGCCTTTTAATTTCCTGCATGCTATGACCGCACAAACAATGGACACCCGTTGCCAACCCATGTGGACGGGCCACGTTTTGCTGGTAGAAACGTGGGTTGGCAATCTTGACAACTTTTGGTGGTTTAATCTTTGTTAATAAAATAACTATAATCTTTTTTGGCTTATCTTGTATTGTTATCCTTGTTTGTCTTTTTCATTTTCAATTGTTTTGATGTATACTTGTCTAAATAAGAAATCTTGGATAAGTAAGATAGAAAATATTTAGGATATGATCCAGGATCAAATATTCTATTGTTGAAAAATCCCAAAAAGTAGTATACTTTAAGGATCACAAGTTTAGTTGTCAAAATACAAAGGTTATTCAAACAAACAATGAACAAAATTAAAATAGTTAAGGATCATACCTGAGGATCCAAGTTAGGATCCTAACCTTTAATACCATAACCAGGATAACTATAAGACAAACCTTAGAGAGAAGTAAGGATCAAGGATCCTTGGTTGTTTAACTTCAAAGACCTGAAATAGAACATAACTTGGGACTAAGCCAATATAAGATAAAAGTTAGCAACTGGGGACAAGCCCAAGGATAACTGAGGACAAGCCCAAGGATAACTGGGGACAAGCCCAAGGATCGTTTGTAAACTGGAGTATGGCCCTAACGGGCGACTATCCAAACTTAGTGGCATGAAAATGCCAAAACCTTAGCTAACGTGTAAACGTTAGAAACCTTAGGAACGGATGTATTGTACGTCTACCATTATACGTAGGATCCTAGGTATAGCCAGTACAATGGAATTATCAGCCCCTAAAGCGAGTACTGGTCCCACTACCATGAACTATACCAGGATCATCATGCGCTACAGGCGGAACTGGGGTCAAGCCCAAATAACTGGGGTCAAACCCAAGTGACTGGTTGCTTATGTGGATAACCAACATTTTGCTAAGGATACCTGAACTTTCAAAACTCAAAATCACGTGAGAAGTGGATAAAGGATGCAGGATCCTTATCCTTAGGTGAGAAAGTAAGGGAATGAAATAGTCTGAGATTAGGATATTACCAAAGTAAGGATCATCGGTGCGTTAAGGATCCTTCAAGGATACTCATGATGTAAGGATCATCTGATCTATGAGGATCCTATTCACATGAAATATTTCTTCAAGTGGACAGCATTCCAAGCTCTTGGTAGCAAATCACCTTCCATGGTCAGCAATCGATATGCCCCCTTTCCTGCCTCAGCTTCAATCAAATAAGGGCCTTCCCATTTTGGTGCCAATTTTCTATCAGCAGGATTGGTGGTATTCTGAAATGCTTTCCTTAACACCATATCACCAATTTGAAACTTCCTGATCCTGACATTTTTGTTGTAAGCACCAGCCATTCTTTGTTGATAACTGGCCATCCTTATCCAATCCAGATCCCTGATTTCTTCAATAGTATCCAGGTCTTGAACCAAGTTCTCATCATTTTCCACAGGATCACGGATACTTGTTCTAGCAGTTGGAACCACCATTTCTGTAGGGATCACTGATTCTGCCCCAAATACCAAAGAGAATGGAGTCTGGCCTGTAGCATTCTTGGGGGTCGTCCTATCAGCCCAAAGCACATAAGGAAGTTCTTCTGCCCATTTCCCTTTTTTGGATCCAAGCTTCTTCTTCAAATTGTTGATGATGATCTTGTTGGATGATTCTGCCTAACCATTAGCTTGTGGGTGGACTGGTGTTGATGTTATCATCTTAATCCCCCAACTGTCACAAAAGTTAGTAGTTCTGCCCCCAATAAATTGGGAACCATTATCAAATATAATTTCAGAAGGGATACCAAATCTAGTAATAATATTTCTTTTAATGAAGGATATAACTTCCTTTTCTCTGACTTGGGCAAAAGCTTCAGCCTCTATCCACTTGGAGAAGTAATCAGTCATAGCAAGCATGAACACTTTTCCACCAGGTGCCTTAGGGAGCTTACCAACTATATCCATACCCCATCTCATAAATGGCCAAGAGGAGGATATGGGATGCAAAAATTCAGCCGGCTGATGAAGGATATTGCTATGTCTCTGACAAGGATCACACTTCTTAGCATATTCCACAGCATCTCTTTTCATAGTTGGCCAATAGTATCCTGTCCTCAGGATCCTTGAGAATAATGCCCTGCCCCCAGTGTGGTTTCCACAATCTCTTTCGTGGAAGTCTTTTAAAACTTCTTGGATTTCAGGATCCTCAATGCATCTTAAATATGGTCCTGCAAGAGATCGCTTATACAATACATTATTTAAAATTGTGAATTGAGATACCTTAATTTTGAAAGCTCTAGGGTTTTCTC
The DNA here is from genome assembly GCF_002127325.2 of Helianthus annuus. Classification (NCBI taxonomy): domain Eukaryota; kingdom Viridiplantae; phylum Streptophyta; class Magnoliopsida; order Asterales; family Asteraceae; genus Helianthus; species Helianthus annuus. The sequence continues at coordinate 88,197,628 of NC_035441.2, forward strand.
CTGTAGGAATCTCTCCTTGTTGTAAGTATCTCATGATTGGCAGGATCCATGATCCTGATCCCGAATGAGATCGAGTATCCTCACTAGGGATAATTGCAGAATCCTCTCCTATTTCCATGGCCACATGATCCTCGATGGCAGGAACCAGGATATGGATAATGGGGATACTTATATCCTCCAGGATCTTCAAAGATGATCCTCGATTAGCCAATGCATCAGCTTCTGTATTTTCTTCCCTTGGTAGCTGTGTCAAACTAAAGGAAACAAAAGAGAGTGCCAATTCTTTGACTATCTCCAAATATTTTGTTAGCTTTTCACCTTTAACAGCATAGGATCCATTAAAGTGATTAGTGATTAACAATGAATCTACATGTACCTCAAGATAACTGATCCCCATATGCTTAGCAATTTGCAAACCAGCTATCAAGGCTTCATACTCAGCCTCATTGTTAGTGGTTTGGAACTCACAAGCTATAGAGTGGGGTATTATGTCCCCCTATGGCGATTTTAGTAGTATTCCAAGCCCTGTTCCTTTGACGTTTGAGGATCCATCAGTATGGAGTATCCAAGGATCCTTGGTCTCCTCTAGCTGTTGGACTTCTAACTCAGCTTCCTTTTGCAAATCACTACTGAAATCAGCCACAAAGTCAGCTAACGCTTGGAATTTAATGGCTGTCCTAGGCTCATATCTTATATCATATGCACTAAGCGTCACTGCCCACTTAGCCATCCTTCCTGACATTTCAGGTTTCCTGAGGACATTCTTAATTGGAAAATTAGTTTTAACAATAATAACATGAGTTTCAAAATAATGTCTTAATTTAGTGGATGCCATAATTAAAGCGAGGATAAGCTTTTCTAGGTGTGAATACCTGGATTCAGCATCAAGTAAACTCTTACTTACATAGTAGACAGGATGTTGTGTACCTTCGTGATCTTTAACAAGGACTGCACTTACTGCTTTTAAGGATACTGCAAGATATAAGGATAGCACATCTCCTTTTTCTGGTTTCATCAAGGCCGGGGCTGAGGATAGGTAATCCTTGAGAGCTCTTAAGGCACTTTCATGCTTCTCAGTCCACTCAAATTTCTTGTTCTTCCTTAGGATATCATAGAATTCCTTGCATTTCTCTGAGGATTTGGATATAAATCTGTTCAAAGCTGCGATCCTGCCTGTTAGCCTCTGAACATCCTTAGCATTGGCAGGAGATTTGATATTCACTAAAGCTTTGATTTGTTCTGGGTTGGCTTCAATGCCTCTCTTTGTCACCATATACCCTAAGAATTTACCTGCTTTAACACCAAAGTGACATTTTGAAGGATTAAGTTTCATGTTATATTTGTCAAGGATATCGAATGCTTCCTCCAAGTCCCTCAGGTGATCCTCAGCTTTTATGGATTTTACCACCATATCATCTATGTAAACCTCCATAGTTTGTCCAATCTGATCCTTGAACATCATATTCACCAGCCTTTGATAAGTTGCACCTGCATTCCTTAGTCCAAATGGCATAGCAATATAACAATATATACCGGTTGGAGTCATAAAGGCCGTATCCTCTTGATCAGATGGTTCCATCTGAATTTGTTGAAATCCAGATGAAGCATCCATAAAAGTCAACAGTTCATGACCCGCCGTTGCATCCACCATGGAGTCAATGTGGGGTAATGGGAAAGGATCCTTGGGACATGCCTTATTTAAATCTGTGAAATCGACACATACCCTCCACTTTCCATTTTTCTTTTGAACAACAACCACATTGGTCAACCATCTTGGATACTTGACCTCTCTAATCATACCTGCTCGGAGCAATTTCTCTACCTCTTCCTGGATAATGGCATTTCTTTCTGGTGCAAACTTCCTCCTTTTCTGATGGATTGGTTTGAATGACCTGTCAATGCCAAGTTTATGAGTGATAATATCTTTAGATATACCTGTCATATCCTCATGTTTCCATGCAAAGGTAGTTTTCCTCCTTTTGAGGAAGGATACGAGGTCTTCTTTCATTTTGCCAAGGATCCCTGATCCGATATAGATTTTGGATTCAGGATCACCAGGATCCATGAGGATTTCTACTACATCCTGCTCCCTTGCCTCCAAGACATCCCTTGGAGGATACTTTGATTGCTATTGTTCCCTTGACTTTGCGGCTGGTTTCATCGATGAAGTGTAGCAGTTCTAAGCCTCCTGCTGATCACTATCAATCTTCACTATTCCCCAAGGACTAGGGAGCTTCACACATTGATGGTAGGTGGATGAGACTGCCTTCATATCGTGTATCCAAGGCCTGCCAAGGATAACATTACAACAAGATAAACAGTCAATAACACAAAATTTTTGATAAGAATGTAAGCCTTCGATGTATATTGGGAGTTTAATGTCCCCCAAGGTATTCTTAGTCTCGCCACTAAATCCCACGAGCACAGAGGATCTCGGTATGATATCTGATTCGGAGATACCCATCTTCTTTAGAACATCAAGCTGGATAATGTTCACAGAGCTTCCTCCGTCTATAAGGATCCTGCGAACAAAATGGTTAGAAATGAAAAGAGTGATAACCAAACCATCGTGATGAGGATCCTGAATGTCAACACGATCATCCTCATCAAAAGTTATGACTTTTCCTTCAGAGACACTGGATGTTCGGATGGGTCTATCTCCATTATCCATTTTGGTTTCCTTTGCATGCCTTTTAGCTGCTGAGAAGGATGTGCCACAAATGTCTGATCCTCCAGAAATAAAGTTTATTACTTGTGCATCTGCTGGAGGGGCCGGAGCTTTCTCAGGGATCCTTTCAGGATCCTGAGTCCTTGACTTTTTTCTACCCAATAATTCTTTCAGGTGCCCCTTGCTTAACAAGTGTTTTGGTCAAAAATCACACAAGGATAATGCAACCAAACTCTTTGTAAACGGGGAATGATGCTTGGTATGATGAACAAAGATAAGGATCACTTAAATGTAAATTGCACTAGTGACACAAGGATTTATACGAGGAAAAAGCCCTTGATCAATGAATGATCTCCGGCATAAAAAACCTCGGGTGATGGAAACTACCGATCACCAAACTTCAATATAACAAACAAAGTTTACAACTTCGGATGGTAACGAGCTAGGTACAAGGATCACTACGGTGTTGTATGCTAGTACGTGTAAGAAATGTGTTGTGTCTTCCGAATGCTCAAAAGTGCAATTTATATAAGCGCGTGTGGTTGAATTTTAGGCAAGTCTCCTAACTACTAGCTCGTTACCCCTTTAGAAATAGAAGTAAATTTAGCCTAACTAATTGCCCGTAAATTGTGCTAAGTTTCCTTATTCTCCACAACGTCTATTTCCGGCGATGTATGTGCGAGATTTACGTGAAAGAATCCTTAATAACGTTGCCAAGACCAGGTCCAACTCGTAATTCCTGCAAAACAACATTAAATTCAAAGAGAACAATCGTTAGTATGAGGATCCTTAGGATGATCCGTGATCCTGATCCTGAAGCTCTTCTGAGGATCACTATGTCACACCCCCAAAATCCACCCGCGGAATACCACCGCTTGGGAGCGTGACTGACCAGGATCAAGCCATCAATCGTATCAAACATAACATTTAATAATAAAAGTAATCAACGTAAGTCACCATGACATGATTGATGTTTCAAAACCAAATACTGTTTTAAGTAGCGGAAGCAATGTAAAGTAAACCCAAGTAAAGTTATAAGTTCAATAATGTTCATGATCCACATCCCACAACGACCTGCTCCTCCTTGTGCAAGCTCCAATATATACCTAAGGTCCTGCAAGGCATGCAGCAAATAATCAACAAACTAGTTGAGCGAGTTCACAGAAAGTAAGTTCATAACATGCATACGTATAGCTAGTGGGGGCTTCCCATACTAGTGTGTACTAAAGGTGGGGGCTTCCCATGTTTATCCTGGCTAATGAGGGCTTCTCATTAACGGTACTTACTAGACTAACTTCCGACCATGTGTTCTTCTTTACCGAGAACAGGAAAACGTACAGGGTCACGTAGGCTTTACGTGACGTGCCCTTCCCCGAGGACAGTGGTACGCGTGGGGGCTACGTAGGCTTTACGCAGCGTGGCCTTCCGACCTGGAAGCCAGTAGATGGTATGGGGTTACGTAGGCTTTACGTAACGTGTCCTTCCCGACCCGGGAGACATATGGCAAATATACTGGGTTACGTAGGCTTTACGTAACGTGTCCTGACTAACCTGAGGACGATGGTCTATAGTCTGGTAAATGCGTAAGTACGAGTAACTCCTTTTACAATAACATATCCAACCCAATTCCCAACCCGGGAATCCCATGCCTTGGCTGTGTGAACTCACCTTGGTTTGCTCGGCAGATACACAAGGAATATAAGTAGCAAGTAAATGGTCAACCACGTCCTATCATGGTTATTATACGAGTCAGGTTCGAACATAGCACGTATATAGTAATCACGTATAGTCATGGCAAACATGTACGCACGTAAGCAGATAAGACATAGCATGTGAGGATCCAATTGTCTAAGTCCAACAATACCCGGCCCAAAGACATAAGCAGCCCAATAACAAAGCAGTCCAGATTCTCAATCGGCCCAAATAGCAAACGCATACAAGTCCATTAGTACACAGCCCACAAATCAAATCATTGGGCTCGTGACAGTGAAGGCCCAACAGTGTGCGCGTACATGGTGGTCTCGACTCGCAACGGGGTTACGAGTCGCAATGAGGATCTCGAGTCGTAACGGCTGGATACGAGTCGCAATAATGGTCTCGGTTCATCCTGGTCTGGTTACGAGTCGCAATCTGACTCGCAACCGTGGTTGCGGTTCGTGCGGTTTGGTCTCGAGTGGGGTTCCGACTCGCAATCCGAGTCGCAACCGAACGTGTAACTGGTTTCCATACTTTTAGTCAATTATACTCCATGATTTCAGCTAACAGTTTGGTCAGTTTCGGAAACAGATCAAATCAACAATTAATCTATAATCAAGCATGTTCATAATCAACATCAATTCAAGAACAATTAACCAGTCTTGTACAGAACATGTAATCGGATCATGTGATACATAATCCCATAAACTAACATGCAACCTAGGTCATGAAAACCCAAAACGAATCATCATACCAACCTTTCGGGAACAATCTATGTTAGCCGATCCTCAATCGTTTAATCTAATATTATCATACACACAATCCAAACATATATCATGTTAACCGATTTATCAAGCATCTCGCTATTTGAATAACATCATACATCCGATTTGCATGAACATACATAAGAGGCGATTTAACAAAACATTTAACAATTATCATCCTAATCAATACATTAACAAGAATTCTCGGTTAAGCAAACACCAACATACAAAACCATACGATAACCATTTAACAAGCAACCTAATTATCAAGCACTAACCGGTTGGATTGAAGGTAGAGGATCGATTCGTTTCACAAGCTTCAAAGTGTGTGTGTGTGCCGTCGGGTTCCAAGCAAGCCGAGAGAGAGAGAGCAAAGCTTCTAGGGTTTGTGTGTGTGTTTGTGATTTGCAAAAGTGGTAAAACAAAACCCCTAAACTCGGTTTTGTGTGTTGCGAGTGGGGAGTGGGCCGAGCCCACTCGGTTGTCTAATGGACCCGAGAACAAGGAGTGGCCCAAAGGGCTTTGTGTGGCCGGTTCACATACATACGACATACATACACACATAATGCACATAACATAACATATATCATGAGATCAATTAATCATTCGGGTTTATAAAATCACATATCGTGCACAAACGTTACATCAAAGCAAGTCTAAAGTTCGAGTTGTCACATTATCCCCAACTAATTGGAAATTTCGTCCCGAAATTTGGTATGCACTCACTGAGGAAGCTAGGTAAACTGTACTGTTCACTGATTTTCCTGGGGTGTCCCATCCTCCCCCCGTTGATCTGGAATTTCGTCCCGAAATTCCGAAGTAGTAGCTTCAGCCTCAGTAGTGGTTGCCTTGTTCCCGAATAACTGGGGGTACTTTTCTGTCATCCTGTCTTCGCGTTCCCAGGTGTACTCTGGGCCACGTTTGGAGTTCCAACGAATTCGAACAAGAGGGATTCTCTTGTGTTTGAGGACCTTCACATCCCGGTCCGTGATTTCTACTGGTTCCTCAACGAACTGCAACCGCTCGTCGATAGTGAGTTCCTTAAAAGGAATGATGAGGTTTTCATCTGATAGGCACTTCTTTAAGTTCGATACATGAAAGACATTGTGAACTGCCCCGAGTTCAGCTGGTAAATTCAACTTGTAGGCTACCTTGCCAATCTTTTCTATAATTTCGAATGGTCCGACGTACCGCGGATTCAGTTTACCCCGTTTGCCAAAACGAACCACACCCTTCCAGGGTGAAACTTTCAATAAAACCCGGTCCCCGACCTCAAATTCCAGTGGCTTTCTACGCTTGTCCGCGTAGGCTTTCTGACGGTCGCGTGCTGCCGCCATGCGTTGTCGTATCTGTGCAATCTTTTCTGTGGCGTCCACTACAATCTCTGGACCCGTGATCTGACTATCTCCCACCTCTGCCCAACAGAGAGGTGACCGGCATTTACGCCCGTACAATGCCTCGAATGGAGCGGCTTGAATGCTGGTGTGATAACTGTTATTGTAAGAAAACTCCACCAAAGGGAGGTGCTTTTCCCAGCCGTTGCCGAAATCGATGACGCATGCCCGAAGCATGTCTTCAAGTGTTTGGATCGTACGCTCAGACTGCCCATCCGTCTGAGGATGATATGCTGTGCTCATGTCTAGTCGTGAGCCAAAAGATTTATGCATCGCTTGCCAAAGTTCTGATGTGAATCGTGCATCGCGATCCGAAATGATGGACGTGGGCACCCCGTGCCTCGAGACAACTTCTTTAAGATAGACGTCTGCGAGAGTGGAGAACTTGTCCGTTTCCTTAATCGGTAGGAAGTGTGCAGACTTGGTGAGTCGATCAACTATGACCCATATCGTATCGTTCCCACGCTGGGATCTAGGTAGGCCTGTAACGAAATCCATGGAAATTTCTTCCCATTTCCATTGAGGTATCTTAGGCTGCTGAAGTAGACCAGCTGGCTTCTGATATTCAACCTTGACTTTTGCACAGGTCAAGCATTTTCCAACATACGTAGCAATGTGGGCCTTCATGCTAGGCCACCAATAAGTAGTGCTGATGTCGTGGTACATTTTATCCGACCCTGGATGTACCGAGTAGCGGGACTTGTGTGCTTCATCCATCACAAGTTCGCGTAGACCGCCATAAAGTGGGACCCAAATCCGGCCCGTTACATAATAGGCGCCGTCTTCCTTTTGTTCCATTTGCTGTCGTGAGCCGCGTAAGGCTTCAGCCTTGACGTTTTCGGGCTTCAGTGCTTCTACCTGAGCATTTCGTATCTGTGCAGGAAGGCTAGACTGAATCGTAAGCTGTAGCGCTCGCACGCGCCGTGGTAAAGTGTCTTTCCGACTGAGGGCGTCAGCCACAACATTAGCCTTGCCTGGATGGTACTTGATAGCGCATTCGTAATCGTTTAGTAGTTCGACCCATCGTCGTTGACGCATGTTCAAATCCTTCTGCTTAAGAATATGCTCGAGACTCCTGTGATCGGTGTAAATCGTGCACCTGGTACCGTACAGGTAGTGTCGCCATATCTTAAGCGCGAAAACCACAGCTCCCAGCTCTAAATCGTGCGTCGTGTAGTTCCGTTCATGAACCTTAAGTTGACGAGAGGCGTAGGCAATAACTTTATCCCGCTGCATCAATACGCAACCCAGACCCTGTATTGATGCGTCACAATAAACCACGAAGTCATCTGTGCCCTCCGGCAATGAGAGAATAGGTGCGCTGCAAAGCCTATCCTTTAGGTACTGAAAAGCAGTCTCCTGGGGCTCTCCCCAGCGATAGGTGACACCCTTCTGTGTCAGTAACGTAAGCGGCTGAGCAATCTTCGAAAAGTATCTAATAAACCGTCTGTAGTAACCTGCCAGACCCAAGAATTGGCGTATTTCTGTCGGCGTACGCGGTGCAGGCCAGTTCCTGATCGAGTCTACCTTGGATGGATCAACATGGATCCCATCCTTGTTCACTACGTGGCCTAAGAAGTGGACTTCACGAAGCCAGAAGTCGCATTTAGAAAGTTTGGCGTACAGCTGTTCCTTCCGAAGGAGTTCCAAAATATGGCGAAGATGCTGCTCGTGTTCCTCCTGACTCTTGGAGTAAATCAGGATGTCGTCGATGAAAACAATGACGAACTTGTCAAGGTAGGGTTTGCACACCCTGTTCATAAGATCCATAAATACAGCAGGCGCGTTCGTTAACCCGAACGGCATGACAAGAAACTCGTAGTGACCGTAACGAGTTCTGAAAGCTGTCTTGGAGACGTCCGCATCCCGGACTCTCAGCTGATGATAACCAGACCTCAAGTCTATCTTCGAGTAGTAACACGACCCTTGCAACTGGTCGAATAAGTCGTCGATGCGTGGAAGAGGATAACGGTTCTTCACCGTCACCTTGTTCAGTTCACGGTAGTCGATGCACATCCTGAACGTACCGTCTTTCTTTTTCACGAAAAGTACTGGAGCTCCCCAAGGCGAAGAGCTTGGACGAATAAAGCCCTTTTCCAAGAGCTCTTGTAGCTGCTTTGACAATTCCTCCAATTCGGATGGAGCTAGACGGTATGGTGCGCGAGCTATGGGTGCTGCTCCTGGAGCGAGCTCGATCTGAAATTCGACCTGACGATGAGGTGGTAAGCCAGGTAAGTCTTCAGGAAACACCTGAGGGAAATCACGTACGACTGGAATGTCTTCCAATTTCTTTTCCTTTGCTGATGCGTCTGTAACAAGAGCCAAAATGGCTGTGTGCCCCTTACGTAAGCATTTCTGAGCCTTCAAGAAAGAGATGATGCCAACCACAGCACCACTCTTGTCGCCTTGTACTTCGAGAGGTTCCTGACCCGAACGAGGAATGCGAATAACCTTCTCGCTGCATAAGATTTCTGCCTGGTGTTGGGATAACCAGTCCATCCCAATCACGACGTCGAAACTTCCCAAAACTATGGGAATGAGATCAATAGAGAAGGCTTGGCCAGCTAGGATAAGATTACAACCCTGAACTACGTGCGTGGCTTCTAGACTTTTACCGTTAGCTAACTCTACTACATGTTTGGTGGGTAAAAGTGTTGGTGCACGTTTTAGCAGTTGACACATTTTCACAGACATATAGCTTGTATCCGCACCCGAATCAAATAAAACAGTAACGTAAATATTGTCGAGGAGAAACTTACCCATAACAACGTTGGGATCGTTCACTGCGTCGCCTCGACCTAGTACGAATGCACGACCACGAGCTTCATTGCCGTTATTGTTGTTGTTTCCACCGTTGTTGTTGCCGTTGCCCTGATTGTTATTGTTGCGATTTTGGTTCAACTGAGGGCAATCGCGTTTGAAGTGACCTTCAGCCCCACACTGGAAACATCCCCGGTTTCCACGCTGTGGCTGCTGCTGCTGCTGCTGGTTCTGTGGAGCTGGTTGCTGAGGCTGCTGATTCTGATTTGCAGGGCGAGGGCTCCTACAGTCCTTGGCCTCGTGTCCCATTTTGAGGCACCGTTGGCAGCGACCTTTGTTACACGGGCCGTGGTGATGCCTGTTGCAGTTGTGGCACCTAGGTTGACTACCCTGATATCTCCTCTGTCTGTGACTACCAGAGGATTGCTGACTAGGACTCTGATAGTGGTCGATCTTCTGCTGCTGAGCTTGCGGCTGAACAGATACTGAACTTTTACTAGAATCTCCATCCCATTTTCTTTTACTGTCACCAGACGTAGCAGGAGTAACTGAGGTGGTGACGTTAGCAGTAGCATTAACACGCTTGGGCAGTTTATTCTGATCCACTGCCTGATCGGTGATACGGTGAGCGAGACGTTGGATTTCCTGGATGTTTTCGAGATTGGCCGACGTCACGTGGCTCTGAATTTCTGGCGCCAATCCCTTGAGATACAACTCAATGCGCTTGTATGGAGGGTCCACCATAGTAGGACACAGAACGGCCAGCTCGTTCGACCGTTTGGTATACGCTTCGATCTCTGACCCAACCATCTTCAGATTGTACAGTTCGTCTTCCAGCTTATGAATATCTTCACGCGTGCAATACTCACGCTTGATGAGTTCCTTAAAATCGTTCCATGGGGTGGCGTTAGCAGCTGCCAACCCTAAGATCTGGACTTGTGCATTCCACCAAGTCAGTGCTATTCCTTCCAAAGTGCCGGTAGCAAACTTAACCTTGCGAGCCTCAGGGCACTCGCACATTTCGAATACTGATTCTAACTTTTCAAACCAATGGAGGAGTCCCACTGCCCCCTCAGTGCCACTGAAAGAGTTTGGACGACAGTCCATGAAGTTCTTGAACGTGCAGACAGGCTGCTGCGCGTGTTGACCTATTGTGTACGAATAGGACGAAGTTAAATACGAGAGTTAATGTAGGATCTAAAGATCCTAGTGTGTGCCTATACTGCAGGATATACTACCTGCTTGAGCTGCTGCAACTGCCGCAGCAACTTGAGCTTGAACGAGAGCCTCTAACTGGGCTTGAGTCATGTTGATTCGTCCAGACATGATCTTCATTGTAACAAGTAGCATAGGTAAGAATGGTTCGCGAATAGGGCGATGACAGAAAAGTGTAAGCACGTAGGTATTCTCATGCTATAGTATCATGTGTATCTAAGCGTAATGCGAGCAAAGTTCTAAACAGTTCTAGCAAACAGGCAATAACATAAACCTTATTACCTAGGATGTCGAGTCTTGCACGTGGAGCGAAGCGTCGTTGTGGATCGTCGAGAGCACTGTTCTGGTTATAGTCCGGTTTTAATAAAAACGTTTTCCCATATTAAAACCAAGTTCTCTATAACCAATGGCTCTGATACCAATCTGTCACACCCCCAAAATCCACCCGCGGAATACCACCGCTTGGGAGCGTGACTGACCAGGATCAAGCCATCAATCGTATCAAACATAACATTTAATAATAAAAGTAATCAACGTAAGTCACCATGACATGATTGATGTTTCAAAACCAAATACTGTTTTAAGTAGCGGAAGCAATGTAAAGTAAACCCAAGTAAAGTTATAAGTTCAATAATGTTCATGATCCACATCCCACAACGACCTGCTCCTCCTTGTGCAAGCTCCAATATGTACCTAAGGTCCTGCAAGGCATGCAGCAAATAATCAACAAACTAGTTGAGCGAGTTCACAGAAAGTAAGTTCATAACATGCATACGTATAGCTAGTGGGGGCTTCCCATACTAGTGTGTACTAAAGGTGGGGGCTTCCCATGTTTATCCTGGCTAATGAGGGCTTCTCATTAACGGTACTTACTAGACTAACTTCCGACCATGTGTTCTTCTTTACCGAGAACAGGAAAACGTACAGGGTCACGTAGGCTTTACGTGACGTGCCCTTCCCCGAGGACAGTGGTACGCGTGGGGGCTACGTAGGCTTTACGCAGCGTGGCCTTCCGACCTGGAAGCCAGTAGATGGTATGGGGTTACGTAGGCTTTACGTAACGTGTCCTTCCCGACCCGGGAGACATATGGCAAATATACTGGGTTACGTAGGCTTTACGTAACGTGTCCTGACTAACCTGAGGACGATGGTCTATAGTCTGGTAAATGCGTAAGTACGAGTAACTCCTTTTACAATAACATATCCAACCCAATTCCCAACCCGGGAATCCCATGCCTTGGCTGTGTGAACTCACCTTGGTTTGCTCGGCAGATACACAAGGAATATAAGTAGCAAGTAAATGGTCAACCACGTCCTATCATGGTTATTATACGAGTCAGGTTCGAAACATAGCACGTATATAGTAATCACGTATAGTCATGGCAAACATGTACGCACGTAAGCAGATAAGACATAGCATGTGAGGATCCAATTGTCTAAGTCCAACAATACCCGGCCCAAAGACATAAGCAGCCCAATAACAAAGCAGTCCAGATTCTCAATCGGCCCAAATAGCAAACGCATACAAGTCCATTAGTACACAGCCCACAAATCAAATCATTGGGCTCGTGACAGTGAAGGCCCAACAGTGTGCGCGTACATGGTGGTCTCGACTCGCAACGGGGTTACGAGTCGCAACGAGGATCTCGAGTCGTAACGGCTGGATACGAGTCGCAACAATGGTCTCGGTTCATCCTGGTCTGGTTACGAGTCGCAATCTGACTCGCAACCGTGGTTGCGGTTCGTGCGGTTTGGTCTCGAGTGGGGTTCCGACTCGCAATCCGAGTCGCAACCGAACGTGTAACTGGTTTCCATACTTTTAGTCAATTATACTCCATGATTTCAGCTAACAGTTTGGTCAGTTTCGGAAACAGATCAAATCAACAATTAATCTATAATCAAGCATGTTCATAATCAACATCAATTCAAGAACAATTAACCAGTCTTGTACAGAACATGTAATCGGATCATGTGATACATAATCCCATAAACTAACATGCAACCTAGGTCATGAAAACCCAAAACGAATCATCATACCAACCTTTCGGGAACAATCTATGTTAGCCGATCCTCAATCGTTTAATCTAATATTATCATACACACAATCCAAACATATATCATGTTAACCGATTTATCAAGCATCTCGCTATTTGAATAACATCATACATCCGATTTGCATGAACATACATAAGAGGCGATTTAACAAAACATTTAACAATTATTATCCTAATCAATACATTAACAAGAATTCTCGGTTAAGCAAACACCAACATACAAAACCATACGATAACCATTTAACAAGCAACCTAATTATCAAGCACTAACCGGTTGGATTGAAGGTAGAGGATCGATTCGTTTCACAAGCTTCAAAGTGTGTGTGTGTGCCGTCGGGTTCCAAGCAAGCCGAGAGAGAGAGAGCAAAGCTTCTAGGGTTTGTGTGTGTGTTTGTGATTTGCAAAAGTGGTAAAACAAAACCCCTAAACTCGGTTTTGTGTGTTGCGAGTGGGGAGTGGGCCGAGCCCACTCGGTTGTCTAATGGACCCGAGAACAAGGAGTGGCCCAAAGGGCTTTGTGTGGCCGGTTCACATACATACGACATACATACACACATAATGCACATAACATAACATATATCATGAGATCAATTAATCATTCGGGTTTATAAAATCACATATCGTGCACAAACGTTACATCAAAGCAAGTCTAAAGTTCGAGTTGTCACACACTATCTGCCAAAGAAACAAGGATCACTTGTTAGGATATCATGTAAGGATCATAGGTCATTAAAATCCTGCCCTAACAATTGCCCCCAAAATATAAGGAGTAATTATATAATATTAACGAGTTATATTTTGCCAATCTTATCTGTAACTAACTCAACGGATATATAGCCGTTGTGACCGAACTATCCGTTGCAATCCTGACGTCATGGAAGTGACAACCCTGCACAATCATGATTATAAATAGGAGATATAGATTGGATCGTTTGCATTTAAATTTCAGAAGCACTCCCTTTATAATCTCATCCGAAGATAAACAGGTATTCTCTCTTCATCTTCTTTCTTCTCTTGCTCTGTTTTCTTTCTCTTTCCATCATTCTGTCAAAAAATGCTGCTCCGGAACTCTCCCAGCAAGGATCCTAAGAATAACAACCCCTTGAAGGGTCAAGGGATCAACAAGGATTCCCCACCCGAGAGGTGTTGTTTTACCGACCCTCAAATTGACAAAATCCGGCATTGCTTTCCGGCGAACACCCTCTTTAAACCTTTTAGTCCTACCGCTCTGAGTGATTACATCTCTGAGACTTGGGTAGCTTTCCCGGTCACTCCTTTCATGATAGGATACTCGTATCCTTTCCCTCAGTTCACCGAGTCCTTTTTCTCTCTTACCGGCATCTGCTATATCCAGGCTATGCCGATGATCTGGAGGGTTTTATACACCCTTGAAAGGATCATCGAACAAGAAGGAATTGATCTGGGTATGGCGGAGTTGGCTGAGATGTATGATCTCACTACTTTTGGATCCCACGGATATTTGTTCAAACGAAAAGCTGGTGAAGAGCACCCTGTTCTCAAAGTTACCAAAAATGATATAAACTGGAAGCGGCGGTTCTTTTTTGTGAGGAGGGATACCATCCCTGATGGGAAGGATTTGCCCAAGAAGTGGGCTACCCATGGTAGGATAGAGGATCCTGGAAGGATCACCGTAGAACTTATCCTTTAGCATAAGGATCACTGATGTTCTGTTGTTTTCTTGTTGTGCAGCTATCTCCGTTTCACATCTGAAGTTGACACCTGCTGCAAAAGAGAGACTCCTGGCCTTTAAGAAGCTTGACCCTGAAGTCAGAACTTTCAAGATTACCACCGGAAGTATCCTCTGCTTCTGTCACAATGTCAAGTAAGTATCCTTATTTAAGGAGTATTTATATAATGAGAGTCAAATAAAATTAAGATACTTATCTTGTTTTGGTTGTGTAGGTGCTGGAAAATCCTCTAAGTCTGCTTCGAAGTTCGGCATCGACGATCTTACTATTGTCAAATCTTCAAGGAGAAAGACTCCTGCTGCTAGCCCAACTGCTTCAGCCCCTAAAGCACCTATCAGGGGAAAAGGAAGCAAGAAGAGAAAGGCCTCTGAGGATTTGCAAGGTCTGCCCCTGCTCCGCCAACAGTGTCTGGATTACATCAACGAGGTAAGGATCACTGTCCTTCTTGTGTATCCTGCTAGTTTTGAGGATCACTTGTTTCTGATGTTGTTCCTTGCTTTCCTTGCAGAAATTTGCCGAGATAGAGACATATGTTGGCCACGTTGAGGATCAGGATCGCCAGATTGCTGACCTTCAACAGGTTGCTGTGTTGAAGGATCTCAAGATAGCTGATCTTGAGAAGGAGCTCCAGGCCACCAAGGGGGAAGCCGCCAAGATGCTGATCAACTTCGACTATGAGAGGCATGAGATCACCCAGGATGCCAAGGTCTCTGCCGCAATAGCTATGTACAAGATCCAGCTGCAAATGGCTATGGAGGCTCAGGATCCTGCTTTTGACAAGAGCACCTGGGATGTCGAAGTCTGGAAGGCTAGGCTGGCTGAACTGGAGGATGATGAGGAGGCTGAGGAGATCCCGATGCTTGAGGGTGGAGGCACTGGCAAGGATCAAGGTGGAGAGGCAAGTGGAGCCGGTGGTGATGGTGCAGCGAAGGTCTAAGCTGCGTGATTGGGCAATGATGGAAACTTCGAGACTTAGCCGGAGCCCAATTTTTTTGTGGTTGTTTGTTTGAATAGTTTGATGGTTGGTCTGTACTTCGAACAATAGTTTTTAGGGTAAAGATCCATGATCCTTTGAACAATAGGTAGGATAATAGGTGGTGGAGGGATCCTCTGTTTGGGGGATGAAGCCACTTGTTATCCTGCCGACCTTTATTTCCTGCACTGCTATGACCGCATGAACAATGGACACCCTTTGCCAACCCATGTGGACGGGCCACGTTTTGCTAGTAGAAACGTGGGTTGGCAATTTTGACAACTTTAAAGGGTTAAATATTTTGTGAATGAATAAAACTTTTAACTTTTGACTTATCCTGTGATGTTATCCTTGTATATCCTTTAAACTTTCAATTATTTTGATTTATACTTGTCTGAGTAAGAAAAGTTAGGCAAATTATGTTTAAGAAATTTAGGATATGATCCAGGATCAAATATCCTATAGTCGAAAACTTCCAAAAAGTAGTTCATTTTAAGGATCATAGGTTCAGTTGTCAAAGTATAAGGGTTATTCAAATGAATAATGAATAAAATCAAAAATAGTTAAGGATCATACCTGAGAATCCAAGTTAGGATCCTAACCTTTAACACTGTAATCAGGATAACCACAAGAAAAACCTTAGTAGATAATAAGGATTGAGGATCCTTAGTTGTTTAACTTCGAAAACCTGAAAATAGGATATGACTTGGGACTAAGCCAATATAAAGGACAAGTTAGTAACTGTGACAACTCGAAATTTAGAACCTTTCGTGTAACATTATGTGACTAGTTGACGTATTGGTGTAATGATATATGTGCACATTCTATGTGATTTCGTGTTACGTTTATGTGTTGAAATTGTATGTATGCGTGTATGTATATGAACCGAGACAACAAGAACCCGACTCGAGACCATGTGGTCTCGAGTGAACAGTAACCGGTTGGGCCATTTGGGCCGTAAACCCCTTTAGCCGACTTGTAAACCCATTAGGGTGCACCTCCTTAGCTCACTAGTATATAATCCTTAGTGAGAGCTAACCTTGCCATTTTTCTTGGACAAACAACACATACTCCTCTACACACACACTCTCCTACTTTCTCTCACAAACACACTCCCTCATTCTCGGATTTGGACTCTTGGATCGGCTCACACACACACTCGGTTGGAAGCTTCATACACACCCTTGAAACCCATCAACCGGTTAGTGTTTCTTGATGTTTATTGTTAATATTAGTGATTCATGTTGTGTTTTGTGCTTGGGTTGATGATGTATGATGAAGTTATTTGACAATATGTTGTTTGTTGAGTTATGCATGATGAATTTGATGTTCAAAGTAATCGGTTCATAAGTGTTTCTCGCCTATGTGTTATAATCGGTTGATGATGATAATAAGTTAATGCATTGTTATGTTAAAATGTGTAATATGCTTGAATATGAATGGTGTTATCGGTTTTACTTGGGTTTGGATCCGAAGGGTTTGGGTGTTTATACAAGTTGGATTGATTGATGAATGGAAACCAAATGCTTGTCATAATAGGATGCATGCTAGTAAGTTGTGGTTCATAATTTTGTTTGAATAAGGGTTGTTTGTGTTATGAATATTTGATGAACATGATGAATATATGAAGAACTAGTTGAATGTGCTATGAAGGTGCTTTGAATATTTGAAATCTGATTTGTTTGATCCATTTTGGGTAAATGTTGGACAACAAAACATGTTTAGTGGATAGTACATATTTCTGCATGAATTTCATTGGATAGTACAAACTGCGAAGGATCAGCAACTGCTGGGGAGTCGAGACCCCTGGTTTCGACTCGAGACCATAGCATGACAAGCCGAGACCACATGATTGCGACCCCCGTTGCGAGTCGAGAACTCCTAGTCTCGACTCGAGACCACATATGATCAACACAAACAGCATGACTCGAGACCATGCCTGCGAGTCCGGTTGCGACTCGAGACCCTGTCAGCTACACTCGAGACCGCACAGTCTCGAGTAGAGACCGCACAGTCTCGACTCGAGACCATGCTTATTGGGCTTGCATAATTACGGGCCTAAGTTAGTGGGCCGGACTTATAGACTTATGTTTTAGTGTTTAATGCGTGAATGTTACTGTGGAACTTGTTGTGAACTATTGATGAAATGCCATGCTAAGAACTTGTATGCCATGATTGTTACTTGTACGCGCACTACTTGGGTTGAACCTGACTTGAATGGTATCTATGTTAGGACATAATTGACCACTTACAACTCGATTGACTTTCTGTGTTACTGCCGAGCAAACCAAGGTGAGTTCACACCCTCTACAAAGCATGGGATTCCCTGGGTTGGGAATGGGGTTCAGGAACGTGGATTCCTCGTCCTTCTTGGGTAGGACAGCAGTGGTTCAGGAATGTGATTCCTCGTCCTTACAGACGGATAACTCGTACTAGACCAAAACTCTATCACGAAGTCCCTCCTTTTTATATCGACTTAATCGCCGGGTCAATGGCGAGCGGGTCATTAGTTAGATAGCGCTATTTAGGTCTGACAAACCTCACACCGTGCCGCAGAGGACGGGCGTGAACTAATGGATCTGGGGCACGTCAATGATGATAGACATTGACAGTTTCAGGGCACATAAACATGACTACAGTCAGCAGTCGATATGGTAACGAGTCTAGTGTACGCATGGGGTAGCCCCCACGGCCGAAATGCCTGATAACTAACACGAGGTAGCCCCCACGGCTGGAATGCCAGAGCAATCGGGAATAAACAAGTCACGTTTTTAACTATGGGGTAACCCCCACGGCAGGATGCCAGATAAAGAAAACTGTTTTCGAAATAACTTAAAACGAACACCCAACCGTGAACTCACTCAACTAGTTGTTGACTCGTTACTACATGCTTTGCAGGACCATAGGTACTCAGCTGGAGCTTGCATGGAGGAGAGTCGTTGTGGGACATGGATTGCTGCGTGCCATGTTAAACTTGAAAACATTTGAACTTATGTTTTAACTTTAAGACTTATGCTTCTGCTTACAACTTAAACTTTGTTTTGTTTGAACACCAATCGTATTGGTTAGACTTTTATAACTATTTATACGCTTGTTCAGTATGATTGGTGGCTGGACCCTGGTCAGTCACGCCTCCAAGCGGTAGTACTCCGTAGGTGGATTTTGGGGGGTGTGACAGTAACTGGGGACAAGCCCAACAATTCAAAGGATAACTGGGGACAAGCCCAAAGGATAACCGGGGACAAGCCCAAAGGATAACTTGGGACAAGCCCAAAGGATAACTGGGGACAAGCCCAAAGGATAACTGGGGACAAGCCCAAAGATCATAGGTGAACTGGAGTATGGCCCTTACTGGCGACTATCCAAACTTAGTGACATGATAATGCCAAAACCTTAGCTAACGTGAAAACGTTAGAAACCTTAGGAACGGATGTATGGTACGTCTACCATTATACGTAGGATCCTAGGTATAGCCAGTACGATGGAATTATCAGCCCCTAAAGCGAGTACTGGTCCCAAAGACTTGAACTATACCAGGATCATCGTGCACTACAGGCGAAACTGGGGACAAGCCCAAGGATAACTGGGGACAAGCCCAAACAACTGGGGTTGAACCCAAGGATCTGAGTTGCTTCTGAAGATTGTCGACAATATGCTAAGGATACCTGGACTATCAGAACTCAAAATCTTGTGAGAGAAGGATGAAGGATACATGATCCTTATCCTTAAATAAGAAAATATGTAAATAAGAGTTCGAGCTTAGGACATTACCAGAGTAAGGATTACCGATACTTCAGGGATCCTTGAAGGATACTGCAAATGTAAGGATCATATGTGCCAGAAGGATCCTGCTTACATGAAATATTTCTTTAAGTGGACAGCATTCCAGGCTCTTAGTAACAAATTACCTTCCATGCTTAGCAATCTATATGCCCCCTTTCCTGCTTCGGCTTCAATCAAATAAGGGCCTTCCCATTTTGGTGCCAATTTCCCATCAGCAGGATTAGTGGTATTTTGGAATGCTTTTCTCAATACCATATCCCCAACTTGGAATTTCCTTATCCTGACATTTTTGTTGTAAGCACCAGCCATTCTTTGTTGGTAGCTAGCCATCCTTATCCTAGCCAGATCCCTGATTTCCTCAATAGTATCCAAGTCTTGAGCCAGGTTTGCATCATTCTCCTTAGGATCACGGGTACTTGTTCTAGCAGTTGGAACCACCATTTCTGTTGGGATCACTGATTCTGCCCCAAATACCAAAGAGAATGGTGTTTGACCAGTAGCATTCTTGGGGGTTGTCCTATCAGCCCAAAGCACATAAGGTAATTCTTCTGCCCATTTCCCTTTCTTGGATCCAAGTTTCTTCTTCAGATTGTTGACGATGATCTTGTTGGATGATTCTGCTTGTCCATTGGCTTGTGGGTGGACTGGTGTTGATGTTATCATCTTAATCCCCCAGCTGTCACAAAAGTTAGTAGTTCTGCTCCCAATAAATTGGGAACCATTATCACATATAATTTCAGAAGGAATGCCAAATCTAGTTATAATATTTCTCTTAATAAAGGATATAACTTCCTTCTCTCTGACTTGGGCAAAAGCTTCAGCCTCTATCCACTTGGAGAAGTAATCAGTCATAGCAAGCATGAACACTTTTCCACCAAGTGTCTTAGGGAGCTTGCCAACTATATCCATCCCCCATCTCATGAATGGCCAAGAGGATGGTATAGGATGTAGAAATTCAGCCGGCTGATGAAGGATATTGCTGTGTCTTTGACAAGGATCACACTTCTTAGCATACTCCACAGCATCCCTTTTCATAGTTGGCTAGTAGTATCCTGTCCTTAAGATCCTTGAGAACAATGCCCTGCCCCCAGTGTGGTTTCCACAATCTCCTTCATGGAAGTCTTTTAAAACTTCTTGAACTTCAGGATCCTCGATACATCTTAAATATGGTCCTGCAAGAAATCGCTTATACAGCATATTATTTAAGATTGTGAATTGAGATATCTTAATTCTGAAAGCCCTAGGGTTTTCTCCCATAGGAATCTCTCCGTGTTGTAAGTATCTCATGATTGGTGAGATCCATGATCCTGAACAAGATTGAGTATCCTCACTAGGGATCATTGCAGAATCCTCTTCTATTTCCATGGCCACCTGATTTTCAATAGCAGGAGCCAGGATATGGATGATGGGGATACTTATATCCTCTAGGATCTTCAAAGATGATCCTAGATTGACCAATGCATCAGCTTCTGTATTTTCTTCCCTTGGTACCTGTGTCAAACTAAAGAAAACAAAGGAGAGTGCCAATTCTTTGACTATATCTAAATATTTGGTTAGTTTTTCACCTTTAACAGCATAGGATCCATTAAAGTAATTAGTGATTAACAATGAATCCACGTATACCTCAAGATACCTGATCCCCATATGCTTAGCAATTTGCAAACCAGCGATCAAGGCTTCATATTCAGCCTCATTATTAGTGGCTTGGAACTCACAAGCTATGGAGTGGGGTATTATGTCCCCCTGTGGCGATTTTAGTAGTATACCAAGCCCCGTGCCTTTAACATTTGAGGATCCATCAGTATGTAGTATCCAAGGATCCTTGGTTTCATCCAGCTGCTGGACTTCCAATTCGGCTTCCTTTTGTAAATCACTACTGAAATCAGCCACAAAGTCCGCTAATGCTTGAGATTTGATGGCTGTTCTAGGCTCATATCTTATATCATGGGCACTAAGCTTTACTGCCAACTTAGCCATCCTTCCGGACATCTCTGGTTTCCTGAGGACATTCTTAATTGGAAAATTAGTTCTAACAACAATAACATAGGTTTCAAAATAATGTCTTAGTTTAGTAGATGCCATAATTAATGCAAGAATAAGTTTTTCAAGGTGTGAATACCTGGATTCAGCATCAAGTAAACTCTTACTTACATAATAGACAGGATATTGTGTACCTTCATGATCCTTAACAAGGACTGCACTTACTGCTTTTGAGGATACCGCAAGATATAAGGATAACACATTCTCATGCTTTTCAGTCCATTCGAATTTCTTCTTTTTTCTTAGGATATCATAGAATTCTTTACACTTTTCTGAGGATTTGGATATGAATCTGTTTAAAGCTGCTATCCTGCCTATTAGTCTTTGCACATCCTTAGCGTTGGCAGGGGATTTGATATTCACCAATGCTTTGATTTGTTCCGGGCTTGCTTCAATGCCCCTCTGGGTTACCATATATCCTAAGAATTTGCCTGCTTTAACACCAAAGTGACATTTTGAAGGATTAAGCTTCATGTTATAACTATCAAGGATATCAAATGCTTCCTCCAAGTCCCTCAGGTGATCCTCAGCTTTCTTGGATTTTACTACCATATCGTCTATGTATACTTCCATAGTTTGTCCAATCTGATCTTTGAACATCATGTTCACCAGCCTTTGATATGTTGCACCTGCATTCCTTAATCCAAACGGCATAGCAATATAACAATATAAACCGGTTGGGGTCATAAAAGCCGTATCCTCTTGGTCAGATGGTTCCATCTGAATTTGTTGGAATCGAGATGATGCATCCATAAAGGTTAACAGTTCATGACCCGCCGTTGCATCTACCATGGAATCAATGTGGGGTAATGGGAAAGGATCCTTGGGACATGCCTTATTTAAATCAGTAAAATCGACACATACCCTCCAGTTTCCATTTTTCTTTTGAACAACAACCACATTGGCCAGCCATTTTGGATACTTTACTTCTCTAATCATACCTGCTCGTAGTAATCTTTCTACCTCTTCCTGGATAATGGCATTTCTTTCTGGTGCAAACTTCCTCCTTTTTTGATGGATTGGTTTAACTGACCTGTCAATGCCAAGTTTATGAGTGATAATATCCTTAGATATACCTGTCATATCCTCATGTTTCCATGCAAAGGTAGATTTTCTTCTCTTGAGGAAGGATACAATGTCTTCTTTCATTTGTCCAAGGATCCCTGATCCGATATAGATTTTGGATTCAGGATCATCAGGATCCAAGAGGATTTCGTCCACATCCTGCTCTCTTGCCTCCAAGACATCCCTTGGAGGATACTTTAATTGCTATTGCTCCCTTGATTTCGAGGCTGGTTTCATTGATGAGGTGTAACAATCCTTAGCCTCCTGATGATCACTATCGATCTTGATTATTCCCCAAGGGCTAGGGAGCTTCACACATTGATGGTAGATGGATGGGACTGCCTTCATATCGTGTATCCAGGGCCTGCCAAGGATAATATTACAACAAGATAAACAGTCAATAACACAAAATTTCTGATAATTATGTAATCCTTCCACGTAAATTGGGAGTTTGATGTCCCCCAGGGTTTTCTTAGTTTCGCCACTAAATCCTACAAGCACGGAGGATCTTGGTGTGATGTCTGATTCAGGAATACCCATTTTCTTTAGAACATCAAGCTGGATAATGTTTACTGAGCTTCCTCCGTCAATTAGGATCCTGCGGACAAAATGGTTAGAAATAAAGAGAGTAATAACTAAACTATTGTTTTGGTCAAAAATCACACAAAGGATAATGCAACCAAACTCTATGTAAACGGGGTATGATGCTTGGTTTGTTGAAAAAGTAAAGGATCACTTTTACTATGAAATATGCAAAGACACAATGATTTATACGAGGAAAAAGCCCTTGATCAGTGTATGATCTCCGGCATAAAAAACCTCGGGTGATGGCAACTACCGATCACCAAACTTCAATATATCAAAATATGGTTACAACTTCGGATGGTAATGAGCTGAGTACAAGGATCACTATCGTAATGTGTGTCTAAGCGTGTGAGAATTGTGTTGTGTGTTCTTCCGAATGGGGAAGAGTGTTATATATACAAGTGTAGGTGACCTATTTTAGGTAAAAAGACTAACAATCAGCTCATTACCCCTTTAGAAATAAAAGTAAATCTAGCCTAAATTGTCGCCCTTAAATCATGCCAAGTTTCCATATCCTTTGCAACGTCTATCTCCGATTAAGCACATGCTATAATTGTAAAGACGCGTCCCTTGATTATGATGCTAAGAGCGGATCCTGCTAGTCATTCCTGCAAAACAACATTAAAGTTAACGAAGCAACTGTTAGCATGAGGATCCTTGTGATGGTCCGTGATCCTGATCCTGGAACTCTGCTGAGGATCACTATCTGCCAAAGAAACAAGGATCACTGGCTAGGATCACATGTAAGGATCATGTATTGTAAAAATCCAGCCCTAACAATTGCCCCCAAAATATAAGGAGTGATTTTGTAAATAAATGAGTTATATTTTGCTTTGATCTTATCTGCAACGAACAACTCGGATAACTAGCCGTTAATCTCGAACTAGCCGTTGCAATCCTTACGTCACTGAGGTGACATCCCTGCAAATCATGATTATAAATAGGAGATAGGGTAAGGATCAATCTGCATTTAAATTCAAGATATACTCCCTTTATAATCTCTACCGAAGATCGATCAGGTATTCTCTTCTTTTCTTTCTTCCTTCTCTTGCTCTGTTTTTCTACTCCTCTGTTTTCATTCTGCTGTAAGTATGTTGCTCCGAAATTCTCCTCACAAGGATCACAAGAAGAGCAGTCCCCTAAAAAGCCAAGGGATCATTAAAGACTCTCCTACGGAGAGATGCTGCTTCACTGACGCTCATGTTGATAGGATCCGTCATTGTTTTCCGGCGGATGCTATCTTCAAGTCATTCACCTCCACCGTTTTAAGCGATTTTGTTTCCGAGACCTGGGTGGCTTTTCCTGCAACTCCGTTTACCATAGGATATTCGTATCCTTTTCCAGCCTTCACCCAATCCTTCTTTTCCTTGACCGGCATATCTTATATCCAAGCCATGCCAATGATCTGGAGGGTTCTGTATACCTTCGAGAGGATCATCGAGCAGGAGGGGATTGACTTAGGGATGGCAGAGCTGGCTGATCTTTATGATCTTACCACGTTTGGTTCCTATCGATATTTGTTGAAACGGAAAGCTGGAGAGGATCACCCTGTTTTTAAGGTCACAAAAAATGATACCAACTGGAAGCGACGATTCTTCTTTGTTAGGAGAGATACCATCCCTAACGGGGAGGATCTGCCCAAGGAGTGGGCTACTCATGGTAGGATAGAGGATCCTGGAAGGATCACCATCAGACTTGTCTCTTATGATGAGGATCACTAATGTCTTTTTTGTCTTTTGTGCAGCTATCTCCATTGCTCATCTCAAGTTAACCCCTGCTGCAAGAGAGAGGGTTCTAGCTTTCAAGAAGCTTGATCCTGAAATCAGGAGTTTCCAAATTGCCATTCAAGATTCACAGGAAGTATCCTCCGCATCTGCCACAATGTCAAGTAAGTATCTTCATTAAAAAGTAGTTCTATGTAGGATTTTTAAATTGGTTAAAGTACTTATCTTGTTTTGATTATGTAGGTGCTGGGAAATCTGTCAAGTCTGCCTCCAAGTTCGGTATTGACGAACTCGCCAATGTCAAGCCTTCAAGGAAGAAGACCCCTGCTGCTAGTCCCTCTGCTTCAGCCCCTAAAGCTCCTATCAGGGATAAGGGAAAGAAGAGAAAGACTTCTGAGGATCTCCAAGGATTTCCCCTGATCCGCCAGCAGTTTCTTGATTATTTCAACGAGGTTAGGATCACTGCCCCTGTTGGTTATCCTAACGGTTTTGAGGATCACCTGTGTCTGACGTCATATCTTGTTTTTCTTGCAGAAATTTACTGAAATAGAGACTTATGTTAACCACGTTGAGGATCAAGATCGCCAAATTGCCGACCTCCAGCAGATGGGTGTGCTGAAGGATCTCAAGATAGCTGATCTTGAGAAGGAGCTCCGGGCTGCCAAGGATGAAGCTGTCAAAGCACTGATCAAGTTTGACTACGAGAAGCATGATATCACCCAGGATGCTAAGGTCTCTGCTGCGATAACCATGTATAAGATCCAGCTGCAGATGGCTGCGGAGGCTCAGGATCCTTCCTTCGACAGAGGCACATGGGACGTGGAAGGCTGGAAGGCAAGGCTGGCAGAGTTGGAGGATGATGATGAGGCCGAGGAGATCCCTATGCTTGAGGGTGGTGATGCTGGCAAGGATCAGGGGGAAGCAAGTGGAGCTGGTGGTGAAGGTGCAGCGAAGGTTTGAGCTGCAGGATTGGGCAATGATGGAAATTTCTAGACATAGCCGGAGCCCAATTTTTTAAAATCTGGTAGTGGTTTCTTGTGGTTGAGATGTTTTGAAACAATGATGGTCTGTACTTAAACAATAGTTTTTAGGGTTAAGGATCCTGGATCCTTTGGACAATAGGTAGGATCGCAACTGGTGGAGGGATCCTCTGTTTGGGGGATGAAGCCTTTGTGATCCTGCCGCCTTTAATTTCCTGCACCTGCTAAGACCGCATAGACAATGGACACCCTTTGCCAACCCATGTGGACGGGCCACGTTTTGCTGGTAGAAATGTGGGTTGGCAATTTTGACAACTTTTTGAAAGGGTTTAAGATCCTTTTGTTAATAATATAACTTTAATCTTTCTGGCTTATCTCGTGTTGTTATCCTTTATTTATCCTCTTTATTTTCCAGTTGTTTTAGAAATATATTTAGAGTAACAAGAGTTGAGCAAACCATGTTTAATAAATTTAGGATATGATCCTAGATCAAATATCCTGACATTGAAAATTTTTGAAGCAATCAATTTCAAGGATCATAGGTTTTGTTGTCAAAGTGTAAGGGTTGTTCAGTATAATCAGAATAGTCAAGGGTCATACCTGAGGATCCAAGTTAGGATCCTAACCTTTAATCAAGATAACCGTAGATGAGTTTTAAATAGATAATAAGGATTAAGGATCCTTATTTGTTTAACTTCGAAAACCTGAAAAACGGAACATAACTTGGGACTAAGCCAATGTAAAAGATAAATTAGTAGCTGGGGACATGCCCAAAGGATAACTGGGGACAAGCCCAAAGGATCACTGGGGACAAGCCCAAAGGATAACTGGGGACAAGCCCAAGGATCGTATGTAAACTGGAGTATGGCCCTTACAGGCGACTATCCAAGCTTGGTGACATGAAAATGTCAAAACCTTAGCTAACGTGAAAACGTTAGAAACCTTAGGAACGGATGTATGGTACGTCTACCATTATACGTAGGATCCTAGGTATAGCCAGTACGATGAGGTTGTCAGCCCCGAAAGTGGGTACTGGTCCCAAAGACGTGAACTATACCAGGATCATCGTGCGCTACTGGCGAAAACTGGGGATAATCCCAAGGATAACTGGGGTTGAATCCAAGGATCTGTGTTGCTTTTGAAGATCTTTGACGATATGCTGTAGATACCTGAACTATCATAACTCAAATGGTTCGTGAGAAGAGGATGAAGGATACATGATCCTTATCCTTAGGTAAAAAGTAAGGAAATGTAATAGTTTTAAGATAAGGACATTACCAGAGTAAGGATTACTGACATCACCGGGATCCTTCGAGGATACTTCAATGTAAGGATCACATGCTTGAAGGATCATGTTCACATAAAGTATCTCTTTAAGTGAACAGCATTCCAGGCTCTTGGTAACAAATTTCCTTCCATGGTTAGCAATCTGTATGCCCCCTTTCCTGCTTCAGCTTCAATCAAGTAAGGGCCTTCCCACTTTGGTGCTAACTTCCCGTCAGCAGGATTGATAGTGTTTTGGAATGCTTTTCTCAACACCATATCTCCGACTTGGAACTTCCTTATCCTAACATTTTTGTTGTAAGCACCAGCCATTCTTTGTTGGTAGCTTGCCATCCTTATCCTAGCCAGATCCCTGATTTCCTCAATAGTATCCAAATCCTGAGCCAGGATTGTAGCATTCTCTTCAGGATCACGAGCACTTGTTCTAGCAGTTGGGATCACCATCTCTGTTGGGATCACTGCTTCTGCCCCAAATACTAAAGAGAAAGGTGTTTGACCAGCGGCATTCTTGGGAGTTGTCCTATCAGCCCATAGCACATAAGGTAACTCCTCTGCCCATTTCCCCTTCTTGGATCCTAGCTTCTTCTTCAGATTGTTGATGATGATCTTGTTGGATGATTCTGCTTGACCATTGGCTTGTGGGTGAACTGGTGTTGATGTTATCATCTTAATTCCCCAACTGTCACAAAAGTTAGTGGTTCTGCTTCCAATGAATTGGGAACCATTATCACATACAATTTCAGAGGGAATGCCAAATCTAGTTATAATGTTTCTTTTGATAAAGGATATAACTTCTTTTTCTCTGACTTGAGCAAAGGCTTCAGCTTCTATCCACTTAGAGAAGTAGTCAGTCATGGCAAGCATAAATACTTTTCCACCAGGTGCTTTAGGGAGCTTGCCAACTATATCCATCCCCAATCTCATGAATGGCCAAGAGGATGGTATAGGGTGTAGCAATTCGGCTGGCTGATGGAGGATATTGCTGTGTCTTTGACAAGGATCACACTTCTTAGAATATTCTACAGCATCCCTTTTCATAGTTGGCCAGTAGTATCCTGTTCTAAGGATCCTTGAGAATAATGCTCTGCCCCCAGTGTGGTTTCCACAATCTCCTTCATGGAAGTCTCTCAACACTTCTTCGATTTCAGGATCCTCGATACATCTTAAATATGGTCCTGCAAGAGATCGTTTATATAGCACATTATTTAAGATTGTGAATTGAGATACCTTAATCCTGAAAGCTCTAGGATTTTCTCCCATCGGAATCTCCCTGTATTGCAAGTATCTCATAATTGGTGAGATCCATGATCCTGAATAAGATTGAGCTTCTTCACTAGGGATCATTGCAGTATCCTCTTCTATTTCCATGGCCACCTGATTTTCAATGGCAGGAGCCAGGATATGGATGATAGGGATACTTATATCTTTTGGAATCTTTAAAGATGATCCTAGGTTGGCCAATGCATCAGCTTCCGTGTTATCCTCCCTTGGTACCTGTGTTAAACTAAAAGAGACAAAAGAGAGTGTCAATTCCTTGACTATCTCTAAATATTTGGTTAGTTTTTCACCTTAACAGCATAGGATCCATTAAAGTGATTGGTGATCAATAATGAGTCTACATATACTTTAAGATACTTCACCCCCATATCCTTAGCAATTTGCAAGCCAGCAATTAAGGCTTCATATTCAGCCTCATTGTTAGTTGCTTGGAACTCACAAGCTATGGAGTGGGGTATTATGCCCCCCTGTGGCGATTTTAGTAGTATCCCGAGCCCTGTGCCCTTGACATTTGAGGATCCATCAGTGTGTAGTATCCAAGGATCCTTGGTTTCATCCAGCTGCTGGACTTCCAATTCTGCTTCCTTTTGTAGATCACTACTGAAATCTGCCACAAAGTCAGCTAGTGCTTGGGATTTGATGGCTGTTCTAGGCTCGTATCTTATATCATGGGCACTAAGTTTTACTGCCCACTTAGCCATCCTTCCGGACATCTCTGGTTTCCTGAGGACATTCTTAATTGGAAAGTTAGTTTTAACAACGATAGTATGGGTTTCAAAATAATGTCTTAACTTAGTTGATGCCATGATTAATGCAAGAATAAGTTTTTCGAGGTGTGAGTACCTGGATTCGGCATCAAGTAAACTCTTACTTACATAGTAGATAGGATATTGTGTACCTTCATGATCCTTAACAAGGACAGCACTTACAGCGGTGGAGGATACCGCCAAATATAAGGATAATACATCTCCTTTTTCGGGCTTTGTTAATGCTGGTGCTGAGGACATATATTCTTTAAGGGCTTGTAAAGCGTTCTCATGTTTCTCAGTCCATTCAAACTTCTTGTTCTTCCTTAGGATATCGTAAAATTCTTTACATTTTTCTGAGGATTTTGATATGAACATGTTCAGAGCTGCTATCCTGCCTGTTAGCCTTTGCACATCCTTAGCATTGGCAGGGGATTTGATATTCCCCAGTGCTTTAATTTGCTCCGGACTTGCTTCAATCCCCCTCTGAGTTACCATATATCCTAGGAATTTACCTGCCTTAACACCAAAGTGGCATTTTGAAGGATTAAGCTTCATGTTATAATTATCAAGGATATCAAATGCTTCTTCCAAATCCCTTAGGTGATCCTCAGCTTTCTTTGATTTGACTACCATATCATCTATGTATACTTCCATAGTTTGTCCAATTTGATCTTTGAACATCATATTCACCAGCCTTTGATATGTTGCACCTGCATTTCTTAATCCAAAAGGCATGGCAATATAACAATACAAACCTGTTGGGGTCATAAAGGCTGTATCCTCTTGGTCAGATGGTTCCATCTGAATTTGTTGGAATCCAGATGATGCATCCATAAAGGTTAACAGTTCATGCCCCGCTGTTGCATCCACCATGGAGTCAATGTGGGGTAATGGGAAAGGATCCTTGGGACATGCCTTATTCAGATCAGTGAAATCGACACACACCCTCCACTTTCCGTTTTTCTTTTGGACAACGACCACATTGGCTAACCATTTTGGATATTTTACCTCTCTGATCATACCTGCTCGAAGTAGTCTCTCTACTTCTTCTTGGATAATGGCATTCCTTTCTGGTGCAAACTTCCTCCTCTTTTGATGGATTGGTTTGATAGACCTGTCAATGCCAAGTTTATGAGTTATGATATCCTTAGATATACCTGTCATATCTTCGTGCTTCCATGCAAAGGTAGACTTTCTTCTTTTGAGGAAGGATATCATGTCTTCTTTCATCTTGCCAAGGATCCCTGATCCGATATAGATTTTTGATTCAGGATCACTAGGATCCAAGAGAATTTCATCCACATCTTGTTCCCTTGCCTCCAAGACATTCCTCGGAGGATACTGTAATTGCTATTGCTCCCTTGGCTTCGAGGTTGGCTTCATGGATGATGTATAACAATCCTTAGCCTCCTGCTGATCACTGTCGATCTTGATTATCCCCCATGGGCTAGGGAGTTTCACACATTGATGATAGGTGGATGGGACTGCTTTCATATCATGTATCCAGGGCCTGCCAAGGATAACATTGCAACAAGATAAACAGTCAATAACACAAAATTTTTGATAATTATGTAATCCTTCCACGTAGATTGGGAGTTTGATGTCCCCCAGAGTTTTCTTCGTTTCTCCACTGAATCCTACAAGCACGGAGGATCTTGGTGTGATGTCTGATTCTGGGATACCCATTTTCTTCAGAACATCAAGCTGGATAATGTTCACTGAGCTTCCTCCGTCGATAAGGATCCTGCGGACAAAATGGTTAGAGATAAAGAGAGTAATAACTAAACTATCATGATGAGGATCCTGGATGTTAATGCGATCATTCTCATCAAACGTTATCGTCTTTCCTTCCGAGACACTTGATGTTCGAATAGGTCTCTCTCCATTATCCATTTTTGCTTCCTTTGCATGCCTTTTGGCCGCCAAGAAGGATGTACCACAGATGTCTGATCCTCCGGAAATAAAGTTGATCACTTGTGCATTCGCCGGAGGGGCTGGAGCCTTTTCAGGGATCCTTTCAGGATCCTGAGTCCTTTGCTTTTTTCTTCCTAACAATTCTTTTAGATGCCCCTTGCTTAACAGATATCCAATTTCTTTTCTTAAAGCTATGCATTCTTCAGTTAGATGCCCGAAATCCTCATGGTATGCACACCATTTTGACTTGTCTTTAGTCCCGGATGGTTTATCATTCTTCCTGGGCCACCTAGCTTTTTCTCCTAGATTCTGCATTGCAAGGATTAGTTCATGATTATCAACGGAAAAACAATATTCTGAGATTGGAGGATAATCTTCATCATCCTCTTCTTGGTCAACAGCATGCACATTCTGGTTGTCACTTCTATGGTAGGATTTGAATTTATTGTTCTTGAAGGAGGATCCTTGCTTCTCCTGTTTTGAGGATCCTACCTGTCTCTCCTGGATCCTCTTGTCATCCTCTAGCCGGATGAACCTGAGTGCCCGAGTTCTTACTTCATCTAGATTCCTGCATGGTGTCATAACAAGATCATCATAGAATAATGAATCCTTAAGCAGTCCCATTTTGAAGGCTTCAACAGCCGTAGCCATATCCAAGTTGGGAATGTCCAAGGATTCTTTACTGAATTTAGTTATATAATCCCTTAATGATTCATTATGACTTTGAGTTACCCTATATAAATCACTAGTTAATCTTTCAAATTTTCTACTACAAGAGAATTGGTTATTGAATAAATTAACTAAATTAGCAAATGAAGTAATAGAGTAAGGGGGAAGACTTAGCAGCCATTTAAGAGCTGATCCAGTAAGAGTGGATCCAAATCCTTTACATAGGCATGCTTCCTTTAGCTTTTCCGGGATTGGATTGATCTCCATCCTTTCCCTGTATTGTGCTATGTGCTCCTCAGGATCCGTTGTACCATCATACAGCTTCATAGTAGGGATATGGAACCTTTTGGGTACCTCTGCATCACAAATTGGTGGTGCAAAGCGAGATACCTTATGGCTTCCATCTGTAATTTCTGGGATAGGCTTGACTACCCCTGGAACACTTGAGATCATATCTTTTAGCTTCTGCAACTCCCTGGCCATAGCATGATTGATACCTGTATCCTGCATGAATCCATGGTTAGTGGTAAGATAATTATTTAAAGTGTTACCTCCCATTGAGTTCAAGTTAGTGAATCCATATTGCTGGGATTCTGGGATAACGGAGGGACCAGTGGAAGCAATGGTCTGCATTGGAATGAAGTCCCCTTGATGGACATCTAGACTTCCTGTTTGCAAACATTTTAGGGATCCTGGCATCTGGAAGGATCCTGGTATCTGGGATGATCCTGGAACGAAGGAGGATCCTTGAACCTGGGATGATCCTGGAACAAAGTAGGATCCTTGAAACTGTTGTGCTCCCGGATAGGCTCCTGAATTCATGAAGGATCCCATATGCTGGGGATAGGATCCTGCCGGCTGAAAGTGTGAGCCTGATGCCTGAGTCATTGCTGCCGATCCGAGGTGCAATCCTCTTGATTCTCCCATAATTTGCACGTCTGGGACTCCCGATGGCTGAGAAGTGATCATTGGAGTATCAAAGCTCAGAGATTTGGGCATCAGTGGGAAATGATCCTCTGCCGCTATCTTTTGCCTTTTGAGGTCTCCAATTTCCCTGAGGATCCTGTCATTAGTTTCATCCTGCCGCTGCATGCGATCCTTCATCTGCAAAATCAAAGTAAATACGTCACTAGTACTGGGAGTATAAGAATTCATAGCAGAAGAAGATGGAGGTTTAGAGTTAGTAGGAGTTGGTCTCTTCTCAGCAGTCTTCTGGGATCCTGCTAGTGGAGGAGGCAGAGTGTTCTGAGACGAGGTGACTGCAGACATCACCGTGGACATGTTTTTCAATGATGAAGCCATGTAATTCTTTGAAATGATTTCGAACAAAAGGTTTTCTTATGAATGCAGCACCAATTGCCCCACGGTGGGCGCCAAACTGTTTTGGTCAAAAATCACACAAAGGATAATGCAACCAAACTCTATGTAAACGGGGTATGATGCTTGGTTTGTTGAAAAAGTAAAGGATCACTTTTACTATGAAATATGCAAAGACACAATGATTTATACGAGGAAAAAGCCCTTGATCAGTGTATGATCTCCGGCATAAAAAACCTCGGGTGATGGCAACTACCGATCACCAAACTTCAATATATCAAAATATGGTTACAACTTCGGATGGTAATGAGCTGAGTACAAGGATCACTATCGTAATGTGTGTCTAAGCGTGTGAGAATTGTGTTGTGTGTTCTTCCGAATGGGGAAGAGTGTTATATATACAAGTGTAGGTGACCTATTTTAGGTAAAAAGACTAACAATCAGCTCATTACCCCTTTAGAAATAAAAGTAAATCTAGCCTAAATTGTCGCCCTTAAATCATGCCAAGTTTCCATATCCTTTGCAACGTCCATCTCCGATTAAGCACATGCTATAATTGTAAAGACGCGTCCCTTGATTATGATGCTAAAAGCGGATCCTGCTAGTCATTCCTGCAAAACAACATTAAAGTTAACGAAAGCAACTGTTAGCATGAGGATCCTTGTGATGGTCCGTGATCCTGATCCTGGAACTCTGCTGAGGATCACTATCTGCCAAAGAAACAAGGATCACTGGCTAGGATCACATGTAAGGATCATGTATTGTAAAAATCCAGCCCTAACAACTATCATGATGAGGATCCTGGATGTCTACGCGATCATCCTCATCAAAGGTTATCACTTTTCCTTCCGAGACACTTGATGTTTGAATAGGTCTTTCTCCGTTATCCATTTTAGCCTCCTTTGCATGCCTTTTAGCTGCTGAAAAGGATGTACCACAGATGTCTGATCCTCCAGAAATAAAGTTTATCACTTGTGCATCTGCCGGAGGAGCTGGAGCTTTTTCAGGGATCCTTTCAGGATCCTGAGTCCTTGGCTTTTTTCTTCCCAACAACTCTTTTAAATGTCCCTTGCTTAGCAGATATCCAATTTCCTTTCTCAATGTGATGCATTCCTCTGTCAAATGCCCAAAATCCTCATGGTATGCACACCACTTTTATTTATCTTTAGCTGCGGCTGGTTTGTCATTTTTTCTGGGCCATCTGGCTTTTTCTCCTAGATTCTGCATTGCAAGGATTAGTTCATGGTTATCAGCGGAAAAACAGTATTCAGAAATCGGAGGATAATCCTCATCATCCTCTTCTTGGTCAACAGCATGCACGTTCTGGTTGTCAGTTCTGTTGTAGGATTTGAATTTGTTGTTTTTGAAAGAGGATCCTTGCTTTTCTTATTTTGAGGATCCTACTTGTCTCTCCTGGAATCTCTTGTCATCCTCTAGCCAGATGAACCTGAGTGCCCGAGTCCTTACTTCGTCTAGGTTCCTGCATGGTGTCATAACAAGATCATCATAGAACAATGAATCCCTAAGCAACCCCATTTTGAAGGCCTCGACAGCTGTGGCTACATCCAAGTTGGGAATGTCCAAGGATTCTTTACTAAATTTGGTTATATAATCCCTTAATGATTCATTATGACCCTGAGTTATCCTATATAAATCACTAGTCAATCGTTCAAATTTTCTGCTACAAGAAAATTGATTATTGAATAAGTTAACTAAATTAGCAAATGAAGTAATAGAGTAAGGGGGAAGACTTAGCAGCCATTTAAGAGCTGATCCAGTAAGAGTGGATCCAAATCCCTTGCATAGGCATGCTTCCTTTAACCTTTCTGGAATCGGATTGATCTCCATCCTCTCCCTGTATTGTGCTATGTGTTCCTCAGGATCCGTTGTACCATCATACAACTTCATAGTTGGAATATGGAATCTTTTGGGTATCTCAGCATCACAAATTGGTGGTGCAAAACGAGATACCTTATGGCTTCCATCTGCAATCTCTGGGATAGGTTTGACTACCCCTGGAACACTTGATATCATATCCTTCAGTTTCTGCAGTTCTCTGGCCATAGCATGGTTGATACCTGTATCCTGCATGAATCCATGGTTAGTGGTAAGAGAATTATTAAAAGTGTTACCTCCCATCGGGTTCAAGTTAGGAACATTGGATGTGAATCCATATTGCTGGGATTCTGGGATGATGGAGGGACCAGTGGAAGCAATGGTCTTCATTGGAATAAAATCTCCTTGATGGACATCTGAACTTCCTGTTTGCAAACTCTTCAAGGATCCTGGCATCTGGAGGGATCCCTGAACTTGGGGTGATCCTGGAACGAAGGAGGATCCTTGAACCTGGGATGATCCTGGAACAAAGGAGGATCCTTGAACCTGGGATGATCCTGGAACAAAGGAGGATCCTAGAACCTGCTGTGCTCCTGAGTAGGCTCCTGAATTCATGAAGGATCGCATATGCTGAGTATAGGATCCTGCCGGCTGGAAATATGAACCTGATGCCTGAGTCACTGTTGCTGAGCCGAAGTGTACTCCTTTTGATCCAACCACATGTTGAATGTCTAGGACCTCTGATGGCTGAGAAGTAATCATCGGAGTATCAAAATTCAAAGATTTGGGCATCAGTGGAGAATGATCCTCTGTCGTTTTCTTCTGTCTTTTGAGATCTCTGATTTCCTCAAGGATCCTGTCATTAGTTTCATCCTGCCGCTGAATACGATCCCTCATCTGCAAAATCAAAGTAAATATATCACTAGTACTGGGAGCATAAGAAGTTAGAGCAGAAGAAGATGGAGTTTTAGAGAAAATGGGAGTAGGTCTCTTCTCAGCGTTTTTCTGAGATCCAGCAGGTGGTGGAGACAAAGGTGGAATGCCCTGAGATGAACTGACTGCAGACATCGCTGTAGAGGTATTCTTCAACGATGAAGCCATGTATGCAATGATCCGGAATGATCAGCAACGGGAAACTTTTTTATGAATGAAGCACCAATTGCCCCACGGTGGGCGCCAAACTGTTTTGGTCAAAAATCACACAAGGATAATGCAACCAAACTCTTTGTAAACGGGGAATGATGCTTGGTATGATGAACAAAGATAAGGATCACTTAAATGTAAATTGCACAAGTGACACAAGGATTTATACGAGGAAAAAGCCCTTGATCAATGAATGATCTCCGGCATAAAAAACCTCGGGTGATGGAAACTACCGATCACCAAACTTCAATATAACAAACAAAGTTTACAACTTCGGATGGTAACGAGCTAGGTACAAGGATCACTACGGTGTTGTATGCTAGTACGTGTAAGAAATGTGTTGTGTCTTCCGAATGCTCAAGAGTGCAATTTATATAAGCGCGTGTGGTTGAATTTTAGGCAAGTCTCCTAACTACTAGCTCGTTACCCCTTTAGAAATAGAAGTAAATTTAGCCTAACTAATTGCCCGTAAATTGTGCTAAGTTTCCTTATTCTCCACAACGTCTATTTCCGGCGATGTATGTGCGAGATTTACGTGAAAGATTCCTTAATAACGTTGCCAAGACCAGGTCCAACTCATAATTCCTGCAAAACAACATTAAATTCAAAGAGAACAATCCTTAGTATGAGGATCCTTAGGATGATCCGTGATCCTGATCCTGAAG
This sequence comes from Helianthus annuus, assembly GCF_002127325.2. Lineage (NCBI taxonomy): Eukaryota > Viridiplantae > Streptophyta > Magnoliopsida > Asterales > Asteraceae > Helianthus > Helianthus annuus. Next base: position 88,233,892 of record NC_035441.2, read on the forward strand.
CTCTTTTGAGGATCACTATCTGCCAAAGAAACAAGGATCACTTGTAAGGATATCATGTAAGGATCATAGGTCATTAAAATCCTGCCCTAACAACAGGTATCCAATTTCTTTTCTCAGTGCAATGCATTCTTCTGTGAGATGCCCAAAATCTTCATGGTATGCACACCACTTTGATTTATCTTTAGTTGCAGCTGGTCTGTCATTTTTCTTGGGCCATCTAGCTTTATCATCTAAATTCTGCATCGCAAGGATTAGTTCATTGTTATCAACAGAAAAACAATATTCAGAAATTGGAGGATAATCCTCATCATCCTCTTCTTGATCAACAGCATGCACATTCTGGTTATCAGATTTGTTATAGGATCTGAACTTGTTGTTCTTGAACGAGGATCCTTGCTTTTCTTGTTTTGAGGATCCTGCTAATCTCTCCTGGATCCTCTTATCATCCTCTAGCCAGATGAACCTGAGTGCCCGGGTTCTTACCTCATCTAGGTTCCTGCAAGGTGTCATAACAAGATCATCATAGAACAATGAATCCCTAAGCAATCCCATTTTAAAGGCCTCAACAGCCGTGGCTATATCCAGGTTAGGAATGTCTAAGGATTCTTTACTAAATTTAGTGATATAATCCCTTAATGATTCATTATGACCTTGGGTTATCCTATATAAATCACTAGTTAAACGTTCGAATTTTCTACTACAAGAAAACTGATTATTAAATAGGTTAACTAGATTAGCAAATGACGTAATAGAGTAGGGGGAAGACTTAGCAGCCATTTGAGAGCTGATCCAGTAAGAGTGGATCCAAATCCCTTGCACAGACATGCTTCCTTTAACCTTTCTGGGATTGGATTGATCTCCATCCTCTCTCTGTATTGTGCTATGTGTTCTTCAGGATCCGTTGAACCATCATACAACTTCATGGTTGGCACGTGGAACCTCTTGGGTATCTCAGCATCACAGATTGGTGGTGCAAAACGAGATATCTTATGGCTCCCATCTGCAATCTCCGGGATAGGTTTGACCACTCCTGGGACACTTGATATCATATCCTTCAACTTTTGCAATTCTCTGGCCATGGCATGATTGATACCTGTATCCTGCATGAATCCATGGTTACTAGTAAGAGAATTATTAAAAGTGTTACCTCCCACCGGGTTCAAATTAGTAACTCCGGATGTGAACCCATATTGTTGAGACTCTGGAATGATCGAAGGACCAATAGAAGCAATGGTCTGCATTGGGATAAAGTCCCCCTGATGGATATCTGAACTTCCTGATTGCAAACTCCTTAAGGATCCCGGCATCTGGAAGGATCCTTGAAATTGGGATGATCCTGGAACAAAGGAGGATCCTTGAACCTTGGAGGATCCTGGAACAAAGGAGGATCCTTGAACCTGGGAGGATCCTGGAACAAAGGAGGATCCTTGAACCTGGGATGATCCTGGAACAAATGAGGATCCTTGAACCTGGGATGATCCTGGAACAAAGGAGGATCCTGGAAAATATCTTGATATATATCTTGTTTATATTGTATCTGTTTACATCCAGGATGCTGACTCAGGATATTGGTAACATCCTGAATGGTATCCTCAGGATCACTAACGGATTGAATGCAGGTACGTGGGTTAGAAGCTAGCAACGTTCATGAAGACCTTTTCTACTGAAGACTCGGTCCAAGTCGTTCACAAGAAGCCGTTGAAGCCGCATTACTCGGTCTACAACGTTCACATTGGAATATTCAGAGCATCCCATGTTTATAGGAATTTTAGTTTGTAATTCGTTACTATAAATAGTGGGTATATCAGATCAACTAGGACATCACAATCACACTCTCTACACTCTTAACACTTGCTCTCTCGCAACTTTTACAAAATTCATTGTAACACTTAGCGATCTGATCTATATCCTGCACTGTATCCTGAAGTTTAAAGCAATAAGAAGAACTAGGCAGCTGCGATTGTCAGCTCCCGAGGTTTTATGCCGGCGATCTAGATTGATCAAGGGCTTTCCTCGTACATCTCGTGTCATTTACTTTACCTTTTTGCTCATTGTTTGATCGTAGATACAGCTCTATATCCTGAGCCGTATCCTGAACACTGTTTTTCCAAAGAACATAACCAGCATATTTTCAACACACTTTTTAGCACACTACCTCACTTAACTAATTTGATCACTTAATTGCTTCGGTAATTTTTGACCAAAACAGTTTGGCGCCCACCGTGGGGCAAGTGGTGCTCTCTTTACTAAAAATCTCGGTGAAATCGTTAATTAGTTTTCTGTTTTCAAAACTTTTTGCCACATTGTTTACAATGGCCTCAAGATCAAACATGAGCTCTTCTACTGTGTCTGCTACAACTTCTGCAACAGTTGGTTCGGTGCTTCCACCGCCTCCTCCAAAGATGCCAGCCTCTACACAATCTCAAGATGTTATCCCTACTCGGAGTGTCCAGGGATCTGCTCCTGTTTTAGCTTCTAACGATGAAATTCTAACCTTGTTTGGAAGTGTGCAGGAACAAATGAGGCAGCAACAGGAAACAAACCAAATGCTTTTAAGGGAAATACAACTCCTGAAGTCTGGCTCGAGCAGATCTGCTGAGGATAATGTCACTCCATTACATCCCAGAGTGTTGAACTTTAGTTCAGCTGTGTATGCTGAGGATAACAGGGGGAATATCGTGCCCAGCCTTCCTCAGAATCATACTCCTGAAATACCCTCCTCGGTCAGGATATCGACTGTGAGGAGCTCAGGATATGCTTCAGGATATGGGCAAAATCCTCTAACGGGTAACATATCTGTCACACCCCCAAAATCCACCCGCGGAGTACTACCGCTTGGGAGCGTGACTGACCAGGATCAAGCCATCAATCATATCAAACATAGCATTTAATAATAAAAGTAATTAATGTAAATCATCATGACATGATTGATGTTTCAAAACCAAACATCGTTTAAGTAGCGGAAGCATAGTATGTAATCTCAAAATAGTTATAAGTTCAGATAAAGTTCATGATCCGTATCCCACAACGACCTGCTCCTCCCTGTGCAAGCTCCATAATGTACCTAAGGTCCTGCAAGGCATGCAGCAAATAATCAACAAACTAGTTGAGCGAGTTCACAGAAAGTAAGTTCATAACATAGTGCATAAGTATAGCTAGTGGGGGCTTCCCATACTAGTGTGTGCTAAAGGTGGGGGCTTCCCAAACCTTGTGTTCATAATACTGGTGGGGGCTTCCCATGTTTAACCTGGCTAATGAGGGCTTCTCATTATCGGTACTTACTAGACTAACTTCCGACCATGTGTTCTTCTTTACCGAGAACAGGAAAACGTACAGGGTCACGTAGGCTTTACGTGACGTGCCCTTCCCCGAGGACATGGTACGCGTGGGGGCTACGTAGGCTTTACGCAGCGTGGCCTTCCGACCTGGAAGCCAGTGGATGGTATTGGGTTACGTAGGCTTTACGTAACGTGTCCTCCCGACCCGGGAGACAAATGGCAAATACTGGGTTACGTAGGCTTTACGTAACGTGTCCTGACTAACCTGAGGACGATGGTCTATAGTCTAGAGAATGCGTAAGTACGAGTAATCATTCCATATTCAACATATCCAACCCAATTCCCAACCCGGGAATCCCATGCCTTGGCTGTGTGAACTCACCTTGGTTTGCTCGGCAGATACACAAAGAGTACAGGTAGCAAGTAAATGGTCAACCACGTCCTATCATGGTTATTATGCAAGTCAGGTTTATATTTAGCACGTATATAGTATCACGTATAGTCATGGCAAACACGTACACGTATCAGCAATTCGATAAGCAATCTAAGTGTTCGGCCCAAACATAACCCGGCCCAAATAGTAAACGCACACTAGTCCAATAGCAAACAGTCCACAAATCCAATCGTTGGGCCCAATTGATTGGGCCCGTGACAGTGAAGGCCCAAACAGTGTACGTGCATTAACTCGTCTCGAGTCGCAACCGGTGATCTCGAGTCGCAACCGGAGATTACGAGTCGCAACAGCTGGTTACGAGTCGCAATGGTGATCTCGGTTCGTCATGGTCTGGTTACGAGTCGCAACTGGACTCGCAACCATGGTCTCGGCTTGTGCTGTTGTGGTCTCGAGTCGTGATTGTGGGTTCCCGACTCGCAATCTGAGTCGCAACCAAGCGTGTAACAGCTTTCCTGATTTCATGCAATTCATTTATGCAATTCAATTATCGTTGTCAGTTTCCAAAAATCAATTAACAACTAACAGTTTACCATACAAGCCATCATCGATCAAACAGGGTTTTTAACACTAAATCCGTATGAACCCTAACTCACAACCACATGAACAACATATCAAAGCCTTGAATAATTATCCTGATTTAATCAACATGAAGCCGGTTTAAAACATCACCACAATCAAAAATCATATCTAATTCGCGTGACAGAAGCATATTAGCCGATTAACATCTATTCGGTACAAATCATCTAGTCTAAATCATTCCAGCCGAGAACATATACATTCGGTTCTAGTTAGGATCATAACATCATCACATACAATCACTAACACAATACCACACGGATCATACATAAAATCAAACATACTAACATCATACAAACAATCCGATAATCCATAATCAAAGCATCATTTAACAAGCAATTTAATAACAAACACTAACCGGATTACGAGTAGTAAAGATGATCCGAGTAGTGTGGATCTTGTGCCGTCGGGTTCCAAGTAAAACGAGAGGGAGAGCAAGAGCTTCTAGGGTTGTGTGTGTTATGTGTTTTTGCAAAACAACCAAAATCAAACCCTCACATGTGGTTTTTGTGTTTGCGAGTGGGGAGTGGGCCGAGCCCACTCGGCTACCTAGTGGTTCCGTGAGCAAGGTGTGGCCCAAAGGGCTCGTGTACTCGGTTGTAATGTTATGCGATCGGATCAGTTGTGTGGTTTGGGTTTGTGTACATATAATCATTCATAAAGCATGCATACACATATGGCACATAACATCATAACATTCATTAGATCATATAATTTAGTTCTCGTAAGCACGTAACGTTACATCAAAGCAAGTCTAAAGTTCGAGTTGTCACAATATCAAATAATAATAATGCTATTACCGCTAACAGTGTTGGATCTTTGCAGGACACAACTGTAGCGTCAGAATTATCCAGGGAACTTCAGAAATTAAAGGATATGATATCCAGTGTACCTGGGGTGGTGCAGCCAATTCCTGAAGTGTCCCAGGATAGCCACAGGGTATCTCGGTTCGTGCATCCTATATGTGATGCTGAAATCCCAAAAAGATTTCAGACTCCAAACATGAAACTCTACGACGGAACCACGGATCCTGAAGAGCATATTGCCCAGTATAGGGAAAGGATGGAGATCAACCCTATCCCTCCAGATCTCAAGGAAGCCTGCTTGTGCAAGGGTTTTGGTTCAACCTTGACAGGATCGGCTTTGAAATGGCTCCTGAATGTTCCTCCACATTCGATTACATCTTTTGCTCACTTAGTAAATTTATTTAATAGTCAATTTTCTTGTAGTAGAAGCTTTGAAAAATTAACAAGTGATCTCTACAGGATAACACAAGGGCTTCAGGAATCCCTTAGGGATTATGTGAACAAATTCAGCCGGGAATCACTGGACATTCCTCATCTTGATGTTGCAACAGCTGTGCAAGCTTTCAAGATGGGGCTGCAAAAGGATTCTCAATTCTATCAAGACCTTGTAATGAACCCATGCAGGAACCTGGATGAAGCCCGGAACAGGGCTCTAAGATATATTCGATTGGAGGATGACAGAAAAATGCAAGAAAAGATGAATGCATCCTCAACATATGAATCGACTAACAGGAAATCGGAATCCTCATATAGACTATATCGCTCTAAGCCATATGACAGAAATGATAACAAGAGAGTGAATGCTGTTGAAGACGAGGATCCTGAAGAATATCCTGAATTATCTGAATATTGTTTTTCTGTTAATATACCTGAACTAATGTATGCTATGCAGGGTTTGGGAGATAAAGCCAGGTGGCCTCGAAAGAATCAACAAAAAGCAGATTGGAAAGACAAGTCAAAATGGTGTGCTTTCCACGAAGATTTTGGACATATGACTGAGGATTGCATTGCTCTGAGGAAAGAAATCAGCTACCTTCTAAGCAAGGGATATTTGAAAGATCTCTTAGGTAGAAAGAAGAATAAGGGTCAGGATACTGAGAAGGATCCTGAGCGAGCGGCATCACCCCCCGCCGATGCAAAGATAATCAACTTCATTTCAGGAGGGTCCGACATCTGTGGAACTTCGTATTCAGCAGCGAAGAGACATGCAAGGGAAGCTAAGGCCGAAAGGGGAGACAAACCTGTCAGGATGACTACCCTCACAACTGACAAATTGATCACTTTTGATGCAGATGATAGGGATACTGTCCAGGATCCTCACCATGATGCTCTGGTAATAACCTTATATGTGGCTAACCATTTTGTACGCAGGATACTGGTTGATAATGGCAGCTCCATCAACATAATACAACTGGAGACTCTGAAGAGAATGAATGTGTCTCCAATGGATATCACTTCGAAGTCTATTGTGCTCGTCGGTTTCAGCGGAGAAGCTAGGAACACAGTGGGAGAGATAAAGCTGCCCGTATATGTCGAAGGAGTCAACAAGATGCAACGTTTCTGTGTGATGGATTCTCTATCCTGCTATAACATCATCCTAGGAAGACCATGGATCCACGATATGAAGGCCGTTCCATCAACGTATCACCAATGCATCAAGATCCCTACCCCTTGGGGGGTTGTCAAGATCGACAGTGATCAGCAGGAGGCGAAAGAATGCTACTCATCCTCGATGAAATCCTCGACCAAACCTAGTGCAGCATAGCAATTAAAGACGCGGGCCCAGGATATCGTGGAGGATCCGGAGCAGGATGTGAAGAAAATTATCCTAGACCAGGATAATCCCGATATTTCGGTGCTCGTGGGAACCAATATCCCTCAGGATATTGAAGAACAATTAATTAACTTTTTGAAATGCAGGATGTCAACGTTTGCATGGAAGCATGAGGATATGACAGGTATATCTAAAGACATTATTACTCACAAGCTTGGAATTGACAGGTCGTTCAAGCCTGTACAACAAAAGAGAAGGAAATTCGCCCCTGAGCGGAATGCAATTATCCAAGAGGAAGTTGAAAGATTGCTGAAGTCCAGGATGATTAGAGAAGTCAAATTCCCTAGATGGCTAGCAAATGTGGTGGTGGTTCAAAAGAAGAATGGGAAGTGGAGAGTCTGTGTAGACTACACAGACCTGAACAAAGCTTGTCCAAAAGACCCATTCCCTCTGCCTCATATAGACTCGATGGTGGATGCCACTGCTGGTCATGAAATGTTGACCTTCATGGATGCATCCTCAGGATTCCAGCAGATTCAAATGGAACCTTCGGACCAGGAGGATACTGCTTTCATGACACCAACAGGTATTTATTGTTATACTGCTATGTCTTTCGGTTTAAAAAATGCAGGTGCAACGTACCAGAGATTGGTGAATATGATGTTTAAAGACAAACTGGGGGACACCATGGAAGTGTACATTGATGATATGGTGGTCAAATCCAAGAAAGCTGAGGATCATCTTCAGGATATTAAAGGAGCATTCGATATCCTGGACCAGTATAATATGAAACTTAATCCTGCAAAGTGTCATTTTGGAGTGGGGGCAGGAAAGTTTTTAGGATACATGGTGACGAAAAGAGGGATAGAGGCAAGCCCGGAGCAGATCAAAGCTATCTTGAATATAAAGTCTCCCTCAAATATGAAGGATGTCCAATGGTTAACAGGACGAGTGGCAGCCTTAAATAGATTCATATCAAGATCCTCGGAAAAGTGTAAAGAATTCTATGATATCCTGAAAAAGAATAAAAAGTTTGAGTGGGGTGAGAAGCATGAAGCAGCCCTGCAGGATTTGAAGCAGTATCTCTCAACCGCACCTCTATTGATGAAGCCTGAGGATGGTGAACCATTATCCTTATGTCTGGCAGTATCAGGGAATGCAGTAAGTGCAGTACTCGTAAAGGATCACGAAGGTCAGCAGTATCCTGTTTATTATGTTAGCAAAAGTTTGTTAAATGCTGAAACTAGATATTCTCACCTAGAAAAACTAATACTGGCTCTAGTAATGGCATCAACAAAGCTTAGACATTATTTTGAAACACATAGGATTCATGTTAAGACTAATTATCCTGTTAAGAATGTGCTTAGGAAACCAGAAATGTCAGGCAGAATGGCTAAGTGGTCAGTAAAGTTGAGTGCTTATGATTTAGTATATGAACCTAGAAATGCCATAAAGTCTCAGGCTTTAGCTGACTTTGTGGCTGATTTTAGTAGTGACATTCAGGATGAGGTAGACCTAGAAGTTCAACAGTTAGGAGAATCCTCAGGATCCTGGACATTATATACCGATGGTGCATCTAATGTAAGAGGAGTAGGATTAGGAATACTACTAAAATCGCCACAGGGGGACATAATACCCCAGGCTGTTAGATGCGAATTCCCTGCTACTAATAATGAGGCAGAATACGAAGCCTTAATCGCAGGATTAGAATTGGCTAAGAATATGAATATTAAGAATTTGCAAGTATATGTTGATTCCTTGTTAATTACTAATCATTTTAATGGATCCTATGCAGTCAAGGGTGAGAAACTAATGGAATACCTCGGTATTCTTAAAAAATTAGCAGGATATTTCGATGTTTTTACACTTGAACAGGTACCAAGAGAGGATAACGCCGAAGCAGACGCATTGGCAAACTTGGGATCATCAATCAGGATACCAGAAGGAATCCCAATACCGATATTACATATCCTGTATCCTGCAACGGATCCTCAGCATAAGGAAGTAGCAAGTATTCAAGATCCTGAAGTGGTGTATCCTGGAGAGGATCCTAAATCCTGGACAAATCCAATTATGAGATATCTCAAGGAAGGACATATTCCCGAAGACGAAAATCCTAAGGCATTTAGGATGAAGGTATCACGATTCACTATCATAAATAATATTCTATATAAAAAATCTCTTGCAGGGCCATACTTGAGATGCTTGGAGGATCCTGAAGCCAAAGAAGTACTTCAGGATATACATGAAGGGGATTGTGGTAACCATACCGGGGGCAGGTCATTATTTTCGAAAGTGCTGAGGACAGGTTATTATTGGCCAACAATGAGAAAAGATGCTGCAGAATATGCTCGAAGATGTGGTGCATGTCAGAGGCATAGTAACATATTGCATCAACCAGCTGAACCACTATATCCTGTAGCATCCCCTTGGCCGTTCATGAAATGGGGGATGGATATAGTAGGGAAGTTACCAAAAGCTCCGGGAGGAAAAGTCTTTATGCTGGCAATGACGGATTATTTCTCTAAGTGGGTTGAAGCTGAAGCATTTGTGCAAGTTAGAGACCAAGAAGTAGTATCCTTCATAAAGAGGAATATCCTGACCAGGTTTGGAGTACCAGCTGAAATTATTTGTGATAATGGGTCCCAGTTTATAAGCAAAAGGACTACTGACTTTTGCAAAAGTTGGGGAATCAAGATGATAACGTCTACTCCGGTGCATCCTCAAGCGAATGGGCAAGCTGAGTCTTCAAACAAGATAATAGTGAACAACTTAAAGAAGAGACTTGGAGCCAAAAAAGGAAGATGGGCAGAGGAATTACCCTTTGTGTTATGGGCTGACAGGACAACGGTAAAAAATGCAACCGGCCAAACCCCATTCTCCTTAGTATTCGGAGCAGAAGCAGTAATTCCAACGGAAATGGTGATACCTACTGCAAGATCTATCCTACAGAATCCTGAACAGAATCCTGAAGCCTTATGTCAAGATTTGGATACCATAGACGAAAGAAGAGACGCAGCAAGGCTAAGGATAGCAGCATATCAACAAAGAATATCCAGAGCATATAACAAGAATATAAGGACTAGGAGATTTCAAGTGGGTGATTGGGTGCTAAGGAAGGCTTTTCAGAATACTACTAATCCTGCCGATGGCAAGTTAGCTCCAAAATGGGAAGGACCATACGAAGTTGAATCAGAAGCAGGGAAAGGAGCATACAGACTCAAGAATATGGAAGGGGATATGCTACCAAGGTCTTGGAATGCTGTACACTTAAAGCTCTATTTCAAGTAAGAATAGAATTTAATTTCTATCTCAGAATGCATATGCTCAAGGATATGGCTCCAGGATGTGTACTCAGGATAACTCAAAAGATTAGAGGATTGGCCCCCTCTCTCACGTTTAAGGGATACTAATCCCTTCACAGGTTTAAAAGTATTCACCTTTCTCCCGAATTGGGTTTAAACACCCCGCCTGGAGCGCAAGTTATTCAGGGATAGTTCAAGGTGGCGGGACCAGTCCATGTAAAAGTGGCTGACAATTTCGTTACTGTTGGCTATATCCTGAATTCTAAAGGTATATGAGGATTGATCACCCTCTCTCACGAAAGGGTATTTTCATACTCTCTAAGGTTTAAAGGTTTTCACCTTTCTAAGTCTTGGAGTTTATACACTCCCGCCTGTAGCGCATGAAACTCAGGGTTTATCCCCGGTATACTAAGGGTTCATTTCAAGATATCAAGGGTTTTGCCCTGGGGTATTTGGAATTCATTCGAGTCAAAAATATGAATACAGTTGTGTTTCTATGCTAAGTACAGGGGACATACATCATACTATTATGAGGATGGATTCGAGTTTATAAGTATGCACTGGGGACAAGCTTATAATGAAGAATTGAAATTGATTCACTAAGAATCTCTGGTATGATCTTTCCTTTTTATTTAGACGACTAATAGGTTGTATTTTAATCAGAATATTTTTCAGGATATTTACCGGGATACATTTATAATATGTTCTGAAAAACGTTCAAACAAAACAATTTTCACAAGAGAAATTTATATAAAGCCAAAAAAAGGGTTATATTATTAACATAGCAAAAGATTATGCTCTTGGCTTCGTCTCAAACCGAGACCCATTCACCAAAAGCATAATTAGTTTCCTAACATATTTACTTAACAAATGAAGGCTTCGTCTTGGAACCCAAGATACCTCCACCTTCACTTGTTAAAAAGCGTTCAAAATAAACCATACTAACTGATGACCAAGGGCTTCGTCCTGAAACTCAGGATCCCTCCACCTTTGGCCATCATATTGTCTACATGCAGGAAATTAAAATTGTTTAACAGACAAGAAAAGTAAATTGTTCAAGACATCAACCATTAAACCTAAAAAAGTGGGCTCCGGCCTAGGCATCAATATCCATCATCGCCCACTCAGCTGCCCTCACACAGCGGCATCCTCTCCTGCTTTCCCCGGCTTCTCAGCACCAGCATCCTGTCCAGCATCCTCACCAGCATCCGCTCCGGCATCCTTCTTGTCTCCAGCCTGATCTGCCACCTCCGCTGACTTGGAAGATTCACCGGCTTCAGATGGGAGTGGCACAACTTTGCCTCCAAGCTCCTTCAACTTGGCCACCCAGGATTCAATTGGCCAGGATGGACAAACAAGACCTGTCTCCTTGGCCTCATAAGCCATCTTGATGCGTGCTTGTAACAGGGAGACAATAGCAGAAGTCTTGATTCCTTCCCGGAAATTGATCATGGCCTGATCATGATCCATTTGCATGGTGGCCAATTTGAGCTCGGCATCCTGAGTGACCTTTTTCAGCTTATCCTCATAGTGCCGACTCTTCGCTTCAGCAACGGCACCTTGGTCGGCAACAGTAGTTTCAAGCTGCTTGATCCTGGCTTCATGAAGTGCGACGGTACCACATGCATCATTGTACAAGTGGAGCAAATGCTGGAGGCCCTGTGCACCAATAACAGGTACGAGTTAGAATATATATATATATATATATATATATATATATATATATATATATATATATATATATATATATATATATATATATATATATATATATATATATATATAATGACCAAGATATCCTATCAGGATATCCTGTTAGGATATCCGTGCAGGATATATGTGCAGGATATATATGCAGAGTATTGTTAGGGCTGGATTTTTACAATACATGATCCTCACGTGTGATCCTAACCAGTGATCCTTGTTTCTTTGGCAGATAGTGATCCTCAGCAGAGTTCCAGGATCAGGATCACGGACCATCATAGGATCCTCATGCTAACAGTTGCTTTCGTTGAATTTAATGTTGTTTTGCAGGACATCTAGCAGGATCCGCTCTTAAGCATCACAATCAAAGGACGCGTCTTTACAACTATAGCATGTGCTTAATCGGAGATGGACGTTGTGAAGGATATGGAAACTTGGCATGATTTAAGGGCGATAATTTAGGCTAGATTTGCTTTTATTTCTAAAGGGGTAATGAGCTGATTATTAGTCTTTTTACCTAAAATAGGTCACCTACACTTGTATATATAACACTCTTCCCCACTCGGAAGAACACACAACACAATTCTCACACGCTTAGACACACATTATGATAGTAATCCTTGTACTCAGCTCATTATCATCCGAAGTTGTAACCATATTTTGATATATTGAAGTTTGGTGATCGGTAGTTGCCATCACCCGAGGTTTTTTATGCCGGAGATCATACATTGATCAAGGGCTTTTTCCTCGTATAAATCATTGTGTCTTTGCATATTTCACACTGAAGTGATCCTTTACTTTTTCTATAAACCAAGCATCATACCCCATTTACATAAAGTTTGGTTGCATTATCCTTGTGTGATTTTTGACCAAAACAGTTTGGCGCCCACCGTGGGGCAATTGGTGCTTCATTCATAAGAAAACCTTTTGTTCGAAATCATTTCAAAGAATTACATGGCTTCATCATTGAAAAACACGTCCACGGCGATGTCTGCAGTCACCTCGTCTCAGAACACTCTGCCTCCTCCACCGGCAGGATCCCAGAAGAATGCTGAGAAGAGACCAACTCCTACTAACTCTAAACCTCCATCTTCTTCTGCTATGAATTCTTATACTCCCAGTACTAGTGACGTATTTACTTTGATTTTGCAGATGAAGGATCGTATGCAGCGGCAGGATGAAACTAATGAAAGGATCCTCAGGGAAATTGGAGACCTCAAAAGACAAAAGAAAACGGCAGAGGATCATTCCCCACTGATGCCCAAATCCTTGAGCTTTGATACTCCAATGATCACTTCTCAGCCATCGGGAATCCCAGATGTGCAAATTATGGGAGAATCAAGAGGATCGCACCTCGGATCGGCAGCAATGACTCAGGCATCAGGCTCACACTTTCAGCCGGCAGGATCCTATCCCCAGTATATGGGATCCTTCATGAATTCAGGAGCCTATCCGGGAGCACAGCAGTTTCAAGGATCCTACTTTGTTCCAGGATCATCCCAGGGTCAAGGATCCTCCTTTGTTCCAGGATCATCCCAGATACCAGGATCCTTCCAGATGCCAGGATCCCTAAAAAGTTTGCAAACAAGAAGTCTAGATGTCCATCAAGGGGACTTCATTCCAATGCAGACCATTGCTTCCACTGGTCCCTCCGTTATCCCAGAATCCCAGCAATATGGATTCACTAACTTGAACTCAATGGGAGGTAACACTTTAAATAATTATCTTACCACTAACCTCGGATTCATGCAGGATACATGTATCAATCATGCTATGGCCAGGGAGTTGCAGAAGCTAAAAGATATGATCTCAAGTGTTCCAGGGGTAGTCAAGCCTATCCCAGAGATTGCAGATGGAAGCCATAAGGTATCTCGCTTTGCACCACCAATTTGTGATGCAGAGGTACCCAAAAGGTTCCATATCCCTACTATGAAGCTGTATGATGGTACAACGGATCCTGAGGAGCACATAGCACAATACAGGGAAAGGATGGAGATCAATCCAATCCCGGAAAAGCTAAAGGAAGCATGCCTATGTAAAGGATTTGGATCCACTCTTACTGGATCAGCTCTTAAATGGCTGCTAAGTCTTCCCCCTTACTCTATTACTTCATTTGCTAATTTAGTTAATTTATTCAATAACCAATTCTCTTGTAGTAGAAAATTTGAAAGATTAACTAGTGATTTATATAGGGTAACTCAAAGTCATAATGAATCATTAAGGGATTATATAACTAAATTCAGTAAAGAATCCTTGGACATTCCCAACTTGGATATGGCTACGGCTGTTGAAGCCTTCAAAATGGGACTGCTTAAGGATTCATTATTCTATGATGATCTTGTTATGACACCATGCAGGAATCTAGATGAAGTAAGAACTCGGGCACTCAGGTTCATCCGGCTAGAGGATGACAAGAGGATCCAGGAGAGACAAGTAGGATCCTCAAAACAAGAGAAACAAGGATCCTCCTTCAAGAACAATAAATTCAAATCCTACCATAGAAGTGACAACCAGAATGTACATGCTGTTGACCAAGAAGAGGATGATGAAGATTATCCTCCAATCTCAGAATATTGTTTTTCCGTTGATAATCATGAGCTAATCCTTGCAATGCAGAATCTAGGAGAAAAAGCTAGGTGGCCCAGGAAGAATGATAAACCATCCGGGACTAAAGACAAGTCAAAATGGTGTGCATACCATGAGGATTTCGGGCATCTAACTGAAGAATGCATAGCTTTAAGAAAAGAGATTGGATATCTGTTAACCAAGGGGCATCTAAAAGAATTGTTGGGAAGAAAAAAAGCAAAGGACTCAGGATCCTGAAAGGATCCCTGAAAAGGCTCCAGCCCCTCCGGCGAATGCACAAGTGATCAACTTTATTTCCGGAGGATCAGACATCTGTGGTACATCCTTCTCGGCGGCCAAAAGGCTTGCAAAGGAAGCAAAAATGGATAATGGAGAGAGACCTATTCGAACCTCAAGTGTCTCGGAAGGAAAGACGATAACGTTTGATGAGAATGATCGCATTAACATCCAGGATCCTCATCATGATAGTTTAGTTATTACTCTCTTTATCTCTAACCATTTTGTCCGCAGGATCCTTATCGACGGAGGAAGCTCAGTGAACATTATTCAGCTTGATGTTCTGAAGAAAATGGGTATCCCAGAATCAGACATCACACCAAGATCCTCAGTGCTTGTAGGATTCAGTGGAGAAACGAAGAAAACTCTGGGGGACATCAAACTCCCAATCTACATGGAAGGATTACATAATTATCAAAAATTTTGCATTATTGACTGTTTATCTTGTTGCAATGTTATCCTTGGCAGGCCCTGGATACATGATATGAAAGCAGTCCCATCCACCTATCATCAATGTGTGAAACTCCCTAGCCCATGGGGGATAATCAAGATCGACAGTGATCAGCAGGAGGCTAAGGATTGTTATACATCATCCATGAAGCCAACCTCAAAGCCAAGGGAGCAATAGCAATTACAGTATCCTCCGAGGAATGTCTTGGAGGCAAGGGAACAAGATGTAGACGAAATCCTCTTGGATCCTAGTGATCCTGAATCAAAAATCTATATCGGATCAGGGATCCTTGGCAAGATGAAAGAAGACATGATATCCTTCCTCAAAAGAAGAAATTCTACCTTTGCATGGAAGCACGAAGATATGACAGGTATATCTAAGGATATCATAACTCATAAACTTGGCATTGACAGGTCTATCAAACCAATCCATCAAAAAAGGAGGAAGTTTGCACCAGAAAGGAATGCCATTATCCAAGAAGAAGTAGAGAGACTACTTCGAGCAGGTATGATCAGAGAGGTAAAATATCCAAAATGGTTAGCCAATGTGGTCGTTGTCCAAAAGAAAAACGGAAAGTGGAGGGTATGTGTCGATTTCACTGATCTGAATAAGGCATGTCCCAAGGATCCTTTCCCATTACCCCACATTGACTCCATGGTGGATGCAACAGCGGGGCATGAACTGTTAACCTTTATGGATGCATCATCTGGATTCCAACAAATTCAGATGGAACCATCTGACCAAGAGGATACAGCCTTTATGACCCCAACCGGTTTGTATTGTTATATTGCCATGCCTTTTGGATTAAGAAATGCAGGTGCAACATATCAAAGGCTGGTGAATATGATGTTCAAAGACCAAATTGGACAAACTATGGAAGTATACATAGATGATATGGTAGTCAAATCAAAGAAAGCTGAGGATCACCTAAGGGATTTGGAAGAAGCATTTGATATCCTTGATAATTATAACATGAAGCTTAATCCTTCAAAATGCCACTTTGGCGTTAAGGCAGGTAAATTCCTAGGATATATGGTAACTCAGAGGGGCATTGAAGCAAGTCCGGAGCAAATTAAAGCACCAGTGAACATCAAGTCCCCTGCCAATGCTAAGGATGTGCAAAGGCTAACAGGCAGGATAGCAGCTCTGAACAGGTTCATATCAAAATCCTCAGAAAAATGTAAAGAGTTTTACGATATCCTAAGGAAGAACAAGAAGTTTGAATGGACTGAGAAACATGAGAATGCTTTACAAGCCCTTAAAGAATATATGTCCTCAGCACCAGCATTATCAAAACCCGAAAAAGGAGATGTGTTATCCTTATACCTGGCGGTATCCTCAACCGCTGTAAGTGCTGTCCTTGTTAAGGATCACGAAGGTACACAATATCCTATCTACTATGTAAGTAAGAGTTTACTTGATGCCGAATCCAGGTACTCACACCTCGAAAAACTTATTCTTGCATTAATCATGGCATCAACTAAGTTAAGGCATTATTTTGAAACCCATACTATTGTTGTTAGAACTAATTTTCCAATCAAGAATGTCCTCAGGAAACCAGAGATGTCCGGAAGAATGGCTAAGTGGGCAGTAAAGCTTAGTGCCCATGATATAAGATACGAGCCTAGAACAGCCATCAAATCCCAAGCACTAGCTGACTTTGTGGCTGATTTCAGTAGTGATCTACAAAAGGAAGCAGAATTGGAAGTCCAGCAGCTGGATGAGACCAAGGATCCTTGGATACTACACACTGATGGATCCTCAAATGTCAAGGGCACAGGACTCGGGATACTACTAAAATCGCCACAGGGGGACATAATACCCCACTCCATAGCCTGTGAGTTCCAAGCAACTAACAATGAGGCTGAGTATGAAGCCTTAATTGCTGGCTTGCAAATTGCTAAGGATATGGGGGTGAAATATCTTAAAGTATATGTAGACTCATTATTGATCACCAATCACTTTAATGGATCCTATGTTGTTAAAGGTGAAAAACTAACCAAATATTTAGAGATAGTCAAGGAACTGGCACTCTCTTTTGTCTCTTTCAGCTTAACACAGGTACCAAGGGAGGATAACACGGAAGCTGATGCATTGGCCAACTTAGGATCATCCTTAAAGATTCCAGAAGATATAAGTATCCCTATCATCCATATCCTGGCTCCTGCTATTGAAAATCAGGTGGCCATGGGAATAGAAGAGGATACTGCAGTAATCCCTAGTGAAAAAGCTCAATCTTATTCAGGATCATGGATCTCACCAATCATGAGATACTTGCAATACGGGGAGATTCCGATGGGAGAAAATCCTAGAGCTTTCAGGATTAAGGTATCTCAATTCACAATCTTAAATAATGTGCTATATAAACGATCTCTTGCAGGACCATATTTAAGATGTATCGAGGATCCTGAAATCGAAGAAGTGTTGAGAGACTTCCATGAAGGAGATTGTGGAAACCACACTGGGGGCAGAGCATTATTCTCAAGGATCCTTAGAACAGGATACTACTGGCCAACTATGAAAAGGGATGCTGTAGAATATGCTAAGAAGTGTGATCCTTGTCAAAGACACAGCAATATCCTCCATCAGCCAGCCGAATTGCTACACCCTATACCATCCTCTTGGCCATTCATGAGATGGGGGATGGATATAGTTGGCAAGCTCCCTAAAGCACCTGGTGGAAAAGTATTTATGCTTGCCATGACTGACTACTTCTCTAAGTGGATAGAAGCTGAAGCCTTTGCTCAAGTCAGAGAAAAAGAAGTTATATCCTTTATCAAAAGAAACATTATAACTAGATTTGGCATTCCCTCTGAAATTGTATGTGATAATGGTTCCCAATTCATTGGAAGCAGAACCACTAACTTTTGTGACAGTTGGGGAATTAAGATGATAACTGTTAGGGCTGGATTTTTACAATACATGATCCTCACATGTGATCCTAACCGGTGATCCTTGTTTCTTTGACAGATAGTGATCCTCAGCAGAGTCCCAGGATCAGGATCACAGACCATCATAGGATCCTCATACTAACAGTTGCTTTCGTTGAATTTAGTGTTGTTTTGCAGGAATGACTAGCAGGATCCGCTCTTAGCATCACAATTAAAGGACACGTCTTCACAACTATGGCATGTGCTTAATCGGAGATGGACGTTGTGAAGGATATGGAAACTTGGCATGATTTAAGGGCGATAATTTAGGCTAGATTTACTTTTATTTCTCAAGGGGTAATGAGCTGATTATTAGTCTTTTTACCTAAAATAGGTCACCTACACTTGTATATATAACACTCTTCCTCATTCGGAAGAACGGACAACACAATTCTCACACGCTTAGACACTCGAAACTATAGTGATCCTTGTACTCAGCTCATTATCATCCAAAGTTGTAACTATTTTTCTTATATTGAAGTTTGGTGATCGGTAGTTGCCATCACCCGAGGTTTTTTATGCCGGAGATCATACATTGATCAAGGGCTTTTTCCTCGTATAAATCATTGTGTCTTTGCATATTTCACGTTGAAGTGATCCTATACTTTTTCTACAAACCAAGCATCATACCCCATTTACATAAAGTTTGGTTGCATTACCCTTGTGTGATTTTTGACCAAAACAGTTTGGCGCCCACCGTGGGGCAATTGGTGCTTCATTCATAAGAAAACTTTCTGTTCGAAATCATTTCAAAGAATTACATGGCTTCATCATTGAAAAACATGTCCACGGCGATGTCTGCAGTCACCTCGTCTCAGAACACTCCGCCTCCTCCACCGGCAGGATCCCAGAAGAATGCTGAGAAGAGACAAACTCCTACTAACTCTAAACCTCCATCTTCTTCTGCTATGAATTCTTATATTCCCAGTACTAGTGATGTATTTACTTTGGTTTTGCAGATGAAGGATCGTATGCAGCGGCAGGATGAAACTAATGAAAGGATCCTCAGGGAAATTGGAGATCTCAAAAGACAAAGGAGAACGGCAGAGGATCATTCCCCACTGATGCCCAAATCCTTGAGCTTTGATACTCCAATGATCACTTCCCAGCCATCGGAAATTCCAGACGTGCAAATTATGGGAGAGTCAAGAGGATTGCACCTCGGATCAACAGCAATGACTCAGACATCAGGCTCACACTTTCAGCCGGCAGGATCCTATCCCCAGCATATGGGATCCCTCATGAAATTAGGAGCCTACCCGGGAGCGCAGCAGTTTCAAGGATCCTACTTTGTTCCAGGATCATCCCAGGTTCAAGGATCCTCCTTCGTTTCAGGATCATCCCAGGTTCAAGGATCCTCCTTCGTTCCAGGATCATCTCAGATACCAGGATCCTTCCAGATACCAGGATCCTTCCAGATACCAGGATCCTCCCAGATGCCAGGATCCCAAAAGAGTTTGCAAACAGGAAGTCTAGATGTCCATCAAGGGGACTTCATTCCAATGCAGACCATTGCTTCCACTGGTCCCTCCGTTATTCCAGAATCCCAGCAATATGGATTCACTAACTTGAACCCAATAGGAGGTAACACTTTAAATAATTATCTTACCACTAACCATGGATTCATGCAGGATACAGGTATCAATCATGCTATGGCCAGGGAGTTGCAGAAGCTAAAAGATATGATCTCAAGTGTTCCAGGGGTAGTCAAGCCTATCCCAGAGATCGCAGATGGAAGCCATAAGGTATCTCGCTTTGCACCACCAATTTGTGATGCAGAGGTACCCAAAAGGTTCCATATCCCTACTATGAAGCTGTATGATGGTACAACGGATCCTGAGGAGCACATAGCACAATACAGGGAAAGGATGGAGATCAATCCAATCCCGAAAAAGCTAAAGGAAGCATGCCTATGTAAAGGATTTGGATCCACTCTTACTGGATCAGCTCTTAAATGGCTGCTAAGTCTTCCCCCTTACTCTATTACTTCATTTGCTAATTTAGTTAATTTATTCAATAACCAATTCTCTTGTAGTAGAAAATTTGAAAGATTAACCAGTGATTTATATAGGATAACTCAAAGTCATAATGAATCATTAAGGGATTATATAACTAAATTTAGTAAAGAATCCTTGGACATTCCCAACTTGGATATGGCTACGGCTGTTGAAGCCTTCAAAATGGGACTGCTTAAGG
Organism: Helianthus annuus; assembly: GCF_002127325.2. Classification (NCBI taxonomy): domain Eukaryota; kingdom Viridiplantae; phylum Streptophyta; class Magnoliopsida; order Asterales; family Asteraceae; genus Helianthus; species Helianthus annuus. The sequence continues at coordinate 88,254,228 of NC_035441.2, forward strand.
ATTCATTATTCTATGATGATCTTGTTATGACACCATGCAGGAATCTAGATGAAGTAAGAACTCGGGCACTCAGGTTCATCCGGCTAGAGGATGACAAGAGGATCCAGGAGAGACAAGTAGGATCCTCAAAACAGGAGAAGCAAGGATCCTCCTTCAAGAACAACAAATTCAAATCCTACCATAGAAATGAGAACCAGAATGTGCATGTTGTTGACCAAGAAGAGGATGATGAAGATTATCCTCCAATCTCAGAATATTGTTTTTCCGTTGATAATCATGAACTAATCCTTGCAATGCAGAATCTAGGTGAAAAAGCTAGGTGGCCCAGGAAGAATGATAAACCATCCGGGACTAAAGACAAGTCAAAATGGTGTGCATACCATGAGGATTTCGGGCATCTAACTGAAGAATGCATAGCTTTAAGAAAAGAGATTGGATATCTGTTAAGCAAGGGGCACCTAAAAGAATTATTGGGAAGAAAAAAGCAAAGGACTCAGGATCCTGAAAGGATCCCTGAGAAAGCTCCAGCACCTCCGGCAAATGCACAAGTGATCAACTTTATTTCCGGAGGATCAGACATCTGTGGTACATCCTTCTCGGCGGCCAAAAGGCATGCAAAGGAGTCAAAAATGGAGAATGGAGAAAGACCTATTAGAACATCAAGTGTCTCAGAGGGGAAGATGATAACGTTTGATGAGGATGATCGCATTAACATTCAGGATCCTCATCATGATAGTTTGGTTATCACTCTCTTTATCTCTAACCATTCTGTCCGCAGGATCCTTATCGATGGAGGAAGCTCAGTGAACATTATCCAGCTTGATGTTCTAAATAAAATGGGTATTCCAGAATCAGACATCACACCAAGATCCTCCGTGCTTGTAGGATTCAGTGGAGAAATGAAGAAAACTCTGGGGGACATCAAACTCCCAATCTACGTGGAAGGATTACATAATTATCAAAAATTTTGTGTTATTGACTGTTTATCTTGTTGCAATGTTATCCTTGGCAGGCCCTGGATACATGATATGAAAGCAGTCCCATCCACCTATCATCAATGTGTGAAACTCCCTAGCCCATGGGGGATAATCAAGATCGACAGTGATCAGCAGGAGGCTAAGGATTGTTATACCTCATCCATGAAGCCAACCTCGAAGCCAAGGGAGCAATAGCAATTACAGTATCCTCCGAGGAATGTCTTGGAGGCAAGGGAACAAGATGTGGACGAAATCCTCTTGGATCCTAGTGATCCTGAATCAAAAATCTATATCGGATCAGGGATCCTTGGCAAGATGAAAGAAGACTTAATATCCTTCCTCAAAAGAAGAAAATCCACCTTTGCTTGGAAACATGAAGATATGACAGGTATATCTAAGGATATTATTACTCACAAACTTGGCATTTACAGGTCTATCAAACCAATCCATCAAAAAAGGAGGAAGTTTGCACCAGAAAGGAATGCCATTATCCAAGAAGAAGTAGAGAGACTACTTCGAGCAGGTATGATCAGAGAGGTAAAGTATCCAAAATGGTTAGCCAATGTGGTCGTTGTCCAAAAGAAAAACGGAAAGTGGAGGGTATGTGTCGATTTCACTGATCTGAATAAGGCATGTCCCAAGGATCCTTTCCCATTACCCCACATTGACTCCATGGTGGATGCAACAGCGGGGCATGAACTGTTGACCTTTATGGATGCATCATCTGGATTCCAACAAATTCAGATGGAACCATCTGACCAAGAGGATACAGCCTTTATGACCCCAACAGGTTCGTATTGTTATATTGCCATGCCTTTTGGATTAAGAAATGCAGGTGCAACGTATCAAAGGCTAGTGAATATGATGTTCAAAGATCAAATTGGACAAACTATGGAAGTATACATAGATGATATGGTAGTCAAATCAAAGAAAGCTGAGGATCACCTAAGGGATTTGGAGGAAGCATTTGATATCCTTGATAATTATAACATGAAGCTTAATCCTTCAAAGTGCCACTTTGGTGTTAAGGCAGGTAAATTCCTAGGATATATGGTAACTCAGAGGGGCATTGAAGCAAGTCCGGAGCAAATTAAAGCACTAGTGAACATCAAGTCCCCTGCCAATGCTAAGGATGTGCAAAGGCTAACAGGCAGGATAGCAGCTCTGAACAGGTTCATATCAAAATCCTCAGAAAAATGTAAAGAATTTTACGATATCCTAAGGAAGAACAAGAAGTTTGAATGGACTGAGAAACATGAGAATGCTTTACAAGCCCTTAAAGAATATATGTCCTCAGCACCAGCATTAACAAAGCCCGAAAAAGGAGATGTGTTATCCTTATATTTGGCGGTATCCTCAACCGCTAATGTCCTCAGGAAACCAGAGATGTCAGGAAGAATGGCTAAGTGGGCAGTAAAGCTTAGTGCCCATGATATAAGATATGAGCCAAGAACAGCCATTAAATCCCAAAGCATTAGCTGACTTTGTGGCTGATTTCAGTAGTGATCTACTGAAAGAAGCAGAATTGGAAGTCCAGCAGCGGGATGAGACCAAGGATCCTTGGATACTACACACTGATGGATCCTCAAATGTCAAGGGCATAGGGCTCGGGATACTACTAAAATCGCCACAGGGGGACATAATACCCCACTCCATAGCCTGTGAGTTCCAAGCAACTAACAATGAGGCTGAATATGAAGCCTTAATTGCTGGCTTACAAATTGCTAAGGATATGGGGGTAAAGTATCTTAAAGTATATGTAGACTCATTATTGATCACCAATCACTTTAATGGATCCTATGCTGTTAAAGGTGAAAAACTAACCAAATATTTAGAGATAGTCAAGGAATTGGCACTCTCTTTTGTCTCTTTCAGCTTAACACAGGTACCAAGGGAGGATAACACGGAAGCTGATGCATTGGCCAACTTAGGATCATCCTTTAAGATCATCATCAACAATCTGAAGAAGAAGCTAGGATCCAAGAAGGGAAAATGGGCAGAGGAGTTACCTTATGTGCTATGGGCTGACAGGACAACTCCCAAGAATGCCACTGGTCAAACACCTTTTTCTTTAGTATTTGGGGCAGAAGCAGTGATCCCAACAGAGATGGTGATCCCAACCGCTAGAACAAGTGCTCGTGATCCTGAAGAGAATGCTACAATCCTGGCTCAGGATTTGGATACTATTGAGGAAATCAGGGATCTGGCTAGGATAAGGATGGCAAGCTACCAACAAAGAATGGCTGGTGCTTACAACAAAAATGTTAGGATAAGGAAGTTTCAAGTCGGAGATATGGTGTTGAGAAAAGCATTCCAAAACACTATTAATCCTGCTGACGGGAAGTTAGCACCAAAGTGGGAAGGCCCTTACTTGATTGAAGCTGAAGCAGGAAATGGGGCATACAGATTGCTAACCATGGAAGGAAACTTGTTACCAAGAGCCTGGAATGCTGTTCACTTAAAGAGATACTTTATGTGAACATGATCCTTCAAGCATGTGATCCTTTTATTGAAGTATCCTCGAAGGATCCCGGTGATGTCAGTGATCCTTAATCTGGTAATGTCCTTATGTTAAAACATTTACATTTCCTTACTTTTTACCAAAGGATAAGGATCTTGTATCCTTCATCCTCTTCTCACGAACCATTTGAGTTATGATAGTTCAGGTATCTACAACATATCGTCAAAGATCTTCAAAAGCAACGCAGATCCTTGGGCTTGTCCCCAGTTATCCTTGGGATTATCCCCAGTTTCCGCCAGCAGCGCACGATGATCCTGATATAGTTCACGTCTTTGGGACCAGTACCCACTTCCGGGGCTGACAACCTCATCGTACTGGCTATACCCAGGATCCTACGTATAATGGTAGACGTACCATACATCCGTTCATAAGGTTTCTAACGTTTTCACGTTAGCTAAGGTTTTGACATTTTCATGTCACTAAGTTTGGATAGTCGCCAGTAAGGGCCATACTCCAGTTTACATACGATCCTTTGGGCTTGTCCCCAGTTATCCTTTGGGCTTGTCCCCAGTTATCCTTTGGGCTTGTCCCCAGTGATCCTTTGGGATCATCCCCCGTTATCCTTTGGGCATGTCCCCAGCTACTAATTTATCTTTTACATTGGCTTAGTCCCAAGTTATGTTCCATCTTTCAGGTTCTCGAAGATTAACAAATAAGGGTCCTTGATCCTTATCATCCATTAAAATTTCACTTACGGTTATCTTGATTAAAGGTTAGGATCCTAACTTGGACCCTCAGGTATGATCCTTGACTATTTTGATTATACTAAACAACCCCTACATTTTGACAACTAAAACTATGATCCTTGAAAATTTTCAATGATAGGATATTTGATCTAGGATCATATCCTAAATTTATTAAACATGGTTACTCTAACAAATATGTTTCTAAAAACTGGGAAATAAGAAGATAAATAAAGGATAACAACACGAGATAAGCCAGAAAGATTAGAGTTATATTATTAACAAAAGGATCTTAAACCCTTTCAAAAAGTTGTCAAAATTGCCAACCCACATTTCTACCAGCAAAACGTGGCCCGTCCACATGGGTTGGCAAAGGGTGTCCATTGTCTATGAGGTCTTAGCAGGTGCAAGAAATTAAAGGCGGCAGGATCACAAAGGCTTCATCCCCCAAATAGAGGATCCCTCCACCTTTTGTAATCCTACCTATTGTCCAAAGGATCCAGGATCCTTAACCCTAAAAACTATTGTTTAAAGATTACAGACCATCAATTGTTTCAAATACCACAAACCACTACCAAGCTTAAAAAATTGGGCTCCGGCCTAGTCACAAACATCCATCATCGCCCAATCATGCAGCTTACACCTTTGCTGCTCCATCACCACCAGCTTCTCCGCCTTGATCCTTGTCAGCATCACCACCCTCCAGCATTGGGATATCCTCAGCTTCATCCTCGTCCTCCAGTTCCGCCAGTCTTGCCTTCCAACCCTCAACATCCCATGTGCTTTTGTCAAAAGCAGGATCCTGAGCCTCCGCAGCCATCTGTAGTTGTATCTTGTACATGGCAATTGCTGCAGAAACCTTGGCATCCTGGGTGATCTCCTGCTTCTCGCCATCCATGTCAATCAGCCTTTGAGCAGCCTCATCCTTTGTAGCCCGGAGTTCCTTCTCAAGATCTGCAATCTTGAGATCCTTCAACACGCCCATTTGTTGGAGGTCGGCGATTTGGCTTTCCTGATCCTCGACATGTCCAAGATAGGTCTCGATCTCAGCAAGTTTCTGCAAAAGAGAAATAAGGTAGATTCAGGATCAGATGATCCACAAAAAAAGCAGGATATGCAAGCAGGATATTCAAGAAGGATAACCAACAGGGGCAGTGATCCTTACCTCATTAACATAGTCGAGAAACTGTTGGCGAAGCAGAGGAAATCCATGGAGATCTTCAGAAGTCTTCCTCTTCTTTCCCTTACCCCTAATGGGTGCTTTAGGGGCTGAAGTGGAGGGACCGGCAGCAGAAGTCTTCCTCCTCGAAGACTTGACGTTGGCGAGATCATCTATCCCAAACTTGGAGGCAGACTTGGCAGATTTGGCAGACTTTCCAGCGCCTACACAATCAAAAAAACAAGATAAGTTCCCTTATTAATCAAACAATCTCACATATAACTTACTTTTTACAAGGATACTTACTTGACATAGTGGCAGATGCGGAGGATACTTCTTGTGAATCTTGGACGGTGACTTGGAAACTTCTAACCTCAGGATCAAGCTTTTTAAAGGCTAAAACTCTTTCTCTTGCGGCAGGGGTTAACTTAAGATGAGCAATGGATATAGCTGCACAAAAGATAAAAAGGACATTAGTGATCCTCATCATAAGAGACAAGTCTGATAGTGATCCTTCGAGGATCCTCTATCCTACCATGAGTGGCCCACTCCTTGGGCAGATCCTTCCCATAAGGGATGGTATCCCTTCTGACAAAGAAGAAGTGTCACTTCCAATTTGTATCATTTTTTGTAACCTTAAAAACAGGGTGATCCTCCCCAGCTTTCCGTTTCAACAAATATCGATAAGAGCCAAACGAGGTAAGATCATAAAGCTCGGCCAACTCCGCCATCCCTAGGTCAATCCCTTTCTGCTCGATGATCCTCTCGAAGGTATACAGAACCCTCCAGATCATCGGCATAGCTTGGATGTAAGAGATGCCGGTTAAGGAAAAGAAAGATTGGGTGAAGACTGGAAAAGGATACGAATATCCTATGGAGAACGGAGTTGCAGGAAAAGCCACCCAGGTGTCGGAGATAAAATCACTTAGGGCGATAGGAGAAAAAGATTTAAAGACGGTATCCGCCGGAAAACAGTGACGGATCCTATCAATGAGAGCATCGGTGTAACAGCATCTCTCAGTAGGAGAATCCTTGATGATCCCTTGGCTTTTTAGGGGACTACTCTTCTTGTGATCCTTATGAGGAGAATTTCGGAGCAACATCCTTGCGGGAGAATAGAAACAGGGGAGTAGAAAACAGAGTAATAGAAGAAAGAAAGAGAAGAGAAGGGAAGGGAATACCTGATCAACCTTCGATAGAGATTATAAAGGGAAGATATCTTGAATTTAAATGAGGATCGATCCCAACCCTATCTCCTATTTATAATCATGATTTGCAGGGATTGTCACATCTATGACGTAAGGGTTGCAACGGCTAGTTCGATATTAACGGCTAGTTATCCGAGTCATTCGTTGCAGATAAGATCAAAGCAAAATATAACTCGTTTATTTACAATAAACTCCTTATATTTTGGGGGCAATTGTTAGGGCTGGATTTTTACAATACATGATCCTCACATGTGATCCTAACCGGTGATCCTTGTTTCTTTGACAGATAGTGATCCTCAGCAGAGTCCCAGGATCAGGATCACGGACCATCATAGGATCCTCATACTAACAGTTGCTTTCGTTGAATTTAGTGTTGTTTTGCAGGAATGACTAGCAGGATCCGCTCTTAGCATCACAATTAAAGGACACGTCTTCACAACTATGGCATGTGCTTAATCGGAGATGGACGTTGTGAAGGATATGGAAACTTGGCATGATTTAAGGGCGATAATTTAGGCTAGATTTACTTTTATTTCTCAAGGGGTAATGAGCTGATTATTAGTCTTTTTACCTAAAATAGGTCACCTACACTTGTATATATAACACTCTTCTTCATTCGGAAGAACGGACAACACAATTCTCACACGCTTAGACACTCGAAACTATAGTGATCCTTGTACTCAGCTCATTATCATCCAAAGTTGTAACTATTTTTCTTATATTGAAGTTTGGTGATCGGTAGTTGCCATCACCCGAGGTTTTTTATGCCGGAGATCATACATTGATCAAGGGCTTTTTCCTCGTATAAATCATTGTGTCTTTGCATATTTCACGTTGAAGTGATCCTATACTTTTTCTACAAACCAAGCATCATACCCCATTTACATAAAGTTTGGTTGCATTACCCTTGTGTGATTTTTGACCAAAACAATAACATCAACACCAGTTCATCCACAAGCCAATGGCCAAGCAGAATCATCCAACAAGATCATCATCAACAATCTGAAGAAGAAGCTAGGATCCAAGAAGGGAAAATGGGCAGAGGAGTTACCTTATGTGCTATGGGCTGATAGGACAACTCCCATGAATGCCACTGGTCAAACACCTTTTTCTTTAGTATTTGGGGCAGAAGCAGTGATCCCAACAGAGATGGTGATCCCAACTGCTAGAAAAAGTGCTCGTGATCCTGAAGAGAATGCTACAATCCTGGCTCAGGATTTGGATACTATTGAGGAAATCAGGGATCTGGCTAGGATAAGGATGGCGAGCTACCAACAAAGAATGGGTGGTACTTACAACAAAAATGTTAGGATAAGGAAGTTCCAAGTCGGAGATATGGTGTTGAGAAAAGCATTCCAAAACACTATCAACCCTGCTGACGGGAAGTTAGCACCAAAGTGGGAAGGCCCTTACTTGATTGAAGCTGAAGCAGGAAAGGGGGCATACAGATTGCTAACCATGGAAGGAAACTTGTTACCAAGAGCCTGGAATGTTGTTCACTTAAAGAGATACTTTATGTGAACATGATCCTTCAAGCATGTGATCCTTACATTGAAGTATCCTCGAAGGATCCCGGTGATGTCAGTGATCCTTACTCTGGTAATGTCCTTATCTTAAAACTATTACATTTCCTTACTTTTTACCTAAGGATAAGGATCATGTATCCTTCATCCTCTTCTCACGAACCATTTGAGTTATGATAGTTCAGGTATCTTCAGCATATCGTTAAAGATCTTCAAAAGCACCACAGATCCTTGGGTCCAACCCAAGTTATCCTTGGGATTATCCCCAGTTTCCGCCAGCAGCGCACGATGATCCTGATATAGTTCACGTCTTTGGGACCAGTACCCACTTCCGGGGCTGACAACCTCATCGTACTGGCTATACCTAGGATCCTACGTATAATGGTAGACGTACCATACATCCGTTCATAAGGTTTCTAACGTTTTCACGTTAGCTAAGGTTTTGACATTTTCATGTCACTAAGTTTGGATAGTCGCCAGTAAGGGCCATACTCCAGTTTACATACGATCCTTTGGGCTTGTCCCCAGTTATCCTTTGGGCTTGTCCCCAGTAATCCTTTGGGCTTGTCCCCAGTTATCCTTTGGGCTTGTCCCTAGTGATCCTTTGGGATCATCCCCAGTTATCCTTTGGGCATGTCCCCAGCTACTAACTTATCTTTTACATTGGCTTAGTCCCAAGTTATGTTCCATTTTTCAGGTTCTCGAAGTTAAATAAGGATCCTAATCCTTATTATCCGTTAAAATTTCACTTATGGTTATCTTGATTAAAGGTTAGGATCCTAACTTGGATCCTCAGGTATGATCCTTGACTATTTTGATTATACTAAACAACCCTTACACTTTGACAACTAAACCTATGATCCTTGAAATTGATTGCTTCAAAAATTTTCAGTGTCAGGATATTTGATCTAGGATCATATCCTAAATTTATTAAACATGGTTTGCTCAACTCTTGTTACTCTAACAAATATGTTTCTAAAACAAACTGGAAAATAAGAAGATAAATAAAGGATAACAACACGAGATAAGCCAGAAAGATTAAAGTTATATTATTAACAAAAGGATCTTAAACCCTTTCAAAAAGTTGTCAAAATTGCCAACCCACATTTCTACCAGCAAAACGTGGCCCGTCCACATGGGTTGGCAAAGGGTGTCCATTGTCTATGCGGTCTTAGCAGGTGCAGGAAATTAAAGGCGACAGGATCACAAAGGCTTCATCCCCCAAACAGAGGATCCCTCCACCATTTGCGATCCTACCTATTGTTCAAAGGATCCAGGATCCTTAACCCTAAAAACTATTGTTCAAAGTACAGACCATCATTGTTTCAAAACATCACAACCACAAACAAACCACTACCAAACTTAAAAAATTGGGCTCCGGCCTAATCTCGAAATATCCATCATCGCCCAATCCAGCAGCTCACACCTTTGCTGCTCCATCACCACCAGCTTCTCCACCCTGATCCTTGTCAGCATCACCGCCCTCCAGCATTGGGATCTCCTTAGCTTCGTCCTCATCCTCCAGCTCTGCCAATCTCGCCTTCCAACCCTCCACGTCCCATGAGCTTTTGTCAAAGGCAGGATCCTGAGCCTCCGCAGCCATCCGTAGTTGTATCTTGTACATAGCAATTGCGGCAGAGACCTTGGCGTCCTGGGTGATCTCCTGCTTCTCGCCATCCATGTTGATCAGCATTTGAGCAGCCTCATCCTTAGTAGCCCGGAGTTCCTTCTCAAGATCCGCTATCTTGAGATCTTTTAACACGCCCATTTGTTGGAGGTCGGCGATTTGGCTTTCCTGATCCTCGACATGGCCAAGGTAGGTCTCAATCTCAGCAAGTTTCTGCAGAAGAGAAAAAAGGTAAGCTCAGGACCAGGTGATCCTCAAAGAAGCAGGATATACAGGCAAAATACACAAGCACGATATTCAAGAAGGATAACTGTTAGGGCTGGATTTTTACTATAGGTGATCCTTACACGTGATCCTAACCAGTGATCCTTGTTTCTTTGGCAGACAGTGATCCTCAGAAGGACTTCAGGATGAGGATCATGGGACATTATAGTGATCCTTATACTAACGGCTACTTCCGCTCAATATAATATTGTTTTGCAGGAACATCTAGCAGGATATGCTCTAGACATCATGATCCAGGGACGCGTCTTCACAATTATGGCAAGAGCTAAATCAGAGATAGACGTTGCACAGGATATGGAAACATGGCCTGATTCATGGGCAGCAATTTAGGCTAGATTGTCTTTATTTCTAAAGGGGTAATGAGCTGATAATTAGTCCTTTTACCTAAAATAAGTCACCTACACTTGTATAAATACCACTCTTCCTCATTCGGAAGAACACACACGACATACGACACAACTCTCAAACACTTAGACACTCAGTGATCCTTGTACTCAGCTCATTACTATCCGAAGTTGTAACTACATTTTTATTATATTGAAGTTGGTGATCGGTAGTTGCCATCACCCGAGGTTTTTTATGCCGGAGATCATACATTGATCAAGGGCTTTTTCCTCGTATAAATCATTGTGTCTTTGCATCCTTTATCACAGAAGTGATCCTTTACTTTCATAATTAACCAAGCATCATACCCCGTTTACATAAAGTTTGGTTACATTATCCTTGTGTGATTTTTGACCAAAACAGTTTGGCGCCCACCGTGGGGCAATTGGTGCTTCATTCATAAGAAAATCTTTTGTTCGAAATCATTTCAAAGAGTTACATGGCTTCATCATTGAAGAACACGTCCACGGCGATGTCTGCGGTCACCTCATCACAGATCACCTTGCCTCCTCCACCGGCAGGATCTCAGAAAAATACTGAGTAGAGATCAACTCCCACTTTCTCTAAACCTCTATCTTCTTCTGCTATGAATTCTTCTATTCCCAGTACTAGTGATGTATTTGCTTTAATTTTGCAGATGAAGGATCGTATGCAGCGGCAAGATGAAACTAACGAAAGGATCCTCGGGGAAATTGGAGATCTCAAAAGACAAAAGAAAGCGGCAGAGGATCATTCTCCACTGATGCCCAAATCCTTGAGCTTCGATACTCCAATAATCACTTCCCAGCCATCAGGGATCCCGGACGTGCAAATCATAGGGGAGTCAAGAGGATCACATCTCAACTCGGCAGCAATGACTCAGACATCAGACTCACATTTTCAGCCTGTAGGATCCTATCCTCAATACATGAGATCCTTCATGAATCCGGGAGCCTGTCCGGGGGCACAGCAGTTTCGAGGATCCTACTTTGTTCCAGGATCATTCCAGGGCCAAGAATCCTCCTTTGTTCCAGGATCATCCCAGGTTCACGGATCCTCCTTTGTTCCAGGATCATCCCAGGTTCACGGATCCTCCTTCGTTCCAGGATCATCCCAGATACCAGGATCCTTACAGATGCCAGGATCCCTAAAAAATCTGCAAACAGGAAGTCTAGATGTCCAGCAAGGGGACTTCATTCCAATGCAGACCATTGCTTCCACTGGCCCCTCCGTTCTTCCAGAACCCCAGCAATATGGATTCCCTAACTTGAACCCAATGGGAGGTAACACTTTAAACAATTATCCTACCACTAACCATGGATTCATGCAGGATACAGGTACCAATCACGCTATGGCCAGGGAGTTGCAGAAGCTAAAAGATATGATCTCAAGTGTTCCAGGGGTAGTCAAGCCTATCCCAGAGATTGCCGATGGAAGCCACAAGGTATCTCGCTTTGCACCACCAATTTGTGATGTAGAGGTACCCAAAAGGTTCCATATCCCTACCATGAAGCTGTATGATGGCACAACGGATCCAGAGGAGCATATAGCACAATACAGGGAAAGGATGGAAATCAATCCTATCCCAGAAAAGTTGAAGGAAGCATGCCTATGTAAAGGATTTGGATCCACTCTAACTGGATCAGCTCTTAAGTGGCTACTAAGTCTTCCCCCCTACTCTATTACTTCATTTGCTAATTTGGTTAATTTATTCAATAACCAATTCTCTTGTAGTAGAAAATTTGAAAAATTAACTAGCGATTTGTACAGGATAACTCAAAATCATAATGAATCATTAAGGGATTATATAACTAAATTTAGTAAAGAATCCTTGGACATTCCCAACTTGGATATGGCTACGGCTGTTGAAGCCTTCAAAATGGGACTGCTTAAGGATTCATTATTCTATGATGATCTTGTTATGACACCATGCAGGAATTTAGATGAAGTAAGAACTCGAGCACTCAGGTTTATCCGGCTAGAGGATGACAAGAGGATCCAGGAGAGACAAGTGGGATCCTCAAAACCGGAGAAGCAAGGATCCTCCTTCAAGAGCAACAAATTCAAATCCTACCATAGAAATGAGAACAAGAATATGCATGCTGTTGACCAAGAAGAGGATGATGAAGAATATCCTCCAATCTCAGAATATTGTTTTTCCGTTGATAATCATGAACTAATCCTTGCAATGCAGAATCTAGGTGAAAAAGCTAGGTGGCCCAGGAAGAATGATAAACCATCCGGGACTAAAGACAAGTCCAAATGGTGTGCATACCATGAGGATTTCGGGCATCTAACTGAAGATTGCATAGCCTTGAGAAAAGAAATTGGATACCTGCTAAGCAAGGGGCATCTAAAAGAATTGTTGGGGAGAAAAAAGCAAAAACCTGAAAGGATCCCTGAAAAGGCTCCAGCACCTCCGGCAAACGCACAAGTGATTAACTTTATATCCGGAGGATCAGACATCGGTGGTACATCCTTTTCAGCGGCCAAAAGACATGCAAAAGAATCAAAAATGGATAATGGAGAAAGGCCTATTAGAACCTCAAGTGTCTCAGAAGGGAAGATGATAACATTTGATGAGGATGATCGCATTAACATTCAGGATCCTCACCATGATAGTTTAGTTATCACTCTCTTTATCTCTAACCATTTTGTCCGCAGGATCCTTATTGACGGAGGGAGCTCAGTGAACATTATCCAGCTTGATGTCTTGAAGAAGATGGGAATCCCAGAATCAGACATCACACCAAGATCCTCCGTGCTTGTAGGATTCAGTGGGGAAACGAAGAAAACTCTGGGGGACATCAAACTCCCAATCTACGTGGAAGGATTACATAATTACCAAAAATTTTGTGTTATTAACTGTTTATCTTGTTGCAACGTTATCCTTGGCAGGCCTTGGATACATGATATGAAAGCAGTCCCATCTACCTACCATCAATGTGTGAAGCTCCCTAGCCCATGGGGAATAATCAAGATCGATAGTGACCAGCAGGAGGCTAAGGATTGTTATACCTCATCTATGAAGCCAACCTCGAAGCCAAGGGAGCAATAGCAATTACAGTATCCTCCAAGGAATGTCTTGGAGGCAAGGGAACAAGATGTAGAAGAAATCCTCTTGGATCCTAGTGATCCTGAATCAAAAATCTATATCGGATCAGGGATCCTTGGCAAGATGAAAGAAGACATGATATCCTTCCTCAAAAGAAGAAAATCTACCTTTGCTTGGAAACATGAAGATATGACAGGTATATCTAAGGATATTATTACTCACAAACTTGGCATTGACAGGTCTATCAAACCAATCCATCAAAAAAGGAGGAAGTTTGCACCAGAAAGGAATGCCATTATCCAAGAAGAAGTGGAGAGACTACTTCGAGCAGGTATGATCAGAGAGGTAAAGTATCCAAAATGGTTAGCCAATGTGGTTGTTGTCCAAAAGAAAAACGGAAAGTGGAGGGTATGTGTCGATTTCACTGATTTAAATAAGGCATGTCCCAAGGATCCTTTCCCATTACCCCACATTGACTCCATGGTGGATGCAACAGCGGGGCATGAACTGTTGACCTTTATGGATGCATCATCTGGGTTCCAACAAATCCAGATGGAACCATCTGACCAAGAGGATACAGCCTTTATGACCCCAACCGGTTTATATTGTTATATTGCCATGCCTTTTGGACTAAGAAATGCAGGTGCAACATATCAAAGGCTGGTAAATATGATGTTCAAAGATCAAATTGGAAAAACTATGGAGGTGTACATAGATGATATGGTGGTCAAGTCAAAGAAAGTTGAGGATCACCTAAGGGACTTAGAAGAAGCATTCGATATCCTTGATGATTACAACATGAAACTTAATCCTTCAAAATGCCATTTTGGTGTTAAGGCAGGAAAGTTCTTAGGATACATGGTAACCCAGAGGGGCATTGAAGCAAGCCCGGAACAAATCAAAGCATTAATAAATATCAAATCTCCTGCCAATGCCAAGGATGTTCAAAGACTGACAGGCAGGATAGCAGCTTTGAACAGGTTCATATCGAAATCCTCAGAGAAATGCAGAGAATTTTACGATATCCTAAGGAAGAATAAGAAGTTCGAATGGACTGAGAAGCATGAGAATGCTTTACAAGCCCTAAAAGAGTATATGTCCTCAGCACCAGCATTAGCAAAACCGGAAAAAGGAGATGTGTTATCCTTATATCTGGCGGTATCCTCAACCGCTGTAAGTGCTGTCCTTGTTAAGGATCACGAAGGTACACAATATCCTATCTACTATGTAAGTAAAAGTCTACTTGATGCCGAATCCAGGTACTCACACCTTGAAAAACTTATCCTTGCATTAATCATGGCATCGACTAAGTTAAGACATTATTTTGAAACCCATACTATTGTTGTTAGAACTAATTTTCCAATTAAGAATGTTCTCAGGAAACCAGATATGCCAGGGAGAATGGCTAAGTGGGCAGTAAAGCTTAGTGCCCATGATATAAGATACGAACCAAGAACAGCTATTAAATCTCAGGCACTAGCTGACTTTGTGGCTGATTTCAGTAGTGATCTACAAAAAGAAGCAGAATTGGAGGTTCAGCAGTTGGATGAGACCAAGGATCCTTGGATACTACACACTGACGGATCCTCAAATATCAAAGGCACAGGGCTAGGGATCCTACTAAAATCGCCACAGGGAGATTAATACCCCACTCCATAGCCTGTGAGTTCCAAGCAACTAACAATGAGGCTGAATATGAAGCCTTAATTGCTGGCTTACAAATTGCTAAGGATATGGGGGTAAAGTATCTTAAAGTATATGTAGATTCATTATTGATCACTAATCACTTTAACGGATCCTATGCTGTTAAAGGTGAAAAACTAACCAAATATTTAGAGATAGTCAAAGAATTGGCACTCTCTTTTGTTTCTTTCAGCTTGACACAGGTACCAAGGGAGGAAAACACAGGGGCTGATGCATTGGCCAACCTAGGATCATCCTTGAAGATTCCAGAAGACATAAGTATCCCTATCATCCATATCCTGGCTCCTGCTATTGAAAATCAAGTGGCCATGGAAATAGAAGAGGATACTGCGGTAATCCCTAGTGAAGAAGCTCAATCTTATTCAGGATCATGGATCCCACCAATCATGAAATACTTGCAAAACGGAGAGATTCCAATGGGAGAAAATCCTAGAGCTTTCAGGATCAAGGTATCTCAATTTACAATCTTGAATAATGTGCTATATAAACGATCCCTTGCAGGACCATATTTAAGATGTATTGAGGATCCTGAAATTGAAGAAGTGTTGAGGGACTTCCATGAAGGAGATTGTGGAAACCACACTGGGGGCAGGGCATTATTCTCAAGGATCCTTAGAACAGGATACTACTGGCCAACCATGAAAAGGGATGCTATAGAGTATGCTAAGAAATGTGATCCTTGCCAAAGGCATAGCAATATCCTTCACCAACCAGCTGAATTTCTACACCCCATACCATCCTCTTGGCCATTCATGAGATGGGGAATGGATATAGTTGGCAAGCTCCCTAAAGCACCTGGTGGAAAAGTATTTATGCTTGCCATGACTGACTATTTTTCCAAGTGGATAGAAGCTGAAGCCTTCGCTCAAGTCAGAGAAAAAGAAGTCATATCCTTCATTAAAAGAAACATTATAACTAGATTTGGCATTCCCTCTGAAATTGTATGTGATAATGGCTCCCAATTCATTGGAAGCAGAACCACTAACTTTTGTGACAGTTGGGGAATCAAGATGATCACATCAACACCAGTTCACCCACAAGCCAATGGTCAAGCAGAATCATCCAACAAGATCATCATCAACAATCTGAAGAAGAAGCTAGGATCCAAGAAAGGAAAATGGGCAGAGGAGTTACCTTATGTGCAATGGGCTGATAGGACAACTCCCAAGAATGCCACTTGTCAAACACCTTTCTCTTTAGTATTTGGGGCAGAAGCAGTGATCCCAACAGAGATGGTGATCCCAACTGCTAGAACAATTGCTCGTGATCCTGAAGAAAATGCTGCAATCCTAGCTCAGGATTTGGATACTATTGAGGAAGTCAGGGATCTAGCTAGAATAAGGATGGCAAGCTACCAACAAAGAATGGCTGGTACCTACAATAAAAATGTCAGGATAAGGAAATTCCAAGTCGGAGATATGGTGTTGAGAAAAGCATTTCAAAATACTATCAATCCTGCTGACGGGAAGCTAGCACCAAAATGGGAAGGCCCCTACTTGATTGAAGCTGAAGCAGGAAAGGGGGCATACAGGTTGCTAACCATGGAAGGAAACTTGTTACCAAGAGCCTGGAATGCTGTTCACTTAAAGAAATATTTCATGTGAACATGATCCTTCATGCATGTGATCCTTACATTGAAGTATCCTTGAAGGATCCCGGAGATATCAGTGATCCTAACTCTGGTAATATGCTTATCCTAAAACTATTGCATTTTCTTACTTTTTACCTAAGGATAAGGATCATGTATCCTTCATCCTCTACTCACAAACCATTTGAGTTATGATAGTTCAGGTATCTTCAGCAAATCGTCAAAGATCTCCGAAAGCACCACAGATCCTTGGGTCCAACCCCAGTTATCCTTGGGATTATCCCCAGTTTCCGCCAGCAGCGCACGATGATCCTGGTATAGTTCACGTCTTTGGGACCAGTACCCACTTTCGGGGCTGACAACCTCATCGTACTGGCTATATTTAGGATCCTACGTATAATGGTAGACGTACCATACATCCGTTCCTAAGGTTTCTAACGTTGTCACGTTAGCTAAGGTTTTGACATTTTCATGTCACTAAGTGTGGATAGTCGCCAGAAAGGGCCATACTCCAGTTTACATACGATCCTTTGGGCTTGTCCCCAGTTATCCTTTGGGCTTGTCCCCAGTTATCCTTTGGGCTTGTCCCCAGTGATCCTCTGGGATCATTCTCAGTTATCCTTTGGGCATGACCCCAGTTACTAATTTACTTCTTACATTGGCTTAGTCCCAAGTTGTGCTTCGTTTTTCAGGTTTGTCAAAGGTAAAACACATAAGGATCCTTAATCCTTATTATCCATCAAAGTCTTATCCACGATTGTCTCGATTGAAGGTTAGGATCCTGACTTGGATCCTCAGGTATGATCCTTGACTATTTTGATTATATTCATTATCCTAACCGACCCTTATACTTTGACAACCAAACCTATGATCCTTGAACTAAAATACTTTGAATATTTTCAATATCAGGATATTTGATCTAGGATCATATCCTAAATTTATTAAATATATTTTCAACTCTTGCAAATATATTACAAAGACAACTAAGAAACAAGAAGATAAGGATAACAACACGAGATAAGCCAGAAAAGTTAAGTTATATTATTAAACAAAAGGATCATTAACCCTTTCAAAAAGTTGTCAAAATTGCCAACCCACATTTCTACCAGCAAAACGTGGCCCGTCCACATGGGTTGGCAAAGGGTGTCCATTGTCTATGCGGTCTTAGCATTGTGCAGGAAAATTAAAGCGGCAGGATCACAAAGGCTTCATCCCCCAAACAGAGGATCCCTCCACCTTTCGCGATCCTACCTATTGTTCAAAGGATCCAGGATCCTTAACCCTAAGAAACTATTGTTCAGAGATTACAGACCATAATTGTTTCAAACTATCAACAACCACAAAAAAACACTACCAAGCCTAAAAAATTGGGCTCCGGCCTAGTCAACAATATCCATCATCGCCCAATCATGCAGCCTACTCCTTCGCTGCTTCGTCACCACCAGCATCTCCACCTTGATCCTTCTCAGCACCACCACCTTCCAGCATGGGGATCTCCTCAGCCTCATCCTCGTCCTCCAGGTCTGCCAGCCTTGCCTTCCAACCTTCAACATCCCACGAGCTTTTGTCAAAGGTAGGATCCTGAGCCTCCTCGGCCATCTGAAGTTGTATCTTATACATAGCAATTGCCGCGGAGACCTTAGCATCTTGGGTGATCTCCTGCTTCTCGTTATCCATATCGATCAACCTCTGAGCAGCCTCAGCCTTCATGACCCGGAGTTCCTTCTCAAGATCTCCTATCTTGAGATCCTTTAACACACCCATTTGCTGGAGATCGGCAATTTGGCTCTCCTGGTCCTCAACATGGCCAAGATAGGTCTCAATCTCGGCAAGTTTCTGCAACAGGAGAAAAAAGATAAGCTTAGGATCAGATGATCCTCAAGAAAGGCAGGATACACAAACAGGATATGCGAGACGGATAACCAACAGGGGCAGTGATCCTTACTTCATTCACGTAGTCGAGGAATTGCTGACGGAGGAGGGGAAAACCCTGGAGATCATCTGAAGCCTTCCTCTTCTTCCCTTTGCCTCGGATAGGTGCTTTAGGAGCTGATGCTGAAGGACTGGCAGCAGGAGCCTTCTTCTTTGAAGACGTGACATTGGCAAGATCACTTATCCCAAATTTGGAGGCAGATTTAACAGACCTGGCAGATTTTCCAGCACCTACACAATTCAAAAACAAGATAAGTTCCCTTGTTAAATTAAATACTTTTACATAAAACTTACTTTCTATGAGGATACTTACTTGACATTGTGGCAGATGCGGAGGATATCTCTTGAGAATCTTGGATAGTGACTTGGAAGCTTCTAACTTCAGGATCAAGCTTTTTAAAAGCTAACACTCTCTCTTTTGCAGCGGGGGTTAATTTCAGACGAGCAATGGAAATAGCTGCATAAAAGACAAAGGAAAAAAGACATCAGTGATCCTCATCATATGAGACAGGACTGATAGTGATCCTTCGAGGATCCTCTACCCTACCATGAATGGCCCATTCCTTGGGCAGATCCTTCCCATCCTGGATGGAATCCCTCTTAACAAAGAAAAACCGACGTTTCCAGTTTGTATCATTCTTAGTAACTTTGAAGATTGGGTGATCCTCCCCAGCTTTCCGTTTCAACAAATATCGGTGAGAACCGAAGGTGGTGAGATCGTAAAACTCAGCTAACTCCGCCATCCCCAGATCAATCCCTTCCTGCTCGATGATCCTCTCGAAGGTATAAAGAACCCTCCAGATCATCGGCATAGCTTGGATGTAAGAGATGCCGGTTAAGGAAAAGAAAGACTGGGTAAAGTCTGGAAAAGGATACGAGTACCCTATAGCAAACGGGGTAGCAGGAAAAGCCACCCAGACATCCGAGACAAAGTCGCTCAAAGCAGTAGGATCAAAGGATTTAAAAACGGCATTCGCCGGAAAACAATGACGAATTTTGTCTACGTGAGCATCACTGAAGCAACACCTCTCCGTAGGAGAATCCTTGATAATCCCCTGGCTTTTTAAGGGACTATCCTTCTTGGAATCCTTGTGCGGAGAATTCCGGAGCAACATGTTTGGAACAGAAACAAAGTAGAAACGAAAAACAGAGCAAAGGGAGTAGAGAGAAGAAAAAGAGAAGAGGAGAGTACCTGATCGATCTTCGGTGTAGAATATAAAGGGAGTGTATCTCGAATTTAAATACAAACTGATCCTCACCCTATCTCTTATTTATAATCATGATCTGCAGGATTGTCACATCTCTGACGTAATGATCACAATGGCTAGTCTGAGCATAACGGCTAGTTTCTTGGAGTCGCCCGTTAGAGATAAGATCGGAACAAAATATAACTCGTCTATTTACAATTAACTCCTTATATTTTGGGGGCAATTGTTAGGGCTGGATTTTTACTATAGGTGATCCTTACACGTGATCCTAACCAGTGATCCTTGTTTATTTGGCAGACAGTGATCCTCAGAAGGACTTCAGGATCAGGATCATGGGACATTATAGTGATCCTTATACTAACGGCTACTTCCGCTCAATATAATATTGTTTTGCAGGAACATCTAGCAGGATATGCTCTAGACATCATGATCCAGGGACGCGTCTTCACAATTATGGCAAGAGCTAAATCAGAGATAGACGTTGCACAGGATATGGAAACATGGCTTGATTCATGGGCAGCAATTTAGGCTAGATTGTCTTTATTTCTAAAGGGGTAATGAGCTGATAATTAGTCCTTTTACCTAAAATAAGTCACCTACACTTGTATAAATACCACTCTTCCTCATTCGGAAGAACACACACGACATACGACACAACTCTCAAACACTTAGACACTCAGTGATCCTTGTACTCAGCTCATTACTATCCGAAGTTGTAACTACATTTTTATTATATTGAAGTTGGTGATCGGTAGTTGCCATCACCCGAGGTTTTTTATGCCGGAGATCATACATTGATCAAGGGCTTTTTCCTCGTATAAATCATTGTGTCTTTGCATCCTTTATCACAGAAGTGATCCTTTACTTTCATAATTAACCAAGCATCATACCCCGTTTACATAAAGTTTGGTTACATTATCCTTGTGTGATTTTTGACCAAAACAATAACCAACAGGGGCAATGATCCTTACCTCATTGACATAGTCAAGGAACTGCTGGCGGAGCAGGGGAAATCCTTGGAGATCCTCAGAAGTCTTTCTCTTCTTCCCCTTACCCCTAACAGGTGCTTTAGGGGCCGAAGCAGAGGGACTGGCAACAAAAGTCTTCTTTCTTGAAGACTTGACATTGGCAAGTTCATCAATCCCGAACTTGGAGGCAGACTTAGCAGATTTCCCAACGCCTACACCATCAAAACAAGATAAGTTCCCTTACTAACTAAACAGTCTTACATATGACTTACTTTTTAATAAGGATACTTACTTGACATAGTGGCAGATGCGGAGGATACTTCTTGTGAATCTTGGACGGTGACTTGAAAACTTCTGGTCTCAGGATCAAGCTTCTTGAAAGCTAGAACCCTCTCTCTTGCAGCAGGGGTTAACTTGAGATGAGCAATGGAGATAGCTGCACAAAGGACAAAAAAGACATTAGTGATCCTCATCATAAGAGACAAGTCTGATGGTGATCCTTCCAGGATCCTCTATCCTACCATGAGTAGCCCACTCCTTGGGCAGATCCTCCCCGTTAGGGATGGTATCTCTCCTAACAAAGAAGAATCGTCGCTTCCAGTTGGTATCATTTTTTGTGACCTTAAAAACAGGGTGATCCTCTCCAGCTTTCCGTTTCAGCAAATATCGATAGGAACCAAACGTGGTAAGATCATAAAGATCAGCCAACTCTGCCATCCCTAAGTCAATCCCCTCCTGCTCGATGATCCTCTCGAAGGTATACAGAACCCTCCAGATCATCGGCATGGCTTGGATATAAGATATGCCGGTCAAGGAAAAGAAGGATTGGGTGAAGGCTGGAAAAGGATACGAATATCCTATGGTAAACGGAGTTGCAGGAAAGGCCACCCAAGTGTCGGAAACAAAATCGCTTAAAGCGGTGGAAGTGAATGACTTGAAGATAGCATCCGCCGGAAAACAATGACGGATCCTATCAACATGAGCGTCGGTGAAGCAGCATCTCTCCGTAGGAGAGTCTTTAATGATCCCTTGGCTTTTTAGGGGACTGCTCTTCTTGTGATCCTTGTGAGGAGAATTTCGGAGCAACATACTCTTGGCAGGTTAAAAGCAGAAAAACAGAGCAAGAGAAGGAAGAAAGAAAAGAAGAGAATACCTGATCGATCTTCGGTTGAGATTATAAAGGGAGTATATCTTGAATTTAAATGCAGATTGATCCTTACCCTATCTCCTATTTATAACCATGATTTGCAGGGATGTCACCTCAGTGACGTAAGGATTGCAACGGCTAGTTCGAGATTAACGGCTAGTTATCCGAGTTGTTCGTTGCAGATAAGATCAAAACAAAATATAACTCATTCATTTACAAAATCACTCCTTATATTTTGGGGGCAATTGTTAGGGCTGGATTTTTACAATACATGATCCTCACGTGTGATCCTAACGAGTGATCCTTGTTTCTTTGGCAGATAGTGATCCTCAGCAGAGTTCCAGGATCAGGATCACGGACCATCATAGGATCCTCATGCTAACAGTTGCTTTCGTTGAATTTAATGTTGTTTTGCAGGACATCTAGCAGGATCCGCTCTTAAGCATCACAATCAAAGGACGCGTCTTTACAACTATAGCATGTGCTTAATCGGAGATGGACGTTGTGAAGGATATGGAAACTTGGCATGATTTAAGGGCGATAATTTAGGCTAGATTTGCTTTTATTTCTAAAGGGGTAATGAGCTAATTATTAGTCTTTTTACCTAAAATAGGTCACCTACACTTGTATATATAACACTCTTCCCTACTCGGAAGAACACACAACACAATTCTCACACGCTTAGACACACATTACGATAGTAATCCTTGTACTCAGCTCATTATCATCCGAAGTTGTAACCATATTTTGCAATATTGAAGTTTGGTGATCGGTAGTTGCCATCACCCGAGGTTTTTTATGCCGGAGATCATACATTGATCAAGGGCTTTTTCCTCGTATAAATCATTGTGTCTTTGCATATTTCACACTGAAGTGATCCTTTACTTTTTCTATAAACCAAGCATCATACCCCATTTACATAAAGTTTGGTTGCATTATCCTTGTGTGATTTTTGACCAAAACAAGTATGCGTCAGGATATTACCTTGTTAAGGAAGGATGTCATTGGCTCTAAGGAATCGGTAAAGCTGAGATCGTCATAGGAGAACCCTCCTGAGCTTGGAGCACTGACCTCAAGGCCCTTCCTCTTTTTCGCTGCGGAAGCACGAGTCCTTGGGTTGGCCTTGGGAGCTGGGAGTGGCTTGGAGCTGGTGGCAGCAGGAGCCTCCTTCTTGACTATGGTTGGAGTTGGATAGTTGTCGAGTTCGTCGAGGTCTAGATAGACTGGAACTTTGCTGGAATCTGCACACAGGGAGTAAAATTCTAAACCTCTCCTAATAATATCAAATAAAAACATGTATGTACAGGATATTTTGCAGGATCCTTACCAGACATGTTTGCGCTTGAAAGAGGGCTTGGAGTTGGTGGAGATGGGTTGAAACTTCTCTCTGCCTCTGGAAGGAGTCTAATGGCGTCTATTCTTCTTTGAGAATCAGCGAGGGGAGGTGCAACTTTCCTGAAATCAGCTGCATACACAACAGAGAAAGTTGGTCAGTTCAGGATATAAAGCAGGATAAGAGGCAGGATTATCTTTAAACCCTAAATCCTACCCTTCTTCAACCATCTCATCGGATAATCCGTTCCCCCAGGGATTGAATCCCTTTTTACAAAGAAATATTTGGATTGCCAACCATCCTCGTTCCTGGTGGCACGAAGTATCAGTGGGTCACCAGAAGTAGAGTAAAACAAGAATCGACAAGAGCCGTGGCATCTAAGTCGGTATGCTAGGGGGAGGTCATGGACAGAAAGATCAGGAATGTGGTTTCTCTTGATTTGGTCAAGAACGGATAAAACACGCCAGAGCATTGGCATGGTTTGGCTGAAAGAGATTTTTGTGATATTGAAGAACTCGGTGATGAAATCTGGAAAGGGGAATTGTAGCCCTAGGGTAAAAGGGAAAGCACTAAAGCATATCCACTCGTTGGAGACCATGTCCGACCGGATTTCCCGGTCAAACGGTCTAAATACGGTCCCTTCCGGGAAGATGCCGGAGGATTTCAAGGCCGACAGATGGGCACTATCGAAGGTACATGCTTCCTTCTCCGGCTCTTGGAGAAGGTTCTGTTGGATGAATGTGGGAGCCGAGTCGCCTGAACTGGACCTCGTTTGCCTAGGCATTTGGTCGCCTGAATTCTTGCCGGAGTAAGATAAAAGATGAATACGAAGATGAGGGAGAGAATATTACCTTTTTCCTTGTCGATTGTGGTTAAAAGAGAGATAAGGACGAGAAGATATAGGGCATGATGAGTAAATATAGGCCGGGTGGTTGAAAGCTGTCACATCAATGGTCTTATCTTTTAATTACCTCGGCCACCGTGAAAAATGTAACCGTTAGTGCAGGATGTCAAACGGTAACATTTTTGGGGACAATTGTTATGGGTGAAATTCTGAGCCCATATCCTGGAAAATATCTTGATATATATCTTGTTTATATTGTATCTGTTTACATCCGGGATGCTGACTCAGGATATTGGTAACATCCTGAATGGTATCCTCAGGATCACTAACAGATTGAATGCAGGTATGTGGGTTAGAAGCTAGCAACGTTCATGAAGACCTTTTCTACTGAAGACTCGGTCCAAGTCGTTCACAAGAAGCCGTTGAAGCCGCATTACTCGGTCTACAACGTTCACATTGGAATATTCGGAGCATCCCATGTTTATAGGAATTTTAGTTTGTAATTCGTTACTATAAATAGTGGGTATATCAGATCAACTAGGACATCACAATCACACTCTCTACACTCTTAACACTTGCTCTCTCGCAACTTTCACAAAATTCATTGTAACACTTAGCGATCTGATCTATATCCTGCACTGTATCCTGAAGTTTAAAGCAATAAGAAGAACTAGGCAGCTGCGATTGTCAGCTCCCGAGGTTTTATGCCGGCGATCTAGATTGATCAAGGGCTTTCCTCGTACATCTCGTGTCATTTACTTTACCTTTTTGCTCATTGTTTGATCGTAGATACAGCTCTATATCCTGAGCCGTATCCTGAACACTGTTTTTCCAAAGAACATAACCAGCATATTTTCAACACACTTTTTAGCACACTACCTCACTTAACTAATTTGATCACTTAATTGCTTCGGTAATTTTTGACCAAAACATCCGGCATAAAAAACCTCGGGTGATGGAAACTACCGATCACCAACTTCCAATATAACAAATAACGTTTACAACTTCGGATAGTAACGAGCTAGGTACAAGGATCACTATGGTGTAGTATGCTAGAGCGTGTAAGAAATGTGTCGTCCTCTCCAAATGCTTGAGAGTGCCGTTTATATAAGTGTGTGTTGTTGAATTTAGGCAAGTCACCTAACTACTAGCTCGTTACCCCTTTAAGAAATAGAAGTAAATTTAGCCTAACAAATTATCCGTAATTTGTGCTAAGTTTCCATATTCTCCACAACGACTATTTCCGGTTATACATGTGCGAGATTAGCGTGGAAGATTCCTTAATAACGTTGCCAAGACCAGCTCCAACTCGTAATTCCTGCAAAACAACATGAAATTCAAAGAGAACAATCGTTAGTATGAGGATCCTTAGGATGATCCATGATCCTGATCCTGAACCTCTTCTGAGGATCACTATCTGCCACAGAAACAAGGATCACTGTTAGGATATCATATAAGGATCACAGGTCATTAAAAATCCTGCCCTAACAATTGCCCCCAAAATATAAGGAGTAATTATATAATATTAACGAGTTATATTTTGCTGATCTTATCTGTAACTAACTCAACGGATATATAGCCGTTGTAAACGAACTATCCGTTGCAATCCTGACGTCACGGAGGTGACAGCCCTGCACAAATCATGATTATAAATAGAGATAGGGATAGGATCGTTTGCATTTAAAATCAAGAACTTCTCCCTTTATAACCGCATTCAGAGGATTTGAACAGGTATTCTCCCCTTCATCTTCTTTCTTGCTTGCTCTGTTTTTCTTCTCGTATCTATTTTGTTCAAAATGTTACTTCGGAATTCCCCTGCCAAGGATCTTCAGAAGGAAAGCCCCTTCAAGAGTCAAGGGATCATTACAAATTCTGCTAAAGAACGCTGTATCTTCACTGATCCTCAGATTGACAGGATTCGGTGCTGTTTTCCTGCAAATACTGTGTTCAAAGCCTATGATCCTTCTGCCCTGAGCGATCACACCTCCGATTCATGGGTTGCCTTTCCTGTGACCCCGTTTGCCATAGGTTACACATATCCCTTTCCAGCCTTCACCCAAGCCTTCTTCTCTTTGACCGGCATATCTTATATCCAGGCTATGCCGATGATCTGGAGGGTTTTGTATACCCTTGAGAGGATCATCGAGCAAGAGGGGATAGACTTAGGTATGGCCGAGTTAGGTGAGCTGTACGATCTGACCACCTTTGGTTCCCATCGTTATATGTTCAAACGTAGACCTGGGGAGGAGCATCCGATCTTCAAGGCTACCAAGAATGATACTAACTGGAAGCGGCGGTTCTTTTTTGTGAGGAGAGATACCATCCCTGATGGGAAGGATTTACCCAAGAAGTGGGCTACCCATGGTAGGATAGAGGATCCTGGGAAGGATCACCGTAGAACTTATCCTTTAGTATAAGGATCACTGACGTTCTTTTGTTTTCTTGTTGTGCAGCTATCTCCGTTTCACATCTTAAGTTGACTCCTGCTGCAAAAGAGAGACTCTTGGCCTTCAAGAAGCTTGATCCTGAAATAAGAACTTTCAAGATTACCACCCAGGATTCTCAGGAAGTATCCTCTGCTTCTGTCACAATGTCAAGTAAGTATCCTTATTTAAGGAGTAATTATATAATGAGAGTCAAATAAAATTAAGATACTTATCTTGTTTTGGTTGTGTAGGCGCTGGAAAATCCACCAAATCTGCCTCGAAGTTCAGCATCACTGATCTTACTAACGTCAAATCCTCTAAGAAGAAGACTCCTGCTGCTAGCCCAACTGCTTCGGTCCCTAAAGCACCCCTCAGAGGAAAGGGAGGCAAGAAGAGAAAGACCTCCGAGGCTGAGGATCTGCAAGGCCTTCCCTTGATCCGCCAACAGTTCCTGGACTATTTTAGTGAGGTAAGGATCACTGTCCCTGCTTACATATCCTGCTTGTTTGAGGATCACTTGGCTTCTGACATCATTCCTTTGTCTTCCTTGCAGAAATTTGCGGAGATAGAGACATATGTTGGCCATGTTGAGGATCAGGATCGCCAGATTGCTGATCTTCAACAGGTTGCTGTGCTGAAGGATCTCAAGATAGCCGATCTTCAGAAGGAGCTCCAGGCCACCAAGAATGATGCTGCCAAGATGCTGATCAACTTTGACTATGAGAAGCACGAGATCACCCAGGATGCTAAGGTTTCTGCCGCCATAGCAATGTACAAGATCCAGCTGCAAATGGCCATGGAAGCTCAGGATCCTGCTTTTGACAAGAGCACCTGGGATGTGGAGGGCTGGAAAGCAAGGCTGGCTGAACTGGAGGACGATGAAGAGGCTGAGGAGATCTTGACGCTTGAGGCTGGAGGCAGTGGCAAGGATCAGGGTGGTGAGGCAAGTGGAGCTGGTGGTGATGATGCAGCGAAGGATTGAGCTGCGAGATTGGGCGATGAAGGAAACTTCTAGACATAGCCGGAGCCCAATTTTTTTTGTTTGTTTGTTTGGTGGTTGTTTGGACAATTTATGGTCTGTACTTATAAACAATAGTTTTAGGATTAAGGATCAAGGATCCTTCAGACGATAGGTAGGATTGCATATGGTGGAGGTATCCTCTGTTTGGGGAATGAAACCATTGTGATCCTGCCGCCTTTATTTTCCTGCACAACTTGAAAACTATTATCATGGACACCCTTTACCTACCCCAGCGGACGGGCCACGTATTGCTGGTAGTTGCTCGGGGTAGGTAATTTTGACAACCTATGAAGGGTTAGTCTTTATGCTTAATAAAAATAAAATCTTAACTTTTGTCGCTTATCCTGTGTTGTTATCCTTTTTAATTTTTAATTGTCTTGATGTATACTTATTAAATAGGTTACTTTGAATAACTCAGATTGAAAGCATTTAGGATATGATCCATGATCAAATATCCTATAGTCGAAAAATTCCAAAAAGTAGTGTATGTTTTAAGGATCATAAGTTCAGTTGTCAAAGTATAAGGGTTATTTAAATAAACAATGAATAAGATAAAAATAGTTAAGGATCATACCTGAGGATCCAAGTTAGGATCCTAACCATAATTAGGATAACTATAATATAAACCTTAGAAAGAAATAAAGATCAGGGATCCTTAGTTGTTTAACTTCAAGGACCTGAAATAGAGCGTAACTTAGGACTAAGCCAATATAAGATAAGAGTTAGTAACTGGGGACAAGCCCAAGGATAACTGGGGACAAGCCCAAGGATAACTGGGGACAAGCCCAAGGATCGTATGTAAACTGGAGTATGGCCCTTACTGGTGACTATCCAAACTTAGTGACATGATGATGCCAAAACCATAGCTAACGTGAAAACGTTAGAAACCTTAGGAACGGATGTATGGTACGTCTACCATTATATGTAGGATCCTAGGTATAGCCAGTACAATGGAATTATCAGCCCCTAAAGCGAGTACTGGTCCCAAAGACTTGAACTATACCAGGATCATCGTGCGCTACAGGCGAAACTGGGGACAAGCCCAAGGATAACTGGGGGCAAGCCCAAGGATAACTGGGGACAAGCCCAAACAACTGGGGTTAAACCCAAGGATCTGAATTGCTTCTGAAGATTGTCGACAATATGCTAAGGATACCTGGACTATCAAAACTCAAAATCTTATGAGAGAAGGATAAAGGATACATGATCCTTATCCTTAAATAAGAAAATAAGAAAAAGAAATAATTCAAGATTAGGATATTACCAGAGTAAGGATCATCGACACCTTAAGGATCCTTCAAGGATACCTCTAACGTAAGGATCATATGTGCCAGGAGGATCCTGCTCACATGAAATATTTCTTCAAGTGGACAGCATTCCAGGCTCTTGGTAGCAAATCACCTTCCATGGTTAGCAATCTATATGCCCCCTTTCCTGCTTCAGCTTCAATCAAATAAGGGCCTTCCCATTTTGGTGCCAATTTTCCATCAGCAGGATTGGTGGTATTCTGGAATGCTTTTCTCAATACCATATCCCCAACTTGGAATTTCCTTATCTTGACATTTTTGTTGTAAGCACCAGCCTTTTCTTTGTTGGTAGCTAGCCATCCTTATCCTAGCCAAATCCCTGATTTCCTCAATAGTATCCAAGTCTTGAACCAGGTTCTCATCATTTTCCTCAGGATCACGGGTACTTGTTCTAGCAGTTGGAACCACCATTTCTGTTGGGATCACTGATTCTGCCCCAGATACCAAAGAGAATGGTGTTTGACCAGTAGCATTCTTGGGGGTTGTCCTATCAGCCCAAAGCACATAAGGTAATTCTTCTGCCCATTTCCCCTTCTTGGATCCAAGTTTCTTCTTCAAATTGTTGATGATGATCTTGTTGGATGATTCTGCTTGATCATTAGCTTGTGGGTGGACTGGTGTTGATGTTATCATCTTAATCCCCCAGCTGTCACAAAAGTTAGTAGTTCTGCCCCCAATAAATTGGGAACCATTATCACATATAATTTCAGAAGGAATGCCAAATCTAGTTATAATATTTCTCTTAATAAAGGATATAACTCCCTTCTCTCTGACTTGGGCAAAAGCTTCAGCCTCTATCCACTTGGAGAAGTAATCAGTCATAGCAAGCATGAACACTTTTCCACCAGGTGCCTTAGGGAGCTTGCCAACTGTATCCATCCCCCATCTCATAAATGGCCAAGAGGAGGATATAGGGTGTAGAAATTCAGCCGGCTGATGAAGAATATTGCTGTGTCTTTGACAAGGATCACACTTCTTAGCATACTCCACAGCATCCCTTTTCATAGTTGGCCAGTAGTATCCTGTCCTTAAGATCCTTGAGAACAATGCCCTGCCCCCAGTGTGGTTTCCACAATCTCCTTCATGGAAGTCTTTTAAAACTTCTTGAACTTCAGGATCCTCGATACATCTTAAATATGGTCCTGCAAGAGATCGCTTATACAACATATTATTTAAGATTGTGAATTGAGATACCTTAATTCTGAAAGCCCTAGGGTTTTCTCCCATAGGAATCTCTCCGTGTTGTAAGTATCTCATGATTGGTGAGATCCATGATCCTGAGCAAGATTGAGTATCCTCACTAGGGATCATTGCAGAATCGTCTTCTATTTCCATGGCCACTTGATTTTCAATAGCAGGAGCCAGGATATGGATGATGGGGATACTTATATCCTCTGGGATCTTTAAAGATGATCCTAGATTAGCCAATGCATCAGCTTCTGTATTTTCTTCCCTTGGTACCTGTGTCAAACTGAAGAAAACAAAGGAGAGTGCCAATTCTTTGACTATCTCTAAATATTTAGTTAGTTTTTCACCTTTAACAGCATAGGATCCATTAAAGTGATTAGTGATTAACAATGAATCCACGTATACCTCAAGATACCTAATCCCCATATGCTTAGCAATTTGCAAACCAGCAATCAAGGCTTCATACTCAGCCTCATTGTTAGTGGCTTGGAACTCACAAGCTATGGAGTGGGGTATGATGTCCTCCTGTGGCGATTTTAGTAGTATACCAAGCCCCGTGCCTTTGACATTTGAGGATCCATCAGTATGTAGTATCCAAGGATCCTTGGTTTCCTCCAGCTGCTGGACTTCCAATTCGGCTTCCTTTTGTAAATCACTACTGAAATCAGCCGCAAAGTCCGCTAATGCTTGAGATTTGATGGCTGTTCTAGGCTCATATCTTATATCATGGGCACTAAGCTTTACTGCCGACTTAGCCATCCTTCCGGACATCTCTGGTTTCCTGGGGACATTCTTAATTGGAAAATTAGTTCTAACAACAATAACATGGGTTTCAAAATAATGTCTTAATTTAGTAGATGCCATAATTAATGCAAGAATAAGTTTTTCAAGGTGTGAATACCTGGATTCAGCATCAAGTAAACTCTTACTTACATAATAGACAGGATATTGTGTACCTTCATGATCCTTAACAAGGACTGCACTTACTGCTTTTGAGGATACCGCAAGATATAAGGATAACACATATCCTTTTTCTGGTTTCATCAATGCTGGAGCTGAGGACATGTATTCTTTGAGGGCTTGTAAAGCATTCTCATGCTTTTCAGTCCATTCGAATTTCTTGTTTTTTCTTAGGATATCATAGAATTCTTTACACTTTTCTGAGGATTTGGATATGAATCTGTTTAAAGCTGCTATCCTGCCTGTTAGTCTTTGCACATCCTTAGCGTTGGCAGGGGATTTGATATTCACCAATGCTTTGATTTGTTCCGGGCTTGCTTCAATGCCCCTCTGGGTTACCATATATCCTAAGAATTTGCCTGCTTTAACACCAAAGTGACATTTTGAAGGATTAAGCTTCATGTTATAACTATCAAGGATATCAAATGCTTCCTCCAAGTCCCTCAGGTGATCCTCAGCTTTCTTGGATTTTACTACCATATCGTGTATGTATACTTCCATAGTTTGTCCAATCTGATCTTTGAACATCATGTTCACCAGCCTTTGATATGTTGCACCTGCATTCCTTAATCCAAACGGCATAGCAATATAACAATATAAACCGGTTGGGGTCATAAAAGCCGTATCCTCTTGGTCAGATGGTTCCATCTGAATTTGTTGGAATCCAGATGATGCATCCATAAAGGTTAACAGTTCATGACCCGCCGTTGCATCTACCATGGAATCAATGTGGGGTAATGGGAAAGGATCCTTGGGACATGCCTTATTTAAATCAGTAAAATCGACACATACCCTCCACTTTCCATTTTTCTTTTGAACAACAACCACATTGGCCAGCCATTTTGGATACTTTACTTCTCTAATCATACCTGCTCGTAGTAATCTTTCTACCTCTTCCTGGATAATGGCATTTCTTTCTGGTGCAAACTTCCTCCTTTTTTGATGGATTGGTTTAACTGACCTGTCAATGCCAAGTTTATGAGTGATAATATCCTTAGATATACCTGTCATATCCTCATGTTTCCATGCAAAGGTAGATTTTCTTCTTTTGAGGAAGGATACAATGTCTTCTTTCATTTGTCCAAGGATCCCTGATCCGATATAGATTTTGGATTCAGGATCATCAGGATCCAAGAGGATTTCGTCCACATCCTGCTCTCTTGCCTCCAAGACATCCCTTGGAGGATACTTTAATTGCTTTTGCTCCCTTGATTTCGAGGCTGGTTTCATTGATGAGGTGTAACAATCCTTAGCCTCTCGCTGATCACTATCGATCTTGATTATTCCCCAAGGGCTAGGGAGCTTCACACATTGATGGTAGGTGGATGGGACTGCCTTCATATCGTGTATCCAGGGCCTGCCAATGATAACATTACAACAAGATAAACAGTCAGTAACACAAAATTTCTGATAATTATGTAATCCTTCCACGTAAATTGGGAGTTTGATGTCCCCCAGGGTTTTCTTAGTTTCGCCACTAAATCCTACAAGCACGGAGGATCTTGGTGTGATGTCTGATTCAGGAATACCCATTTTCTTCAGAACATCAAGCTGGATAATGTTTACTGAGCTTCCTTCGTCAATTAGGATCATGCGGACAAAATGGTTAGAAATAAAGAGAGTAATAACTAAACTATCATGATGAGGATCCTGGATGTCTACGCGATCATCCTCATCAAAGGTTATCACTTTTCCTTCCGAGACACTTGATGTTCGAATAGGTCTTTCTCCATTATCCATTTTAGCCTCCTTTGCATGCCTTTTAGCTGCTGAAAAGGATGTACCACAGATGTCTGATCCTCCAGAAATAAAGTTTATCACTTGTGCATCTGCCGGAGGAGCTGGAGCTTTTTCAGGGATCCTTTCAGGATCCTGAGTCCTTGGCTTTTTTCTTCCCAACAACTCTATTAAATGCCCCTTGCTTAGCAGATATCCAATTTCCTTTCTCAATGCGATGCATTCCTCTGTCAAATGCCCAAAATCCTCATGGTATGCACACCACTTTGATTTATCTTTAGCTGCGGCTGGTTTGTCATTTTTTCTGGGCCATCTGGCTTTTTCTCCTAGATTCTGCATTGCAAGGATTAGTTCATGGTTATCAGCGGAAAAACAGTATTCAGAAATCGGAGGATAATCCTCATCATCCTCTTCTTGGTCAACAGCATGCACGTTCTGGTTGTCAGTTCTGTTGTAGGATTTGAATTTGTTGTTTTTGAAAGATGATCCTTGCTTTTCTTGTTTTGAGGATCCTACTTGTCTCTCCTGGATCCTCTTGTCATCCTCTAGCCGGATGAACCTGAGTGCCCGAGTCCTTACTTCGTCTAGGTTCCTGCATGGTGTCATAACAAGATCATCATAGAACAATGAATCCCTAAGCAACCCCATTTTGAAGGCCTCGACAGCTGTGGCTACATCCAAGTTGGGAATGTCCAAGGATTCTTTACTAAATTTGGTTATATAATCCCTTAATGATTCATTATGACCCTGAGTTATCCTATATAAATCACTAGTCAATCGTTCAAATTTTCTGCTACAAGAAAATTGATTATTGAATAAGTTAACTAAATTAGCAAATGAAGTAATAGAGTAAGGGGGAAGACTTAGCAGCCATTTAAGAGCTGATCCAGTAAGAGTGGATCCAAATCCCTTGCATAGGCATGCTTCCTTTAACCTTTCTGGAATCGGATTGATCTCCATCCTCTCCCTGTATAGTGCTATGTGTTCCTCAGGATCCGTTGTACCATCATACAGCTTCATAGTTGGAATATGGAATCTTTTGGGTATCTCAGCATCACAAATTGGTGGTGCAAAACGAGATACCTTATGGCTTCCATCTGCAATCTCTGGGATAGGTTTGACTACCCCTGGAACACTTACTGCTTTTGAGGATACTGCAAGATATAAGGATAACACGTCTCCTTTTTCTGGTTTCATCAACGCTGGAGCTGAGGATAGGTATTCTTTGAGGGCTTGTAAAGCACTCTCATGCTTCTCAGTCCACTCAAATTTCTTGTTCTTTCTTAGGATATCATAGAAATCTTTACACTTCTCTGAGGATTTGGATATAAATGTGTTTAAAGCTGCTATCCTGCCTGTTAGCCTTTGCACATCCTTAGCGTTGGCAGGAGATTTGATATTCACCAATGCTTTGATTTGTTCCGGGCTTGCTTCAATGCCCCTCTTGGTTACCATATACCCTAAGAATTTACCTGCTTTAACACCAAAGTGACATTTTGAAGGATTAAGCTTCATGTTATATCTGTCAAGGATATCAAATGCTTCCTCCAAGTCTCTTAGGTGATCCTCAGCTTTTATGGACTTCACCACCATATCATCTATGTACACTTCCATAGTCTGTCCAATCTGATCCTTGAACATCATATTCACCAGCCTTTGATATGTTGCACCTGCATTCCTTAATCCAAACGGCATAGCAATATAACAATATAAACCGGTTGGGGTCATAAAAGTCGTATCCTCTTGGTCAGATGGTTCCATCTGTATTTGTTGGAATCCAGATGAAGCATCCATAAAAGTTAACAGTTCATGACCCGCCGTTGCATCCACCATGGAGTCAATGTGGGGTAATGGGAAAGGATCCTTGGGACATGCCTTATTTAAATCAGTGAAATCGACACATACCCTCCACTTTCCATTTTTCTTTTGAACAACAACCACATTGGCCAGCCATCTTGGATACTTTACTTCTCTAATCATACCTGCTCGTAGCAATCTCTCCACCTCTTCCTGGATAATGGCATTTCTTTCTGGTGCAAACTTCCTCCTTTTTTGATGGATTGGTTTGAATGACATGTCAATGCCAAGTTTATGAGTGATAATATCCTTAGATATACCTGTCATATCCTCATGTTTCCACGCAAAGGTAGACTTTCTTCTTTTGAGGAAGGATACAAGGTCTTCTTTCATCTTGCCAAGGATCCCTGATCCGATATAGATTTTGGATTCAGGATCGTCAGGATCCATGAGGATTTCGACCACATCCTGCTCTCTCGCCTCCAAGACATTCCTTGGAGGATACTTTAATTGCAATTGATCCCTTGATTTCGAGGCTGGTTTCATTGATGAGGTGTAACAATCCTTAGCCTCCTGCTGATTGTTAGGGCAGGATTTTAATGACCTGTGATCCTTACATGATATCCTAACAAGTGATCCTTGTTTCTTTGGCAGATAGTGATCCTCAGAAGAGCTTCAGGATCAGGATCATGGATCATCCTAAGGATCCTCACACTAACGATTGTTCTCTTTGAATTTAATGTTGTTTTGCAGGAATAACGAGTTGGATCTGGTCTTAGCAATGTTATCAAGGAATCTGTCACGCTGATTTCGCACATGCATAACCAAAAATGGACGTTATGAAGAATATGGAAACCTAGCACAAATTACGGGCATTTAGTTAGGCTAAATTTACTTCTATTCCTAAAGGGGTAACGAGCTAGTAGTTAGGTGATTTGCCTAAAATACGACCACACACGCTTATATAAAGGGCACTCTTCAGCATTTGGAAGACACAACACATTTCTCACACGCTTTAGCAAACGATACTATAGTGATCCTTGTACCTAGCTCGTTACCATCCGAAGTTGTAAACATTGTTTGTTATATTGAAGTTTGGTGATCGGTAGTTTCCATCACCCGAGGTTTTTTATGCGGGAGATCATTCATTGATCAAGGGCTTTTTCCTCGTATAAATCCTTGTGTCACTTGTGCAATTTTCATTATAGTGATCCTTATCTTTGTTCATCATACCAAGCATCATTCCCCGTTTACAAAGAGTTTGGTTGCATTATCCTTGTGTGATTTTTGACCAAAACAATTTGGCGCCCACCGTGGGGCAATTGGTGCTTCATTCATAAGAAAATTTTTCTGTTGGTGATCATTCCGGAAGCGTTGCATGGCTTCATCGTTGAAGAATACTTCCACAGCGATGTCTGCAGTCAATTCATCTAATGGCATTCCACCTTTGCCTCCACCACCAGCTGGATCTCAGAAAAATGTTGAGAAGAGACCAACTCCTATCTTCTCTAAACCTTCATCTTCTGCTCTAACTTCTTCTGCTCCCAGTACTAGTGATATATTTACTTTGATTTTGCAGATGAGGGATCGTATGCAGCAGCAGGATGAAACTAATGACAGGATCCTCAAGGAAATCGGAGATCTCAAAAGGCAAAAGAAAACGGCAAAGGATCATTCCCCACTAATGCCCAAATCTTTGAATTTTGATACTCCGATGATTACTTCTCAGCCATCAGAGGCCCCAGACATTCAACATATGGGTGGATTAAGAGGAGTGCATTTCGGCCCAGCAGCAGTGACTCAGGCATCAGGATCATATTTCCAACCGGCAGGATCCTATACTCAGCATATGGGATCCTTCATGAACTCAGGATCCTCCTTCGTTCTAGGATCATCCCAGGTTCAAGGATCCTCCTTCGTTCCAGGATCATCCCAGGATCAAGGATGCTCCTTCGTTCCAGGATCATCCCATGTTCAGGGATCCCTTCAGATACCAGGATCCTTAAAGAATTTGCAAACAGGAAGTCCAGATGTCCATCAAGGAGATTTTATTCCGATGCAGACCATTGCTTCCACTGGTCCCTCCATCATCCCAGAATCCCAGCAATATGGAATCACACCCAATGTTCCTAACTTGAACCCGATGGGAGGTAACACTTTTAATAATTCTCATACCACTAACCATGGATTCATGCAGGATACAGGTATCAACCATGCTATGGCCAGAGAACTGCAGAAACTGAAGGATATGATATCAAGTGTTCCAGGGGTAGTCAAACCTATCCCGGAAATTGCAGATGGAAGCTGTTAGGGCTGGATTTTTATAATACATGATCCTTACATGTGATCCTAACCAGTGATCCTTGTTTCTTTGGCAGATAGTGATCCTCAGCAGAGTTCCAGGATCAGGATCACGGACTATCATAGGATCCTCATGATAACAGTTGCTTTCATTGAACTTAATGTCATTTTGCAGGAATGTCTAGCAGGATCCGCTCTTAGCATCACAATCAAGGGACGCGTCTTTACAACTTTGGCATATGCTTAATCAGAGATGAACGTTGTGAAGGATATGGAAACTTGGCATGATTTAAGGGCGATAATTTAGGCTAGATTTACTTTTATTTCTAAAGGGGTAATGAGCTGATTATTAGTTTGTTTACCTAAAATAGGCCACTCACACTTGTATATATAACACTCTTCCCCATTCGGAAGACACACAACACAATTCTCACACGCTTACACACACATTACGATAGTGATCCTTGTACTCAGCTCATTATCCTCCGAAGTTGTAACCATATTTTGATATATTGAAGTTGGTGATTGGTAGTTGCCATCACCCGAGGTTTTTTATGCCGGAGATCATACATTGATCAAAGGCTTTTTCCTCGTATAAATCCTTGTGTCACTTGCATATTTCTTACTAAAGTGATCCTTTACTTTTTCAACAAACCAAGCATCATTCCCCGTTTACTTAGAGTTTGGTTGCATTATCCTTGTGTGATTTTTGACCAAAACAGTTTGGCGCCCACCGTGGGGCAATTGGTGCTTCATTCATAAGAAAACTTTCTATTCGAAATCATTTCAAAGAGTTACATGGCTTCATCATTGAAGAATGCATCCACAGCGATGTCGGCAGTCAATTCATCTACTGGCATTCCACCTTTGCCTCCACCACCAGCTGGATCTCAGAAAAATGCTGAGAAGAGACCAGCTTCTATCTCCTCTAAACCATCATCTTCTGCTCTAACTTCTTCTGTTCCCAGTACTAGTGATATATTTACTTTGATTTTGCAGATGAGGGATCGTATGCAGCAGCAGGATGAAACTAATGACAGGATCCTCAGAGAAATCGGAGATCTCAAAAGGCAAAAGAAAACGGCAGAGGATCATTCCCCATTAATGCCCAAATCTTTGAATTTTGATACTCCAATGATTACTTCTCAGCCAACAGAGGTCCCAGATATACAATATATGGGTGGATCAAGAGGAGTGCATTTCAACCCAGCAACAATGACTCAGGCATCAGGATCATATTTCCAACCGGCGGGATCCTACGCCCAGCATTTGGGATCCTTCATGAGCTTAGGATCCTCCTTTGTCCCAGGATCATCCCAAGTTCAAGGATCCTCCTTCGTTCCGGGACCATCCCAGGTTCAAGGATCCTCCTTTGTTCCAGGATCATCCCAGGTTCAAGGATCCTCCTTCGTTCCAGGATCCTTCCAGATGCCAGGATCCCTAAAGAGTTTGCAAACCGGAAGCCTAGATGTCCATCAAGGAGATTTTATTCCAATGTAGACCATTGCTTCCACTGGTCCATCCATTATCCCAGAATCCCAGCAATATGGATTCACACCCAATGTTCCTAACTTGAACCCGATGGGAGGTAACACCTTAAATAATTATCTTACCACTAACCATGGATTCATGCAGGATACAGGTATCAATCATGCTATGGCCAGGGAGTTGCAGAAATTGAAGGATATGATCTCAAGTGTTCCAGGGGTAGTCAAGCCTATCCCGGAGATTGCAGATGGAAGCCATAAGGTATCTCGTTTTGCACCACCAATTTGTGATGCAGAGGTACCCAAAAGGTTCCATATCCCTACTATGAAGTTGTATGATGGTACAACGGATCCTGAGGAGCACATAGCACAATACAGGGAGAGGATGGAGATCAATCCAATCCCAGAAAAGTTAAAGGAAGCATGCCTATGTAAAGGATTTGGATCCACTCTTACTGGATCAGCTCTTAAATGGCTGCTAAGTCTTCCCCCTTACTCTATCACTTCATTTGCTAATTTAGTTAATTTGTTCAATAATCAATTCTCTTGTAGTAGAAAATTTGAAAGATTAACTAGTGATTTATATAGGATAACTCAAAGTCATAATGAATCATTAAGGGATTATATAACTAAATTCAGTAAAGAATCCTTGGACATTCCCAACTTGGATATGGCCACGGCTATTGAGGCCTTCAAAATGGGACTGCTTAAGGATTCATTGTTCTATGATGATCTTGTTATGACACCGTGCAGGAACCTAGATGAAGTAAGAACTCGGGCACTCAGGTTCATCCGGCTAGAAGATGACAAGAGGATCCAGGAGAGGCAAGTAGGATCCTCAAAACAGGAGAAGCAAGGATCCTCTTTCAAGAACAATAAGTTCAAATCCTACCATAGAAATGACAACCAGAACGTGCATGCTGTTGACCAAGAAGAGGATGACGAGGATTATCCTCCGATTTCTGAATATTGTTTTTCTGTTGACAATCATGAATTAATCCTTGCAATGCAGAATCTAGGAGAAAAAGCCAGATGGCCCAGAAAGAATGACAAACCATCCGGGACTAAAGACAAGTCAAAGTGGTGTGCATACCACGAGGATTTCGGGCATCTAACTGAAGAATGCATAGCATTACGAAAAGAAATTGGATATCTGTTAAGCAAGGGGCATCTAAAAGAATTGTTGGGAGGAAAAAAGCAAAGGACTCAGGATCCTGAAAGGATCCCTGAAAAGGCTCCAGCCCCTCCGGCGAATGCACAAGTGATCAACTTTATTTCCGGAGGATCAGATATTTGTGGTACATCCTTCTCGGCAGCCAAAAGGCATGCAAAGGAAGCAAAAATGGATAATGGAGAAAGACCTATTCGAACCATTTTGATGAGGATGATCGCATTAACATCCAGGATCCTCATCATGATAGTTTAGTTATTACTCTCTTTATTTCTAACCATTTTGTCCGCAGGATCCTTATCGACGGAGGAAGCTCAGTAAACATTATCCAGCTTGATGTTCTAAAGAAAATGGGTATCCCAGAATCAGACATCACACCAAGATCCTCCGTGCTTGTGGGATTCAGTGGAGAAATGAAGAAAACTCTGGGGGACATAAAACTCCCAATCTACGTGGAAGGATTACATAATTATCAAAAATTTTGTGTTATTGACTGTTTATCTTGTTGCAATGTTATCCTTGGCAGGCCCTGGATACATGATATGAAAGCAGTCCCATCCACCTACCATCAATGTGTGAAACTCCCTAGCCCATGGGGGATAATCAAGATCGACAGTGATCAGCAGGAGGCTAAGGATTGTTATACCTCATCCATGAAGCCAACCTCGAAGCCAAGGGAACAATAGCAATTACAGATTCCTCCAAGGAATGTCTTGGAGGCAAGGGAACAAGATGTGGACGAAATCCTCTTGGATCCTAGTGATCCTGAATCAAAAATCTATATCGGATCAGGGATCCTTGGCAAGATGAAAGAAGACATAATATCCTTCCTCAAAAGAAGAAAATCTACCTTTGCATGGAAACATGAAGATATGACAGGTATATCTAAGGATATTATCACTCATAAACTTGGCATTGACAGGTCTATCAAACCAATCCATCAAAAAAGGAGGAAGTTTACACCAGAAAGGAATGCCATTATCCAAGAAGAAGTAGAGAGACTACTTCGAGCAGGTATGATCAGAGAGGTAAAATATCCAAAATGGTTAGCCAATGTGGTTGTTGTCCAAAAGAAAAACGGAAAGTGGAGGGTATGTGTCGATTTCACTGATCTGAATAAGGCATGTCCCAAGGATCCTTTCCCACTACCCCACATTGACTCCATGGTGGATGCAACGGCGGGGCATGAACTGTTGACCTTTATGGATGCATCATCTGGATTCCAACAAATTCAGATGGAACCATCTGACCAAGAGGATACAGCCTTTATGACCCCAACCGGTTTATATTGTTATATTGCCATGCCTTTTGGACTAAGAAATGCAGGTGCAACATATCAAAGACTGGTGAATATGATGTTCAAAGATCAAATAGGACAAACTATGGAAGTATACATAGATGATATGGTAGTCAAGTCAAAGAAAGCTGAGGATCACCTTAGGGACTTGGAGGAAGCATTTGATATCCTTGATAATTATAACATGAAGCTTAATCCTTCAAAATGCCACTTTGGTGTTAAAGCAGGTAAATTTCTAGGATATATGGTAACTCAGAGGGGCATCGAAGCAAGCCCGGAGCAAATTAAAGCACTAGTGAATATCAAGTCCCCTGCCAATGCTAAGGATGTGCAAAGGCTAACAGGCAGGATAGCAGCTCTAAACAGGTTCATATCAAAATCCTCAGAAAGATGTAAAGAATTTTACGATATCTTAAGGAAAAACAAGAAGTTTGAATGGACTGAAAAACACGAGAATGCTTTACAAGCCCTTAAAGAATATATGTCCTCCGCACCAGCATTAATGAAACCCGGAAAAGGAGATGTGCTATCCTTATACCTGGCGGTATCCTCAACCGCTGTAAGTGCTGTCCTTGTTAAGGATCACGAAGGTACACAACATCCTATCTACTATGTAAGTAAGAGTTTACTTGATGCCGAATCCAGGTACTCACACCTTGAAAAACTTATTCTTGCATTAATTATGGCATCAACTAAGTTAAGACATTATTTTGAAACCCACACTATTGTTGTTAGAACTAATTTTCCAATCAAGAATGTCCTCAGGAAACCAGAGATGTCAGGAAGAATGGCTAAGTGGGCAGTAAAGCTTAGTGCCCATGATATAAGATATGAGCCTAGAACAGCCATTAAATCCCAAGCACTAGCTGACTTTGTGGCTGATTTCAGTAGTGATCTACAAAAGGAAGCAGAATTGGAAGTCCAGCAGCTGGATGAGACCAAGGATCCTTGGATACTACACACTGATGGATCCTCAAATGTCAAGGGCACAGGGCTCGGGATACTACTAAAATCGCCACAGGGGGACATAATACCCCACTCCATAGCCTGTGAGTTCCAAGCAACTAACAATGAGGCTGAATATGAAGCCTTAATTGCTGGCTTGCAAATTGCTAAGGATATGGGGGTGAAATATCTTAAAGTATATGTAGACTCATTATTGATCACCAATCACTTTAATGGATCCTATGCTGTTAAAGGTGAAAAACTAACCAAATATTTAGAGATAGTCAAAGAATTGGCACTCTCTTTTGTCTCTTTCAGCTTAACACAGGTACCAAGGGAGGAAAACACAGAAGCTGATGCATTGGCCAACCTAGGATCATCCTTGAAGATTCCAGAAGATATAAGTATCCTCATTATCCATATCCTGGCTCCTGCTATTGAAAATCAGGTGGCCATGAAAATAGAAGAGGATACTGCAGTGATCCCTAGTGAAGAAGCTCAATCTTATTCAGGATCATGGATCTCACCAATTATGAGATACTTGCAACACGGGGAGATTCCTACGGGAGAAAATCCTAAAGCTTTCAGGATTAAGGTATCTCAATTCACAATCTTAAATAATATGCTATATAAACGATCTCTTGCAGGACCATATTTAAGATGTATCGAGGATCCTGAAATTCAAGAAGTATTGAGAGACTTCCATGAAGGAGATTGTGGAAACCACACTGGGGGCAGGGCATTGTTCTCAAGGATCCTTAGAACAGGATACTAC
Source organism: Helianthus annuus (assembly GCF_002127325.2). Taxonomy (NCBI): domain Eukaryota; kingdom Viridiplantae; phylum Streptophyta; class Magnoliopsida; order Asterales; family Asteraceae; genus Helianthus; species Helianthus annuus. Next base: position 88,296,765 of record NC_035441.2, read on the forward strand.
TGGCCAACTATGAAAAGGGATGCTGTAGAATATGCTAAGAAATGTGATCCTTGTCAAAGACACAGCAATATCCTTCATCAGCCAGCTGAATTTTTGCATCCAATACCATCCTCTTGGCCATTCATGAGATGGGGGATGGATATAGTTGGCAAGCTCCCTAAAGCACCTGGTGGAAAAGTATTTATGCTTGCCATGACCGACTACTTCTCCAAGTGGATAGAAGCTGAAGCTTTTGCTCAAGTCAGAGAAAAGGAAGTTATATCCTTTATTAAGAGAAACATTATATGTGATAATGGTTCCCAATTCATTGGGAGCAGAACCACTAACTTTTGTGACAGTTGGGGAATTAAGATGATGACGTCAACACCAGTCCATCCACAAGCCAATGGTCAAGCAGAATCATCCAACAAGATCATCATCAACAACCTGAAGAAGAAATTAGGATCCAAGAAGGGGAAATGGGCAGAGGAATTGCCTTATGTGCTGTGGGCTGATAGGACAACTCCCAAGAATGCCACTGGTCAAACACCCTTCTCTTTAGTATTTGGGGCAGAAGCAGTGATCCCAACAGAAATGGTGATTCCAACTGCTAGAACAAGCACTCGTGATCCTGAAGAAAATGTCAGGATAAGGAAGTTCCAAGTCGGGGATATGGTGTTGAGAAAAGCATTCCAAAACACCATCAATCCTGCTGACGGAAAATTGGCACCAAAATGGGAAGGCCCTTACTTGATTGAAGCCGAAGCAGGAAAGGGGGCATACAGATTGTTAACCATGGAAGGAAATTTGTTACCAAGAGCCTGGAATGCTATTCACTTAAAGAAGTATTTCATGTGAACAGGATCCTTCAAGCATATGATCCTTACATCGGAAGCATCCTCGAAGGATCCCGGCGACATCAGTGATCCTTTACTCTGGTAAAGTCCTTATCTCAAAACCTTTTTCATTTTCTTATTTTTACCTAAGGATAAGGATCACGTATCCTTCATCCTTCTCTCACGAGAATTTGAGTTATGATAGTCCAGGTATCTTCAGCATATCGTTAAAGATCTTCAAAAGCACCACAGATCCTTGGGTTCAACCCCAGTTATCCTTGGGCTTGTCCCTAGTTTTCGCCAGTAGCGCACGATGATCCTGGTATAGTTCACGTCTTTGGGACCAGTACCCACTTTCGGGGCTGACAACCTCATCGTACTAGCTATACCTAGGATCCTACGTATAATGGTAGACGTACCATACATCCGTTCCTAAGGTTTCTAACGTTCTCACGTTAGCTAAGGTTTTGACATTTTCATGTCACCAAGCTTGGATAGTCGCCAGCAAGGGCCATACTCCAGTTTACATACGATCCTTGGGCTTGTCCCCAGTTATCCTTTGGGCTTGTCCCCAGTGATCCTTTGGGCTTGTCCCTAGTTATCCTTTGGGCATGTCCCCAGCTACTAATTTATCTTTTACATTGGCTTAGTCCCAAGTTATGTTCCATTTTTCAGGTTTTCGAAGTTAAACAGATAAGGATCCTTAATCCTTATTATCCATTAAAATCTCATCTACGGTTATCTTGATTAAAGGTTAGGATCCTAACTTGGATCCTCAGGTATGATCCTTGACTATGTTGATTATACTCATTATTGTGAATAACCCTTGCACTTTGGCAACTAAACCTATGATCCTTAAAATAAATTGCTTTGAAAATATTCAATGATAGGATATTTGATCTAGGATCATATCCTAAATTTATTAAACATGATTTGCTCAACTTCTGTTATTCTAACAAATATATTTCTAAAATAATTGGACAACAAGAGGATAAATAAAGGATAACGAAACAAGGTAAGCCAGAAAGATTAAAGTTATTTTATTAACAAAGGATCTTAAACCCTTTCAAAAAAAGTTGTCAAAATTGCCAACCCACGTTTCTACCAGCAAAACGTGGCCCGTCCACATGGGTTGGCAAAGGGTGTCCATTGTCTATGCGGTCATAGCAGGTGCAGGTAATTAAAAACGGCAGGATCACAAAGGCTTCATCCCCCAAACAGAGGATCCCTCCACCATTTGCGATCCTACCTATTGTCCAAAGGATCCATAATCCTTAATCCTAGAAACTATTGTTTAAGTACAGACCATCATTGTTTGAAAACATCACAACCACAAAAACTGTTTTGGTCAAAAATCACACAAGGATAATGCAACCAAACTTTATGTAAACGGGGAATGATGCTTGGTTTGTTGAATAAAGTAAGGGATCACTTTAAAGTAAAATATGCAAGTGACACAAGGATTTATACGAGGAAAAAGCCCTTGATCAATGATCTCCGGCATAAAAAACCTCGGGTGATGGAAACTACCGATCACCAAACTTCAATATAACAAAAGATGTTTACAACTTCGGATGGTAACGAGCTAGGTACAAAGATTGCTATGGTGTGGTGTGCTAGAGTGTGTAAGAAACGTGTGTGTTTTTCCTAATGGCGAAGAGTGCCTTTTATATAAGTGTATGGGGTTGTATTTTAGGTAAATTAGCTAACTACTAGCTCGTTACCCCTTTAGAAATAGAAGTAATTTAGCCTAACTAATTGCCCTTGAATTGTGCTAAGTTTCCATATTCTCCACAGCGTCTATTTCTGGTAATACGTGTGCAAGATTAGCGTGGAGGATTCCTTGATTACGTTGCCAAGACCAGGTCCAACTCGTAATTCCTGCAAAACAACATTAAATATAAAGAGAACAATCGTTAGTATGAGGATCCTTAGGATGATCCGTGATCCTGATCCTGAAGCTCCTCTGAGGATCACTATCTGTCAAGGAAACAAGGATCACTTGTTAGGATAACATGTAAGGATCATAGGTCATAAAAATCCAGCCCTAACAATTGCCCCCAAAATATAAGGAGTTTTTATGTGATATAAACGAGTTATATTTTGCTGAATCTTATCTATAACTAATCAATGAATATATAGCCGTTAAGATGGAACTATCCGTTGCGATCTGACGTCATGGAAGTGACAGCCCTGCACAAATCATCATTATAAATGGAAATAGGGATAGGATCGAATGTGTTTAAATTCAAAGCAACTCCCTTTATAACCGTATTTAGAAGATCAACCAGGTATTCTCCTTTTCATCTTCTTCTCTCTTGTTCTGTTTTTCATATCTCGTTCAGTATGTTGCTCCGGAATTCTCCTGCCAAGGATCAACAGAAGGAAGGCCCCTTTAAGAGCCAAGGGATCATCACAAACACTGCTAAAGAACGTTGTATCTTTGCTGATCCTCAGATTGATAGGATTCGGTGCTGTTTTCCTGCAAATACGGTGTTCAAAGCTTATGATCCTTCTGCCCTGAGTGACCACACCTCCGATTCATGGGTTGCCTTTCCTGTGATCCCGTTTTCCATAGGTTATACGTATCCCTTTCCAGCCTTTACTCAAGCATTCTTCTCCTTGACCGGCATATCTTACGTTCAGGCCATGCCGATGATCTGGAGGGTTTTGTTTACCCTTGAAAGGATCATCGAGCAAGAGGGGATTGACTTAGGTATGGCCGAGTTGGGTGAGCTATACGATCTGACCACCTTTGGTTCCTATCGTTATCTGTTCAAACGTAGACCCGGGGAGGAGCATCCAATCTTCAAGGTTACCAAGAATGATACTAATTGGAAGCGGCGATTCTTTTTTGTTAGGAGAGATACCATCCCTAACGGGAAGGATTTGCCCAAGGAGTGGGCTACCCATGGTAGGATAGAGGATCCTGGAAGGATCAGCATAGAACATATTCCTTGATAGAAGGATCACTGATATTCTGTTGTTTTCTTGTCGTGCAGCTATCTCCGTTTCACATCTGAAGTTGACTCCTGCTGCAAAAGAGAGACTCTTGGCCTTCAAGAAGCTTGATCCGGAGATAAGAACTTTCCAGGTTGCCACCCAGGATTCTCAAGAAGTATCCTCTGCCTCTGTCACAATGTCAAGTAAGTATCCTGATTTAAAAAGTAATTCTGTGTAGGATTTCAAATTCAGTTAGAATACTTATCTTATTTTGGTTGTGTAGGTGCTGGAAAATCCTCTAAGTCTGCTTCCAAGTTCGGCATCGATGATCTTTACCAATGTCAAATCTGCAAGGAAGAGGACTCCTGCTAGCCCCAGTGCTTCTGTCCCCAAGGCACCTGTTAGAGGGAAAGGAGGCAAGAAGAGGAAAGCCTCTGAAGCTGAGGATCTTCAAGGTCTGCCCCTGCTCCGCCAACAATTTCTGGACTACTTTATTGAGGTAAGGATCACTGCCCCTGCCTGCGTATCCTGATAGTTTTGAGGATTGTTTCTGATATCATGCCTCGTTTTCCTTGCAGAAATTTGCTGAGATAGAGACGTATGTTGGCCACGTCGAGGATCAAGATCGCCAGATTGCTGATCTTCAACAAATGGGTGTGCTGAAGGATCTTAAGATAGCTGACCTTCAGAAGGAGCTCCGGGCCACTAAGGACGATGCTGCCAAGATGGTGATTAACTTTGACTACGAGAAGCATGAGATCACCCAGGATGCCAAGGTCTCTGCTGCAATAGCCATGTACAAGATCCAGCTGCAGATGGCTATGGAGGCTCAGGATCCTGCCTTCGACAAAAGAACATGGGATGTGGAGGGCTGGAAGGCGAGGCTGGCAGAGTTGGAGGATGATGAGGAGGCTGAGGAGATCCCGATGCTTGAAGGTGCTGGCAAGGATCATGCTGGAAAGGCAAGTGGAGCTGGTGGTGATGGTGCAGCGAAGGATTGAGCTGCAGGATTGGGCAATGATGGAAATTTCGAGACTTAGTCGGAGCCCAATTTTTTTGTGGTTGTTGATATTTTCTAGAAACAATTATAGTCTGTAATTTGAACAATAGTTTTAGGATTAAGGATCCATGATCCTTCAGACAATAGGTAGGATTGCAAATGGTGGAGGGATCCTCTGTTTGGGGAATGAAGCCATTGTGATCCTGCCGCCTTTAAATTTCCTGCATGCACAAACAATGGACACCCTTTGCCAACCCATGTGGACGGGCCACGTTTTGCTGGTAGAAACGTGGGTTGGCAATTTTGACAACTTTGAAGGGTTTTAAACCTTTGTTAATAAAATAACTCTAATCTCTTTTGGCTTATCTTGTGTTGTTTCCCTTGTTTATCCTTTTAATTTCCAATTGTTTTGATTTATGTTTGTCTGAGTAAGAAAAGTTAAGAAACTTAGGATATGATCCAGGACCAAATATCCTATAGTCGATAACTTCCAAAAAAGTAGTTAATTTTGGGGATCATAGGTTTAGTTGTCAAAGTGTAAGGGTTATTCAAAATAATGAGTGTAATCAAAACAGTTAAGGATCATACCTGAGAATCCAAGTTAGGATCCTAACCTTTAATCAGGATAACCATAAGAAAAATTTTCAATGGATAATTAGGATTGAGGATCCTTAATTGTTTGACTTTGAAAATCTGAAAACAGAATATAACTTGGGACTAAGCCAATATAAGAGATAAGTTAATAACTGGGGACAAGCCCAAAGGATAACTGGGGACAAGCCCAAGGATAACTGGGGACAAGCCCAAGGATAACTGGGGACAAGCCCAAGGATCGTATGTAAACTGGAGTATGGCCCTTACTGGCGACTATCCAAACTTAGTGACATGAAAATGCCAAAACCTTAGCTAACGTGAAAACGTTAGAAACCTTAGGAACGGATGTATGGTACGTCTACCATTATACGTAGGATCCTAAATATAGCCAGTACGATGAGGTTGTCAGCCCCGAAAGTGGGTACTGGTCCCAAAGACGTGAACTATACCAGGATCATCGTGCGCTACCGGCGAAAACTGGGGACAAGCCCAAACTGGGGACAATCCCAAAGCTTTGGAGGGTTGGCCAACCACGTTGATCTTCTGTAAAATGATAACAACTCTGCAAAAGCTTAAACTTTGTGAAAATAGATGTTAACTGATTAACATCTTTAACTTTTGATAAGTAATAAGTATAAGATGAGTGAAAATGAAAATGAAAGTAATGTGTTACCAAATGTAGAATCATATATCCTTTGAGGATCCTGGATCCTTAATCAGAATACCGGTATCGCTGAGGATCCCTGATCCTTCTTACTTGAAATGAACAGCATTCCAAGCTCTTGGTAGGAGATCACCATCCATTGTTATCAAATGATATGCCCCCTTTCCTGATTCAGCTTCAATTAGATAGGGGTCTTCCCACTTTGGTGCTAGCTCGTCATCAGAAGGATTTGTAGTGTTCTGGAATGCTTTTCTTAGCACAAAATCACCAACTTGAAATCTTCTAATCCTGACATTCTTGTCGTACGCTCCAACCATTCTTTGTTGATAACTGGCGATTTCCTTTTTTCTGTCTTTGAGCGAAAGCTTCTTCTTAGGATGCAGATGTTATGTTGGTTGGTGTAGAATATTACTGTGTCTTTGACAAGCATCACACTTCTTTGTGTATTCCACAGCATGCGTCTTCATGGTAGGTCAATAGTATCCTGTTTTAAGGATCCTTGAGAATAGTGCTTTGCCCACAGTGTGGTTCCCACAGTCTCCTTGAATTTGAAAGCTTTAGGATTTTGTCTTGTAGGGATCTCTCCATGTTGTATATATCTTAGGATTGGAAGAATACAGGACCCTGAATTCGACTGTACAAGATCACCAGGTATGATTGCAGAATCCTTCACTATCTCCATGGCTATGTGATCCTCAATTGCAGGAGTTAAAACATGGGTAATGAGTATTTTTCACATCTTCTGGCATCTTTAGGAATGATCCAAGGTTAGTTATTTTCTTCCCTGGGTACCTGTGGTAGACTGAAAAAGCAAAAGGATCTGCCAGTTTTCTGATTATTTCTAAGTACTTGATTAGCTTTTCACATTTGACAGTGTAAGAACTATTATAATGATTAGTAATTGATAGAGAATCTACATATACTTGAAGATACCTGATCCTCATATTATTAGCTAATTGCAAACCTGCTATCAAGGCCTCATACTCTGCCTCATGATTAGTGGTTTGGAATTCACATGCAATGGATTGGGGTATAATGTCCCCCTGTGGCGATTTTAGTAGTGTGCTTTGTCCAGTTCCTTTAACATTTGAAGCTCCATCCATGAAGAGTGTCCAAGGATCCTTGGTCTTCTCAAGTTGTTGAACTTCTAATTCAGCTTCCCTTTGTAGATCACTACTGAAATCAGCCACAGAGTCAGCTAAAGCTTCGGACTTGATGACAGTCCTAGGTTCAAACTTAATGTCATATGCATTAAGCTTGACTATCCACTTTGCCATTCTACCTGCTATTTCAGTTTTCCTGAGAACATACTCGATAGAAATGTTACTTTTCACAATAATGGTGTGAGTCTCAAAATAATGTCCATGTTTAGCAGAAGCCATAATTAAATCAAGAATTAATTTCTTCAAACGAGAATACCTGGCCTCAGCATCAAGTAGAATTTTACTTACATAGTATACCGGATGTTGAGAACCTTCATGATCCTTAACTAGGATCACACTTACTACTTTAGCTGAAATAGCTAAGTATAAGGATAACGATTCTCCATTTTCTGGTTTCATCAGGGCTGGTGCTGAGGATAGATGATCCTTAAGAACGTTAAGTGCAGCTTCATGCCTATCAGTCCACTCAAACTTGTCTTTGAGCAATTTGTCTACCTCTTCTTGGACAATGGCATTCCTTTCAATTGCAAACTTTCTCCTTTTTTTTTTGGTGGATTGGTTTGAATGATCTGTCAATGCCAAGTTTATGAGTGATAATATCCTTAGATATACCTGTCATATCTTCATGTTTCCAAGCGAAGGTAGATTTTCTTCTTTCCAAGAAGGATACTAAATCCTGCTAAATACTGTCTAGGATCCAGATCCTATAAAAATTTTGGATTCAGGATCCTCTGAGTTCAACATAATATCCTTGACGTATTGCTCTCTTGCCTCCATGATGTCTTGCTCCTTGAAGGCTGGCTTCTTTGAAGAAGTGCAATAGTTTTTTGCCTCCTGCTGATCATATCTCATAGAGTTGGGACCTTGACACGTTGAAGATATGTTGAGAGGGATTGCCTTCATATCGTGTATCCATGGCCTGCCAAAGATAACGTTACAGCAAGATAAGCAATCAATAAAATTTTTTTTTTTTTAACATAATTTACTCCCTCTATGTAGATAGGAAGTTTGGTGTCCCCCAATGTAATCTTTGTCTCTCCAAGGATAGATGATCTTTGGACAATATCGGATTCAAGGATGTCCATTCTATCGAGGACATCCAACTGGATTATGTTCACTGAGCTCCTCCCATCAATGAGAATCCTGCGAACAAAATGGTTAGATAATGTAATAACTACACCGTCGTGATGAGTATCCTGAATGTCCGCACAGTTATCCTCATCATATGATATCACTTTCTCCTGGGTAAGGATGGAGGTCCGAACAGGTTTGCCCCCATTCTCCATCTTTGTTTCCTTTGCACGTCTCTTAGCTGCTGAGAACCTCCGGAGATGAAGTGGATGATTCAAGCATCGGATAGTGGAGGAGGAGCTTTTTCAGGAATTTTCTCAGGATACTTGATCCTTGACTTTTTCCTTCCAAGCAATTCCTTCAAGTATCCTTTGCTCTAAAGATAACTTATCTCCTTCCTAAATGCTATGCACTCATCTATGAGATGACCAAAATACCCATGGTAAGCACACCATTTCGATTCGTCTTTGGTGGCAGACGGTTTGTCATTCTTCCTTGGCCACCTAACATTGTCACCTAAACTCTGGAAGGAGGAACCTTGAACCTGCGAGGATCCTTGAGCCTGAGAGGATCCTTGAACCTGCGAGGATCCTTGAGCCTGAGAGGATCCTTGAACCTGCGAGGATCCTTGAACCTGAGAGGATCCTTGAACCTGAGAGGATCCTTGAACCTGAGAGGATCCTTGAACCTGAGAGGATCCTTGAACCTGAGAGGATCCTTGAACCTGAGAGGATCCTTGAACTTGAGAGGATCCTTGAACCTGCGAGGATCCTCGAATCTGAGACATTGCCGATGATCCAGAACGTATTCCTGTTGATCCACCCTGGTATTGGACATGTGGAGCTGCAAAGTTCTTAGGAAGTTATGACCGGAGTGTCGAAATTCAGCGACCACGACATCAAAGGGGAGCCATCCTCTGCTGATTTTATCAATTTCGCGAAGGATCCTGCCATTATTTTTGACCTGCTGCATGTGATCCTTCATCTGCACAATCAAAGCATAAAAATTGTTGTTAGTAAGTGTAGAGGAAGAAACAACAGTTGATTTTGTGAAAACGGGGGTTGTCTTTTTCGGAGAATTCTCAGCATCTTTCTGGAATGCAATGGGGAGATGATGCAAAGGCGGAATGCCCTGTGAAAAAGTGACTGCCGACATAGAGCTTGGAGTGTTCTTCGCTGGAGAAGCCATGTGGTTGAAGGTAATGAACCGAAATAAATGAAATGAACAAAATTTCTCAGAATTGAAGCACCAATTGCCCCACGGTGGGCGCCAAACTGTTTTGGTCAAAAATCACACAAGGATAATGCAACCAAACTTTATGTAAACGGGGAATGATGCTTGGTTTGTTGAATAAAGTAAGGGATCACTTTAAAGTAAAATATGCAAGTGACACAAGGATTTATACGAGGAAAAAGCCCTTGATCAATGATCTCCGGCATAAAAAACCTCGGGTGATGGAAACTACCGATCACCAAACTTCAATATAACAAAAGATGTTTACAACTTCGGATGGTAACGAGCTAGGTACAAAGATTGCTATGGTGTGGTGTGCTAGAGTGTGTAAGAAACGTGTGTGTTTTTCCTAATGGCGAAGAGTGCCTTTTATATAAGTGTATGGGGTTGTATTTTAGGTAAATTAGCTAACTACTAGCTCGTTACCCCTTTAGAAATAGAAGTAATTTAGCCTAACTAATTGCCCTTGAATTGTGCTAAGTTTCCATATTCTCCACAGTGTCTATTTCTGGTAATACGTGTGCAAGATTAGCGTGGAGGATTCCTTGATTACGTTGCCAAGACCAGGTCCAACTCGTAATTCCTGCAAAACAACATTAAATATAAAGAGAACAATCGTTAGTATGAGGATCCTTAGGATGATCCGTGATCCTGATCCTGAAGCTCCGTGATCCTGATCCTGAAGCTCCTCTGAGGATCACCATCACCACCAGCTCCACTTGCTTCCCCCTGATCCTTGCCAGCATCACCTTCAAGCATAGGGATCTCCTCGGCCTCATCATCATCCTCCAACTCTGCCAGCCTTGCCTTCCAGCCTTCCACGTCCCATGTGCCTTTGTCGAAGGAAGGATCCTGAGCCTCCGCAGCCATCTGCAGCTGGATCTTATACATGGTTATCGCAGCAGAGACCTTGGCATCCTGGGTAATGTCATGCTTCTCGTAATCAAAATTGATCAGCATCCTGGCAGCTTTATCCTTGGTGGCCCGGAGCTCCTTCTCAAGATCAGCAATCTTGAGATCCTTCAGCACACCCATCTGTTGGAGGTCGGCAATTTGGCGGTCTTGATCCTCAACGTGGCCAATATATGTTTCTATTTTAGCGAGTTTCTGCAGAAAGGGAAAAGGGTAAGTTCAGGATTAGGTGATCCTCAAACAAGCAGGATATACAAGCAGGAGCAGTGATCCTTACTTCGTTAACATAATCAAGAAACTGTTGGCGGAGCAGGGGAAATCCTTGAAGATCCTCAGAAGCCTTTCTCTTCTTTCCCTTACCCCTAATAGGAGCTTTAGGGGCTGAAGCAGAGGGACTAGCAGCAGGGGTCTTCTTCCTTGTAGACTTGACATTGGCAAGCTCGTCAATACCAAACTTGGAGGCAGACTTGACAGATTTCCCAGCACCTACACAATCAAAATAAGATAAGTACTTTAACTAATTTAAAAATCCTACATAGAACTACTTTTTAATGAGGATACTTACTTGACATTGTGGCAGATGCGGAGGATACTTCCTGTGAATCTTGAATGGAAACTTGAAAACTTCTGATTTCAGGATCAAGCTTTCTGAAGGCTAGAACTCTCTCTCTTGCAGCAGGGGTCAACTTGAGATGAGCAATGGATATAGCTGCACAAAAGACAAAGAAAACATTAATGATCCTCATCATAAGGAACAAATCTGATGGTGATCCTTCCAGGATCCTCTATCCTACCATGAGTAGCCCACTCCTTGGGCAGATCCTTCCCATTAGGGATGGTATCCCTCCTAACAAAGAAGAATCGCCGCTTCCAATTCATGTCATTTTTGGTGACCTTAAGAACAGGGTGATCCTCTCCGGCTTTCCATCTGAGCAAATATCGACAGGATCCGAGCGTTGTGAGATCATATAGCTCAGCCAGTTCCGCCATCCCTAGGTCAATCCCCTCCTGCTCAATGATCCTTTCAAGGGTATACAAAACCCTCCAGATCATCGGCATGGCTTGGATGTAAGAGATGCCGGTCAGGGAAAAGAAAGATTGGGAGAAAGCTGGAAAGGGATACGAATATCCTATGGTAAACGGAGTTACAGGAAAAGCCACCCATGTGTCGGAAACAAAATCGCTTAAAGCAGTGGGAGTGAAAGGCTTGAAGATAGCATCCGCCGGAAAACATTGACGGATCCTATCAATGTGAGCATCGGTGAAGCAGCACCTCTCGGTGGGAGAGTCTTTAATGATCCCTTGACCTTTCAAAGGGCTATTCTTCATGTGATCCTTGTGAGGAGAATTCCGGAGCAACATATTCGCAGAAGAATAGAAAGAGAAAGAAAAACAGAGTAAGAGAAGGAAAGAAAAGAGAAAGAATACCTGATCGATCTTTCGGACGAGATTATAAAGTGAATTTAAATGCAAATTGATCCTAACTCTATCTCCTATTTATAATGATGATCTGCAGGATTGTCACGTCTATGACGTAAGGGTTGCAACGGCTAGTCCGAGTTTAACGGCTAGTTATCCGAGTCGTTCGTTGCAGATAAGATCAAAGCAAAATATAACTCATTTATTTACAAAATCACTCCTTATATTTTGGGGGCAATTGTTAGGGCTGGATTTTTATAATACATGATCCTTACATGTGATCCTAACCAGTGATCCTTGTTTCTTTGGCAGATAGTGATCCTCAGCAGAGTTCCAGGATCAGGATCACGGACTATCATAGGATCCTCATGATAACAGTTGCTTTCATTGAACTTAATGTCATTTTGCAGGAATGTCTAGCAGGATCCGCTCTTAGCATCACAATCAAGGGACGCGTCTTTACAACTTTGGCATATGCTTAATCAGAGATGAACGTTGTGAAGGATATGGAAACTTGGCATGATTTAAGGGCGATAATTTAGGCTAGATTTACTTTTATTTCTAAAGGGGTAATGAGCTGATTATTAGTTTGTTTACCTAAAATAGGCCACTCACACTTGTATATATAACACTCTTCCCCATTCGGAAGACACACAACACAATTCTCACACGCTTACACACACATTACGATAGTGATCCTTGTACTCAGCTCATTATCCTCCGAAGTTGTAACCATATTTTGATATATTGAAGTTGGTGATTGGTAGTTGCCATCACCCGAGGTTTTTTATGCCGGAGATCATACATTGATCAAAGGCTTTTTCCTCGTATAAATCCTTGTGTCACTTGCATATTTCTTACTAAAGTGATCCTTTACTTTTTCAACAAACCAAGCATCATTCCCCGTTTACTTAGAGTTTGGTTGCATTATCCTTGTGTGATTTTTGACCAAAACAGAAGCCATAAGGTATCTCGTTTTGCACCACCAATTTGTGATGCTGAGATACCCAAAAGATTCCATATCCCTACTATGAAGCTGTATGATGGTACGACGGATCCTGAGGAACACATAGCACAATACAGGGAGAGGATGGAGATCAATCCAATTCCAGAAAGGTTAAAGGAAGCAAGTCTGTGCAAGGGATTTGGATCCACTCTTACTGGATCAGCTCTTAAATGGCTGCTAAGTCTTCCCCCTAACTCTATTACTTCGTTTGCTAATTTAGTTAACTTATTCAATAATCAATTTTCTTGTAGTAGAAAATTTGAACGATTGACTAGCGATTTATACAGGATAACTCAGGGTCATAATGAATCATTAAGGGATTATATAACCAAAAGTAAAGAATCCTTGGATATTCCTAACTTGGATGTGGCCACAGCTGTTGAGGCCTTCAAGATGGGATTGCTTAAGGATTCATTGTTCTATGATGATCTTGTTATGACACCATGCAGGAACCTAGACGAAGTAAGAACTCGGGCACTCAGGTTCATCCGGCTAGAGGATGACAAGAGGATCCTCAAAACAAGAAAGCAAGGATCCTCTTTTAAAAGCAACAAATTCAAATCCTATAACAGAACTGACAACCAGAATGTGCATGCTGTTGACCAAGAAGAGGATGATGAAGATTATCCTCCGATTTCTGAATACTGTTTTTCTGTTGATAACCATAAACTAATCCTTGCAATGCAGAATCTAGGAGAAAAGGCCAGATGGCCCAGAAAAAATGACAAACCAGCCGCAGCTAAAGATAAATCAAAGTGGTGTGCATACCATGAGGATTTTGGGCATTTGACAGAGGAATGCATCGCATTACGAAAGGAAATTGGATATCTGCTGAGCAAGGGGCATTTGAAAGAATTGTTGGGAAGAAAAAAGCAAAGGACTCAGGATCGTGAAAGGATCCCTGAAAGAGCTCCAGCTCCTCCTGCAGATGCACAAGTGATCAACTTTATTTCTGGAGGATCAGACATCTGTGGTACATCCTTCTCAGCAGCTAAAAGGCATGCAAAGGAAGCTAAAATGGATAACGGAGAAAGACCTATTCGAACATCAAGTGTCTCGGAAGGAAAAATCATAACCTTTGATGAGGATGATAGAATTAACATCCAGGATCCTCATCATGATAGTTTAGTTATTACTCTTTTTGTTTCTAACCATTTTGTCCGCAGGATCCTAATTGACGGAGGAAGTTCGGTAAACATCATCCAACTTGATGTTCTGAAGAAAATGGGTATTCCTGAATCAGACATCACACCAAGATCCTCCGTGCTTGTGGGATTTAGTGGCGAAACTAAGAAAACCCTGGGGGACATTAAACTCCCAATCTACGTGGAAGGATTACAAAATTATCAAAAATTTTGTGTTATTGACTGTTTGTCTTGTTGTAATGTTATCCTTGGCAGGCCCTGGATACACGATATGAAGGCAGTCCCATCCACCTACCATCAGTGTGTGAAGCTCCCTAGCCAATGGGGAATAATCAAGATCGATAGTGATCAACAGGAGGCTAAGGATTGTTACACCTCATCAATGAAACCAGCCTCGAAATCAAGGGAGCAATAGCAATTAAAGTATCCTCCAAGGGGTGTCTTGGAGGCAAGAGAGCAGGATGTGGACGAAATCCTCTTGGATGCTGATGATCCTGAATCCAAAATCTACATCGGATCAGGGATCCTTGATAAAATGAAAGAAGACATAGTATCCTTCCTCAAAAGAAGAAAATCTACCTTTGCATGGAAACATGAGGATATGACAGGTATATCTAAGGATATTATCACTCATAAACTTGGCATTGACAGGTCAGTTAAACCAATCCATCAAAAAAGGAGGAAGTTTGCACCAGAAAGAAATGCCATTATCCAGGAAGAGGTAGAAAGATTACTACGAGCAGGTGCAACATATCAAAGGCTGGTGAATATGATGTTCAAAGATCAAATTGGACAAACTATGGAAGTGTACATAGACGATATGGTGGTGAAATCCAAAAAAGCTGAGGATCACCTAAGGGACTTGGAGGAAGCATTTGATATCCTTGATAATTATAACATGAAGCTTAATCCTTCAAAATGTCACTTTGGTGTTAAAGCAGGTAAATTCTTAGGATATATGGTAACCCAGAGGGGCATTGAAGCAAGCCCGGAACAAATCAAAGCATTGGTGAATATCAAATCCCCTGCCAACGCTAAGGATGTGCAAAGGCTAACAGGCAGGATAGCAGCTCTAAACAGATTCATATCCAAATCCTCAGAAAAGTGTAAAGAATTCTATGATATCCTAAGAAAGAACAAGAAATTCGAATGGACTGAAAAGCATGAGAATGCTTTACAAGCCCTAAAAGAATACATGTCCTCAGCCCCAGCATTGATGAAACCAGAAAAAGGAGATGTGTTATCCTTATACCTTGCGGTATCCTCAAAAGCAGTAAGTGCAGTCCTTGTTAAGGATCATGAAGGTACACAATATCCTGTCTATTATGTAAGTAAGAGTTTACTTGATGCTGAATCCAGGTATTCACACCTTGAAAAACTTATTCTTGCACTGATTATGGCATCTACTAAACTAAGACATTATTTTGAAACCCATGTTATTGTTGTTAGAACTAATTTTCCAATTAAGAATGTCCTCAGGAAACCAGAGATGTCCGGAAGAATGGCTAAGTGGGCAGTAAAGCTTAGTGCCCATGATATAAGATATGAGCCTAGAACGGCCATCAAATCCCAAGCATTAGCAGACTTTGTGGCTGATTTCAGTAGTGATTTACAAAAGGAAGCCGAATTGGAAGTCCAGCAGCTGGATGAAACCAAGGATCCTTGGATACTACATACTGACGGATCCTCAAATGTTAAAGGCACGGGGCTTGGTATACTACTAAAATCGCCACAGGGGGGACATAATACCCCATTCCATAGCTTGTGAGTTCCAAGCCACTAATAATGAGGCTGAATATGAAGCCTTAATCGCTGGTTTGCAAATTGCTAAGCATATGGGGATCAGGTATCTTGAGGTATACGTGGATTCATTGTTAATCACTAATCACTTTAATGGATCCTATGCTGTTAAAGGTGAAAAACTAACCAAATATTTAGAGATAGTCAAAGAATTGGCACTCTCCTTTGTTTCTTTCAGTTTGACACAGGTACCAAGGGAGGAAAATACAGAAGCTGATGCATTGGCCAATCTAGGATCATCTTTGAAGATCCCAGAGGATATAAGTATCCCCATCATCCATATCCTGGCTCCTGCTATTGAAAATCAGGTGGCCATGAAAATAGAAGAAGATACTGCAATGATCCCTAGTGAGGATGCTCAATCTTGTTCAGGATCATGGATCTCACCAATCATGAGATACTTACAACACGGAGAGATTCCTATGGGAGAAAATCCTAGGGCTTTCAGAATTAAGGTATCTCAATTCACAATCTTAAATAATATGCTATATAAGCGATCTCTTGCAGGACCATATTTAAGATGTATCGAGGATCCTGAAGTTCAAGAAGTGTTAAAAGACTTCCATGAAGGAGATTGTGGAAACCACACTGGGGGCAGGGCATTGTTCTCAAGGATCTTAAGGACAGGATACTACTGGCCAACTATGAAAAGGGATGCTGTGGAGTATGCTAAGAAGTGTGATCCTTGTCAAAGACACAGCAATATCCTTCATCAGCCGGCTGAATTTCTACATCCTATACCATCCTCTTGGCCATTCATGAGATGGGGGATGGATATAGTTGGCAAGCTCCCTAAAGCACCTGGTGGAAAAGTGTTCATGCTTGCTATGACTGACTACTTCTCCAAGTGGATAGAGGCTGAAGCTTTTGCCCAAGTTAGAGAGAAGGAAGTTATATCCTTTATTAAGAGAAACATTATAACTAGATTTGGCATTCCTTCTGAAATTGTATGTGATAATGGTTCCCAATTTATTAGGAGCAGGACTACTAACTTTTGTGACAGTTGGGGGATTAAGATGATAACATCAACACCAGTCCACCCACAAGCCAATGGTCAAGCAGAATCATCCAACAAGATCATCATCAACAATCTGAAGAAGAAACTTGGATCCAAGAAGGGGAAATGGGCAGAGGAATTGCCTTATGTGCTTTGGGCTGATAGGACAACCCCCAAGAATGCTACTGGTCAAACACCCTTCTCTTTGGTGTTTGGGGCAGAATCAGTGATCCCAACAGAAATGGTGGTTCCAACTGCTAGAACAAGTACCCATGATCCTGAGGAGAATGATGTAAACCTGGCTCAAGACTTGGATACTATTGAAGAAATCAGGGATCTGGCTAGGATAAGGAGGGCTAGCTACCAACAAGAACGGCTGGTGCTTACAACAAAAATGTCAGGATAAGGAAATTCCAAGTTGGGGATATGGTATTGAGAAAAGCATTCCAAAATACCACCAATCCTGCTGATGGGAAATTGGCACCAAAATGGGAAGGCCCTTATTTGATTGAAGCCGAAGCAGGAAAGGGGGCATATAGATTGCTTACCATGGCAGGTAATCTGTTACCAAGAGCCTGGAATGCTGTCCACTTGAAAAAATATTTCATGTAAGCAGGATCCTTCTGGCATGAATGATCCTTACATTGGAAGTATCCTTCAAGGATCCCTGAAGCATCAATGATCCTTACTCTGGTAATGTCCTAAGCTTGAACTCTTATTTACATATCTTCTTATTTAAGGATAAGGATCATGTATCCTTCATCCTTCTCTCACGAGATTTTGAGTTCTGATAAGTCCAGGTATCCTTAGCAAAATGTCGACAATCTTCAGAAGCAACTCAGATCCTTGGGTTCAACCCCAGTTATTTGGGCTTGTCCCCAGTTATCCTTGGGCTTGTCCCCAGTTTTCGCCTGTAGCGCATGATGATCCTCGTATAGTTCACGTCTTTGGGACCAGTACTCGCTTTAGGGGCTGATAACCCCATCGTACTGGCTATACCTAGGGTCCTACGTATAATGGTAGACGTACCATACATCCGTTCCTAAGGTTTCTAACGTTTTCACGTTAGCTAAGGTTTTGGCATTTTCATGTCACTAAGTTTGGATAGTCGCCAGAGAGGGCCATACTCCAGTTTACATACGATCCTTGGGCTTGTCCCCAGTTATCCTTCGGGCTTGTCCCCAGTTACCCTTCGGGCTTGTCCCCAGTGATCCTTTGGGCTTGTCCCCAGTTACTAACTTATCTATGATATTGGCTTAGTCCCAAGTTATATTCTATTTTTCAGGTTTTCGAAGTTAAACAATTAAGGATCCTTAATCCTTATTATCCATTAAAGTTTTACTTATGGTTATCCTGATTAAAGGTTAGGATCCTAACTTGGATCCTCAGGTATGATCCTTGACTATTTTTAATTTCATTCATTATTCATTTGAATAACCCTTAGACCTTGACAACGGAACCTATGATCCTTAACATGAACTACTTTTTTGAAGTTTTCAACTATAGGATACTTGATCCTGGATCGTATCCTAAATTTCTTAAACATAATTTGCTTAACTTTTCTTACTCAGACAAGCATAAATCAAAACAATTGAAAGAATAAAAGATATACAAGGATAACATCACAGGATAAGTCAAAAGTTAAAAGTTTTATTTATTAAATATTTAACCCTTTCAAAAGTTGTCAAAATTGCCAACCCACGTTTCTACCAGCAAAACGTGGCCCATCCACATGGGTTGTCAAAGGGTGTCCATTGTTTGTGCGGTCATAGCATGCAGGAAATTAAAAGGCGGCAGGATCACAATGGCTTCATCCCCCAAACAGAGGATCCCTCCACCATATGTAATCCTACCTATTGTTCACAGGATCCTAGATCCTCAACCCTAAACTATTGTTCAAATACAGACCATAATTGTTTTAAAACATCACAAACCACCAAACAAAAAAAATTGGGCTCCGGCTATGTCTAGAAATTTCCATCATTGCCCAATCCTGCAGCTCAATCCTTCGCTGCACCATCACCATCGGCTCCACTTGCCTCTCCACCCTGATCCTTGCCAATGTTTCCACCCTCAAGCATCGGAATCTCTTCAGCCTCCTCATCATCCTCCAGTTCAGCCAGCCTAGCCTTCCAGCCTTCGACATCCCAGGTGCTCTTGTCAAAAGCAGGATCCTGAGCCTCCGCAGCCATCTGCAGCTGGATCTTGTACATAGTTATCGTGGCAGAAACCTTGGCATCCTGGGTGATCTCGTGCTTCTCATAGTCAAAGTTGATCAGCATCTTGGCAGCATCATTCTTGGTGGCCTGGAGCTCCTTCTGAAGATCGGCTATCTTGAGATCCTTCAACACCCCAACCTGTTGAAGGTCAGCAATCTGGCGATCCTGATCCTCAACATGGCCGACATATGTCTCTACTTCAGCAAATTTCTACAAGGAAGACAAGGAATATTGTCAGAAACCAGGTAATCCTTAGACCAGCAGGATACACAAACGGGACAGTGATCCTTACCTCGCTGATGTAATCCAGACACTATTGGCGAAGTAGGGGCAGACCTTGCAAATCCTCAGAGGCCTTTCTCTTCTTGCTTCCTTTTCCCCTGATTGGTGCTTTAGGGGCTGAAGCAGTTGGGCTAGCAGCAGGAGTCTTCTTCCTTGCAGATTTGACATTAGTAAGATCATCGATGCCGAACTTTGAAGCAGACTTAGAGGATTTTCCAGCACCTACACAACCAAAACAAGTTAAGTATCTTAATATTATTTGACTCTCATTATATAAATACTCCTTAAATAAGTATACTTACTTGACATTGTGACAGAGGCAGAGGATACTTCCTGAGAATCCTGGGTGGTAACCTGGAAAGTTCTTGTTTCAGGATCAAGCTTCTTAAAGGCCAGGAGCCTCTCTTTTGCAGCAGGTGTCAACTTCAGATGTGAAACGGAGATAGCTGCACAACAAGAAAATAACAGAACATCAGTAATCCTTATGCTAAGGAATAAGTTCTATGGTGATCCTTCCAGGATCCTCTACCCTACCATGGGTAGCCCACTTCTTGGGCAGATCCTTCCTATCAGGGATGGTATCTCTCTTCACAAAAAAGAACCGCCGCTTCCAGTTCACATCATTTTTGGTAACCTTGAGAACAGGGTGCTCCTCTCCAGCTTTTCGTTTGAACAAGTACCGGTGGGATCCAAAAGTTGTAAGATCATACATCTCACCCAACTCCGCCATACCCAGATCAATCCCTTCTTGTTCGATGATCCTTTCAAGGGTGTATAAAACCCTCCAGATCATCGGCATAGCCTGGATATAGCAGATGCCGGTAAGGGAGAAAAAAGACTCGGTGAACTGAGGGAAAGGATATGAGTATCCTATCATGAAAGGAGTGACCGGGAAAGCTACCCAAGTCTCAGAGATATAATCGCTCAAAGCGGTAGGGTTGAAAGATT
Source organism: Helianthus annuus (assembly GCF_002127325.2). Taxonomy (NCBI): domain Eukaryota; kingdom Viridiplantae; phylum Streptophyta; class Magnoliopsida; order Asterales; family Asteraceae; genus Helianthus; species Helianthus annuus. Next base: position 88,316,976 of record NC_035441.2, read on the forward strand.
TAAAGAAGGTGTTCGCCGGAAAACAATGACGGATTTTGTCAATCTGAGAATCAGTAAAACAACACCTCTCGGTGGGGGAATCCTTGATGATCCCTTGACCCTTCAAGGGGCTCTTATTCTTAGGATCCTTACTGGGAGACTTCCGGAGCAACATTTTTTACAAGACGATGGAAAAAGAAAGAAAAACAGAGTAAGCAAGAGAGAAGGAGAAAGGGAATACCTGTTCAATCCTCTGATCGCGGTTATAAAGGGAAGAGTTCTTGAATTTAAATGCAAACGATCCTATCCCTATTTCTATTTATAGTGATGATTTGTGCAGGGTTGTCATCTCCATGACGTCAGATCGCAACGGATAGTTCATTCTTAACGGCTATATATCCGTTGAGTTAGTTATAGATAAGATTCGGCAAAATATAACTCGTTAATATTACATAATTACTCCTTATATTTTGGGGGCAATTGTTAGGGCAGGATTTTAATGACCTGTGATCCTTACAATGTCACACCCCCAAAATCCCACACGCGGAGTACCATCGTTTGGGAGCGTGACATGACCAGGATCAAGCCATCAATCATATCAAACATAGCATTTAATAATAATAAAAGTCATTAAAATAGTTCATCATGACATGATCGATGTTTCAAAACCAAGTATTGTTTAAGTAGCGGAAGCATTGTTGTAAACCCAAGTTAAAAATACTAAAATGTCATAAGTGTCTAACAAAGCAATACGATCCTTGTCCACAACGACCGGCTCCTCTTTGTGCAAGCTCCATGTACCTAACGATCTGCAAGGCATGTAACAGAATGATCAACAAACTAGTTGAGCGAGTTCACAGTAAGTAAGTGCGTAACAGTAAGTAATGGGTGGCTCTACTGGGCCGATAGTAAGTTGTATAGGTGGGGGCTTCCCATGTTATGTGACCACTAGACTATTCGTATCAACTACTCGTATCATCCCTGTTCTTCTTCCGAGAACAGTAGCGCGTATGGGGTGTACGTAGGTTTTACGCACGTATCCTTCACAACCGAGGATAGGAGACGCGGGGGTGTACGTAGGTTTCACGTACGTATCCTTTGTACCGAGGATAGAAGTAAGTAATGCGTACACGTAGGTTTTACGTGCATGCCTGACATCCGAGGCAGTAATTGGCATATGATCACGTAGGTGTTATCCTAACCTACGGAACCGTCCTGACATCCGAGGATCATGGTAGGTAATAGTCTAGGAAAAGCATATGTACGTTCTTAGTCAATGGTAACCTTTATCCCATTCCCACGACCCGGGAATCCCATGCCTTAGTAGGAGTGTGAACTCACCTGAGTTTGCTCGGCAGACAGTAAAATGCTCAAGTATACAAGTAAGGGATCAACCACGTCCTATCATGGTTACTTATGCAAGTTAGGTTCGTATAAAGCACGTGGATTTCTAACACGTATTGATCATGGCAATTCACACATATTTCATAGCAGTTCAATAACAATCAGTTAAACAGAATCCAAGTGTTCGGCCCAATTCAGTTGGGCCTGAAATAGTAAAAGTCCAACAACAGTATGGTCCGTCTCAAGTCGCAACGAGGAGATCCCGAGTCGCAACAGGACTCGTAACGGTGATGTTCTCGAGTCGCAATCGGAGCTGGTCTCGAGTTGTTAAGGTCTGGTTACGAGTCGCAACGGGACTCGCAGCCGTGGTTTCGGCTCGTCATGGTCCGGTTACGAGTCGCAACGGGACTCGCAACCATGGTTTCGGCTTGTGTTGATTGTGTGCTAGTGTGATGCTTACGAGTCGCAACTAGACCCGCAACTATGGTCTCGACTCGCAACCATGTGTCGCAACCAAGTATGTAACTGATTTCCTTAATCTTAATCAATTAACACCGCGATTTCAGCAAACATAATCAGCAGTTTCGGAAAAACAGATCAAATCAGTTTTAATTCCAAATTCAACCGTATTCAAACAGTTTCCTATTATCATCATCTATTAACAGAATTCTTAACAATCATGCCGCCTAATCTCGATCAAACAAGACTACCCAATACCAATTTACATGGTCTCTAATCAATTCATTGCATAAACAATATCTTAACAATATATAACATGTCCGATTTATTCATAAGCATGCAGCCGGTTAACATAATCCGATTTAACAATACTAAACAGCCGATTACATCCAATTCCTAACATCATACATGATAGAATCATCTAGCATGGCAAACATAAAAACATAACCTTCATATATCCGATTATAAACAATAATCATGTAAATCCGTTTACTAACAGAACATATAAACACGTAATCAAGAGGTTGATGCTAACCAAGATGTAAACAAAGACGGAGCCGAGAACTTCAAAGGTGCGATTTCCGGTCCGAGAGAGAGACGATTCCGAGAGAGAGAGAGAGAGAGAGTTTGGTATGTGTGTTTGTGTTTCAAAACAATAAACAAAACCCTTAAACTTGGTTTTGTGTTGCGAGTGGGGAGTGGGCCGAGCCCAACTCGGTTACCTCATGGGGTCCGATTTCAAAGTGTGGCCCAAAGGGCTTGTGTGACCGGTTATAAGGTGTAATCGGGTTTTAGTGTGTGGTTTGGGTTCGTATACACACAACATACATACACACATAAGGCACATAACATCATAACATTCAATAGCATCACAGTTTGTAAAATCATAACACGTTCACGTATGTTACACAATGATAGGTCTAAAGTTCGAGTTGTCACATTATCCCCAACTAATTGGAAATTTCGTCCCGAAATTTGGTATGCACTCCCTGAGGAAGCTAGGTAAGTTATAGCATTCACTGGTTTTCCTGGGGTGTCACATCCTCCCCCCGTTGATCTGGAATTTCGTCCCGAAATTCCGAAGTAGTAGCTTCATCCTCAGTAGTGGTAGCATTGGTTTCGAATAACTGGGGGTACTTTTCTGTCATCCTGTCTTCGCGTTCCCAGGTGTACTCTGGACCACGTTTGGAGTTCCAACGAACTCGAACAAGAGGGATTCTCTTGTTTTTGAGGACCTTCACATCCCGGTCCGTGATTTCTACTGGTTCCTCGACGAACTGCAACCGCTCGTCGATAGTGAGTTCCTTAAAAGGAATGATGAGGTTTTCATCTGATAGGCACTTCTTTAAGTTCGATACGTGAAAGACATTGTGAACTGCTCCGAGTTCAGCTGGTAGGTTCAACTTGTAGGCTACCTTGCCAATCTTTTCTAAGATTTCGAATGGTCCGACGTACCGCGGATTCAGTTTGCCCCGTTTTCCAAAACGTACCACACCCTTCCAGGGTGAAACTTTCAATAAAACCCGGTCTCCGACCTCAAATTCCAAAGGTTTCTACGCTTGTCCGCGTAGGCTTTCTGACGGTCGCGTGCTGCCGCCATGCGTTGTCGTATCTGTGCTATCTTTTCTGTGGCGTCCACTACAATCTCTGGACCCGTGATTTGACTATCCCCCACCTCTGCCCAACAGAGAGGTGACCGGCATTTACGTCCGTACAATGCCTCGAATGGAGCGGCTTGAATGCTGGTATGGTAACTGTTATTGTACGAAAACTCCACCAATGGGAGGTGCTTTTCCCAGCCGTTGCCGAAATCGATAACGCATGCCCTAAGCATGTCTTCAAGTGTTTGGATCGTTCGCTCAGACTGCCCATCCGTCTGAGGATGATATGCTGTGCTCATGTCTAATCGTGAGCCGAAAGATTTGTGCATTGCTTGCCAAAGCTCTGACGTGAATCGTGCATCGCGATCCGAAATAATGGAGATGGGCACTCCGTGCCTCGAAACAACTTCTTTAAGATAGACGTCTGCGAGAGTGGAGAACTTGTCCGTTTCCTTAATCGGTAGGAAGTGTGCAGACTTGGTGAGTCGATCAACTATGACCCATATTGTATCGTTCCCACGCTGAGATCTAGGTAAGCCTGTAACAAAATCCATGGAAATTTCTTCCCATTTCTATTGTGGTATCTTAGGCTGCTGAAGTAGACCAGCTGGCTTCTGATATTCAACCTTGACTCTCGCACAGGTCAAACATTTTCCAACGTACGTAGCGATGTGGGCCTTCATGCTAGGCCACCAATAAGTAGTGCTGATGTCGTGGTACATTTTATATGACCCTGGATGTACCGAGTAGCGAGACTTGTGAGCTTCATCCATTACAAGTTCGCGTAAACCGCCATAGAGAGGGACCCAAATCCGGCCCGTTACATAGTAGGCGCCGTCTTCCTTTTGTTCCATTTGTTGTCGTGAGCCGCGTAAGGCTTCAGCCTTGACGTTTTCGGGCTTCAATGCTTCTACCTGAGCATTTCGTATCTGTGCTGGAAGGTTAGACTGAATCGTAAGCTGTAGCGCTCGCACGCGCTTCGGTAAGGTGTCCTTTCGACTAAGAGCGTCAGCCACAACATTGGCTTTGCCTGGATGGTACTTGATAGCGCATTCGTAATCGTTAAGTAACTCAACCCACCTTCGTTGACGCATGTTCAAATCCTTCTGCTTAAGAATATGCTCGAGACTCCTGTGATCGGTGTAAATCGTGCACCTGGTACCGTACAGGTAGTGTCGCCATATCTTAAGCGCGAAAACAACAGCTCCCAGCTCTAAATCGTGCGTCGTGTAGTTGCGTTCATGAACCTTGAGTTGACGAGAGGCGTAAGCGATAACCTTGTCGCGCTGCATTAACACACATCCAAGTCCCCGAATGGATGCATCACAATATACCACGAAGTCATCTGTGCCTTCTGGCAAGGAGAGGATAGGTGCACTGCAAAGTCTATCCTTTAGATACTGAAAAGCAGTTTCCTGCGTGTTGCCCCAACGGTAGGTGACACCCTTCTGTGTCAGTAGTGTAAGTGGTTGCGCGATCTTTGAAAAGTCTTTAATAAACCGTCTGTAGTAGCCTGCCAAGCCCAAGAATTGACGTATTTCTGTCGGTGTACGCGGTGCAGGCCAATTTCTGATCGAATCTACCTTGGATGGATCGACGTGAATCCCATCCTGGTTTACCACGTGGCCTAAGAAGTGGACTTCACGAAGCCAGAAGTCGCATTTAGAAAGCTTGGCGTACAACTGTTCCTTCCGAAGGAGTTCCAAAATAAGGCGAAGATGCTGCTCGTGCTCCTCCTGACTCTTGGAGTAAATCAGGATGTCGTCGATGAAAACAATGACGAACTTGTCGAGATAGGGTTTGCACACCCTGTTCATAAGATCCATGAATACTGCAGGTGCGTTCGTAAGTCCGAACGGCATAACCAAGAACTCGTAGTGACCATAGCGAGTTCTGAATGCTGTCTTAGAGATGTCCTCATCCCGGACTCTCAGCTGATGATACCCTGACCTTAGGTCTATCTTCGAATAGTAACACGACCCTTGCAACTGGTCGAATAAGTCGTCTATGCGTGGAAGAGGATAACGGTTCTTCACCGTCACCTTGTTGAGTTCACGGTAGTCGATGCACATCCTGAACGTACCGTCTTTCTTTTTCACGAATAGTACTGGAGCTCCCCAAGGCGAAGAGCTTGGACGAATGAAGCCCTTTTCCAAGAGCTCTTGTAGCTGCTTTGACAATTCTTCCAATTCTGATGGAGCTAGACGATATGGCGCGCGAGCTATGGGTGCTGCTCCTGGAGCGAGCTCGATCTGAAATTCAACCTGACGATGAGGCGGTAAGCCAGGTAAATCTTCAGGAAACACCTGAGGGAAGTCACGTACGACGGGTATATCCTCCAATTTCTTTTCCTTTACTGATGCGTCTGAAACAAGAGCCAAAATGGCTGTGTGCCCCTTTCGTAAACATTTCTGAGCCTTCAAGAAAGAGATGATGCCAACCACAGCACCACTCTTGTCGCCTTGAACTTCTAGAGGTTCCTGACCAGAACGAGGAATGCGAATGATCTTCTCACTGCATAAGATTTCTGCCTGGTGTTGGGATAACCAATCCATCCCAATCACGACGTCGAAACTTCCCAAAACTATGGGAATGAGATCAATAGAGAAGGCTTGACCAGCTAGGATAAGATTACAACCCTGAACTACGTGCGTGGCTTCTAGACTTTTACCGTTAGCTAACTCTACTACATGTTTGGTGGGTAAAAGTGTTGGTGCACGTTTTAGCAGTTGACACATTTTCACAGACATATAGCTTGTATCCGCACCCGAATCAAACAAAACAGTAACGTAAATATTGTCGAGGAGAAACTTACCCATAACAACGTTGGGATCGTTCACTGCGTCGCCTCGACCTAGCACAAAAGCACGACCCCGAGCTTCGTTGCCGTTGTTATTTCCTCCGTTGTTGTTGCCGTTGCCCTGGTTGTTGTTGTTGTTCTGGTTCCTGTTGAGCTGTGGGCAGTGTCTCTTGATGTGGCCTTCAGCACCACAATTGTAGCATCCCTTGTTGCCCTGTTGTTGGTTAGGCTGAGCGTGAGGCTGCTGCTGATTTTGGTTCGCAGGACGAAGGCTTCTACAGTCTTTGGCCTCATGACCCATCTTGAGGCATCTTTGACAACGACCCTTGGTGCACTGGCCGTTGTGGTGCCTGTTGCAGTTGTTGCACTTTGGAAGATTTCCGCGATATCCACCCTGCCTGTGGCTACCTGACGACTGCTGGTTAGGGCTTTGATAGTTGTCAGTCTTTCGCTGCTGATTCTGGGACTGAACCGAAACTGATGCTTTGCTTGAATCCCCCTCCCATTTCCTCTTGTTGTCACTGAGGGTAACGGGAGTAGCTGAAGGAGTGACTGTAGCAGTAGCGTTGACACGCTTAGGCAGTTTATTCTGATCCACTGCCTGATCAGTGATGCGATGAGCGAGACGCTGGATTTCCTGGATGTTGTCGAGGTTAGCCGAGGTAACGTGGCTCTGGATTTCTGGTGCCAATCCCTTGAGATACATCTCGATGCGCTTGTATGGAGGGTCTACCATAGTTGGACACAGCACGGCCAGCTCGTTTGACCGCTTAGTATACGCTTCAATCTCCGACCCAACCATTTTCAGATTATACAGCTCGTCTTCTAGCTTGTGAATATCTTCACGCGTACAATACTCTCTCTTGATGAGTTCCTTGAAGTCGTTCCAGGGTGTGGCGTTAGCAGCTGCCAACCCCAGAATTTGCACCTGCGCGTTCCACCAGGTTAGCGCGATTCCTTCTAAAGTGCCGGTGGCGTATTTCACCCTGCGTGCCTCAGGGCATTCACACATTTCGAATACTGATTCTAGCTTCTCGAACCAGTGGAGGAGTCCAACCGCTCCTTCTGTGCCGCTGAACGTGCCGGGACGGCAGTCCATAAAGTTCTTGAATGTGCAGACAGGCTGCTGCGCGTGTTGACCTATTGTGTACGAATAGGACGAAGTTAAATACGAGAGTTAATGTAGGATCTAGAGATCCTAGTGTGTGCCTATACTGCAGGATATACTACCTGCTTGAGCTGCTGCAACTGCCGCAGCAACTTGGGCTTGAACAAGAGCCTCTAACTGGGCTTGTGTCATGTTAATTCTTCCAGCCATTGATCTTCATGTCAAAGGCGAAATAGGTGAGAAAAGTTCGCGAATAGTGCGATGACAGAAAAGTGTAAGCACGTAAGGGTTCTTAAGCAATAGCAAATAGTGAGCATTGTAGTCTAAGCATACCACGAGCAAAGTTCTAAGTAATTCTAGCAAGTAGGCAATAAACATAAACCTTATTACCTAAAATGTCGAGTCTTGCACGTGGAGCGAAGCGTCGTTGTGGATCGTTGAGAGCACTGTTCTGGTTATAGTCCGGTTTTAATAAAAAAAAAAAAAAAAAAAAAAAAAAAAAAAAAAACGTTTTCCCATATTAAAACCAAGTTCTCTATAACCAATGGCTCTGATACCAATCTGTCACACCCCCAAAATCCCACACGCGGAGTACCATCGTTTGGGAGCGTGACATGACCAGGATCAAGCCATCAATCATATCAAACATAGCATTTAATAATAATAAAAGTCATTAAAATAGTTCATCATGACATGATCGATGTTTCAAAACCAAGTATTGTTTAAGTAGCGGAAGCATTGTTGTAAACCCAAGTTAAAAATACTGAAATGTCATAAGTGTCTAACAAAGCAATACGATCCTTGTCCACAACGACCGGCTCCTCTTTGTGCAAGCTCCATGTACCTAACGATCTGCAAGGCATGTAACAGAATGATCAACAAACTAGTTGAGCGAGTTCACAGTAAGTAAGTGCGTAACAGTAAGTAATGGGTGGCTCTACTGGGCCGATAGTAAGTTGTATAGGTGGGGGTTTCCCATGTTATGTGACCACTAGACTATTCGTATCAACTACTCGTATCATCCCTGTTCTTCTTCCGAGAACAGTAGCGCGTATGGGGTGTACGTAGGTTTTACGCACGTATCCTTCACAACCGAGGATAGGAGACGCGGGGGTGTACGTAGGTTTCACGTACGTATCCTTTGTACCGAGGATAGAAGTAAGTAATGCGTACACGTAGGTTTTACGTGCGTGCCTGACATCCGAGGCAGTAATTGGCATATGACCACGTAGGTGTTATCCTAACCTACGGAACCGTCCTGACATTCGAGGATCATGGTAGGTAATAGTCTAGGAAAAGCATATGTACGTTCTTAGTCAATGGTAACCTTTATCCCATTCCCACGACCCGGGAATCCCATGCCTTAGTAGGAGTGTGAACTCACCTGAGTTTGCTCGGCAGACAGTAAAATGCTCAAGTATACAAGTAAGGGATCAACCACGTCCTATCATGGTTACTTATGCAAGTTAGGTTCGTATAAAGCACGTGGATTTCTAACACGTATTGATCATGGCAATTCACACATATTTCATAGCAGTTCAATAACAATCAGTTAAACAGAATCCAAGTGTTCGGCCCAATTCAGTTGGGCCTGAAATAGTAAAAGTCCAACAACAGTATGGTCCGTCTCAAGTCGCAACGAGGAGATCCCGAGTCGCAACGGGACTCGTAACGGTGATGTTCTCGAGTCGCAATCGGAGCTGGTCTCGAGTTGTTAAGGTCTGGTTACGAGTCGCAACGGGACTCGCAGCCGTGGTTTCGGGTCGTCATGGTCCGGTTACGAGTCGCAACGGGACTCGCAACCATGGTTTCGGCTTGTGTTGATTGTGTGCTAGTGTGATGGTTACGAGTCGCAACTAGACCCGCAACTATGGTCTCGACTCGCAACCATGTGTCGCAACCAAGTATGTAACTGATTTCCTTAATCTTAATCAATTAACACCGCGATTTCAGCAAACATAATCAGCAGTTTCGGAAAAACAGATCAAATCAGTTTTAATTCCAAATTCAACCGTATTCAAACAGTTTCCTATTATCATCATCTATTAACAGAATTCTTAACAATCATGCCGCCTAATCTCGATCAAACAAGACTACCCAATACCAATTTACATGGTCTCTAATCAATTCATTGCATAAACAATATCTTAACAATATATAACATGTCCGATTTATTCATAAGCATGCAGCCGGTTAACATAATCCGATTTAACAATACTAAACAGCCGATTACATCCAATTCCTAACATCATACATGATAGAATCATCTAGCATGGCAACCATAAAAACATAACCTTCATATATCCGATTATAAACAATAATCATGTAAATCCGTTTACTAACAGAACATATAAACACGTAATCAAGAGGTTGATGCTAACCAAGATGTAAACAAAGACGGAGCCGAGAACTTCAAAGGTGCGATTTCCGGTCCGAGAGAGAGACGATTCCGAGAGAGAGAGAGAGAGAGAGTTTGGTATGGGTGTTTGTGTTTCAAAACAATAAACAAAACCCTTAAACTTGGTTTTGTGTTGCGAGTGGGGAGTGGGCCGAGCCCAACTCGGTTACCTCATGGGGTCCGATTTCAAAGTGTGGCCCAAAGGGCTTGTGTGACCGGTTATAAGGTGTAATCGGGTTTTAGTGTGTGGTTTGGGTTCGTATACACACAACATACATACACACATAAGGCACATAACATCATAACATTCAATAGCATCACAGTTTGTAAAATCATAACACGTTCACGTATGTTACACAATGATAGGTCTAAAGTTCGAGTTGTCACATACATGATATCCTAACAAGTGATCCTTGTTTCTTTGGCAGATAGTGATCCTCAGAAGAGCTTCAGGATCAGGATCATGGATCATGCTAAGGATCCTCACACTAACGATTGTTCTTTTTGAATTTAATGTTGTTTTGCAGGAATAACGAGTTGGATCTGGTCTTAGCAATGTTATCAAGGAATCTGTCACGCTGATTTCGCACATGTATAACCAAAAATGGACGTTATGAAGAATATGGAAACTTAGCACAAATTACGGGCATTTAGTTAGGCTAAATTTACTTCTATTCCTAAAGGGGTAACGAGCTAGTAGTTAGGTGATTTGCCTAAAATACGACCACACACGCTTATATAAAGGGCACTCTTCAGCATTTGGAAGACACAACACATTTCTCACACGCTTTAGCAAACGATACTATAGTGATCCTTGTACCTAGCTCGTTACCATCCGAAGTTGTAAACATTGTTTGTTATATTGAAGTTTGGTGATCGGTAGTTTCCATCACCCGAGGTTTTTTATGTCGGAGATCATTCATTGATCAAGGGCTTTTTCCTCGTATAAATCCTTGTGTCACTTGTGCAATTTTCATTATAGTGATCCTTATCTTTGTTCATCATACCAAGCATCATTCCCCGTTTACAAAGAGTTTGGTTGCATTATCCTTGTGTGATTTTTGACCAAAACACTGATCACTATTGTTTTGGTCAAAAATCACACAAGGATAATGCAACCAAACTCTTTGTAAACGGGGAATGATGCTTGGTATGATGAATAAAGATAAGGATCACTTAAATGAAAATTGCACAAGTGACACAAGGATTTATACGAGGAAAAAGCCCTTGATCAATGAATGATCTCCGGCATAAAAAACCTCGGGTGATGGAAACTACCGATCACCAAACTTCAATATAACAAACAGTGTTTACAACTTCGGATGGTAACGAGCTAGGTACAAGGATCACTATAGTATCGTATGCTAAAGCGTGTGAGAAATGTGTTGTGTCCTCCAAATGCTGAAGAATGCCCTTTATATAAGTGTGTGTGGTCGTATTTTAGGAAAATCACCTAACTACTAGCTCGTTACCCCTTTAGGAATAGAAGTAAATTTAGCCTAACTTATTGCCCGTAAATTGTGCAAAGTTTCCATATTCTTCATAACGTCTATTCTTGGTTATGCATGTGCGAAATCAGCGTGACAGATTCCTTGATAACGTTGCTAAGACCAGATCCAACTCGTAATTCCTGCAAAACAATATTAAATTCAAAGAGAGTAATCGTTAGTATGAGGATCCTTAGGATGATCCATGATCCTGATCCTGAAGCTCTTCTGAGGATCACTATCTGCCAAAGAAACAAGGATCACTTGTTAGGATATTATGTAAGGATCACAGGTCATTAAAATCCTGCCCTAACAATTGCCCCCAAAATATAAGGAGTAATTATGTAATATTAACGAGTTATATTTTGCCGAATCTTATCTATAACTAACTCAACGGATATATAGCCGTTAAGAATGAACTATCCGTTGCGATCTGGCGTCATGGAGATGACAGCCCTGCACAAATCATCATTATAAATAGAAATAGGGATAGGATCGTTTGCATTTAAATTCAAGAACTCTTCCCTTTATAATCGCGACCAGAGGATTGAACAGGTATTCCCCTTTATATTCTCTCTTGCTTGCTCTGTTTTTCTTTCTCTTTCCATCCTTTCGTAAAAAATGTTGCTCCGGAACTCTCCTAGCAAGGATCCTAAGAAGGACAGTCCCTTGAAGGGTCAAGGGATCATCAAGGATTCTCCCACCGAGAGGTGTTGTTTTACTGATCCTCAAATTGACAAAATCTGTCATTGTTTTCCGGCGAACACCCTCTTTAAATCTTTTAACCCTACCGCTCTGAGCGATTATATCTCTGAGACTTGGGTAGCTTTCCCGGTCACTCCTTTTATGATAGGATACTCGTATCCTTTCCCTCAGTTCACCGAGTCCTTTTTCTCCCTCACCGGCATCTGCTATATCCAGGCTATGCCGATGATCTGGAGGGTTTTATACACCCTTGAAAGGATCATCGAACGAGAAGGGATTGATCTGGGTATGGCGGAGTTGGCTGAGATGTATGATCTTACAACTTTTGGATCCCACCGTTCCTTGTTTAAGCAACAAGCTGGAGAGGAGCACCCTGTTCTCAAGGTTACCAAAAATGATATGAACTGGAAGCGGCGGTTCTTTTTTGTGAGGAGAGATACCATCCCTGATGGGAAGGATTTGCCCAAGAAGTGGGCTACTCATGGTAGGATAGAGGATCCTGGAAGGATCACCATAGAACTTATTCCTTAGCATAAGGATCACTGACTTTTTTCTGTTTCCTTATTGTGCAGCCATATCCATTTCTCATCTTAGGTTAACTCCTGCTGCAAAAGAGAGACTCTTGGCCTTTAGGAAGCTTGATCCTGAAACAAGAACTTGCCAGGTCACCACCCAGGATTCTCAGGAAGTATCCTCTGCTTCTGTCACAATGTCAAGTAAGTATCCTCTTTTAAGGAGTATTTATATAATGAGAGTCAAATAAAATTAAGATACTTATCTTGTTTTGGTTGTGCAGGCGCTGGAAAATCCTCTAAGTCTGCTTCGAAGTTCGGCATCGATGATCTCACTAATGTCAAATCCGCAAGGAAGAAGACTCCTGCTACTAGCCCAACTGCTTCAGCCCCTAAAGCACCGATCAGGGGAAAAGGAAGCAAGAAGAGAAAGGCCTCTGAGGATTTGCAAGGTCTGCCCCTGCTTCGCCAACAGTGTCTGTATTACATCAGCGAGGTAAGGATCACTGTCCTGCTTGTGTATCCTGCTGGTCTAAGGATCACTTGGTTTCTGACATTATTCCTTGTCTTCCTTGTAGAAATTTGCTGAAGTAGAGACATATGTTGGCCATGTTGAGGATCAGGATCGCCAGATTGCTGACCTTCAACAGGTTGGGGTGTTGAAGGATCTCAAGATAGCCGATCTTCAGAAGGAGCTCCAGGCCACCAAGAATGATGCTGCCAAGATGCTGATCAACTTTGACTATGAGAAGCACGAGATCACCCAGGATGCCAAGGTCTCTGCTGCGATAACTATGTACAAGATCCAGCTGCAAATGGCCATGGAAGCTCAGGATCCTGCTTTTGACAAGAGCACCTGGGATGTCGAAGGCTGGAAGGCTAGGCTGGCAGAACTGGAGGATGATGAGGAGGCTGAGGAGATCCCGATGCTTGAGGGTGGAGACATTGGCAAGGATCAGGGTGGAGAGGCAAGTGGAGCTGGTGGTGATGGTGCAGCGAAGGATTGAGCTGCAGGATTGGGCAATGATGGAAATTTCAAGACTTAGCCGGAGCCCAATTTTTTTGTTTGGTGGTTGTGATGTCTTAAAACAATTATGGTCTGTATTTGAACAATAGTTTAGGGTTGAGGATCTAGGATCCTGTGAACAATAGGTAGATTACATATGGTGGAGGGATCCTCTGTTTGGGGGATGAAGCCATTGTGATCCTGCCGCCTTTAATTTCCTGCACCTGCTATGACCGCAAGAACAATGGACACCCTTTGCCAACCCATGTGGACGGGCCACGTTTTGCTGGTAGAAACGTGGGTTGGCAATTTTGACAACTTTGAAGGGTTTAAACTTTTGTTAATAAAATAACTCTAATCTTTTTGGCTTATCTTGTGTTGTTATCCTTGTTTATCCTTTTAATTTCCAATTGTTTTGATATATATTTGTCTGAATAAGAAAAGTTAAGCAAATTATGTTTAGGATACGATCCAGGATCAAGTATCCTATAGTTGAAAACTTCCAAAAAGTAGTTCATTTTAAGAATTATAGGTTCAGTTGTCAAGGTCTAAGGTTATTCAAATGAATAATGAATGAAATTAAAAATCCTTAAGGATCATACCTGAGGATCCGAGTTAGGATCCTAATCTTTGATCAGGATAACCATAAGCAAAACTTTAATGGATAATAAGGATTGGAGATCCTTAATTGTTTAACTTCGAAAACCTAAAAAACAGGATATAACTTGGGACTAAGCCAATATAAAAGATAAGTTAGTAACTGGGGACAAGCCCAAAGGATAACTGGGGACAAGCCCAAGGATAACTGGGGACAAGCCCAAGGATCGTGTGTAAACTGGAGTATGGCCCTCACTGGCGACTATCCAAACTTAGTGACATGAAAATGCCAAAACCTTAGCTAACGTGAAAACGTTAGAAACCTTAGGAACGGATGTATGGTACGTCTACCATTATACGTAGGATCCTGGGTATAGCCAGTACGATGGAATTATCAGCCCCTAAAGCGAGTACTGGTCCCAAAGACGTGAACTATACCAGGATCATCGTGCGCTACAGGCGAAACTGGGGACAAGCCCAAGGATAACTGGGGACAAGCCCAAATAACTGGGGTTGAACCCAAGGATCTGAGTTGCTTCTGAAGATTGTCGACAATATGCTAAGGATACCTGGACTATCAGAACTCAAAATCTCGTGAGAGAAGGATGAAGGATACATGATCCTTATCCTTAAATAAGAAAATATGTAAACAAGAGTTCGAGCTTAGGACATTACCAGAGTAAGGATCATTGATGCTTCAGGGATCCTTGAAGGATACTTCCAATGTAAGGATCATATATGCCAGAAGGATCCTGCTCACATGAAATATTTCTTCAAGTGGACAGCATTCCAGGTTCTTGGTAACAGATTACCTTCCATGGTAAGCAATCTATATGCCCCCTTTCCTGCTTCGGCTTCGATCAAATAAGGGCCTTCCCATTTTGGTGCCAATTTCCCATCAGCAGGATTGGTGGTATTTTGGAATGCTTTTCTCAATACCATATCCCCAACTTGGAATTTCCTTATCATGACATTTTTGTTGTAAGCACCAGCCATTCTTTGTTGGTAGCTAGCCATCCTTATCCTAGCCAAGTCGCTGATTTCCTCAATAGTATCCAAGTCTTGAACCAAGTTCTGATCATTTTCCTCATGATCACGGGTACTTTTTCTAGCAGTTGGAACCACCATTTCTGTTGGGATCACTGATTCTGCCCCAAACACCAAAGAGAAGGGTGTTTGACCAGTAGCATTCTTGGGAGTTGTCCTATCAGCCCAAAGCACATAAGGCAATTCCTCTGCCCATTTCCCCTTCTTGGATCCAAGTTTCTTCTTCAGATTGTTGATGATGATCTTGTTGGATGATTCTGCTTGACCATTAGCTTGTGGGTGGACTGGTGTTGATGTTATCATCTTAATCCCCCAGCTGTCACAAAAGTTAGTAGTTCTGCTCCCAATAAATTGGGAACCATTATCACATACAATTTCAGAAGGAATGCCAAATCTAGTTATAATATTTCTCTTAATAAAGGATATAACTTCCTTTTCTCTGACTTGGGCAAAAGCTTCAGCATCTATCCACTTGGAGAAGTAGTCGGTCATAGCAAGCATGAACACTTTTCCACCAGGTGCCTTAGGGAGCTTGCCGACTATATCCATCCCCCATCTCATAAATAGCCAAGAGGATGGTATAGGATGTAGAAATTCAGCCGGCTGATGAAGGATATTGTTGTGTCTTTGATAAGGATCACACTTCTTAGCATACTTCACAGCATCCCTTTTCATAGTTGGCCAGTAGTATCCTGTCCTTAAGATCCTTGAGAACAATGCCCTGCCCCTAGTGTGGTTTCCACAATCTCCTTCATGGAAATCTTTTAAAACTTCTTGAACTTCAGGATCCTCGATACATCTTAAATATGGTCCTGCAAGAGATCGCTTATACAGCATATTATTTAAGATTGTGAATTGAGATACCTTAATTCTGAAAGCCCTAGGATTTTCTCCCATAGGAATCTCTCCGTGTTGTAAGTATCTCATGATTGGTGAGATCCATGATCCTGAGCAAGATTGAGTATCCTCACTAGGGATCATTGCAGAATCCTCTTCTATTTCCATGGCTACCTGATTTTCAATAGCAGGAGCCAGGATATGGATGATGGGGATACTTATATCCTCTGGGATCTTCAAAGATGATCCTAGATTGGCCAATGCATCAGCTTCTGTATTTTCTTCCCTTGGTACCTGTGTCAAACTGAAGAAAGCAAAGGAGAGTGCCAATTCTTTGACTATCTCTAAATATTTGGTTAGTTTTTCACCTTTAACAGCATAGGATCCATTAAAGTGATTAGTGATTAACAATGAATCCACGTATACCTCAAGATACCTGATCCCCATATGCTTAGCAATTTGTAAACCAGCAATTAAGGCTTCATATTCAGCCTCATTATTAGTGGCTTGGAACTCACAAGCTATGGAGTGGGGTATTATGTCCCCCTGTGGCGATTTTAGTAGTATACCAAGCCCCGTGCCTTTAACATTTGAGGATCCATCAGTATGTAGTATCCAAGGATCCTTGGTTTCATCCAGCTGCTGGACTTCCAATTCGGCTTCCTTTTGTAAATCACTACTGAAATTAGCCACAAAGTCTGCTAATGCTTGAGATTTGATGGCTGTTGTAGGCTCATATCTTATATCATGGGCACTAAGCTTTACTGCCCACTTAGCCATCCTTCCGGACATCTCTGGTTTCCTGAGGACATTCTTAATTGGAAAATTAGTTCTAACAACAATAACATGGGTTTCAAAATAATGTCTTAGTTTAGTAGATGCCATAATTAGTGCAAAAATAAGTTTTTCAAGGTGTGAATACCTGGATTCAGCATCAAGTAAACTCTTACTTACATAATAGACAGGATATTGTGTACCTTCATGATCCTTAACAAGGACTGCACTTACTGCTTTTGAGGATACCGCAAGGTATAAGGATAACACATCTCCTTTTTCTGGTTTCATCAATGCTGGAGCTGAGGACATGTATTCTTTTAGGGCTTGTAAGGCATTCTCATGCTTTTCAGTCCATTCGAATTTCTTGTTCTTTCTTAGGATATCATAGAATTCTTTACACTTTTCTGAGGATTTGGATATAAATCTGTTTAGAGCTGCTATCCTGCCTGTTAGCCTTTGCACATCCTTAGCGTTGGCAGGGGATTTGATATTCACCAATGCTTTGATTTGTTCTAGACTTGCTTCAATGCCCCTCTGGGTTACCATATATCCTAGGAATTTGCCTGCTTTAACACCGAAGTGACATTTTGAAGGATTAAGCTTCATGTTATAACTATCAAGGATATCAAATGCTTCCTCCAAATCCCTTAGGTGATCCTCATATTTATTGGATTTTACCACCATATCGTCTATGTACACTTCCATAGTTTGTCCAATTTGATCCTTGAACATCATATTCACCAGCCTTTGATATGTTGCACCTGCATTTCTTAATCCAAATGGCATAGCAATATAACAATATAAACCGGTTGGGGTCATAAAAGTCGTATCCTCTTGGTCAGATGGTTCCATCTGAATTTGTTGGAATCCAGATGATGCATCCATAAAGGTTAACAGTTCATGACCCGCCGTTGCATCCACCATGGAGTCAATGTGGGGTAATGGGAAAGGATCCTTGGGACATGCCTTATTCAAATAAGTGAAATCGACACATACCCTCCACTTTCCATTTTTCTTTTGAACAACAACCACATTGGCCAGCCATTTTGGATACTTTACTTCTCTAATCATACCTGCTCGTAGTAATCTTTCTACCTCTTCCTGGATAATGGCATTTCTTTCTGGTGCAAACTTCCTCCTTTTTTGATGGATTGGTTTAACTGACCTGTCAACGCTAAGTTTATGAGTGATAATATCCTTAGATATACCTGTCATATCCTCATGTTTCCATGCAAAGGTAGATTTTCTTCTTTTGAGGAAGGATACGATGTCTTCTTTCATTTGTCCAAGGATCCCTGATCCGATATAGATTTTGGATTCAGGATCATCAGGATCCAAGAGGATTTCGTCCACATCCTGCTCTCTTGCCTCCAAGACACCCCTTGGAGGATACTTTAATTGCTATTGCTCCCTTGATCTCGAGGCTGGTTTCATTGATGAGGTGTAACAATCCTTAGCCTCCTGCTGATCACTATCGATCTTGATTATTCCCCAAGGGCTAGGGAGCTTCACACATTGATGGTAGGTGGATGGGACTGCCTTCATATCGTGTATCCAGGGCCTGCCAAGGATAACATTACAACAAGACAAACAGTCAATAACACAAAATTTCTGATAATTATGTAATCCTTCCACGTAAATTGGGAGTTTGATGTCCCCCAGGGTTTTCTTAGTTTCGCCACTAAATCCCACAAGCACGGAGGATCTTAGTGTGATGTCTGATTCAGGAATACCCATTTTCTTCAGAACATCAAGCTAGATAATGTTTACCGAACTTCCTCCGTCAATAAGGATCCTGCGGACAAAATGGTTAGAAATAAAGAGAGTAATAACTAAACTATCATGATGAGGATCCTGGATGTTAATTCTATCATCCTTATCAAAGGTTATGATTTTTCCTTCCGAGACACTTGATGTTCGAATAGGTCTTTCTCCATTATCCATTTTAACTTCCTTTGCGTGTCTCTTAGCTGCTGAAAAGGATGTACCACAAATGTCTGATCCTCCAGAAATAAAGTTTATCACTTGTGCATCTGCCGGAGGGGCCGGAGCTTTTTCAGGGATCCTTTCAGGATCCTGAGTCCTTTGCTTTTTTCTTCCCAACAACTCTTTTAAATGCCCCTTGCTCAACAGATATCCAATTTCCTTTCTTAATGCGATGCATTCTTCTGTTAAATGCCCAAAATCCTCGTGGTATGCACACCATTTTGATTTGTCTTTAGCTGCAGCTGGTTTGTCATTTTTTCTAGGCCATCTGGCTTTTTCTCCTAGATTCTGCATTGCAAGGATTAGTTCATGGTTATCAACGGAAAAACAGTATTCAGAAATCGGAGGATAATCCTCATCATCCTCTTCTTGGTCAACAGCATGCACGTTCTGGTTGTCAGTTCTATTGTAGGATTTGAATTTGTTGCTTTTGAAAGAGGATCCTTGCTTTTCTTGTTTTGAGGATCCTACTTGTCTCTCCTGGATCCTCTTGTCATCCTCTAGCCGGATGAATCTGAGTGCCCGAGTCCTTACTTCGTCTAGGTTCCTGCATGGTGTCATAACAAGATCATCATAGAACAATGAATCCTTAAGCAATCCCATTTTGAAAGCCTCAACAGCTGTGGCCACATCCAAGTTGGGAATGTCCAAGGATTCTTTACTAAATTTGGTTATATAATCCCTTAATGATTCATTATGACCCTGAGTTATCCTATATAAATCACTAGTCAATCGTTCAAATTTTCTGCTACAAGAAAATTGATTATTGAATAAGTTAACTAAATTAGCAAACGAAGTAATAGAGTAAGGGGGAAGACTTAGCAGCCATTTAATAGCTGATCCAGTAAGAGTGGATCCAAATCCCTTGCACAGGCATGCTTCCTTTAACCTTTCTGGAATTGGATTGATCTCCATCCTCTCCCAGTATTGTGCTATGTGTTCCTCAGGATCCGTTGTACCATCATACAGCTTCATAGTAGGGATATGGAATCTTTTGGGTATCTCAGTATCACAAATTGGTGGCGCAAAACGAGATACCTTATGGC
Source organism: Helianthus annuus (assembly GCF_002127325.2). Classification (NCBI taxonomy): domain Eukaryota; kingdom Viridiplantae; phylum Streptophyta; class Magnoliopsida; order Asterales; family Asteraceae; genus Helianthus; species Helianthus annuus. The sequence continues at coordinate 88,336,665 of NC_035441.2, forward strand.
TTCCATCTGCAATCTCCGGGATAGGTTTGACTACCCCTGGAACACTTGATATCATATCCTTCAGTTTCTGTAGTTCTCTGGCCATAGCATGGTTAATACCTGTATCCTGCATGAATCCATGGTTAGTGGTAAGAGAATTATTAAAAGTGTTACCTCCCATCGGGTTCAAGTTAGGAACATTGGATGTGAGTCCATATTGCTGGGATTCTGGGATGATGGAGGGACCAGTGGAAGCAATGGTCTGCATTGGAATAAAATCTCCTTGATGGACATCTGGACTTCCTGTTTGCAAATTCTTCAAGGATCCTGGTATCTGAAGGGATCCCTGAACATGGGATGATCCTGGAACAAAGGAGGATCCTTGAACCTGGGATGATCCTGGAACGAAGGAGGATCCTTGAACCTGGGATGATCCTGGAACGAAGGAGGATCCTGAGTTCATGAAGGATCCCATATGCTGAGTATAGGATCCTGCCGGTTGGAAATATGATCCTGATGCCTGAGTCACTATTGTTGGGCCGAAATGCACTCCTCTTGATCCACCCATATGTTGAATGTCTGGGACCTCTGGTGGCTGAGAAGTAATCATCGGAGATGAAATCACTCAAAGCGGTAGGACTAAAAGACTTGAAAAGGGTTTCCGCCGGAAAGCAACGACGTATTTTGTCGATTTGAGGGTCGGTAAAACAACACCTCTCGGTAGGGGAATCCTTGATGATCCCTTGACCCTTCAAAGGGCTGTTCTTCTTAGGATCCTTACAGGGAGAGTTCCGGAGCAACATCTTTTACAGAACGATGGAAAGAGAAAGAGAAACAGAGCAAGCAAGAAGGAAATAAAGGGGAATACCTGTTCAATCCTCTGGTCGCGGTTATAAAGGGAAGAGTTCTTGAATTTAAATGCAAACGATTCTATCCCTATCTCTATTTATAATCATGATTATGCAGGGCTGTCACCTCCATGACGTCAGATCGCAATGGATAGTTCATTCTTAACAGCTATATATTTGTTGAGTTAGTTATAGATAAGACCGGCAAAATATAACTCGTTTATATTACATAAATACTCCTTATATTTTGGGGGCAATTGTTAGGGCAGGATTTTTATGATCTATGATCCTTACATGATATCCTAACAAGTGATCCTTGTTTCCTTGGCAGATAGTGATCCTCAGAAGAACTCCAGGATCAGGATCACGGATCATCCTAAGGATCCTCATACTAACGATTGTTCTTTTTGAATTTAATGATGTTTTGCAGGAATTACGAGTTGGACCTGGTCTTAGCAACATTAACAAGGAATCTGTCACACTAATTTTGCACTGGCACAATCAAAGATGGACGTTATGGAGAATATAGAAACCTAGCACAATTTAAGGGCAATTAGTTAGGCTAAATTTACTTCTATTTCTAAAGGGGTAACGAGCTAGTAGTTAGGTGATTTACCTAAAATACAACCACACACGCTTATATAAATGGCACTCTACAGCATTCGGAGGACACAACACATTTCTCACACGCTCTAGCATACGATACTATAGTGATCCTTGTACCTAGCTCGTTACCGTCCAAAGTTGTAAACATTGTTTGTTGTATTGAAGTTTGGTGATCGGTAGTTTCCATCACCCGAGGTTTTTTATGCCGGAGATCATTCATTGATCAAGGGCTTTTTCCTTGTATAAATCCTTGTGTCACTTGTGCAATTTACATTTAAGTGATCCTTTACTTTGTTCATCATACCAAGCATCATTCCCCGTTTACAAAGAGTTTGGTTGCATAATCCTCGTGTGATTTTTGACCAAAACAGCTGTGGAGGTATTCTTCAACGATGAAGCCATGCAACGCTCCGGAATGATCACCAACAGAAAAACTTTCTTATGAATGAAGCACCAATTGCCCCACGGTGGGCGCCAAACTGTTTTGGTCAAAAATCACACAAGGATAATTCAACCAAACTTTTTGTAAACAGGGAATGATGCTTGGTATGATGAACAAAGATAAGGATCACTTAAATGAAAATTGCACAAGTGACACAAGGATTTATACGAGGAAAAAGCCCTTGATCAATGAATGATCTCCGGCATAAAAAACCTCGGGTGATGGAAACTACCGATCACCAAACTTCAATATAACAAACAGTGTTTACAACTTCGGATGGTAACGAGCTAGGTACAAGGATCACTATAGTATCGTATGCTAAAGCGTGTGAGAAATGTGTTGTGTCCTCCAAATGCTGAAGAATGCCCTTTATATAAGTGTGTGTGGTCGTATTTTAGGAAAATCACCTAACTACTAGCTCGTTACCCCTTTAGGAATAGAAGTAAATTTAGCCTAACTAATTGCCCGTAAATTGTGCAAAGTTTCCATATTCTTCATAACGTCTATTCTTGGTTATGCATGTGCGAAATCAGCGTGACAGATTCCTTGATAACGTTGCTAAGACCAGATCCAACTCGTAATTCCTGCAAAACAATATTAAATTCAAAGAGAGTAATCGTTAGTATGAGGATCCTTAGGATGATCCATGATCCTGATCCTGAAGCTCTTCTGAGGATCACTATCTGCCAAAGAAACAAGGATCACTTATTAGGATATTATGTAAGGATCACAGGTCATTAAAATCCTGCCCTAACAACTATCGATCTTGACTATTCCCCAAGGGCTAGGGAGCTTCACACATTGATGGTAGGTAGATGGGACTGCCTTCATATCGTGTATCCAGGGCCTGCCAAGGATAACATTACAACAAGATAAACAGTCAATAACACAAAATTTTTGATAATTATGTAATCCTTCCACATAAATTGGGAGTTTGATGTCCCCCAGGGTTCTCTTAGTTTCGCCACTAAATCCCACAATCACGGAGGATCTTGGTGTGATATCTGATTCAGGGATACCCATTTTCTTCAGAACATCTAGCTGGATAATGTTTACTGAGCTCCCTCCGTCAATAAGGATCCTGCGGACAAAATGGTTAGAAATAAAAAGAGTAATAACTAAACTATCATGATGAGGATCCTGGATGTCAACACGATCATCCTCATCAAAGGTTATGACTTTTCCTTCCGAAACACTCGATGTTCGAATAGGTTTTTCTCCATTATCCATTTTAGCCTCCTTGGCGTGCCTTTTAGCTGCTGAGAAGGATGTACCACAGATGTCTGATCCTCCAGAAATAAAGTTTATCACTTGTGTATCTGCCGGAGGGGCTGGAGCTTTTTCAGGGATCCTTTCAGGATCCTGAGTCCTTGGCTTTTTTCTTCCCAGCAACTCCTTCAAGTGCCCCTTGCTCAGCAGATATCCAATTTCCTTTCTCAATGCGATGCACTCCTCTGTTAAATGCCCAAAATCCTCATGGTATGCACACCACTTTGATTTGTCTTTAATTGCAGCCGGTTTGTCATTTTTTCTGGGCCATCTGGCTTTTTCTCCTAGATTCTGCATCGCAAGGATTAGTTCATGGTTATCAACGGAAAAACAATATTCATAAATTGGAGGATAATCCTCATCATCATCTTCTTGGTCAACAGCATGCACGTTCTGGTTGTCAGTTCTGTTATAGGATTTGAATTTGTTGTTCTTGAACGAGGATCCTTGCTTTTCTTGTTTTGAGGATTCTACCATTCTCTCTTGGATCCTCTTGTCATCCTCTAGCCGGATGAACCTGAGTGCCCGAGTCCTTACTTCATCTAGGTTCCTGCATGGTGTCATAACAAGATCATCATAGAATAATGAATCCCTAAGCAATCCCATCTTGAAGGCCTCAACAGCCGTGGCTATATCCAAGTTGGGAATGTCCAAGGATTCTTTACTAAATTTGGTTATATAATCCCTTAATGATTCATTATGACCTTGAGTTATCCTATATAAATCACTAGTTAATCGTTCAAACTTTCTACTACAAGAAAATTGATTATTGAATAAGTTAACTAGATTGGCAAATGAAGTAATAGAGTAAGGGGGAAGACTTAGCAGCCATTTGAGAGCTGATCCAGTAAGAGTGGATCCAAATCCCTTGCATAGGCAAGCTTCCTTTAACCTTTCTGGAATCGGATTGATCTCCATCCTCTCCCTGTATTGTGCTATGTGTTCCTCAGGATCCGTTGAACCATCATACAGCTTCATAGTTGGAATATGGAATCTTTTGGGTATCTCAGAATCACAAATTGGTGGTGCAAAACGAGATATCTTATGGCTTCCATCTGCAATCTCCGGGATAGGTTTGACCACCCCTGGAACACTTGATATCATATCCTTCAGTTTTTGCAGCTCTTTGGCCATAGCATGGTTGATACCTGCATCCTGCATGAATCCATGGTTAGTGGTAAGAGAATTATTCAAAGTGTTACCTCCCATTGGGTTCAAGTTAGGAACACTGGATGTGAATCCATATTGCTGGGACTCTGGGATGATAGAGGGACCAGTGGAAGCAATGGTCTGTATTGGAATTAAATTTCCCTGATGGACATCTGAACTCCCTGTTTGCAAACTCTTCAAGGATCCTGGCATCTGGAAGGATCCCTGAAACTGGGATGATCCTGGAACAAAGGAGGATCCTTGAACCTGGGATGATCCTGGAACAAAGGAGGATCCTTGAACCTGGGATGATCCTGGAACAAAGGAGGATCCTTGAACCTGCTGTGCTCCTGAGTAGGCTTCTGAATTCATGAAGGATCCTATATGCTGAGGATAGGATCCTGCTGGCTGGAAGTATGAACCTGACGCCTGAGTCACTATTGCTGAACTGAAGTGCACTCCTCTTGGTCCACCCACATGTTGAATATCTGGAACCTCTGATGGCTGAGAAGTAACCACCGGAGTATCAAAATTCAAAGATTTGGGCACCAGTGGAGAACAATCCTCTGCCGCTTTCTTTTGTTTCTTGAGATCTCCGATTTCTTTGAGGATCCTGTCATTGGTCTTGTCCTGTTGCTGTATATGATCTCTCATCTGCAAAATCAAAGTAAATATGTCACTAGTAGTGGGAGTATAGGAAGCAGAAGAAGTTGGAGGTTTAGAGAAAATAGGGGTTGATTTCTTCTCAGCATTTTTCTGAGATCCAGCTGGTGGTGGAGGCAAAGGTGGAATGCCCTGAGATGAATTGACCGCAGACATTGCAGTAGAGGTATTCTTCACCGATGAAGCCATATATTCGTATGCAACGATCCGGAATGATCACCAACAGAAAACTTTCTTATGAATGAAGCACCAATTGCCCCACGGTGGGCGTCAAACTGTTTTGGTCAAAAATCACACAAGGATAATGCAACCAAACTTTCTGTAACGGGGAATGATTCTTGAAATGATGAATAAAGATAAGGATTACTTAAATGTAAATTGCACAAGTGACACAAAGATTTATACGAGAAAAAAGCCCTTGATCAATGAATGATCTCTGGCACAAAAAACCTCGGGTGATGGAAACTACCGATCACCAAGTTCCAATATAACAAATAATGTTTACAACTTCGGATAGTAACAAGCTAGGTACAAGGATCACTATGGTGTAGTATGCTAGAGCGTGTAAAAAATGTGTCGTCCTCTCCAAATGCTTGAGAGTGCCGTTTATATAAGTGTGTGTGGTTGAATTTAGGCAAGTCACCTAACTACTAGCTCGTTACCCCTTTTAGAAATAGAAGTAAATTTAGCCTAACAAATTATCCGTAATTTGTGCTAAGATTCCATATTCTCCACAACGTATATTTCCGGTTATACATGTGCGAGATTAACGTGGAAGATTCCTTAATAACGTTGCCAAGACCAGCTCCAACTCATAATTCCTGCAAAACAACATGAAATTCAAAGAGAACAATCGTTAGTATGAGGATCCTTAGGATGATCCATGATCCTAATCCTGAACCTCTTCTGAGGATCACTATCTGCCACAGAAACAAGGATCACTGTTAGGATATCATATAAGGATCACAGGTCATTAAAAATCCTGCCCTAACAACTAGTAGTAGGAGTATAAGAAGCAGAAGAAGTTGGAGGTTTTGAGAAAATGGGAGTTGGTTTCTTCTCAGCATTTTTCTGAGGTCCAGCAGGTGGTGGAGGCAAAGGTGGAATGCCCTGAGATGAATTGACCGCAGACATTGCAGTAGAAGTATTCTTTGATGATGAAGCCATGTACTTGAATGCAATGAACCGGAATGATTACAAACAGAAAAACTTCTTAGGAATGAAGCACCAATTGCCCCACGGTGGGCGCCAAACTGTTTTGGTCAAAAATCAGACGAGGATAATGCAACCAAACTCTTTGTTACGGGGTATGATGCTTGAATTGGTGAACAACAATGAGGATCACTTAGAAGTAAATTGCACAAGAGACACAAAGATTTATACGAGGAAAAAGCCCTTGATCAATGAATGATCTCCGGCATAAAAAACCTCGGGTGATGGAAACTACCGATCACCAACTTCCAATTAACCAATAATTGTTTACAACTTTGGATAATAGCGAGCTAGGTACAAGGATCACTATGGTATATCGTGCAGAAATGTGTAAAAATTGCTAAGTGTTTTGCTGTATGCTCAAGAGTGCGGTTGTACGAGTGTGTGTAGCCAAAATTAGCCAAGTGTTTCTAAAGCTAGCTCGCTACCCCTTTTAAAATAGAAGTTAACTAGCCAAACAAACTGTCCGCAATTCGTGCCATGCTCCCACGTTCTCCACAACGTCCATTTTCAGTCAAACACGTGCGAAATAACCGTGGAATATTCCTTAGTAACGTTGCCAAGACCAAGTCCAACTTGTTACTCCTGCAAAACAATACGAAATTCAAAGTAAACAATCGTTAGTATAAGGATCCTTAGGGTGATCCATGATCCTGATCCTGAAGCACTTCTGAGGATCACTATCTGTCACAGAAGTAAGGATCACTAATAGGATAATAAGTGAGGATCATGGGTCATTAAAAAATCTTGCCCTAACATATATGTGTGTGTGTGTGTGAGAGAGAGAGAGAGAGAGAGAGAGAGAAACAATGTGTAGCGTCGTTATATATATCAAGGCTGGATATTATAACCCTCCCTTAACACGGGGGGCGGTGTTCCGGGTGCTATGGTATGCCATAGGCCCTTTACACCCCCTCATAGTGCTATACTACGCATGGTAAGTTACTGGCATATCTATTTGTGATGAATTGATATTTAGATTATGCTATGAATGTTACTGGAAAACCACCAAGCAAAAGAATTCACGAAGTGAGTAATGAATGACTCGTCTAGTTTCATGTGTAAACATGAATTAAATATATCAATAAAGACTACATGTGTGTTTGCCGTGCACAACGTGCAAAATTTTACAAGTAATCACAATTACTCCCACTTGAACCTATTGTATAAAATTTCACAAGTGTGTACTATTACTCCCATTTGAACCTATTCTACAGAGAAAATGAAGTGAATTGGAAATTTTTGTCACACCCCCAAAATCCACCAGCGGAGTATCACCGCTTGGGAGCGTGACTGACCAGGATCAAGCCACCAATCATATAGAACATTGTATAAAGTAGAAGTAATTGCAATATAAACCAAACCAAATCCATATGAAAGGTGTTTCCAAAACATAAGTAAGTTATCATTGTTTAGCGGAAGCGTATAATCAAACCCAACATAATTAAGTACGAAATGTCATAAGTGTTTAGTAAGGTAATCACGATCAAATCCCACAACGTTCCGCTCCTCCATGTGCAAGCTCCATATACCTAACGACCTGCAAGGCATGTAACAGAGGATCAACAACTAGTTGAGCGAGTTCACAGAAAGTAAATGCGTAATAGTAAGTTCGTTTGTAGCAGGTGGCTCTACAGGGCCGTTATTACGTTCTATTGGTGGGGGCTTCCCATGTTGTATAACCACTAGACTACTCGTAACCATAAGTATCCTTCACAACCGAGGATAGTAATAAGCATAAGTATCCTTCACATCCGAGGATAGTAATGAGTATAAGTATCCTTCACATCCGAGGATAGTAATAAGTATAGGTATCCTTCACAACCGAGGATAGTAGTAAGTATAAGTCTACGTAGGTTGCAAGTATGTGTCCTGCACAACCGAGGACAGTGAATAGCATAGGTATGTGTCCTGCACAACCGAGGACAGTAGTATGGTAGTCTAGTATTAGTGTCAGTACGAGTCTATTCGTTCTTATTCCTTCAATCCCATTCCCGTGCCCTGGGAATCCCATGCCTTAGTAAGGGTGTGAACTCACCTTGTTTTGCTCGGTATGCTAGGTTATGCACTCACAAGTAATCAATCAAAGCCTAGTGTATACACGTGTTCACAGTTAGTTCATGTTTGTATGGTTTCGCAAGCAAAGTTCATCACATAGCGTGTGTAACAGTTAACATCAGACATTGCAACCAGTTAATCATCTTCATACATTTCATGCTTGATGGGAAGAACAGGTTAACAGGATTCGCATAATAGAAATGTTATACGTCTAGCTGTGATAATCATCCTTGCGATCATAACAGAATTAACGTGTTTAACCTGATTACACTCTAATATAGTTTACTAACTAAGAGAGTTAATAAGGCTAATGTTTAAGCAATAATCAGATCCTGTATATATCAAACAATCGGGCTATTTCATTGCATCATCAAACATTTAGGCAAAGCTTCCTAGTTAACATTCAGACAATCACTATCCTCATGAAATTCAATTCACAAACATACACCAAACATCAATAAAAGTCACCTTTTGTAAATAAAAGTCGGACCCTTATTTTACTAATAACAAACTCGGCCCAATCAACTCCTTTTAAAAATATTCGGACTTTGCTTCTCCAATTAAACCTCGGGCAGAACTTATTTATTTAACTCCGACAGAACTTTATCTAATTAACTCGGACATCACTTAATCATTCAAAACTCGGACCAGTCTTTATCAAATAAACTCGGACCAGTCTTTATCAAATAAACTCGGACCAGTCTGATGATCCTTAAACTCGGACAGCATGATGATCATCAAACTCGGACAGCATGATGATCATCAAACTCGGACTACATCTCATTCACAAAGTCGGACTATAGGTTGGGCTCACAAACTCGGACCCCCTTCAAGTGAAAAGAAACTCAGAAGTGGAACTATAAACTCGGACCTAGTGTCCTGAGGTATGAAACTCGGACCTTCTACAAGATATTAAAGGTCGGGCAACAAAACAAGCAATTAACTCGGATCCAATGTACCTCAAATAACTCGGACATGGTAACATAGTGATATACCTCGGACTAGATTTCATATTTCACAAACTCAGACTATATGACAATCAAAGGTCGGGCCACAGGTAACATAAATCATCAAGCATAACATCAACAATATAAACAACAGTTACGTTCTTACTATCATGAAAAACCCTAATTTCATTGCATTTGCATTGCAGTAATCCCATTACCAAATCAATCATTCTACATATCATGTATTCTTAATCATCAGACCATCAATTATACGCCTAATCACATCATTATCACAATAATCAGAATCAAATCAATAACACAAAACACCATATGAAGAACTAGGGTTTATAAGGATTACAAGGATCAAGAATTGATAACAATCAATTAATCAACAAACAATAATCATTTACCTTGTGATGATTCTAGAGAAATGCGAAATCAAAGTGATGATTAGCTTGGCAATGATGATGGTGATGATTGCTAGAGAGCCAAAGAAATGAGAGTACGTGCTTGGATTCTTGTGTGTGTGGTTTAGTGAAGAATTAGGGTTAAGTATAATTAAGTTTTCACTAATCACTCTTCACACCCTCAAATATTCTATTTTACAAAAGTACACCATCTCAATCAATTTCACAATTTCACCACCAAGTTCACATACTTGACAAGTCTATCACAATTAACAAACAACCATGCACAATCACACAACACAATTCATTGTATCAAAACGTTATTTTGAATTAAACAACTGGACAACACATAAACGTGCAATAAATGCGAAATAAGGATCTTGGAAATTCAAGTTGTCACATTATCCCCAACTTAAAAGAAATCTCGTCCCGAAATTTGGTACGCACTCACTGAGGAAGCTAGGTAAGCAGTATTGTTCACTGGTTTTCCTGGGGTGTCACATCATCCCCCCGTTGATTTGGAATTTCGTCCCGAAATTCCGCAGTAGTAGCTTCAGTCTCAGCAGTGGTTGCGCGGTTTTTGAATAACTGGGGGTACTTTTCTTTCATTTGGTCTTCGCGTTCCCAGGTGTACTCTGGGCCACGTCGGGAGTTCCAACGAACTCGAACAAGAGGGATTCTCTTGTGTTTGAGGACCTTAACATCCCGGTCCGTGATTTCAACTGGCTCCTCGACGAACTGCAACCGCTCATCGATAGTGAGTTCCTTAAAAGGAACTATGAGGGTCTCATCTGATAAGCATTTCTTCAGATTTGACACATGAAATACATTGTGAACTGCACCGAGTTCAGCTGGTAGGTTCAATCTGTAGGCTACTGGGCCTATTCTTTCAGTGATTTCGAACGGCCCAACATACCGTGGATTGAGTTTGCCTCGTTTACCAAATCGAACAACACCCTTCCAGGGTGAGACTTTAAGTAAAACCCGGTCCCCGACCTGAAACTCCAATGGCCTCTTACGCTTATCCGCGTAGGCTTTCTGACGGTCGCGTGCTGCCGCCATACGTTGTCGTATCTGTGCAATCTTTTCTGTGGCGTCCACTACAATCTCTGGACCCGTAATTTGACTATCCCCCACCTCTGCCCAACAGAGAGGTGACCGGCATTTACGTCCGTACAATGCCTTGAATGGAGCGGCTTGAATGCTGGTGTGGTAACTGTTATTGTATGAAAACTCCACTAAAGGGAGGTGCTTTTCCCAGCCGTTGCCGAAATCGATAACACACGCTCGAAGCATGTCTTCTAGAGTTTGAATTGTGCGCTCAGACTGCCCATCCGTCTGTGGGTGATATGATGTGCTCATGTCTAATCGTGAGCCGAAGGATTTGTGCATCGCTTGCCATAGCTCTGACGTGAATCGTGCATCCCGATCCGAAATAATGGAGGTTGGCACTCCGTGCCTCGAAACCACTTCTTTCAAATAGGCGTCTGCTAAGGTAGAGAACTTATCTGTTTCCTTAATAGCCAGGAAATGAGCAGACTTTGTGAGTCGATCTACGATCACCCAAATAGTATCATTCCCACGCTGGGATCTGGGTAAGCCTGTAACGAAATCCATGGAAATTTCTTCCCATTTCCACTGTGGTATCCTGGGTTGTTGCAGTAGACCTGCGGGTTTCTGATATTCGACCTTGACTCTCGCACAGGTCAAGCACTTGCCAACATAGGTGGCAATGTGGGCTTTCATACTTGGCCACCAGTATGTTGTTTTGATGTCGTGGTACATTTTATCCGACCCTGGGTGTACCGAGTAGCGAGACTTGTGCGCTTCGTCCATCACAAGCTCTCGTAGACCGCCATAAAGTGGGACCCAAATACGCCCCGTTACATAGTAGGCGCCGTCTTCCTTTTGTTCCATTCGTTGCCTTGAACCGCGTAAGGCTTCAGCCATGACGTTTTCGGGTTTCAGTGCTTCTATCTGAGCAGCTCGTATCTGTGCAGGAAGACTGGACTGGATGGTGAGCTGTAAAGCTCGTACGCGTCTAGGTAGAGTGTCTTTTCGACTGAGAGCGTCAGCCACAACATTGGCCTTGCCTGGATGGTACTTGATGGCGCATTCGTAATCATTAAGCAGTTCGACCCATCGTCGTTGACGCATATTCAATTCCTTCTGCTTGAAGATATGCTCGAGACTCCTGTGATCGGTGTAAATTGTGCACTTGGTACCGTATAGGTAGTGTCGCCATATCTTAAGCGCAAAAACAACAGCTCCCAGCTCTAAATCGTGCGTCGTGTAGTTCCGTTCATGAACCTTGAGTTGACGAGAGGCGTAAGCAATAACTTTATCCCGCTGCATCAATACGCAACCAAGCCCCTGTATCGATGCGTCACAATAAACCACAAAGTCATCCGTGCCCTCGGGCAGTGAGAGGATAGGCGCGCTGCATAATCTATCCTTCAGGTACTGAAAAGCAGTTTCCTGCGTATTACCCCATCTGTAAACGACACCTTTCTGTGTCAGCATAGTAAGTGGCTGCGCGATCTTGGAGAAGTCCTTGATAAACCGCCTGTAGTATCCCGCCAAACCCAGGAATTGGCGTATTTCTGTTGGTGTACGCGGTGCTGGCCAATTCCTGATCGAATCTACCTTGGATGGATCGACATGAATCCCATCCTTGTTCACCACATGGCCTAAGAAGTGGACTTCACGAAGCCAGAAGTCGCATTTTGAAAACTTTGCGTACAGTTGCTCCTTTCGAAGGAGTTCCAAGATAAGACGTAAGTGCTGCTCGTGCTCCTCCTGACTCTTGGAGTAGATTAGAATGTCGTCGATGAAGACAATGACGAACTTGTCAAGATAGGGTTTGCACACCCTGTTCATAAGATCCATGAAGACTGCAGGTGCGTTCGTAAGCCCGAATGGCATGACCAGAAACTCGTAATGGCCGTAGCGGGTTCTGAATGCTGTCTTGGAGACGTCCTCATCCCGGACTCTCAGCTGATGATAACCTGACCTTAGATCAATCTTGGAATAGTAACTCGACCCTTGCAACTGGTCGAATAAGTCGTCAATACGAGGAAGAGGATAGCGGTTCTTCACTGTGACCTTGTTCAGTTCGCGATAATCGATGCACATTCTGAAAGTGCCATCCTTCTTTTTCACAAATAGTACTGGAGCTCCCCAAGGCGAAGAGCTTGGACGAATGAAGCCTTTATCCAGGAGCTCTTGTAGTTGCTTTGACAGTTCTTCCAGTTCGGTGGGAGCTAAACGATACGGTGCGCGAGCTATAGGTGCTGCTCCTGGAGCTAGCTCGACCTGAAATTCGACCTGATGATGAGGCGGTAGACCAGGTAAATCTTCAGGAAACACCTGAGGAAATTCGCGTACAACAGGAATATCCTCTATTCTTTTCTCTTTCGAAGCTGCATCAGTAACTAGTGCTAAGATAGCCATATGACCCTTTCGTAACCATTTCTGAGCCTTTAGGAAAGAGATGATGCCAACCACAGCACCACTCTTGTCACCCTGAACTTCGAGAGGTTCCTTACCCGAACGAGGAATACGAATGATCTTCTCCTTACATAGAATCTCCGCCTGCTGCTTAGATAACCAATCCATGCCGATGACGATGTCGAAACTACCCAGAACAATAGGAATAAGGTCGATGGAGAAGGTCTGACCAGCTAAGACAATGCTACAACCCTTAACTATCTGTGTGGCTTCTACACTTTTACCGTTTGCTAGTTCTACGACATGCTTGGTGTTTAGGGGTGTTGGTGTACGTTTTAACAATTTGCTCATTTTCAAGGACATATAACTCGTATCCGCACCCGAATCAAACAAAACAGTAACATAAATATCATCGAGAAGAAACTTACCCATAACGACGTTGGGATCATTTCTGGCATCACCCTGCCCCAACACAAACACACGGCCCCTTGCATCATTGCCATTGTTGTTCCCACCATTGTTGTTGTTGTTGCCATTTCCCTGATTGTTGTTATGGTTGTTGTTGTTGTTCTGGTTCCTGTTCAGCTGAGGACAGTGCCGTTTGAAGTGACCCTCTGCACCGCAATGAAAACACCCTTTGTTGCCCTGCTGCTGATTCTGCTGTGCTTGAGGCTGCTGCTGATTCTGGTTCGCAGGTCGAGGGCTTCTACAATCTTTGGCCTCGTGACCCATCTTGAGGCATCTTTGACAGCGACCCTTATTACACTGGCCACTGTGGTGCTTGTTGCAGGTGTTACACTTCGGGAGGTTTCCTCGATATCCTCCCTGTCTGTGGCTGCCTGAGGAGTGCTGACTGGGACTCTGGTAACTGTCTGTCTTTCGTTGCTGAGCTTGTGACTGCACTGAAGCTGACCCCTTGCTAGAATCCCCATCCCATTTTCTCTTGCTTTCACTGGGAGTAGCAAGTGTAGTAGAAGCAGTAGCGGTAGCAGTAGCGCTGATACGCTTTGGCAGTCTGTTCTGATCCACTGCCTGATCTGTGATGCGGTGAGCGAGGCGCTGAATAGCCTGAATGTTGTCGAGATTAGCCGATGTTACGTGGCTCTGGATTTCTGGCGCCAAACCCTTGAGATACAACTCAATACGCTTGTATGGAGGGTCTACCATGGTTGGGCACAACACAGCCAACTCGTTCGATCTCTTGGTATAAGCCTCGATTTCTGACCCAGTCATCTTCAAATGATAAAACTCATCCTCCAGCTTGTGGATGTCTTCCCGAGTGCAGTATTCCCTTTTGATAAGTTCCTTAAAATCGTTCCAGGGTGTGGCGTTAGTAGCTGCCAACCATAGGATCTGCACCTGCGCGTTCCACCAAGTCAACGCGATCCCCTCCAAAGTACCAGTGGCAAACTTAACCCTGCGAGCCTCAGGGCATTCACACATTTCAAACACGGACTCGAGCTTTTCAAACCAGTGGAGGAGTCCAACCGCTCCTTCAGTGCCACTGAACGTGTTAGGGCGACATTCCATGAAGTTCTTGAATGTGCAGACAGGCTGCTGCGCGTGTTGACCTACTTGAGCAGCTGCAACTGCCGCAGCAACTTGAGCCTGGACAAGAGCCTCTAGCTGGGCTTGAGTCATGTTGATTCGTCCGGCCATTGATCTTCACATCAAAAGCAACATAAGTGAGAAAGGTTCGCGAATAGTGCGATGACAGAAGAGTGTAAGCACGTAAGAGTTCTCAAGCAATAACAAGTAGTGAGCAGAGTAATGTAAGCATACTACGAGCAAAGTTCTATGCAGTTCTAGCAAGCAGGTAATAAACATAAACCTTATTACCTAAGATGTCGAGTCTTGCACGTGGAGCGAAGCGTCGTTGTGGATCGTTGAGAGCACTGTTCTGGTTATAGTCTGGTTTTAATAAAAACGTTTTCCCATATTAAAACCAAGTTCTCTATAACCAATGGCTCTGATACCAATCTGTCACACCCCCAAAATCCACCAGCGGAGTATCACCGCTTGGGAGCGTGACTGACCAGGATCAAGCCACCAATCATATAGAACATTGTATAAAGTAGAAGTAATTGCAATATAAACCAAACCAAATCCATATGAAAGGTGTTTCCAAAACATAAGTAAGTTATCATTGTTTAGTGGAAGCGTATAATCAAACCCAACATAATTAAGTACGAAATGTCATAAGTGTTTAGTAAGGTAATCACGATCAAATCCCACAACGTTCCGCTCCTCCATGTGCAAGCTCCATATACCTAACGACCTGCAAGGCATGTAACAGAGGATCAACAACTAGTTGAGCGAGTTCACAGAAAGTAAATGCGTAATAGTAAGTTCGTTTGTAGCAGGTGGCTCTACAGGGCCGTTATTACGTTCTATTGGTGGGGGCTTCCCATGTTGTATAACCACTAGACTACTCGTAACCATAAGTATCCTTCACAACCGAGGATAGTAATAAGCATAAGTATCCTTCACATCCGAGGATAGTAATGAGTATAAGTATCCTTCACATCCGAGGATAGTAATAAGTATAGGTATCCTTCACAACCGAGGATAGTAGTAAGTATAAGTCTACGTAGGTTGCAAGTATGTGTCCTGCACAACCGAGGACAGTAGTATGGTAGTCTAGTATTAGTGTCAGTACGAGTCTATTCGTTCTTATTCCTTCAATCCCATTCCCGTGCCCTGGGAATCCCATGCCTTAGTAAGGGTGTGAACTCACCTTGTTTTGCTCGGTATGCTAGGTTATGCACTCACAAGTAATCAATCAAAGCCTAGTGTATACACGTGTTCACAGTTAGTTCATGTTTGTATGGTTTCGCAAGCAAAGTTCATCACATAGCGTGTGTAACAGTTAACATCAGACATTGCAACCAGTTAATCATCTTCATACATTTCATGCTTGATGGGAAGAACAGGTTAACAGGATTCGCATAATAGAAATGTTATACGTCTAGCTGTGATAATCATCCTTGCGATCATAACAGAATTAACGTGTTTAACCTGATTACACTCTAATATAGTTTACTAACTAAGAGAGTTAATAAGGCTAATGTTTAAGCAATAATCAGATCCTGTATATATCAAACAATCGGGCTATTTCATTGCATCATCAAACATTTAGGCAAAGCTTCCTAGTTAACATTCAGACAATCACTATCCTCATGAAATTCAATTCACAAACATACACCAAACATCAATAAAAGTCACCTTTTGTAAATAAAAGTCGGACCCTTATTTTACTAATAACAAACTCGGCCCAATCAACTCCTTTTAAAAATATTCGGACTTTGCTTCTCCAATTAAACCTCGGGCAGAACTTATTTATTTAACTCCGACAGAACTTTATCTAATTAACTCGGACATCACTTAATCATTCAAAACTCGGACCAGTCTTTATCAAATAAACTCGGACCAGTCTTTATCAAATAAACTCGGACCAGTCTGATGATCCTTAAACTCGGACAGCATGATGATCATCAAACTCGGACTACATCTCATTCACAAAGTCGGACTATAGGTTGGGCTCACAAACTCGGACCCCCTTCAAGTGAAAAGAAACTCAGAAGTGGAACTATAAACTCGGACCTAGTGTCCTGAGGTATGAAACTCGGACCTTCTACAAGATATTAAAGGTCGGGAAACAAAACAAGCAATTAACTCGGATCCAATGTACCTCAAATAACTCGGACATGGTAACATAGTGATATACCTCGGACTAGATTTCATATTTCACAAACTCAGACTATATGACAATCAAAGGTCGGGCCACAGGTAACATAAATCATCAAGCATAACATCAACAATATAAACAACAGTTACGTTCTTACTATCGTGAAAAACCCTAATTTCATTGCATTTGCATTGCAGTAATCCCATTACCAAATCAATCATTCTACATATCATGTATTCTTAATCATCAGACCATCAATTATACGCCTAATCACATCATTATCACAATAATCAGAATCAAATCAATAACACAAAACACCATATGAAGAACTAGGGTTTATAAGGATTACAAGGATCAAGAATTGATAACAATCAATTAATCAACAAACAATAATCATTTACCTTGTGATGATTCTAGAGAAATGCGAAATCAAAGTGATGATTAGCTTGGCAATGATGATGGTGATGATTGCTAGAGAGCCAAAGAAATGAGAGTACGTGCTTGGATTCTTGTGTGTGTGGTTTAGTGAAGAATTAGGGTTAAGTATAATTAAGTTTTCACTAATCACTCTTCACACCCTCAAATATTCTATTTTACAAAAGTACACCATCTCAATCAATTTCACAATTTCACCACCAAGTTCACATACTTGACAAGTCTATCACAATTAACAAACAACCATGCACAATCACACAACACAATTCATTGTATCAAAACGTTATTTTGAATTAAACAACTGGACAACACATAAACGTGCAATAAATGCGAAATAAGGATCTTGGAAATTCAAGTTGTCACAATTTTATCCTTTATTTTTATAACAAATTTCAAGCAGTGTCATTTACCTTTATATTTAATGAGTTTTGCACTTAGCGTTTGAAAATCTTACATGTTATGTCCTTTAAGCCTAACCCTGTTAAATTTAACCATTAAGTGAAGGGCAAATTGGTTTTTTAACTCATTTTTTAACAAAATCATTTTAATAATTAAAACAAAATGAATTATGTATTATTATATAATATATACCAAATTATACATACATACATACATATATATATAGGGTGGGAGTTGGCTACAAAGTCCATTTTTCCTAGAAAGTGTACAAAGTCATAAAACACCACAATTTCAGCCATAAAACACACTCACAACCCACAAATAACAAAGTGGAGATTACTAAAATGCCATATTTGTGGGTTTTGTGTTGTGTTTTGGATGATAAAACTTTGATTTTCGAATAACTAACATTATTGTGTTTTATGTTGATTATCATGTTGTGTTTTATACTCATAGTTCTACGATGATGTGTTTGAAGTTTTTATAGACTTTTAGGGTTTGGATATTGTGTTTTAGTGATCTTCACTCTGTTATTTGTGGGTTTTGAGTGTGTTTTATGGTTGAAATTGTGGTGTTGTATGACTTTGTACACTTTGTAGGAAAAATAGACTTTATAGCGGAACCCCACCCTATATATATATATATATATATATATATATATATATATATATCTTTCTCTCTCACACATACCTTTCACAACCACCAATACCTGCCACCACTTCATCAGTTCATCATCTTTATTTTAACAACCACAATTCACCTTCATTTTAGCCAATTTCATCAACAAATCTCCAAATCACACATCCATAAAGCATATCACACCTTTAATATCACCTTCATTTTAACAACCACAATTCACCTTCATTTTAGCCAATTTCATCAATAAATCTCCAAATTACACATTCATAAAGCATCTCACACCTTTAATTCAATCCAATAGCTTACAAAATCCATTGTTCCTCTATTCAATCCACTGGAAACCCTAACTCTAACTTTCTCGCGAGTAATCCTTGTCCAGTCTACGGGTGAGTGTAAAACTGAATTAATCAAAACCAAATTAACCAAACCGAAGCAATAGCCAATGGTTCGGTTATTATTTTTGTAACCAAAGTTTCGGTTAATCGTATATCTGAAACAGAAAATTACCAAACCGAACATATTAGCCAAACACACACACACACATATATATATATATATACACACCAAACTCTCCTAATGTAATATTGTTTACAAGTTTACGGCCCACTATATTTTTTTAACCTTTTAGTCCAATTGAGGATCCATTAGTGTTTGTTTTATCATGTACATAGGGCTCATTACCAATATGCATGTGGTATTGATGTGCTCTGAGCGGTCTAGTTAAACTAACTAATTTTAACCCTAAACTAGACACTCTAAGTTTTAACTTGATAAACTAAGAATCTCTAAAACCTAGACCACACTACCGGAAAGTGTATCAGTCAATTAGTAAAGCTCAAGTAAGTCCGAGTATCGCACCTACGAGATTCTACTAATTACGAATATTAGATTCGATTATTAATAACTACACTAACTCGATTAATTTGTTTTGTTGTTTGGGGGGTCTAACAAACTACTAAACTTAATTAAATTACTCACTAAACTAACGAAGACACGAACTAAGACTGAGGTCTAGATCAGATGGTAAGTAGATACTACATAGTTCAGAATCCTACACATGAATGACATGTTATATCGGTTATGGAATTGTTGTGGAAACCAGGATCTTAAAGTACTAAACTTAAAGGATAACCTAAGGACCCTCGACCCTTCTCGAGAAGAAACCTACGAAAACATAAAAGTCGTTAAACTAACGGTTTAGAGGATTCCCTCACAGGAATTCCTACTGTAGTAATAAAGTACCTTCTAGACAATCTACCTCACAGCGCGAAGGTCACAGGTAACTATGGATTCCTGATTAGACTCGATAAGTAGATAGTGAAAGGGAAACTAAGGAGATCTTATCACAAAGTATCTAACCTTAACAATCTAAAACTAAAGACAGATTGACTACCTCTCACCTCACAGCTATCGAGATTGGTAAAATACCTAATCCTATTTAAAACTCAATCACATTTCCTATGGAATTCATACATAATTAACCATAAACTAGTAGCTAACACACAGTCCACGGCCTAACTTGCACCCATACATAGAAGACATCGGCAAAAACGCAAGTGAAACATATGATAAGGTTCAAACAAGATTAGATACACATAAACATCTAATCATTAAAATCAAAGTTCTTTACTTTATTAAAAGTCCACAATTTAATCCATAAACCGAATAGAAGATAATCAAACAAAACGTGTAATCATCTTAACCTAGGCATAACAAGTTTAGCCTAAGATGGTTGCTAAAACATATACACAATCAATATTAGGTTCACAAGACATGATGAAAACGAAGTAAACAAGAAAAACAAAGAAACCATAGGTGGAACACCTGAAGAAACTTGATCCCAAACTTGAAACTTCGATCCCGGGCACTCTTGATCTCCTACCTCACCTCTTGATGTTACCAAATTCGTACTTAATCCTTCTCCAGCCGATTATGCTTGATAATTATTGATAGTTAGGTTATAAACTTAAAACCCAAAACCCAAAACTCAAACTCGTTTTCTGCAAATTCAAGCCCGCCGCGCGATGCGATAGGTGTTGCTTCCCCTCTCGCGTCGCGCAAGAGGGTGTTTGACCGCCTCGTTGACTTACTCCACTCGTGTTACGCGAGGAGTTATCTCATCCCTGTTCGTTCTCGTGATCCACCCGATCATGTATAATTCGTCCGAAGGCTTGGTTTTCTTCATATTTTCTCTTTTTAGCTTCCTTTTACCTCTGGAGAGCTGCAAAACATCAATGACTCACTTATACATAAAACTTATAAAAACGACACTAAACGACTAGATAATTATACAAACTTTACATGTAAACTAGATGTATTTTGCAATATATCAGGTATCTATATAATTTTTAAGTTTTATATTCATGAGTTTATGTTTTACAAGTTTTATACACATTAGATAGTTAACTGAAATTAACCGAAACTGATCCATAACCAATGGTTAATCGAACAACAGTTAACCGACCATCGGTTATGGTTATAGTTAATACTTTTCAATAACTGAACCCTCGGTTAACTGACCATCAGTTAACCGAATCTACGGTTAACCGACTTCGCACGCCCCTAGTCCAGTCGACCATCCTCAAGTCCTCTGCAACACAGCTGCCAGAGCTGATGCTACCATTGCTTCCTCTTGATCACCGTTGTTCTCTTCCTAATCATCATCGTCGCCGCATCCGACATCGCGTTCTATGTACTCTCCTTCCACATCTCCGCCTACTCAGATCTGATTCTAAACCCTATGCAAACCATAAAAATCCAACAACCAGATCTGTAACGTCCGGTCAATTATGTCAGAGGATGTCGAAACTGGAGAAGATTTGGAGGATGTTGTGAGGGCAGATTGTGTATCAATCAGTGATACACATCTTATAGAGTAAATTGAGAGGTGAAACATTTAAGTTCAACCTTCTTCTGTAGGTTAATCTTTCATGATTTTGACCACGATAACGATCGTTATTGCAGAATCCAAGAAGATCAAGATGGTAAGAAGTTAACATTGCTTTATTAAATTTTTAGTTAACATTGATCAAGTTGATAGAGTAAATTGCAAGTGTATTTAGATTAGGCGTTTTCGGACATGCTTGTGGACTGGTGTTGTGGTTAATAATTTGTAGGGCATCAAATCTTGAAGATGTGTATCAATCAGTGTGTGATTATATATGCTTAAATTAAGATTTGTTTTTGTAGTTGTGGGAGATGGTGTTGATGAGGCAGTGATGGTGGTGGTGTTGCGATATGGTAGTGCGTTTGTTTGGTGAGAGCGGAGTATTTTTGTGTAGAGAGATATATTTATTCTTTTAATAATTATTAAAATGGTCTTATTAAATAAATGGTAAAAAGACTAATTTGCCCTTCACTTAACAGTTAAAATTAA
This sequence comes from Helianthus annuus, assembly GCF_002127325.2. Classification (NCBI taxonomy): domain Eukaryota; kingdom Viridiplantae; phylum Streptophyta; class Magnoliopsida; order Asterales; family Asteraceae; genus Helianthus; species Helianthus annuus. Next base: position 88,358,232 of record NC_035441.2, read on the forward strand.
TTGGGTTATGGTCAAATGACGAACCAGGTAATATTTTGAAACATTAATGACAAAACTATTTAATTTAAGACAAACATCGACTGAAATTTGATATAAAGACAAAAGACAAAACTTGTAATTCACTCGAGAAAATGTAGCAATTGTTTTGGTCAAAAATCACACAAGGATAATGTAACCAAATCTGATTTTTGTGAGGTTAGATGCTTGGTTAATTGAACAATTGAATGAATGAATAGAAAATGAAATCAACGATGAACACCTAGATTTATACGAGGAAAAAGCCCTTGATCTTTAGAAGATCTCCGGCATAAAAAACCTCGGGTGATGGAAACTACCGGTCACCAAATGTATTGCAAAAACAATAATGATCCTTTACAACTTCGGAAGAAAACAAGCTCAATACAATGAATTGCTAGCATAAGTGTGTGTATTTCGCTAAGTATTTGTAGAGAGTTGTGTGTTTTTGTGTATTGTATTTGAATTATGCCTAACATGAGCTGTTTTCCCCTTAAAAGATAGAAAAAATCAAGTAACTAACTTTCCTAAAAATGTGGAAGTCACCCATGTTCTCCAAAACGGTTACTTTTCATCAAGCACGTGCCTATGAAGCATATTCTACGAGATTCCAGCAAAGACTAAGCCCATGTCGTCCATTATCTGTGTATAAACATTAAAAACGTGACAATTGTTAGAAATCATAAGTTCTGTTAAGGATCCTGGATCCTCAGACTCCCTGCATCATCCGTTAAAGATCCATGATCCATGCCCAGAGTCTCAGGATAGATGATCCTTAGCATAAAATTCATGCCCTAAGAGCAATCATCCTCAAGTGGTAGATATGAGTCATGGTTTTTCATGATGAATATTTATACCATATGTTTTGATAACGTTGAATATGTTTATATTTTAAAAAAAATGTTAATATTAGAAATGATTTAGTAAAAAAAATTAGTAGGTGTTTTATAAATCTTTGTAGTAATTAAAAAACAATATTTTAATACGATTAAAAAGATTTTACAAAAAAAAAACAAAAGATTGCGATTTAGAGGAAATGACGCTATTTATCTGACTAGACACATTCATGCTAGCTATATTTCCAAAGCACACCAGCTACTCGCCTAACATATTTCTAAAAAAATAGCTCACAATTCATAATAAACTAGTGGCACCGCCGGTGGATTTTTTGCGCTAGGCGGCAGAAACTTTGTTGGTACCGGGTTATATCAACAAGTACTTCATTGATCAAAAACAATTGTTCGGTAAGAATTAGTTTGGTTTGTCAGGGTACCGCCACGGCACCAGCACTCATATAGCCTTAGATACCAACGAGACACTCTACTGAATGCAGCTCTGCTCTCAACAAAATTAATATTGTGAAATTAGCTTTCCTATTCTTTCCCCCAATACATATTCTAATAATATTAACATCCGTTGTGCGTATGTATGTAGTATATTTTCCAAGGACTCGGATACGTCTATACTTGTTATCTTAATATATATTTATCTCGATGATCATAACTTATTGTGTAGTCCTAAATAAACGGTAATAATAATAATGCTCATAACATATGATAGGAATAACATGTAATAATATTCGTGGATCATACATATTTACGTCTATTATAGTTTAATATCTTGTTTGTTATCTCCTTTGTATCACAATCTATATACATATTTAAGTCCTTGCTCAAGGTCTGCTGGTTAATGCCAACTTGCCTAATGTCCCGTATTCGTTAACTATGGTTTCCACTCTATCTCTTCATCTATATGAAGTAGTAATATTAATAGTACTTAATATTTAATGTGATGGTTAGCTTCTAATGTGTTAATAATGTCTAATCGAGTAATCGGGTTGTTTCTTATGGCCGTTTGTCCCATGCATAAACATGTTAGAATAATAACATCGAATTATATAATTATTTAAGTTTTCGGGTTCGGCTATACCTCTCCGTGGACCACGCTTGACTTACTGTTCTCCAACTTTGACTTGGTTGAGTATGTATGGCCATGGTTGATCCCGACCCAATATCACGAACCACCTCTGTTGCCGGATATTGTTACCTGCTTCTGTTACTTTGTCCCCACCTGAGCGTCGCCAGAGAACACCACATCAAACACCGTCGTACATCAAATCGGCCCAATAAGCTACATTGTTTTGAGAACACATACGCAATGAAATTCATTAGATGGCAACAAACAACAAAGCTCATTACTCTTAAATTAAGCGAGTTTGGAGGCGGACCCAGGATTTTTTTCCTGGGGTGCGGAAATTTTTTATAGATTTTAGACCCTTAGCTATATAAAAAAATCGGTTCATAGCGGGTCGGATCGGGTCGGGTCATGTAAAACAAGTAAAAACAAACAAAGTTTCATAGCGGGTCGAATCAGATCAGGTCGGGTCCATTTCAATTCTCAAACAATCAAACCCTAGTTCCTAACTTCCTATCACATTAACAAACAAAAAAACATCAAAGTTCAAACCATCCCTACTTTTATTTCTTTTAATCATTCAATAAAAGAACAAAAAAACTTATCTATAACATACCTTGGTCTTTAATTAGAATAATCCGGCGAAAAAAAGTGATTCAACCCCTTTTCTCTTGAGAAATCGCGGCATAACTTCTCTACTCATTGTTCATTCCTAATCCTATCACATACGAAATAAACAAGGATCTTCAAGTGTTCAACCATAGCCCATATTCCTTAATTTTCAATTTAAAATTTTGAATCTCAAGCCCTAGTAATTATTATTTGCCAACCAACAATCATATAATCAACAAACATGTTTGCCAACCAAAATTTTGAATTTCAAACCCTAGTAATTATTATAAGCCTAAGTAAAAAAACATATACCTGTCAAGGGCGGCCTGAATTAACTAGTTTGCAGCCGAAATTTTGCAGTCGCCGGCCGGAATTATGTTGTCGCTAGGCGCTGAAGTGAGGCAGAGGGAGGGCGGGAGTCGCTGGCAAGTGGCAGCGATTTGGGTATTTTTTTATTATGTGGACTGGTTTGTTTAACAAAACTAGTAGTTGGGTTGGGCTTGAATGTGTATTAAGTTATTGGGCTTGATGGATTGAATTTAAGTTTTATTAAAAGGGTTAGTAGGATAACTTGTTTACATAATTTGATCGGGTTTCAACCCGTGTTCACAATTTTTTTTACATAAATTCCTAACATTTTTTTCTAAGGGGTGCGGACGAAAATTTCCAAGGGGTGCGGTTGGAATTTTTCAAGGTGTGCGGACGAAAATTTCCAAGGGGTGCGGTCTGAATTTTTCGCGAAAAGTACCACTAAAATTTTTTTTTCAAGGGGTGCGGCCGCCCACCCACCCCATAACTTGGGTCCGCCCCACTTTAGAGTACTGCAAATATGAATAACCTGTCAAGATTTTTGGAGTGCTACAAATATGAATAACTTGTCAACATTTTAGATGACTGTCAAGAGAAAAATTGTGGCTAACAGATCAAAACAGAAAATATCTCGATAAAATCAAAGTAAAAACAAAACCAGACCTAAATTGTAATTTCATTCAAACGTCTAAATAATGTATTGACTTAAAGCCGGCATACATCACATGATCAACTAATCCACATGTATTATTTCCCCATGATTAATGAAGAAAATTAAATAAGTTAATTAGCCAATTAGGTGCATTTTGTCTTATCTTCACTCCATCATCCGTTAACTATTAACCTCGTTCGTCACCTGGTTTGGCGACCACAGTCGCCGGCAGTAGTTGTGTTTGCAGCGGAACCCTAATTGTGTGGTCGTTGCATGTCGCTGGTGACATCGTCATGAAGCCAGATCTGATGTGGGATACTCTAACCGGCCGGAACCCTAGTTCCGCCACCTCCGGTCGGCCTCACCATGGGAATATAACCATTGTCACTTGTATCACCGAACCGACATCATTGATGGAACCCTCGTCCTCCGGTTAGCGAGTTGTGTGTAGGAACTAGGTTCACTTTTTAATAAATATATTACAAAATATATAATAAATAATAACGAGACTCTCGTTATTTGTGGGAAATTCAACTAATACAATACCGGGTACAAAAACTAAATAAACGAATATAAAATACAACTTAATTGTACCAATCTTGATTCAAGCCAGCATCTTTGGAAGAACTTCAACCGCACCATCTTGTACAAACCTCCGCTGCAAGAATGAACAAACTGTCGTTGACGGTTTTGGTTGAGGATCGTGTTAGACACGGGGCCCTTAAAACAGATTCCGCGCCTCCTCTCAGACGGTTTTGTTTCCAGGATACAACAACCGAAGCAGTAGTTGTACTGCCGGAGATGACACTCGCGCCCGAGATTACACCGGGTATAAATTGGTGTTCATTAAAAAAAATTGGAACAATGTGAAGTTGTGTAAAACTGAGAGTACTCCTCTCAATGAAACATCGAGACTAAAGAGAATGTCTATTTTCTTGTGTCTAGTATGAACCACCAAGTTCATATAAATACACCTATAGTTTTAATCTCATTAAAACTAGTAATAAAATAGGGATTAATCTAGTCATAACTATAACATTAATCTTGTAATAAACAAGATAATGAATATGACAATAATCTCTAATTTAATGGACTTAAGTGGTTAGTCAAAACGGTCATATTCATCATGACACGAATTAAATGGTTTGAAACAACTAGTTTGACTAGGTCTAACTAGATCTTTTACTACTGTTGCAAACTTGCGCGCATGCTAGAACTGATCCGCCAGTCCGCGTGCCACGCTTCAAGGATCTCATGCCACGCCATATGGAGCCGCGCGCCATACGGATGCCACTACCCATACCAGGACGCCACCCAGTCATGCTCCGTCCATACTCGTGCGCCACCTGCACTCTCCGCCCTAGCCAATGACGTGTGCCATGCGCCTAAGGAGCCCGCGCCGCATCGACATGCCATGGCATCCGCCTACGCCACCCAAGTGTGCGCCATAAGCGGACCCGCCATGTATCTGACCACGCGCTCATGGACAAAAATACAAAGGCGGTGTGCGAAGTTCAAAGTGCACTACATAGGGCCTATAGCCCACGGCGCGCGCATATGTGCATGAGTACAAGGAGTGCTCCTCCTTATAAACCACTTTAAGTTTTGTCATCCAGCCTATGTGGGACAAGTTGACAAAACTAATCCATTTTATTCATCTTTGTTTGTTCCAAACATACAACTTCAAGCTTCGATATCTCATTCATCTTAGCTCTATTTGGACATAGTTTGAACACAAACCATAAATAATTATATATACAACACATATATAAATATTATTAATGTCCAAAATATTTAGTGAAAAACTCATTTTCACTAAAATTTCCAACAATCCCCCACATAAATGGAGATCGATTAAAACACACAAATTTCCCCGATGAAAACTCGACAGTCGAGTATTGCAGGATAGGTAGGTGTAGCCTTTGAACCTTCCTTTGTGAAGCATACTTAGCCTACTAGGGTTTTGTAGACGTGATGTCCTTGAACAACCCCCCATTTGTGTAAACGACAATATACATTCACACAATACTTTCCCTAGCCGGGCCATCTCCTCATGTATGTCTCCAATAATGGTCATGGAGCACTTTCCTGGTTCTGCGGGAGCTCTAGGAATTATGCCCTAATTCCATTCGAAGCGACCACACTTCTCTCCAACATAGGTGATTTCCATTTAAATCATTAAAAGCATTATGATTCATTATGATTTACACGAATCATTTAACCACATAGTATGCTTAGCCTCACAACAATGTCACTGGATATTATAGGAATGGACTAGGACGTATTTAAACACCCTTTTATAGTTTTAGGGGGATATATGAAACATATAAACTAGCTTATATATAAACATATATATTAGCTACGCCCCCACAGTGACTACCCTTCGGTTCATGATTAAGTTGGCCTATTGAACCTAGATCTTGGGATCTCCAGTCAACTAGGTTAGGTTTCTCTCATGTCCCTTTTTCCATGGCTTTAGTCCCATTCCACAACCTGATCTCTTATCAACCCACTGGTTGTTGGATCCAAAATTATCTTTGACTTCGCTAAGTCACCAACGACAATTTAAATTGAGATCGGTTGTTCTAACGTGTTTCTTGACTTGCTAGTCACTTTTGCCTTTTACTCGATTCATAAGACTTATAACTCGTGATCTCAACCTGGATCCAGTTATGTACCTTGTCTTAGAATGACATGAAACTCAATTCATGGCTAGACACGTTTTCACCATGCCTTTGGTGTGTCATGACTGACATCTTACTAACCAATTGGCATTCGAGTCCAATCTACTCGATTAACTCCATATAACCATTGTGTACTCCACTTGGTCATGCGTTGGCAATATATGCAAGTCACTCCCACATTTAAGTATAATTGGATAGCATCCAAATGGGGTGATGAAAGGTTCTCCATTTCATTTCGAGTTTGAGAAAACTTCTCAACTACCATTTCCACATTCAAATGCAAGTCACCCCCACATTTAAGTGTAATTGAATAACATCCAAATGGGGTGATGAAAGGTTCTCCCTTTCATTTCGAGTTTGAGAAAACTTCTCAACTACCATTTCCACATACCCTAAAGGGTTTGTTTCTTAAATGGTTCTTCCCCCCACATTGCTTGCATTTTAATGAAGTTATATTTATAGTTTTGTTTAGCACAAAATTTGTTCTTGTGTCATCACATATTTTGAATGTTTAAAGTTAATTTAATCTCCGTCGAGTATATAAATTAACAAGTATTAGTCTAGCATGCTTTAGACTACCATACTCTAGCATGTGAACAGAAGATGCATCATTCTGATTCTTCACAGCCTTAAGAGATAACGCACTATCTCTTACAAACATTCGTTTCTTAGTTTAGACACAATAATGAAATTTCACCATTCCAAAACCATCGGTTTTTAGGAAGTCCTCAAAACCATAGTTAACTCCATCCATTAGGAACATAACTTGTTTGCCTTTTTATCTCCAAGGCTTCACCATTGACTTCCTAAAGACTTAAACATAAGTCTTAATCCAAGTCACTTTTGTTTTGGTCAAAAATTACCGAAGCAATTAAGTGATCAAATTAGTTAAGTGAGGTAGTGTGCTAAAAAGTGTATTGAAAATATGCTTGTTAAGTTGTTTGGAAAAACAGTGTTCAGGATACGGCTCAGGATATTGAGCTGTATCTACGATCAAACAATGAGCAAAAAGTAAAAGGATTGACACGAGATGTACGAGGAAAGCCCTTGATCAATCTAGATCGCCGGCATAAAACCTCGGGAGCTGACAATCGCAGCTGCCTAGTTCTTCTTATTGCTTCAGACTTCAGGATACAGTGCAGGATATTGACCAGATCGCTAAGTATTACAATGCTTTGTGTGGAGTACAAGTTGCGAGAGAACAAGTGTGTAAGTGTAGTGAGTGTAGCTGTGATGTCCTATTCGATCTGGTATACCCATCTATTTATAGTAACGAAATGTAAACTAAAACTCCTATAAACATGGGATTCTCGGAATATTTCAATGTGAACGTTGAAGACCGAGTAAAGCGGCTTCAACGGCTTCTTGTGAACGACTTGGACCGAGTCTTCAGTAGAAAAGGTCTTCATGAACGTTGCTAGCTTCTAACCCACGTGCCTGCACATAATCCGTTAGTAACCCTGTCACACCCTGATTTCCACGTGTCTCACCGGTGGGCCCGGTGGGGATTACCGTGACGTAGTTGGCAACAATATAGTCAAACCACACAATATATGAATGCACAGCGGAAGCATAAAGATAAACATATTTCAACTATTGAATGTAATATCCAAGTATCACAATCGTCGAAATATAATCCACAGGGGATCAAAAATAAGATAGAAAAATAATTGTTCAACAGATATTGGCATCCCAAGCTTGCGAGACTCTAACGATGCTAAGGAGTGGCCAGCCTATTACGAGTAGAACCTGCATTAATCTTTTTGGGGAAAATACGCCAGTTTACACTGGTAAATACATTCAAGCGACACTTTTGTTAAATGTTTAATAAAATTGATTTGAATGCACAAGGCACAAACTCTTTATAACTTGGGATAATTTATAATTAAATCTTGTAAAAGAATTACATGTTTACTATGCGTTCGGTCGCCCGGGTCGTGCCAGGTTAAAGGTTAATAGACACGCCACAAAGCATAAAGCCGTGGCGGGAAAACCAACGGTTATACCTTTAATAATATAGACACATTACGGGTGTACGCCTACACCCGTGTGTCGGGGTCGTGGCCATTTCGTAAAATGATGCCAAGGATATCCGGGACATGGTCATTAAGCTCCCAAAGGCGTAAAGCCAACAAAACCAATTTTTAAATGGGTCACATTGAAATCACCCGACCACTAATGAGTTGGGGTCAATTGCCCGACCAAGCGGTATTTAAATACCGTAACCCAAGCCCGTATAACGGAAAATAAGTTAAAAGTATTTACCTGAGCAAGTAATAATCCTTAATAAACAATGCAAGTTTCTTTTACTGGTCTCCTATTCTGGAACAAAGGTTTAAACAACCTATTAGAATTCTAACGGGTCTTTAATTTAGCCTTAGCTTAGACCGGTCAGTTTCAAAGGATAGTTACGGTTTAATCGCGTAAAAGGCGAAAACCGGGAATGGAATGTGGTTTGGACCCAACAAGTTTGAAGACTTGTTTTATATGGGTAATATAACCACACTCTGGATTTTGAGGTCAAAACAATAAGGTTTGACCCGTTTCGGCTAGTTTATGTAAACTAGTTACATAAACCGGACGGTGCGCGCAAAAGGCGTAACGGGTAACTGTAAGAGTCCTACACAAGTTTCCTAAGTCAATATGCTTTAAAGAGGTTGTGGTATCAGTAGGATACCTTCCATAATGCCTGTAACGAGTTTAAATCCATTATATGCCCCGTAGGGGTATTTCGGTCATTTTTAAAGATTATAAAAGAGGTTTCTGAGTTCTACAGGAAATCTGAGTTTTCCGAACAGTTTATAAAGTCCAAAATACTTTATTTATTATTTAAAATCAGTAGCAACTGAAATCGGGTCAAAATACCTTGTAAAACTCAAGTTATGCTCGAAAAGGGTATATTCGGTATTTACCAAACCGATGCCATAACCGCAGGTTATGAGCAGGTTAAAAATCTTTAAAAATCTCGAAATATTATTTTACATCAGTGGGTAAAAGGTTTGGTGTCGAAATTTGGGTTTAGATAGGCGTTATGCTAATTGCGTCATTTAATTACTAAAGTTTCCGTAATTGCGCTATTTAGCATATCTCCTATTCTGGACCTCGGATTGACGTGAAATTTTAGGGACACGCTTAGAAATCAGTGACTAAGGTTATTGTCCTTTCACATGTCAAAAATTCTCGTTTTAAATTGAAAAGGGCGTTACGGTCAACTTTTAAGCATTTAACGGAAATGTGCTAAAGACTCGGACAAACAACGAACCGGTCACAGAGGGTTATACCATCATGTAACCTGGTCCTAAGAGAGTCCTAAGGCATATCTAACTCATACCATAACGGGTCAAAACTGAAGTCAAAGTTTTGCGACTTTCGGTTCCGAACCGGGTCAAAACAGAAAACGGTCGGATCAAACAAGTTTAGACTAGTTAATATACTTATTATCATGTTATATGAGTGTTAAAACAGGTTACACACTATCTACATTACCGATTATGCATAAATTCGCAAAATAGCATTCTGATGACTTTTTCTAAGCAAGTTTGACTCGACAATCGGACTAGTTAGAGTGGGAATCAGAGGGTGCCCTTTTAGGGGTTTAATGCCCACATGATTACCAACATATAACTACCTTTGATTCGACAAACCACTGGACCATTTGTGATTTATCGTAAAGTCAATCGTTAATTACAACAGATTGACTTTTAAGCTAAAACTATGGAAAACTAAACCACAAAGGGTTAGGCATACTTACAGAAGCTTGGTGCACGACCAGAGATGTTAGAAGAATGCTCTTGAGCTCCAGAAGTGATCAGGAAAGCAGGTTTGAGGTGTGTTTCAAATGTGTGCACTACATGGCCTTTTATAGTGAACTTTGGGGCACAAGATCATCACAACTAAGTCTATAATTGCTCATGGATGATCAGCAGCTGTCCCTGAGTGCTAGGGGACATGTAGGGGGCGCCCATGCTGCCATAATTGCATCCAAGGTCGGTTAAAACAGCAAACAGTGAACCTGTGCATGTTTTCTGCATCTGGCGGTCTGACGCGGCCCGCGTGAATGATCAGGCTACCCTTATGCGGGCCGCCTGAATCCTTATGTCAGACACCAGATCTTTACATGGCTCACAGCCCGCGTGAGCTTCCTTGTTTCTCTATCGCGGGTCGCCTGAGACCTGGTTTTCAAGATTTTCAAATCTTTTGCCATAAATGCCCTGGCCTTTCGGTTTCGAAGGGGTAACTTTGCGTTTTGGGCCTTGTTTATATACGAATAAGGGCCTCGTGACTTTTACCCGCGCCGTTAAGTCCCCGGTTAGTTTAATTACTATCCGAAAAGCCTTAACTTTCATTGTTGACGCTTCTAACCCCTCGCATACGAAATTGATCATAACTTTCTCGTTTTAAAACGGAACTTCGTGAAATTTATATCGTATATTCTAGTGAGCGTAATTTACTATTACAAAGCCTTGGGTATGTTAAAGGGTCACTCAGAGGTATAACTTAAACATGTTGACACAATTAACCCCTGTAGTTTGAGATCCCTCACTTTCTTCCGTATTTCGTTCCGTACGATCCATGATTTATCCGTTTGAAGGTACGAGCATCATTTAGGGTTACTGTACAGTGTATTTATCCCTCGTTGGCATTTTTAACCCTCGAATTTACATACTTTCAATGTTTGTCAACTTTAGTCCTTTATTTAGTATTTAACACCACGTGTAAACTCAAGACACGTGTCAATACTTTATTGGACGCAAAGAAATCTCGACCTCGAGATTTATTGGAATAGATGAGGGTACTTCTCCTTCATCGTGGACTCTACCTCCCACGTGTACTCGAGACCTCTACGAGCATCCCATTTCACCTTCACAATCGGTATGTACTTCCTGCGAAGTTTCTTGACCTGTCGATCCTCGATCGACACAGGTTTCTCAACGAATTTTAAGCTCTCGTCGATGTGTACATCTGTATGCGGTATAACCAGTGATTCGTCAGTGAAACACTTCTTCAGGTTACAGATGTGAAACACATTGTGGATACCAGTGAGCTCTTCCGGTAAGTTTAACTTGTAGGCAACCGATCCGACACGTTCGATTACCTCGAAAGGTCCAATATATCTCGGGCTTAGTTTGCCTTTCTTACCGAATCGCATCACCCCCTTCCAGGGTGATACCTTAAGTAACACCTAGTCGCCTACTTCGAAATTGAAAGGCTTACGCTTCAAATCTGCGTAGCTCTTCTGCCTGTCTCGGGCAGCTTTCAATCGATCGCGAATTTGGACAACCTTGTCCGTTGTTTCAAAAATTATATCAGGTCCTGTCATTTGGACATCTCCAACTTCTGCCCAATAAACGGGCGTTCTACACTTTCTACCATATCAAGCTTCAAAAGGTGCAGCCTTAATACTTGTATGGTAGCTGTTGTTATAGGAGAATTCGACTAATGGTAGGTGGTTATCCCAACTGCCACCTAAGTCGATTGCACATGCACGAAGCATGTCTTCCAACGTTTGGATCGTACACTCACTCTGACCATCAGTCTGAGGGTGGTAAGCCGTACTGAAATTCAAACGTGAGTGCAAAGATTGTTGGAAGCTTCTCCAGAAGTGTGATGTGTACCTGGTATCTCTATCAGAGATGATAGACACAGGCACTCCATGAAGGGCTACAATCTTGTCTACAAACAACTGGGCTAATATATTGGAGCTATGAGTCTCCTTTATGGGTAGGAAATGTGCTGACTTGGTCAGTCTATCAACTATTACCCATATTGTATCATTTCCCTTCTTTGTCTTCGGTAACTTGGTGATGAAATCCATTGTCACCATTTCCCACTTCCACTCAGGAAGTTCAGGCTGTTGTAGTAAGCCTGACGGCTTTTGATGCTCGGCTTTTACTTGTGCACAAGTCAAGCATTTTGCTACATAGGTGGCTATAGACTTTTTCAAGCCTATCCACCAAAAATTTGCCTTTAAGTCCTGGTACATTTTATCAGCACCAGGATGAACGGAATATCGGGAACTATGGGCTTCCTGAAGAATAACGTCACGAAGACCTCCATAAACAAGAACCCATATCCTTCCATTCAATCTCAGAATTCCGTCTTTGCCATAGGATAACTGCTCCTCAGTTACCCCTAGCTTTTCGTTTGGATAGTTAGCTTCCAACACAGCTTCTTTCTGTGCAGCTAACAATCGTTCATTCAGACTGTTCTTGATTTCAATGCTCTTGGCATTGATCCTTATTGGTTTCACTCTTTCCTTCCTGCTCAAAGCATCTGTGACTACATTGGCCTGGCCTGAATGGTATCTTATTTCACAGTCATAGTCGATCAGAGTTTCCATCCAGCGTCGCTGCCTCATATTCAGATCTTTCTGATTGAACAGGTGTTGGAGGCTTTTGTGATCAGAATAGATCACAAATTTAATGCCATAAAGATAATGCCTCCAAAGCTTTAGTGCAAATACAACGGCACCCAACTCCAAGTCGTGGGTAGTGTAGTTCTTTTCATGCACTTTCAATTGTCGCGAAGCATAGGCAATCACCTTGCCCCTCTGCATAAGCACACAACCCATACCGGTGTGCGATGCATCACAATATACGACAAATTCTTCCATTCCGTCTGGCAATGTCAACACTGGAGCATTGCTCAGCTTTTGTTTGAGGATATCAAAAGCTTCTTGCTGCTTAGGGCCCCAATTGAACTTTATTTTCTTTCTAGTTAAAGAAGTTAGGGGTGCAGCAATTCTTGAAAAGTTTTCGATGAAGCGTCTGTAGTATCCTGCTAGACCTAGGAAACTGCGAATTTCCATAGGTGTCTTCGGCTCCTGCCAATTCATGACGGCTTCAACTTTAGCGGGATCCACCTGGATACCACGCTCGCTGACTACATGTCCAAGGAACTGGACTTCTCGTAGCCAAAAGTCACATTTAGAGAACTTGGCATAAACCTTTTCTTGATGAAGCAGTTTGAGAATACATCGAAGATGCTTTTCGTGGTCAGTTTGACTTTTTGAGTAGATAAGGATGTCATCGATGAAAACAATGACAAATTTATCCAAATAAGGTTTACATACACGATTCATGAGATCCATGAATGCGGCAGGTGCATTTGTGAGCCCAAAAGGCATCACTAGGAACTCGAAATGACCATATCGAGTCCTAAATGCAGTTTTATGCACGTCTTCATCCTTGACCTTCAATTGATGGTACCCTGACCTTAGGTCAATCTTGGAAAAGTAGCTCGCTCCTTGCAACTGATCGAACAGATCGTCGATCCTGGGCAAAGGATACCTATTCTTGATCGTAACTTTATTCAGCTCACGGTAATCGATGCATAGACGCATCGAACCATCTTTCTTCTTGACGAACAGGATTGGCGCTCCCCAAGGAGATGAACTTGGTCTAACAAAACCCTTGGCCAGCAGATCATCTAGCTGCGTCCTCAATTCTTTCATTTCCGTGGGTGCCAATCTATAAGGCGCTCTTGCGATAGGCGTGGCTCCTGGGATGATGTCTATACTGAATTCCACTTGTCTGTCTGGAGGCAAACCAGGCAGTTCTTCTGGGAAAACTTTAGGATAGTCGGAGATGACTGGAATGTCTTCAATTCTGGGTTTCTCCTCACTGATGGTTACCTGTGCCATATAAATGACACATCCTTTCTTCAAACATCTGGATGCCTTTAGCATAGATACATGTGCAGGCAATCCATGTCGAGTATCTCCCTGGATGGTAAGTGGTTCTCCAGACGGAGTCTTGATTACCACTTGTTTCTGGTTGCACATGATTTGGGCTTGGTTATGCGATAACCAATCCATACCCAACACTACGTCGAAACCAGCGAGTTTGAAGGGTAACAGGGATAAAGGAAATGAGTGATTCCTAATGGATATAACACATCCATCTAAAACAGTTGAAACTGTCCCCATAGTCCCATCGGCTAGTTCTACTTCGTATTTTACATTCAAGGTTTTAACAGGCAATTTTAACAACTCGCAGAACTTATTATCCACAAAGGATTTATCTACTCCAGAATCAAACAATACTCTTGCGAATACATCATTGATAAGAAACGTACCGGTTATAACGTTGTCGTTCTGGATAGACTCTTTAACATCCATCTGAAAGACCCTCGCATTGGTCTTTTTACCTTCTTCAGCCTTCTTCGCTATCTTTGGGCAGTTCGTCTTGATATGCCCCTTCTCATTGCAACTGTAACAAGTTGCATCCTTGAGTTTCTTGCACTCAAGAGTCCTATGCTCAGAGGACTTGCATATCCCACATGCCTTCGGTGGGGATTTCTTCTCAAACCTGCACCTTCTAAAATGGTGCTTCTGACAGATCTTGCACAAGGGCTTATCGCCCGACTGTCGGTCATTTTTCTTGTTTTCTGACCCCCTCTTGTGGTCACGATTGCCCCGATGCTTCTTTGCTGGATCTACGTGAATCATCATCCTCACGTTTCCTCTTCTCACTATCAACATTCCTCAACGATCTCTGCCTCACTGCATCAAGCGTGAGAGACAGAGATATATCTGCCACGGATCTGAAGGTAGCAGGCCTAGAAGCCTTTACGCTAGCTTTTATTTCTGGGGCCAAACCCCCAACGAAGCACGCAATCCGTTTGAGTTCCGGTGTTACAAGATACTGAACCAATCTCGACAGAGTGTTGAAAGTCGTGAGGTATGCCTGGCAATCCAGGTTCTTCATGACCAACGATAAGAAGTCAGACTCTATCTTCTCAACCTCGTGCTAAGGGCAGTAATTTTCCTTGATGAGAGCCATAAATTCCTCCCATGTCATGCTATACAAAACAGCCTTCCCAGAGGCTTGAACCAGAGATCTCCACCACGCTAGGGCTTCACCCTTGAATGACTGTGAAACAAACTTCACCAAGTCTCTCTCAGCACAACCACTGATGTCCACAACAGTGTCCATCTCGTCTAACCAGGTCATACAATCCACCGCGCCCTTTTCCCCCGTAAAATCTCGGGGTTTGCAGGAAACGAAATACTTATACGTGCAACCCCTGGCGCGAGGTGTATCATCGACCACTTTCTTCTTAGGGTGGACGCTATTCTCATTGGATGAGTGTCTATCGTCGTCCTTCTTTGGCTTAGACGGAGTTGAGGGTGGTTTGCTGTGAGATTTAGAGTGGGTTTTTGGCTTTGAGTGTGGTGTAGATAGGGTTCGGCTTTGGGACTCGGTGTATTCTTCATACTGTCGATCTAAGGCTGCCTTAACAGCGTTGTCTACCAAAGCTTTTAGTTCAACGCCCGTCAAATGAATCTGAGCGTTATCATTGTCATCCTCCTTCGAATGACTATTAACTCCACTTGGTTCAGCCATTTGTAACTTGAATCTGTTACAGAAGATAATGACAACGTTTTATTTAGGAGTTTATTATGGAATTGTCTGTTATAGCAATTCATTAACCATGGTAAACATAGACCATATTTGGTTAATTTGTTACTCACTTTTATTTAGGATTTGAATATAACTTATCCTATTTACAAATAATATTGTTAGTGGCACATAAGCCTAGTCACAAGGACGTTTTATAATATAAGCCGGGATTACAGAGAATCAAGGCATGAAGGTTTGAACCGTAGTCCTTTTACCTTTTCTGACAGGGAGTCATAGACTACAACTGTCTTTTGTCTTATATGACAATAAGTATGGCCCGTGGGCACTACATCACTAATGGATGTTTGATAACTGATCATCTTTATTGACGATTTAGCCCATGATTTATAAATCATTAATTTGGGTCTTGGAATCCTTTGAAGGATTCTTATATAAGAATAACGTGTGTGATTTTAACGAATCACATCTGTCAAGGATGTTAACGTGTTTACAGAGGTTAACAAGAATCTGAACCTTTTAATCAGGTCTTACCATCTTGGCCGGGTCTTATAATGACACCAGGCTAGGTTTCACCATTTAGATTCTTTATTTAAGCAGATTAATTTAAAAGGAACGGTTTTTGATTTATTTCAAATAATGTATTAAAATGACAAAAATGAAATTCATAAACTTAACATTCCATTAATCATAATACTGATTACATACTGCCCTAAACGGGACTTTTAAATAAGTAAATACCTACGCAGAGGTTTACAGAAAACAAGTCCACGCAGGGACCAAATACATAGATAGATGTCCGCACAGGGACTAAAAAGATAAGTCCACGCAGGGACTGAAATGCAATTGTCCACGCAGGGACTAAACACGATAGATGTCCTCGCAGGGACTAAAATACTTAAGGCAATTGTCCTCGCAGGGACTTGATTGTAATAGTAAATACTATAGTACATAAAGAGACTAATGATCTCGTTTCTTCCTCCCTTTTAGTAGGTTTGCTAGGCCTTTAAGGAATCCACGATTACTTTTACGTTCTTGCTCAAAGTCTCATTCCACTTGGTTTAGACGGTGGAGGATTTCTTCTTGCTCCGGTGGAGAAAAACGTGGCTGCTGCGACGATTGTTGAACCGGAGGTCTAGGAGGTGCTGGATACCCATGAGCTGAGTAATCTACTCCCCAAAGGTTTCCATAAGCTCTGTCGGGATGGAGGGCATTGTAATTAGCCGCTACCACGTATGGGTCGGCATCATAATTATAGTTGTAGTGTGTGTGAGTCGGCTGCTCAAACGGGTTGTACGCGGTGGAACCGGCGTACGCTGGTATCGGGTTGTCATATCCGAATGGTGGCGGAGGTGGTGCAACTGGTGCAGACTTCACCTCTGCAGGGTGACCAGAAGGTTCCCCTAATTGTGGTTCTTCAGGCACTGGCGGAAAGTGACTTGCACTCGAGTGGCGAGGGGTGCTAAAGTGGAATTCCCCTCCTCGGGTGGACATCCGCGCGCCTGATCTTCTTCGCCTTGGCGGATCAGGAGGTACTTGCTGAACTGGTGGCGGAGGAGGCGGTGGCGTAACTGCCACGAAACGCGAATCCTCGGAAGGATCCTGTTGCTGTTGCTGCTCATGAGGCGAGAAGTGATGAGAAGGTGTGAAGTACCAATCACACTGGTTAAACCTCGCCTAGTAACTGCCGGGACCTTGATAGGGTGTTCCATAGAAGGATGACCCATCAGAGATCTCGATAGGGTGGTTGGGAGTACCCCTTGCAGGTTCTATGGGATCCGTGTCTTCATCCATATCTACCGCATTATCTTCGGAGAAATGGTCTTCAGGTCCTAAAGGGTTATAACCTATTGGTTCTTGGACATAATCAGCCGGGTTAAATCGGCCCTGGAAGAAAGGAGTAGGATCGCCATAGGAACGGTGCGAAGCAGATCGCTGGAGAGGTATAAACGAAGGTTGAGGGTTACTGGGATTGTTCTCCGAATCTGGTCCAAAGGAGTGACGGTACGAAGGTGTCGAACTGTGTGAGGTAGACCGCCTTGCTGGCTCAAAGAGGTTTCTTCTACGTCTCTAAGGTTCTTCGCTCCTCGTGCTGGAAGGAGCTCGCATGTTCGAAGGTCCGGCCTCGTGATCATTATGAGTAGTGATCGGACCTTTGCCTCTTCCTCCCCTCTTAATTGCTGGTGGCATAATTCCTGCTTAACAAATCTTTAAATCACAATAAACGATAAAAGACAAATTGGAATAACAATTCGAATTCGTCCTATGTTCTTGTCTAGACTCAAGTATGTGCAATTGTGTCATTGAGATTAAACACATAAGGATAGTGTTTAATTCATTCAACGTTGGCTCTGATACCAACCTGTCACACCCTGATTTCCACGTGTTTCACCGGTGGGCCCGGTGGGGATTACCGTGACATAGTTGGCAACAATATAGTCAAACCACACAATATATGAATGCACAGCGGAAGCATAAAGATAAACATATTTCAACTATTGAATGTAATATCCAAGTATCACAATCGTCGAAATATAATCCACAGGGGATCAAAAATAAGATAGAAAAATAATTGTTCAACAGATATTGGCATCCCAAGCTTGCGAGACTCTAACGATGCTAAGGAGTGGCCAGCCTATTACGAGTAGAACCTGCATTAATCTTTTTGGGGAAAATACGTCAGTTTACACTGGTAAATACATTCAGCCGACACTTTTGTAAAATGTTTAATAAAATTGATTTGAATGCACAAGGCACAAACTCTTTATAACTTGGGATAATTTATAATTAAATCTTGTAAAAGAATTACATGTTTACTATGCGTTCGGTCGCCCGGGTCGTGCCGGGTTAAAGGTTAATAGACACGCCACAAAGCATGAAGCCGTGGCGGGAAAACCAACGGTTATACCTTTAATAATATAGACACATTACGGGTGTACGCCTACACCCGTGTGTCGGGGTCGTGGCCATTTCGTAAAATGATGCCAAGGATATCCGGGACATGGTCATTAAGCTCCCAAAGGGGTAAAGCCAACAAAGCCAATTTTTAAACGTGTCACATTGAAATCACCCGACCACTAATGAGTGCTTTAATTAGCTTAAAAAAAAAGCTTATGTCTTACATCTTCACACACAATCAGATCTTCAAAACATCTTTCTCCTCTCTCTCATTTCTCTACACAATCAGATCTTACCCACCACCACCACCTCCACCTCCACCTTCAACCCACCTCCACCGCCACGACCACCTCTACCTCCACCTCTTTCTCTCCGGCTTCTCTCTCTCGCTATCCAGCAACCACACCCAATTTCAGAAAGATCATAAAAGGAACGAGAGGAAATTTCTTACCAGGAAGCTTATCGGATAGGGGAGGTGGTCGTCGGCTGAAGCGTCGCCGTCGTCGGAGACGGTCCGGCCACTGTCGTCTCCCTCTCATTTCTCGATTCTCTCTGCTCCGATTCTCTCCTCGCCGTGACTTTCTCTCTCTATAGGCCTCTCTCTCTATTCGATCCCTCTATCTTCGTCGTTTCCAGTCCGGTGTGGGTGTGAGGGGGGGTGTAAGAGGTGAGGGTTGGGTGTGGGTGAGAAGAGGAGGAGGAGGTCAGACGAGAGAAGAGGAGGAGGAGGATGGATAGATCGATTAGGTGTGGTTGCTGGATAGCGAGAGAGAAGCAAGACAAATTTATGTGATGGCGGTGGTTGCTGGATAGAGAGAGAGGCGGTGGTGTGATGGCGGAGGTGGTGGCGGAGGTGGTGCGGTGGTGGTGGTGGTGGTGGTGCGATGGTGATGGTGGTTGTAGAGAGAGAGAGCAGGCCTGTGTGTGAAGTTGTTTTTGAAGGAAAAAAACAAACCCTCTTCTCGTTGCAGACTGCAGACATTTGGTCCACATCTTCTCTTGCAGATGCCTGCATATGTGGTTCGCAGACTACATACATTTTACATATGAAAAAACAAACAGCACCTAAGTCTATAATTGCTCATGGATGATCAGCAGCTGTCCCTGAGTGCTAGGGGACGTGTAGGGGGCGCCCATGCTGCCATAATTGCATCCAAGGTCGGTTAAAACAGCAAACAGTGAACCTGTGCATGTTTTCTGCATCTGGCGGTCTGACGCGGCCCGCGTGAAGGATCAGGCTACCCTTATGCGGGCCGCCTGAATCCTTATGTCAGACACCGGATCTTAACATGGCTCGCGGCCCGCGTGAGCTTTCTTGTTTCTCTAACGCGGGTCGCCTGAGACCTGATTTTCAAGATTTTCAAATCTTTTGCCATAAATGCCCTGCCCTTTCGGTTTCGAAGGGGTAACTTTGCGTTTTGGGCCTCGTTTATTTACGAATAAGGGCCTCGTGACTTTTACCCGCGCCGTTAAGTCCCCGGTTAGTTTAATTACTATCCGAAAAGCCTTAACTTTCATTGTTGACGCTTCTAACCCCTCGCATACGAAATTGATCATAACTTTCTCGTTTTAAAACGGAACTTCGCGAAATTTATATCGTATATTCTAGTGAGTGTAATTTACTGTTACAAATCCTCGGGTATGTTAAAGGGTCACTCAGAGGTATAACTTAAACATGTTGACACAATTAACCCCTGTAGTTTGAGATCCCTCACTTTCTTCCGTATTTCGTTCCGTACGATCCATGATTTATCCGTTTGAAGGTACGAGCATCATTTAGGGTTACTGTACAGTGTATTTATCCCTCGTTGGCATTTTTAACCCTCGAATTTACATACTTTCAATGTTTGTCAACTTTAGTCCTTTATTTAGTATTTAACACCACGTGTAAACTCAAGACACGTGTCAATACTTTATTTTACGCAAAATTTCGAGGTGTTACAAACCCTGAGGATACCATTCAGGATGTTACCAATATCCTGAATCAGCATCCCGGATGTAAACAGATATCATATAAGCAAGATATAATTCAAGATAATTCTCAGGATATGGGCTCAGGATTTCACCCATAACAATTGTCCCCAAAAAATGTTACCGTTAAGTATCCTGGTCACTAACGGTTATATTTTTTCCGGAGAATGAGGCAATTAAGTGATAAGACCCATGATGTGACTGCTTGTAACCGATCAGTCTATATTTACTCATTGCTCCCTATATCTTCTCATTCTTATCTTCTTTTAACTATCTCCGAAGAGAAAAAAGGTAAACATTTTCTCTCTCAACTTCATCTTCCTTTTTTACCCTCTTCAATATTCCGGTAACATCATGACAAGGCAGACAAGATCCAGCTCCGGCGATTCCGCCCCCACATTCATTCACCAGAATATTCTCCAAGATCCGGAGAAGGAAATATGCTCTCTCGACAGTGCCCACTTGTCGGCCCTCAAAACCTCCAGCATCTTCCTAAAAGGGACGGTGTTCCGGCCATTTGATCGGGAAATCCAATCGGATATGGTTTCCGACGAGTGGTTATGTTTCAATGCTTTCCCCTTTACTCTAGGGCTACAATTTCCTTTTTCTGAATTTATCACCGTGTTTTTCAACCTCACCAAGATTTCTTTTAGTCAAACAATGCCAATGCTTTGGCGGGTCCTGTCTGTTCTTGATCAGATCAAGAACAACCATATCTCTGATCTTTCTGTTCACGACCTTCCTTTAGCATATCGGCTTAGATGTCATGGCTATTGTCGATTTTTGTTCTACTCCACCTCCAGTGACCTACTGATTCTCCGAGCCACGAGGAATGAAGAGGAATGGAAATCCAAGTTCTTTTTTGTAAAAAGAGATTCAATCCCTGGTGGGGCGGATTATCCGGTGAAATGGTTAAAAAGGGTAGGACTTAGGGTTTTAGGACAATCCTGTCTTATATCCTGCCACGTATCTTGAACTAACTTTGTTATTTCCTTGTACACAGCTGATTTTAGGAAGCTTGCACCTCCCTTTGCTGAATCACAGAAGAGAATCGACGCCATCAGACTCCTTCCTGAAGCTGAAAGAAGTTTTAACCCATCTCCACCGTCTCCAAGCCCTCTTTCCAGTGTAAACATGTCTGGTAAGGATCCCGTTCAATATCCTGCATACATGCTTTTATTTGAAATATTTAGGAAAGAAGTTTTACTCCCTGTGTGCAGATTCCAGCAAAGTTCCAATCCTCCTTGACCTTGACGAACTCGACAGTTATCCTACTCCAGTCATGGTCAAGAAAGAGACACCTGCTGCCACCAGCTCCAAGCCACTGCCGGCCCCTAAGGCTAACCCAAGGACCCGTGCTTCCACAGCAAAAAAGAGGAAGGGCTCCGAAATTAGTGTCCCAGGCTCCGAGGGGTTCTCCTATGATGAACTCAGCTTTTCTGACTCCTTAGAGCCAATGACATCCTTCCTCAACAAGGTAATATCCTACTACATATCCTGCATATATATCCTGATAGGATATCCTGATTAATATATTCTGACCCATACCTGAATTTAATGTGCAGGGCCTTCAGCATCTGCTCCACCTGTATAATGATGCCTGCGGTACTGTTGCACTCCATGAAGCCAGAATCAAACAGCTTGAAAGCATTGTTGCTGACCAAGGTGTCATTGCTGAAGCAAAGTCCCGGCACTATGAGAGCTTGATGAAGAAGGTCACCCAAGAGGCTGAGCTAAAACTTGCCACCGCAGAAATAGATCACGAGCAGGCCATGGTTTCTTTCCGGGAAGGGATCAAGGCCTCTGCCATCGTCTCCTTGCTACAAGCCCGCATCAAGATGGCCTACGAGGCCAAGGAGACAGGCCTCGTGTGCCCAGCTTGGTCGGTTGACTCTTGGGTGGCCAAACTGAAGGAGCTTGGAGGAAAAGCTGTGCCACTCCCTGTAGACGCCGGTGAGTCCTCTAAGTCAGCAGAGGTGGTGGATCAGGCTGGAGACAAGAAGGATGCTGGAGCAGATGCTGGTGAGGATGCTGGGAAGGATGCTGGTGCTGAGAAGCCGGGGAAGGTTGGAGAGGATGCCGCTGTGTGAGGGCATCTGAGTGGGCGATGATGGATATTGATGCTTAGGCCGGAGCCCACTTTTTTAGATTTGATGGTTGGTGTTTTGAACAATTTACTTTTCTTGTTTGTTGAACAATTTTAATTTCTTGCACGTAAACAATATAATGGCCAAAGGTGGAGGGATCCTGAGTTTCAGGACGAAGCCCTTGGTCATCAGTTAGTATGGTTTATTTTGAACGCTTTTAACAAGTGAAGGTGGAGGTATCTTGGGTTCCAAGACGAAGCCTTCATTTGTTAAGTAAATATGTTGGAAAACTAATCATGCTTTTGGTGGATGGGTCTCGGTTTGAGACGAAGCCAAAAGCATAATCTTTTGCTATGTTAATAATATAACCCTTTTTTGGCTTTATTCCTTCCATTACATGAATTTTACTTATGAAAATTGTTTTGTTTGAGAACTCTTGGAAATATTATAGGAACATCATCTGAGAATATCCTGATAAGTATCTTAAGAGATATCCTGGTCAGTATATCATCATATAACTTAGAAAACTTAAGTCTTTTGAGAAAAGGAGAGATCATACCAAAGACTCTTGGAGAGTCAAATCTAATCTTCCACCTTAGGAATGTCCCCAGTGCACAGTTATAATCTTGGATCCAACTTTTGAATAGTATAATATATGTCCCTTGTATAGAAATGCAAATGTACTCATGCTCTGGCTTGAATAAATTCCAAACACCTCGAGGCAAAAACCTTGTTATCCTGAAATGAATCCTCAACATACTGGGGTAAACCCTTAATATCCTGGGGATAAACCCTGAGTTTCATGCGCTACAGGCGAGAGTGTATAAACTCCAAGTCTTAGAAAGGTGAAAACCTTTAAACCTTAGAGAGTATGAAAATACCCTTTCGTGAGAGAGGGTGATCAATCCTCATATACCTTCAGGATCCAGGATATAGCCAACAGTAACGAAATTGTCAGCCACTTTTACATGAACTGGTCCCGCTACCTTGAACTATACCTAGATAATTTGCGCTCCAGACGAGGTGTTTAAACCCAATTCGAAAGAAAGGTGAATACCTTTAAACCTTTGAAGGGATCGAGATCCCTTAAACATGAGAGAGGGGGCCAATCCTCTAGTCTTCCGATTTGTCCCGATTGCAAATCCTGGAGCTATATCCTGGAGCATATGCTGCAAAACAACTATAAACTAAGGTGGGTGTTAGCCTGGCTAACACCCCTCTGATGCTTAAGTCAGTATTGGGTTCAAGATAATACATAAATATATTTAAAAAAGATAGAGTACATACCATTAGGATAGAAATTAAATTCTACTCTTACTTGAAATAGAGCTTTAAGTGTATTGCATTCCAGGATCTCGGTAGCATATCCCCTTCCATATTCTTGAGTCTATATGCTCCTTTTCCCTGCTTCTGATTCAACTTCATACGGTCCTTCCCATTTTGGAGCTAGCTTGCCATCGGCAGGATTAGTGGTATTTTGAAAAGCCTTTCTCAGCACCCAATCACCAACTCGAAATCTCCTAGTTCTTATATTCTTGTTATATGCCCTGGATATTCTTTGTTGATATGCTGCCATCCTTAACTTTGCTGCATCCCTTTTTTCATCTATAGTATCCAAATCTTGACATAAAGCCTCAGGATTCCGTTCAGGATCCTGTAGGATAGATCTTGCAGTAGGTATCGTCATTTCCGTTGGAATCATTGCTTCTGCTCCAAATACCAAGGAAAATGGGGTCTGGCCTGTCGCATTCTTTACCGTCGTCCTATCAGCCCATAAAACAAAGGGTAATTCTTCTGCCCATCTTCCTTTTTTGGCTCCAAGTCTCTTCTTTAAGTTATTGACAATTATCTTGTTTGAGGATTCTGCTTGTCCATTCGCTTGAGGATGCACCGGAGTAGACGTGATCATTTTGATTCCCCAACTCTTGCAAAAGTCAGTAGTCCTCTTGCTTATAAACTGGGACCCATTATCACAGATGATTTCAGCTGGTACCCCAAACCTGGTCAGGATATTCCTCTTTATGAAGGATACTACTTCTTGGTCTCTAACTTGGACAAATGCTTCAGCTTCAACCCACTTAGAGAAATAATCTGTCATTGCTAGCATAAAGACTTTTCCTCCCGGAGCTTTCGGTAACTTCCCTACTATATCCATCCCCCATTTCATGAACGGCCAGGGGGATGCTATAGGATATAGTGGTTCAGCTGGTTGATATAGTATGTTACTATGCCTTTGACATGCATCACATCTTTGAGCATATTCTGCAGCATCTTTCCTAATCGTTGGCCAATAATATCCTGTCCTTAATACTTTAGAGAACAGTGACCTGCCCCCAGTGTGGTTACCACAATCCCCTTCATGTATATCCTGAAGCACTTCTTTAGCTTCAGGGTCCGCTAAGCACCTCAAATACGGTCCTGCAAGAGATTTCCTGTACAAAACATTGTTTATAATAGTGAATCATGATACCTTCATCCTAAATGCCTTAGGATTTTCATCTTCGGGGATATGTCCTTCTTTGAGATATCTCATGATTGGAGTCATCCAGGATGTAGGATTCTTCTCAGGATACTCCACTCCAGGATCCTGAATACCTGCTACTTCTTTATCCTGGGGATTCATTGCAGGATACAAGATATGTAATATTGGTATTTGGGTCCCATCTAGTATCCTGATCGATGATCCCAGATTTGCCAAGGCATCTGCTTCAGCATTATCCTCCCTTGGTACCTGTTCAAGTGTAAAAATATCGAAATATCCTGCTAATTTTTTGAGAATACCGAGGTATTCGATTAACTTCTCACCTTTGACTGCATAGGATCCGTTAAAATGATTGGTAATTAACAAGGAATAAACATATATTTGCAAATTCCTAATACTCATCTTCTTAGTCAATTCTAATCCTGCAATCAAAGCCTCATATTCTACTTCGTTATTGGTAGCAGGGAATTCACATCTAATAGCCTGGGGTAATATGTCCCCCTGTGGCGATTTTAGTAGTATTCCCAAACCTACTCCTCTTACATTAGATGCACCATCAGTATATAATATTCAGGATCCTGAGGATTCCCCTAATTGCTGGACTTCTAGGTCTACCTCATCCTGAATGTCACTACTGAAATCAGCCACAAAGTCAGCTAAAGCCTGGGACTTTATGGCATTTCTAGGTTCATATATTAGATCATAAGCACTCAACTTTACCGACCACTTAGCCATCCTACCGGACATTTCTGGTTTCCTAAGCACATTTTTAACAGGATAATTAGTTTTAACATGAATCCTATGTGTCTCAAAGTAATGTCTAAGCTTTGTTGATGCCATAACTAGAGCCAATATTAACTTTTCTAGGTGAGAATATCTAGTTTAAGCATTTAATAAACTTTTGCTAACATAATAAACAGTATAATGCTGACCTTCGTGATCCTTTACAAGGACTGCACTTACTGCATTCCCTGACACTGCAAGATACAGGGATAATGGTTCACCATCCTCAGGCTTCATCAATAGAGGTGAGGTTGAAAGATACTGCTTCAAATCCTGCAGGGCTGCTTCATGCTTCTCACCCCATTCAAATTTCTTATTCTTTTTCAGGATATCATAGAACTCTTTGCATTTTTCTGAGGATCTTGAAATAAATCGGTTTAGTGATGCCACTCTCCCTGTTAATCGCTGAACGTCTTTCATATTTGAAGGTGATTTAATATCCAAGATGTCTTTAATCTGCTCCGGACTCGCCTCTATTCCTCTTTTGGTCACCATATATCCTAGGAATTTTCCTGCCCCTAGTCCGAAATGGCACTTAGCAGGATTTAGCTTCATGTTATACTGGTCCAAGATATCAAATGCTCCCTTAATATCCTGGAGGTGATCCTGGGCTCTCTTTGATTTTACTACCATATCATCAATGTATACCTCCATGGTGTCCCCCAGCTTGTCTTTAAACATCATATTTACCAATCTCTGGTATGTTGCACCTGCATTTTTCAAACCAAAAGGCATCGCAGTATAACAATAAATACATGTTGGTGTCATGAAGGCAGTATCCTCCTGGTCAGAAGGTTCCATTTGAATCTGCTGAAATCCTGAGGATGCATCCATGAAAGTCAACATTTCATGCTCGGCAGTAGCATCCACCATTGAGTCGATATGTGGAAAAGGGAACGGGTCTCTTGGACAAGCTTTGTTTAGGTCTGTGTAGTCTACACAAACTCTCCACTTCCCATTCTTCTTTTGAACCACTACCACATTTGCTAGCCACCTAGGGAATTTGACTTCTCTGATCATCTTGGACTTCAATAATCTCTCAACTTCCTCTTGGATAATTGTATTTCGTTCAGGGGCGAACTTCCTTCTCTTTTGTTGTATAGGCTTGAATGACCTGTCAATTCCAAGCTTGTGAGTAATAATGTCTTTAGATATACCTGTCATATCCTCATGCTTCCATGCAAATGTTGACATCCTGCATTTAAAAAAAATAGCTAATTGATCTTCAATATCCTAAGGGATATTGGTTCCTACGAGCACCGAGATATCAGGATTATCCTGATCCAGGATAACTTTCTTCACATCCTGCTCCGGATCTTCCACGATATCCTGGGCCCGCATCTTTAATTGCTATGCTGCACTGGGTTTGGTCGAAGATTTCATTGAGGATGAGTAACATTCTTTCGCCTCCTGCTGATCACTATCGACTTTGACAACTCCCCAAGGGGTAGGGATCTTGATGCATTGGTGATATGTTGATGGTACGGCCTTCATATCATGAATCCATGGTCTTCCCAGTATGATGTTATAGCAGGACAGAGAATCCATCACACAGAAACGTTGTATCGAGTTGACTCCTTCAACATATACCGGTAACTTTATCTCTCCCACTGTGTTCCTAGCCTCTCCACTGAACCCAACAAGCACGGTGGACTTTGAAGTGATATCCATTGGAGACACATTCATTCTCTTCAGAGTCTCTAGTTGGATTATATTGACGGAGCTGCCATTATCAACCAATATCCTGCGTACAAAATGGTTAGCCACATATAACGTTATTACCAGAGCATCATGATGAGGATCCTGGACAGTATCCCTGTCATCAGCATCAAATGTGATCATTTTATCAGTTGTGAGGGTAGTCATCCTGACAGGTTTGTCTCCCCTCTCAGCCTTAGCTTCTTTTGCATGTCTTTTTGCTGCCGAATACGAAGTCCCACAAATGTCGGATCCTCCCGAAATGAAGTTTATTATCTTGGCGTCCGCAGGAGGTGAGGCCGCTCGTTCAGGATCCTTCTCAGTATCCTGACCTTTATTCTTCTTTCTTCCTAAGAGATCTTTCAGATACCCCTTGCTCAAAAGGTAGCTTATTTCTTTCCTTAGGGCAATGCAATCCTCAGTCACATGTCCGAAATCTTCGTGGAAGGCACACCATTTTGACTTATCTTTCCAATCAGCTTTTTGTTGATTCTTTCGAGGCCACCTAGCCTTGTCTCCTAAACCCTGCATGGCATACATCAGTTCAGGAATGTTAACAGAAAAGCAATATTCAGATAGTTCAGGATATTCTTTAGTATCCTCATCTTCAACAGCATTCACTCTCTTGTTATCATTTCTACCATATGGCTTAGAGCGGTATGGTTTATACGAGGATTCTGACTTCCTGTTAGTCGATTCGTATGTTGAGGATGCATTCATCCTCTCTTGCATCTTTTTGTCATCCTCCAACCGAATATATCTTAGGGCCCTGTTTCGAGCTTCGTCCAAGTTCCTGCATGGGTTCATTACAAGGTCTTGGTAAAATTGAGAATCTTTTTGCAGCCCATCTTGAAAGCTTGCACAGCTGTTGCAACATCAAGATGCGGGATGTCTAAAGATTCCCTACTGAACTTGTTCACATAATCCCTTAGGGACTCTTGAGGCCCCTATGTTATCCTGTAAAGGTCACTTGTTAGTTTTTCAAAGCTTCTACTACAAGAAAACTGACTATTAAATAAATTCACTAAGTAAGCAAATGATGTAATCGAATGAGGAGGAACATTTAGGAGCCATTTCAAGGCTGATCCTGTTAAGGTAGAACCAAAACCCTTGCACAAGCAAGCTTCCTTGAGCTCCGGAGAGATAGGGTTGATCTCCATTCTCTCCCTATACTGGGCAATATGCTCTTCAGGATCCGTGGTTCCATCATAAAGCTTCATGTTTGGAGTCTGGAATCTTTTTGGGATTTCAGCATCACAAATAGGGCGTATGAACCGAGATATCCTATGGCTATCCTGGGATACTTCAGGAATTGGCTGAACCACCCCAAGTACACTGGATATCATATCCTTTAGCTTCTGAAGCTCCCTGGATAATGCCGATGTCACAGCTGCATCCTGCAAAGATCCAACACTGTCAGTGGCAAAAGTATTATTATTATTAGGCACGTTACCAGTCGGAGGATTCTGCCCATATCCTGAAGCATATCCTGAGCTCCTCACGGTTGACATCCTAACCGAGGAGGGTATTTCAGGAGTATGATTCTGAGGAAGGCTAGGCACAATATTCCCCCTATTATCCTCAGTATACACAGCTGAAGTAAAGTTCAAAGCTCTGGGTTGTAGAGGAGTGACGATATCTTCGGTGGATCTGCTTGAGCCAGCTTTTAAGAGTTGTATCTCTCTTAAAAGATTTGGTCTGTTTCCTGTTGTTGCCTCATTTGTTCCTGCACACTTCCAAACAAGGTTAGAATTTCATCATTTGAAGCTAAAATCGGAGCAGATCCCTGAATATTCCGAGTAGGGATAATATCCTAAGGTTGCGAAGAAGATTGCATCCTTGGAGGGGGTGGTGGAAGCACCGGACCAGTAGTAGCAGAAGTCATAGCAGACACAGTGGAAGAGCTCATGCTTGATCTTGAGGCCATTGCAGATAATGTGGCAAAAAGTTTTGAAAACAGAAAACCGATTAATGATTTCACAAAGATTTTTAGTAAAGATAGCACCACTTGCCCCACGGTGGGCGCCAAATTGTTTTGGTCAAAAATTACCGAAGCAATTAAGTGATCAAATTAGTTAAGTGAGGTAGTGTCAAGTGTATTGAAAATATGCTTGTTAAGTTGTTTGGAAAAACAGTGTTCAGGATATGGCTCAGGATATTGAGCTGTATCTACGATCAAACAATGAGCAAAAAGTAAAAGGATTGACACGAGATGTACGAGGAAAGCCCTTGATCAATCTAGATCGCCGGCATAAAACCTCGGGAGCTGACAATCGCAGCTGCCTAGTTCTTCTTATTGCTTCAAACCTCAGGATACAATGCAGGATATTGACTAGATCGCTAAGTGTTACAATGCTTTGTGTGAGAGTACAAGTTGCGAGAGAACAAGTGTGTAAGTGTAGTGAGTGTAGCTGTGATGTCCTGTTCGATATGGTATACCCATCTATTTATAGTAACGAAATGTAAACTAAAACTCCTATAAACATGGGATGCTCGGAATATTCCAATGTGAACGTTGAAGACCGAGTAAAGCGGCTTCAACGGCTTCTTGTGAACGACTTGGACCGAGTCTTCAGTAGAAAAGGTCTTCATGAACGTTGCTAGCTTCTAACCCACGTGCCTGCACATAATCTGTTAGTAACCCTGAGGATACCATTCAGGATGTTACCAATATCCTGAATCAGCATCCCGGATGTGAACAGATATCATATAAGCAAGATATAATTCAAGATAATTCTCAGGATATGGGCTCAGGATTTCACCAATAACAACTTTGATGAAAAATCTTTGTATAAAATCACTTGAGTCTTGAGATATAGCCAATTAGATTGACTCTCAACAACAAAGCATTCACGTATGCCTATAGTGATATATACATTTACGTTGTTGTTTCATTAATACCATGTATTGGGATACTCTCCCAAATTGAGGACCAAGCCTCCATATAGTTTAAACAACATTGATGGTGGTAGAAGCATCTACAAGTCCATCACTACTGTAAATTTCCATTAATAAATTTCTAAATTTATTAAAACATTTACAATAATAACATATATTTCTTTCATATGGTATATTCTTTGAAAACTTACATGTGCATTTCCATGTTGATGCTCTCAACATTAGATGACATATCTCGTTTTCGTGTATTCCATCTCAAACCATACACCACATTTCTCACGACGCCGTTATGCATTTGATGTTTGATTTGTGACTTATTACATAAGTCATGACCACAACCCGCTCGTTGTGTTTGTGTAAATTACTTTTTACACTTTGTATAAAAATGTGTATCCTTTTGACAACTTAATAGTAGTCCAAAATAACGGATACACCAATGATATCTAAACATCAAAAGCCAAAGTGTTATTATCTTCAACACTTTTTACCGAAATAAACGCAATTATTTCGTTCAGTGTCATGTTTTGAGGTACTCCCTTATCTTGGAACTCTAAACTTGAATAATCACAAGTTGTCCAAAGTATAAAGTTGTTTACAATTAACTACTCGCAAGTAGTTAAGCAACTTATTATGTCTATAACAACATCGAGTTGTTTTTCACCAAATAGTCTCTCCAAGACTATTATATGGTTCAAGACGTTATACTTTGCAAAGACATGTTTTATTCGTTCAAAATATTTCTCATTTTTGCAAGTGGGGGGGGGGGGTAATTGCACGGACCTCCCATCCGCCGGAGTGTTCTCACTCCGCAAGCTAGTACCGTCCCAATATTGCCTGGCGGTGAATACCCCTACCGGAATCCGAAGAACCTGGCCGTGGGATGCGGGCGCCAGGATTCGAACCCGGGTCTCTACGAAAGAGAGGGGTGGGACTGGCCAACTGGGACACCCCAGAAGGTTCGTTTTTGCAAGTGTTTTAATATTAAACTATATATTAATGTTTTGATTACAAATCAAGACAATAAACCTTATAATAGTTTAATAAATAAAACAATTTCAAACTCGCCCGTTTGAAAATAAAACGAATACACATCGTTTTAATAAATGGTTTATCATATTCAAACCACTTCTAACCGCTGTTAGATAATAACGATTATCAATCGTTAAAAAGAGTGGTTTGTATGATAACCAAACATTCAAAATACTCGGTTTTTATAAAGTAAACCGCTTCTAACGCGCTCGTTAGAAAGAAAACGAATACAATTATTCACTTTTGGTTTACTTAAATGAACGTTTTCTAACACGCTCGTTAGAAATGAACACATATCTTTTCTAACACGCTCGTTAGAAAATATATAAAATGATTACAAATCATCTTAAATAGTTTATCATAGTTAACCCGGTTCTAACCCGCTCGTTAGAAATTAACGATTGCAAATCGTTAAAATAGTTGGTTATAAGATGAACTAATTCTAATACGCCAATTAGAAAATTAGACGATTATTTATTGCCATAAGCCGTTTTTGGTTTATATAAAATAAACGTTTTCTAACCCCGCTTGTTAGAAATAAACAATTGACAAAGTCGTTAAATCGTTTCTAACACGCTCGTTAGAAAATAAACAACTATCAAACTTTTTAAATCGTTTCTAACACGCTCGTTAGAAGTAATCGATTACAAAATTTGTTTCGAAGTTTATAAAAAAATATAAACCATTTCTAATACGCTCATTAGAAATAAACAAATAAAATTCGTTTAAACATATGTGGAAAAAATCCGTTTCTAACGCGCTCGTTAGAAATTTAATAGTTTAGACGAAACCGTTACAAGGTTTATTATCCAAAATAATTGTCTCCAACACGCTCGTCGGTAATTATTTGAAATAATAATATTTTCTAACACGCTTGTTAGAAAATCTAATCGTATATTTTCTAGCACGCTCGTTAGAAAATGTAATCGGTTTTTAACAAGTTAGTTTTACACAATCATCGTATCTAACACGCTCATTAGATATAAAAGATAATATTAAAACTTATCATTCTATACAATTCTAACACGCTCGTTAGAGATATAAAAAGTTTTAATGTCGTTATTCTTTCAACAACGTTTCTAACACGCTCGTTAGAAAATATTAAAACTAGTTAGTTTTACAAAATAATTATATATACTTCTAATTTGCAACATGTTTGTGCATTAGTGGGTTGTAACTTCTGCTTTTTGGATGTTTCATGCTAATGTTTGTTGTACATTTAGTTGAGGTTGTTGTATGCTTTGTGGGGCACGTGTTGTTTTCTCTTGCATCCAGCATATCTCTTACCACAACCACAATGTCTCTTTTCTTCTTCATGCTTCCATTCAACCCCAGCTCCTAATAATCTTCCCACACCCCTGGATGACTCTCTGAATCCTAACTTTACAAATCAAAGCTTCATCCTATTCCATGATTACTCATTCAACATGTCGGAACCGTAGCTCAGATCCCTAATTTCCCCCGAAAAACCTTGAACCCTAAATTTTTGGTCAGGTTTGGTGTTCGATCCTGATAAGCATTTTTCCATGTTCCTTTAGGTCTGTTTGGTTGTTGATTTTAATTTTCTGTTTGTTCAACTAGGTTTGCTGAAGTTCTTGTAAGTGGTTGTGCTTTATGTTTAAGTTGTGTTTTGTACAGTTTGTGTTGTATAATAGGTTAATTTGATTGTAACTTTTGTCCATTAATATTCACATTTAATCTCAAAGAAGCACACACATGTCTGTAATTAGAGAGTCTGAGAAAGATACAGGGTGGAATCAAGAGGCAGAGTGGCCACAACGGTGGCGTATCGACGGAGCGGTGGTGGAGTCAGCGGAGTTGTGGCGGCGCCCCCTCATTCAGATAGGTGAAATAAGAACCCGAGTAAACCCAGAAGACTCACGGTCCTGAAGTTTTATGTTCAAGGTTATGTTATTGGAATCATCATCGATAATGGAAGTAATATGGTAAGCATTTTCAACTCCTGATGTGTTATTTGAATCAAAACACCAGAATGAGTTTCTCCTGGTGTTGTGTCGATTTGATGATCATGTCTTGAGTGTAGTGTGAATTGCATTTTTTGGGTTTAATTATGAGTTGGGTTTAAGTGCGTTAATAATTTGCATCTCATGAAGTTACTCAATATTTAGTTATCCGTTTACTCAGATTCAATTTTTGCTGTGATGATTGCAGTTGAATGAATTTCTAGGAAATTGAAGAATCATTAATTTACTTTTGATGGTTTCTGTAGTTGTTATTTTGTTCAGTTTGGTCGTTAGTTAGGAGTTTTGATCAACCACAAAATTACAGGTCATTTCTTAGTAGATGCACGATGCGTGGGGTCTTAACATCAGGAGTGGTTGAGAGGTGAATACCAACTCGGGGCTTTTAGCCTATATTAGCTTCTTTGGGCAGTGGGTGACTCAACTCGGGGACGACGACGACGCTCAAAAGCACGACGACCAAAAGAACGATGGCTGCTGTGCACCAGACCACAAGAAGAACAACGGCGACTGTGCACTGGACCACAACGACGAATCAAAGTCCGATCACAAGTCGGAGATTTTAGTCGTTTTACATTCGATATGATGCTTGCTTGGGAAACGCCTAGCCGTGCTGATGAAGAATCTCATACGCTATGCTTTCTTTCAACAATTTTAAACAATATTTGAAGAACTTATACTATTAAAGTGCATAGATTTTACTATTTTTGTCCTTAGGTTTATTCTTGATTAAGTTACATTTACTTTAAATTATTGATTCTATTAGGTTTGCTTCGTAATTATCCATATTGTAAAAAGTTGGTTATTAGATTACATATTGTGACAAGAATTATCGTCGTTAATTAGTAATTTTTGTTCATGGTTAGGCGGTGGATCGAAGGAGTGGTTCAAAGTTCCCGGCAACAACAGTGGCGTGGTTTTTTCACCAGAATCAAGACCTATCCAATATCAAAGGTAGTGCTCGGATGGTTTAGGGTCCGAAACGGTAAGTATTGAATTTTTGTAACTTACATATATGGGTTTATTATTTTTTAAGGGACAGCGGAAACTTAAGTTGTAAGGAAACAATACTACTATTATTTGTTTGGTTTTGACCAAACCAAATTTGTCAAAGATTTATTTGCTTTGCTGGAATGAATAGTTTTTCTATGTTTTATTTACTTTTGTACACATGATGGGATTAAAATAATGTATGAATTGTGATTATTTACATGTGGATCTACTTATCTTTAAAGGGGTAGGGTACGTTTAGCCAACCCCGACTATTTATTCTTAATGACTGTATGGTATTTTTATATGCAAATAGTCGAGTACGAGAATTTAATTGTTTTTTACCCGACAGAGAGAATACAAGGAGTTTAAGGTAAGAATTAACGTGTTGGTTGCTAAAGCTATGAAGAAGCCTGAAGTAGGTTGGGTCATGCAAGACGGGACACCATGGCCCGGTAATGACAGTCGAGATCACCCAGAAATAATTCAGGTATATTTGCTTTTTTATTTTAATGATTCGAAAAAAATCGAAGAATCGTTGTTACTTGAGTGCCAAATACATATATAATACACAAAATACCACTATCAGATATTATATAACAATGATTCACCCGAATATTTTTATGTACAAATCATATATGGCAAAACAGGTAGGTCGGGTCAGGCTGGTGATAGGTAGAATGGGTTTGTGTCAGAATCAACCGTTTTAAAAAGTAGTCATTTTGGTCTGGGTCAAAACGGGTTTTGACCAAAATAGGGACGAGTTAGAATGGGTCCGGCCAGGATGTGTTCGGGTCAGAACGACCCGTTTTAAAAAGTGGTCATTTTGTTCCGGGTTAAAACATGTTTTGACCAAATGGATGTGTTCGGGTCAGAACGGCCTGTTGTGAAACGAGTTCCACTTAATCTCGACTTAACATGCATGTTATGTTCTACTCTGCACAGGCTTATCTAGGAAGTGGAGGTGCACTTGATGTTGAAGGCAAGGAATTACCGAAACTGGTTTACGTTTTGCGTGAAAAACGACCCGGTTATAACCATCACAAGAAAGCAGGAGCCATGAACGCCCTTGTATGTTACACTTTCCAACCCATTGTAGCATAATTAGTCAACTATCAACAAAGTATCCGCGGTTGTGTTTTAATTCAAGTATATTTGTTTGTTTTCTGTATCAGATTCGAGTGTCTGCAGTGCTTACAAATGCACCATTCATACTCAATCTGGATTGTGATCACTATGTCAACAACAATAAAGCTGTAAGAGAAGCTATGTGCTTCTTAGTGGACCCTTTTATGATCTCTAGGGTATTGAAGAACGACTCGAGGGTTACGACAAGTTGGAGAAGTCGTCGTTGATGTCACAAAAGAATTTTGAGAAACGGTTCGGGCAATCTCCTGTTTTTATAACTACAACTTTGCTGGAAAACGGTGGGATTCCTGAAGGAACTAACAGTAATTCTTTTATTAAAGAAGCCATTCATGTTATTAGTTGTGGATATGAAGAGAAAACTGAATGGAGCAAAGAGGTAAAAGAATTAAAAATACAGTTTTTTCTGTTAAGTAACCCGGAAAACAATGACGGGTTGGTAATGTAAATAGGTGGCAAAATGGGTCAGTTGGGTAACGGGTTAGAAGCAGTGTAATTTTTCGGGTTGACCCGCAGATACTTGTCTATTTTTTTGGAAACTACATGATGCAATAAATACATAAACTATATTATTATAATAATCTTAGTTTGTGAGACAGGTTTGGGTAACGGGTCAAAATAAGTATTCTTTTCCTAGGGGTCAAAAGGTGCCAACCCCAGGCCCGTGGGGAGCATGTGGAGGTAAACCTTGGGATGATGGCGTTTTCTCTACTATCAAATATGTACTCATTCAATTAGAAGAGCTGAATGCGATTTACGGCCTGGAATTTTTAACATGTGAAACCGGAGTTTTGTGTTGTCAAAGGCTTTACGTGGTTAAATGTTTGATGTTATTTAACCCTCATCTAGCGTTTGTATACGTTGCACCTAAAATTGTAAGCCCCCGGCCACTAAGCCAAGAGGCAGTGTGTCGCCTTTTGGTTCCAACATAATAAAACATGCCAAGACTGGGTTCAGAGGAACCCGGCATGCGTACTCGGGCTACTTAAAAACTAAAGATGAGAGACAAGGGTTTCGTTGCCCAC
Organism: Helianthus annuus; assembly: GCF_002127325.2. NCBI lineage: Eukaryota > Viridiplantae > Streptophyta > Magnoliopsida > Asterales > Asteraceae > Helianthus > Helianthus annuus. The sequence continues at coordinate 88,394,769 of NC_035441.2, forward strand.
GGCGCAACGCGCGCGGGTCACTTTTCTAGTTATTTTCTAATATGCTAATTAGAAAATAAATATATTTCAAAACTTTTAAAACCAAGATTAATATATCAACTATGGTTACTAAAAGCTTATTAAAAAATAAATTAAACGTTACAAACATTTAATTTGAAAGGGGTTACAAAATAAATTTTTCTAATACACTCATTAGAAAATTTAGTATTTCAAAACATATTGAAATACATATTATTTTGTATATGGTTCGGTTTTATCTAAACACGAAAAAACCAAGAACTCCAAAACTTGAATCAAACGTTCGTTTTCGTAACACGGTATTCGGATTAAAGATCGTACTCCAATCATAAAATTAATCCGACTCGTTATACTAAATAAATATTTCCCAAAAAAAAAATATTTACAAGATTTTAACACAAATCCCATTAAATATTTAAACTTTCGTGAACCTAAATCCTCGTAGAGAAGGGATTTTAGATTGTAGCAACAATCTTCACGAAAGTTTGTTTTAAGATTGTAGGAACTAGGTTCACTTTTTAATAAATATATTACAAAATATATAATAAATAATAACGAGACTCTCGTTATTTGTGGGAAATTCAACTAGTACAATACCGGTTATAAAAACTAAATAAACGAATATAAAATACAACTTAATTGTACCAATCTTGATTCAAGCCAGCATCTTTGGAAGAACTTCAACCGCACCATCTTGTACAAACCTCCGCTGCAAGAATGAACAAACTGTCTTTGACGGTTTTGGTTGAGAATCGTGTTAGACATGGGGCCCTTAAAACAGATTTCGCGCCTCCTCTCAGACGGTCTGTTTCCAGGATACAACAACCGAAGCAGTAGTTGTACTGCCGGAGATGACACTCGCGCCCGAGATTACACCGGGTATAAATTGGTGTTCGTAAAAAAAATTGGAACAATGTGAAGTTGTGTAAAATTGAGAGTACTCCTCTCAATGAAACTTCGAGACTAAAGAGAATGTCTATTTTCTTGTGTCTAGTATGAACCACCAAGTTCATATAAATACACCTATAGTTTTAATCTCATTAAAACTAGTAATAAAATAGGCATTAATCTTGTCATAACTATAACATTAATCTTGTAATAAACAAGATAATGAATATGACAATAATCTCTAATTTAATGGACTTAAATGGTTAGTCAAAACGGTCATATTCATCATGACACGAATTAAATGGTTTGAAACAACTAGCTTGACTAGGTCTAACTAGATCTTTTACTACTGTTGCAAACTTGCGCGCATGCTAGAACTGATCCGCCAGTCCGTGTGCCACGCTTCAAGGATCTCATGCCACGCCATATGGAGCCGCGCGCCATACGGATGCCACTACGCATACTAGGACGCCACCTGGTCATGCTCCGTCCATGCTCGTGCGCCACCTGCACTTTCCGCCCTAGCCAATGACGTGTGCCATGCGCCTAAGGAGCTCGTGCCGCATCGACATGCCATGGCATCCGCCTACGCCACCCAAGGGTGCGCCATAAGCGGACCCGCCATGTATCTGACCACGCGCTCATGGACAAAAATACAAAGGCGGTGTGCGAAGTTCAAAGTGCACTACATAGGGCATATAGCCCACGACACGCGCGCATATGTGCATGAGTACAAGAAGTGCTCCTTCTTATAAACCACTTTAAGTTTTGTCATCCCACCTATGTGGGACAAGTTGACAAAACTAATCCATTTTATTCATCTTTATTTGTTCCAAACATACAACTTCAAGCTTCGATATCTCATTCATCTTAGCTCTATTTGGACATAGTTTGAACACACAAACCATAAATAATTATTTATACAACATATATATATATATATATATATATATATATATATAGGGTAGGGATATGGTAAAAAGTGTCTAAAATGTAAGAAGGGTAAGAAGTGTTTTAAACCATTGGATATTTGATCTAGTGGTTGAGATCAATAGAGTATAAAAATGTAAATTGTGTTTTAATTAGAGGGACCTTATGTAAAATTGAAGGGCAATAATGTCTTTTTCAATGTTTCAAATATGGTAACCGTATTCTACACAACCAAAAACACCTACATTCACTCCTTTTTCCTTAATTATAGGAATTAATTACCAAGATCTAAATCGGAAGCCTCTTTGTTTTATATGAGATTCAATGCGTGGTGTTTTACGTTAAGAAGAACTGTAATCAGATTCATGGCATAGTGTTTTATCTGGAGACATTGTTCATGGTGTGGTGTTTTATCTGGAGACATTGTTCATGGCGTGGTGTTTTATCTGGAGACATTGTTCATGGCGTGGTGTTTTATCTGGAGACATTGTTCATGGTGTGGTGTTTTATCTGGAGACACTGTTCATGTCGTGGTGTTTTAAACATCTGGAGACATTGTTCATAGCGTGTTGTCTTATCTGGTGACATTGTTCATGGTGTGGTGTTTTATCTGGAGACATTATTCATGGCGTGGTGTTTTATCTGGAGACATTGTTCATGACGTGGTGTTTTGTCTCCAGATGTTTAAAACACCAAGCCATGAACAATGTCTCCAGATAAAACACCACGCCATGATTCAAGTCATGGTGTTTTATCTGGAATCCCAAGCAACCTTCTATGAATATAACACCATAGAACTTAATAGAACCCGTTTCATACCAAACATTATATAAGACAAACTTTATCAAATAACTCATGTTTTTTCATGAAAAAAATATAGATGAAATCCATGAAAACACAGTAAGTTTTATTATATATTTTTCCTCAACGCAATCTGTATATAAACGACACCATACAAAAAATTGTTTTATGCAATAAAACACCACACATGAACCTGTATCGCTTTCTTCCATTTGTGATTTTCGTAATGAAAAAATTGCTCCAAAATTGCAGAGAAAAAAAATACTTTTGAACCTGAATTAATGAACGAAGATGATATAATACTAGTTAATGATTGATTCTGATGATATAATCTCCTAAATTAACTCCAAAACAGTTACACACAATTAATTGATAAGAAAACGTAAATTACTAATGTACCCTTTTGAATTAATTAAGAAGAGGGACACTTGTCATTCCAATATTATTTCTTACACTTCTTACAAAAGTCCCACTTTTTACAGGATCCTCTACCTATATATATATATATATATATATATATATTATTAATGTCCAAAATATATAGTAAAAAACTCATTTTCACTAAAATTTCCAACATTATGGTAGTGTACGTGTTGGATTGTAATGTCACCGCCGACGCACCATAGTATCTCCGCCATAAGGGTTGGTGGCCGGCCACTGTCACTCTCTCTCTCTATGGTATTCTATTTTCTGACTGTGTCTGTTTCATCCTTATAGAGATGGCATAACCATAATTACTATCCTCCTTTTGTCCCATGAATGTAGTGTTCTCTCTATCGTATTCTATTTTCTGACTGTGTCTGTTTCATCCTTATAGAGATGGCATAACCATAATTACTATCCTCCTTTTGTCCCATGAATGTAGTGTTCTGTTCCTAAGAAGATACCTTAATTGTTATATATAGAAATAGAAATATATATAAAATTTTAAAATTAAAAAAAGTAAACGCTCTAAATTGCCCTCCATATACAGGGTATCAAAACCCTGATTTAAAAACAAAATTAGAATGGTGACTATTGTCTTTTTTTTCACTTTTTTTTTTGCAAATTAACAACGATAAAATCGAATCACCTCATTACCAATCTGTTCTATGTTTATCATTTAATCGTCATTCAGATTTCAATTCGAACATGAATTTCCAAATCTCCTCTTAAATAAAACCCAATTCCAAAGAGAAAAATTACAAAATACTTAATCATCTAAAACAAAAGTTCATAAAGCATATGAACTTGACTTCTTAAAAACAACCAATTACAGATCTAAACATACCAAACAAACAAACCTAACCGCTAGTAAACTTGGTGACAGCCTTAGTCCCCTCAGAAACCGCATGTTTGGCCAGCTCACCAGGCAAGACAAGCCTGACAGCAGTCTGGATTTCCCTTGAAGAAAGCGTGTTCTTCTTGTTGTACCTGGCGAGTTTGGAAGCCTCAGCCGCCAACTTCTCGAAGATATCGTTGATAAACGAGTTCATGATCCCCATAGCCTTGCTCGAGATTCCGATATCCGGGTGAACCTGCTTCAACACCTTAAAGATGTAGATCTTGTACGTTTCTACCGACTTCTTGTGCCTCTTCTTCTTCTTGTCGGTTGCTGATGCGTCCTTTGGGATCTTCTTCTCGGCCTTTGGTTTTGGGGTTTTCTCTGCTGCTGGTTTCTTCTCTGCTGGCTTCTTCTCGGCTGCCTTGGGTGCCATTTTTGTTTGTTAGAGAGAATGTAGAAAAAAGTGGATGAGGGTTGAATGAGGGAGTGAGTTGTGTGAAGAGTGGTTACTGGGGTTTGTTTATGTAGGTTGTTGAAGGGTGTTGTGATTGGTTAATGAGGAGTGACGCGGATCGGGGGATTCAGCCGTTGATTTGAGGAGTGGGATTTGGACGGTGAAGATCTTGTGTGGGTGGATTGGGTTGGAGGATATTTGAATTTTTCGTTTGGTATCTGAAAAGTTAAAAGCTTCGCTTTTCGCGGGTTACATCATCTTGGTTTATTTCTATTAAAAGTTTTAAATTGTATATGATTTTAAATCTATATTATATTATACTATATTAATAAGCATATTAGAAGGATTTCGGGTTAAACATGAACAACCGACTTCGGGTTTAAGATCGGGTTTCTATCAAAGAGACAACCGACTTCGGGTTAAACATGGACAACCGTCACGAACCAGTAAACTGGTCGGATTTGGGTGATTCTGTTGTCTAGCACGTTGTCATACCGTCTCGATCAAACCGCAAAACCTTCAAAACTTAACAACTTTTCAAGTTGCAAAAAGATAAGATCGCGGGACGTATTGTCGTCCGATCGGATTGCCATCCGATCGACCCGCAATCCGATTAGATTGCACTTGGCTCCACACTTAAACATTTATTTCAAGTTTTCAAGGATCTGAACGTCGAACGGATTACCGTCCGATCCGATAGCCATCCAATCGAACGACCATCCGATCATGTGACATTTGCAACTTCGACACTTAATCATTTCATAATTTTCAAATATCATCAGTAACTAACGGATTGCCAACCGATCGGATTGATATTCGATCGAATGACCATCCTGTTGGGAACTTGTTCTCACTAAGTGTCCCACCAATCGGATCTTCATCCGATCGAACGACCATTCGATCGACGACCTGAAGGGTAGAGATACTTCTCTGATTTCAAAATGCTACAACGAAAACTTCAAAGCCATCATACACAAACACATCCTTACCAATGAATGTCAATCCAATCGAATGGCCATCCGATCGGATTACCATTCGACACTTTGACACTTTTTACCGTTTTACGCACTGCTCATCGTTATGCTATCGTTAACTGTTCAGGCTAATCTCCCAACGCTCCCTTCAATCCAAGACAGTGTTTACTTGTTAAACGCTATCTGTGAGTATACTCGAACCCTTTTTGCTTTACGCACTTTTGGGTGTTATATACGTTACTTATTCTAAATCACAATCTACACACAACGCAAAAACTATTTATACGCTGACCGTTATTGCATGCCACGTGTTATTCGATGAATGCTTGTATGTTATGTTAACACAGTGATTGTTTCCTGACACCTTAGCAACGATAGTACTATAGTTTGGACTCACCACATGTCGTGGACAGGGGTTGTTAAGGGCTTTACTTCACGTGTCCCAGTGGGGGTATGTGTTGCGCATTCTACAACTCGCAGTCACGTCTGTGCATATTTCCCTGTCGATAACCTACTTGCCTTCACTTTGTACATGTTACATGTTGGTTATGCGTAAACGATTTCGAACTCTATTATACTATCAAACTTGTATGCTCACATTTACACTATGTGTATTGACTTTATTTTAATGTATGTGGCAGGTGCTTAGGATGTTGTGCTTTACCTGCTTTTGTGGAATCAAGTAGGATGGAGTACAAAAACGATTTATTTAATTGAATCTGAGTTGTCGGAACAGAACTATTTGTCTTTGAATTATCTGTAATAACTATGCTACTTGTTATGTCATGGTACGGGACGTGATGCTTAAATAACTGGTAATCATAGTTGTTATGGAAACTCCTGGACAATCTGTTTCGCTCAGTGCCATTCACCGATGTTTCCGTCATCGGTTGGGGTGTGACATGTGGTGGCAAGGCAGGTTGAGAACCAGGTCAAAATGAAAAGACTTTTTAATAATGTTTCAGGATGTAATCATGCAAACAAGAAGAGCCTAATCGTTAAACCTAAGGATTTACTCATGCACAAGGACTTTCTCAATAGGTTTTTAAACTTCAGGATGTAATATACCAAAAAGATAACCAAGAATTTAATTTGTTTTCAACAAAAATGCTAGGATATATTCAACAATTGCCCTAGTAACATCTATTAAAGGGCTATCTAGTGTTAAGAGTGCAAAAAATATAAAAAATAAAGATAAAACATAATTATTCCATCTCCTTCTTATGAATGCTTTTGATATGATCCCGAAGCAATACAGAGCAAACACGAGCCAATAAAAGGCATAAAGAACTGCAATATAGAACAACAATTTAGATATCGGCCCATCTTCGTATTTTATATGCAATTTATATATGACAGAAAACGCAGAATAATGTTCATATGTGAGATTCACAAGCAAAAAATACGTATTCTTAAAAATCGTAACAAATATTTATGTCTAACAATCATCTAAAATAGAAAAGGTCAACTAATTGTAACAGCACTATTTGTTTGCTTCCAAGATATCAAATTTGGAACAATCCTACCAAGCCATGTAAAATGTATCTGCATACAAAGTAAATGAATATAAGCCTTAATACAAAAAGAACATAACTCATAATGCATTCAAAATCCAAAACAAAAACTTGGATCAAGCCTCTGGAAATTGCCTTTTAATTGTTGCAATAATGTTCAATAAAACATGGTAACACAACCTAGAAACAGTTTATAGACTTTTTTGCTGAAACAAAAATGGACTAAAGCGCACCCTCATAACATTGCTGAAGCAAAATTATATGTAGAAGAAGAAGAATCATGACTTACCAAGGTCATCGGCTCTTTAGAATGAGGCGGTGGTTCTAACGATGATTATGGCAGTGTGACCTAGAAAAAAAACGAATCCTATGAACCCTAAAAATGTTAACAACTTAGACTACCAAAGCGGTTAACTATTCGTAAAATTAGAGCAAGTTTCGAACCAGACAAATAGCGGAAAGAGTTCAATCGAATGAAGAACTCACATGAACCCTAAAAACGTTAATTTTGTGTGAGCGGTGTTTACAAGAGGTTTCACAAGGGACTAAATCCCATTCAGATTATATAGATTAGATGTTGAAGTCTTCAAGCCTTTGGCAGCTTTTGATGTAACCACCAAAATTAGGTGTCTATGTTCCCAAAGAGGGTGCTGAAATCACCAAATCTTCTTCAACTACACATGAATTAGAAGAGAACAAGTTTGGAATGGAGGGAATTGGTGGATTCAGAGTTGGAATCACTAAAGACGAGCTCCATTAGGATTCCTGTGACATGACAGATGAGAGAGAGAGGGTACGGGGGTGAAGATGAAGAAACGAGGCGCTGAGATCTAGGGCATGTTTGGCTAAGTTTTTGAAACAACTTATTGACTTATTGGCTTTTTGAAAAGTTATAAGCTGTTTGGCAATGAGGTGTATGTGAGGGGAAAAGTGACTTTTCCAAAAAAGTCACTAAATCCTGACTTTTCCAAAAAGTCATAAGCCCCTTTAAAAAGCTAAGCCAAACATGCCTCTAAACGTGATTCAAAACCATGTTTCAAAATTAAAAATTCAAAATTCACAAATGATGGAGCCAAATGAAAAAGAAGCGGCCAACCAATGTTTGTTAATTCATGTGCTTTAAACATATCAATTTTAAGGGAAGTGGTAAATGACCTAAGTTGCCATTCCAATATGTATATAATATATAGTATAGATATGAATCACATAAACAGATCAGTTTGATTGTAAAACTTAATTACGAGTTATTGTTGAATCTTGCTTTTGATCAACCTGTGAAAGCACCGGATCGATGATGAACATCAACATTGCACTTGATTCAAGACATGAAGAACAATCATAAACATAAAAGATAGAAAGATGTAGAAGATGAATCTATTTATTAACGAATCAATCATCACAGATTATAAACCAAAAGAGTATACATCATCTACAAGCTGGTTTAGATCACAAAGATCTAAACCGAGCTTTCTCTCACTAAAACATAGTCACTCTCTCTCTAGAAATGTGCACATACTATTGATGAATAGCTAGGGTTTATGAGAGGTTGCACACAGCTGATCACCCAGATCCATTCTCACTGAGATGAATGAATGTGATGGATAGATAGCCAATTCTAACCTATACACCCATATATATAGGCTAGGGCAAAACCCTAAGTCCTGACCATCCATGTCCACAAGCTCGGACAACACAGTACATAACTTTATCCGAATTTGTCAACACATAAGTTCGGACCCTTTAGACTCACTTCCATCCGAATTTAATCAATAACGTTGACTTGGCTTTGACTTTGTTACACAGAACTGATAAAGCACAATTACCAGCCCCTTAACTGTTGCGAACAGTTCTGTTTGGCATCAATAATCTTCAGTCACCGGATACTGCGCTTATAGACTCCCCCTTGACTGATGATGTCATGCTTGCATTCTACTATGGTTGTGACTTGATCTTTTCGGCAGAGCACAACGATCTTCAACCATTCTAATTAAATACTTGTTGACGATCACTTAAATGGTCGCTTTGTGAAACCTGAAGAATCCAACATCGAACACTTTAGATCATCCCCCTCAAACTACTCCCGAATCAAGTTAACTCGAACCAGCTTACAACAAATGTAAGAATATCGCTCGAAACCATAATCTTCAAACCTAACCGGTAGCGGAAAGAGACATTGGATTTCCAATCCCCAACCTTGAACACTTCAATCTTCACAAAGACATGAAGTTCAGTTCGATAAGTTAATAACAAACTGAACTTTGTAAAATTACATCCATCATCTTTATCAAAATCTGCAACCCTTTATGTATGATATCATCTCGTCACGAATCTTCATGAATCAATCTCCTATTTTCACAAATCTACTAAATTCTCGATGCCTTTCATCTCCGATCTTCCCCTTAGCAAGAAGCACCACATTATTTCGAGAACTGAATAGCAATCATCTTGGAAGAGAGAACAAGAAACTAATCGTCTCTACTCTAAACAACAACTAATAAGGCTGAATCTTTAACTAGTCGTCAATCGAGAATCCAACTTCATCACGTCCATACTTGATTGAAAACATGAACATACTTGACAAAACTCCATCACATACGAGTCTTTTTACGCACAAGCTGTCAAAGTCCAACCAAGTCACGATAACAGTCCAAGAGTGTCCCAAAACTCAAGCAAGGACCAAATCCGGACTCCGAGAATCTTGAACAGAACACCGTGGGCCACCATTTCTGCTTCTCATCCCCTCACTTGATCCGGACAACGTAAGTACCCTGTAACTTTCCAGTAATCCAAAACTGACTTCAAATTTCCAAATTACACAACATTCTGACTTTTGCTAATCATCTGGTACCCCTGGTAACCCGGCATAGCTAGAAAAACTCAGAACATGTACAAATCGAAACCTCCGAACTACACAAACTTCTAAACTTAACTTAAAATCCGGTACCCCCGGTAACTCGAAATTCTAGAAAGTTCGGAACTCGTAAAACCCAAAAGCTTTTGGAACCGCGAATCAGATTATCTAAACAGTACTTCAGAATACAAAGACATTTGGATCAAGCAGAGAAATTCCGAATATAACTCATAAATTCGAACTTCAAAGGAATGAAGAAATTCGCACAACACAAAGAGAATGGAGAAATATGACAAGCACTTAAACTTGCACAAACAGAGAATAAAAACTAAGAAACACTAAGTTCGGATAGAAAACAATGTTATAAGTTCTCACACTTAAACTCGAATAAGAGAGTTTAAGTACTGACCATTTATAAGTTCGTAAAACCCATTCTCAAGAACACTAAGTTCTTCAAGCTTAAACAAAAACTCTCAATTTTGCTAACACCCAAACCCTGATGATGATAAAATTCTTGAAATCAAACACAATGAATCAGAGAATTAGCTAACACCCAAACCCTGATGATGATACAATTCTTGAAATCGAACACAATGAATAAGAGAATTAGAAGTTTCTGGATTGAGAGGGTGAGTCGCCGTGGGTGTAATCAGTCACCAAAATGGTGAAATAACAAAATCGGCTGACTGATTATAACAACTGCGGACGATATACTTCCTGATTATGTGCGAACAATTTTTTTTAACTTTATAAATACGGACAAACTAATGATTCATAAGTTCGGATGACAAACAATCCTCAAACACATCTTGTAAGTGCGGACAAGGTCTTGAAACACAAATGCGGACAAAGTCTTGAAACACAAGTGCGGACAAAGTCTTATCAACAAATGTGGACAGATTGATATCACTAAGTGCGGACCAGGTTTAATCAAACATGTGCGGACACATGAGACTAATACACAAGTACGGACACAAATTGCAAAACAAGTCCTTGAAGTATCGATCTTCGGCAACATCCAACATTTATCAAACTTAGGTGCATTTACATAACCATTGTTTTTGATTAGTTAGTCTAAGACTTCCAAAAAAAAAAGTTAGTCTAAGACTTCGATTGTTAATCAAAAGAGTTTATTCATTAATCAATTAACCATGGTATTAAATCGAATTCAAGATCCAACATTAATGAATAACTCGGGTGACTAGTTTAATTTATTAATGTCATTTGAACCTCAAATCATACCATAAATAGTCTCAAACTTTAGATTACATATATTTGTTTAACAATATAAAAGGCTCCCTAACTTTTGTGCAATCTTGGTTTTACAACTGAATAGTTGAGAACTTTTATGGTTGTGACCAAAACTTAAACTTATAGGGTGTTTGGGATTTCATGTAATGTGAGTGAAGAAGTTAATAAGTCAGAATTCTGACTTATTAATTTTTCAAAGAAGTTAAAAAGTCCTTTTGAGAAGGAATCCTAAACATATCCTAAGTTTTACTGTACGATTTGAATACAGAGTCTAGGTCTTGTAATCTGCAGGATGAAACAAGTCATTTTGGTTTGAGTATTTTTGTATTGTTTTAAGCTAACCTGGTCTTGTTAATGGCATTTTTAGCTTATTTGACTCAAATGCTAAACCTATAGGCGAGTTCAAGCTCATGGACAAACGAGCTTTAGCTCCTTTAAGCTCTTTAGACAACCAACCTAATTAACAAGTTGATCTCAATCTTTAAGGCTGTTTTGTGAATTGAGCTCTCTTTTAAAGCGATATGTCCGAATCGTATCCGAGCTTGTGTATCATTATGCTTTGACACGGCTAGTGCTTTTACTTCCCACCTCTAGATCTCTCTTAGGGTGTAGGGAGTGTTAGACACTTGAAAATGGTAAACTTCAAAATCAACCAATGAGAGTGTGTCATGTCATTCAATGAAAAGTGTTTAAACTATGCTCAAAAGTGTTGACAATGATTAGACACTTCATGAATTGGTAAACTATTTAAAAAAAAGGAAAAAAGTGTAATTGGTTGAGATGACATGGACCCCACCACACACATCTTCCCTCCCTTCACCGTTCGGCAACCTGTCACCGATCCCTCACTTCACCGTGCGGCAAAGGGGGTAGGCGGCGGTGTTCCCGCGCGGCAAATTGCCTCTGCCGATCCCCTTTATCGCCCACTCCGTATCCCCTTATGTTTCAAATTTTAAAATTTTAAAAAACTTTGCATGGGATAAGATAATTGTACGACATCAATACAAAAAATTTAAAACATTATTTGAAAAATTAGTAGGAGAAAGTTTGGTCTTTGGGTATACTTTTAATGTAATTTTAAAATCATATTTTTTATAGGGGTGTCTTGTTCCCACACCCTCTATATCTTATTTTCACATCCCTAGTGTATACGGGCCGTATACAAAATACGGCCCGTATAGAATGTTTTTGAATAGGAAAATGCGCAGAGAATGTTTTTTTGATTTTACTATATACGGCCCGTATATAGTTATACGAGCCGTATACATGTGTATACGATTTATAAAAACTATACGCCTCAATGGATTTATTTGGGAGGTTTTTTTGATGTTTACCAAATGTATACGGGCCGTATAACTGTATACGGGCCGTATATATGGATGTTTTTCAAGTATGGTGTTTTTTCCCGTAAAAACACCATCATTCCAGGGTTTCTAAACTCTTCATCACCTTTAAACAACGTTGTTCGGAACATGCCGCTTAAATCGGAGCACAAGTAGAGTAACGTTACCGATCAGTCTGTTGATCGAGTAACTAGCAGAAGAACCCGACACAAACAAGTTCTCCACAGTTTGTTATTCAGATCGCTATTCGGTCATCTTTCCAAACTACAACACACGATAACTTTAAACTTTATAGTGTGTGATTTGACCAGGAAAATGATTGGAGGTGATTGCTACTTTTAATAAGTTGTCATAGTTGTCAAATTCGATTTCAACAAATTTCTTTTTCCTTCAATTTCTAGAAAATTCTCCGTTAAATGAAGACGTGTCGGTGGCTATGCGAAATACAAACCGCAACCGTTTTTTACTACGGAAACGGTGGCTATGCGAAATACAAACCGCAATCTTTTGTGACTATGGGAAACACAAGTTTTCTTTTTGGGCTTGATGGATGTCTGTTATCTCAGTTTAGGCGGGCATTGTTTAAATCTGAATATAACTAGATGTTACGTGTAACTTCATTAAACCAAGAACAAAGCCTATTTCGAAACACATGCGTTTGTCAGCGTTGTTTATCACCCTATGTGAGCATTGAAAACCCGACAAACAGTCTTGACAACTGTGACAGCTTATCTGTCTGTGTGTATCATATTCATCTTGTTATAGCAATCGATATGATTAATTTTTTTCAGATTTTTTTCTAATTAGCGTTGTTAACTACCAAAAGAATGCATACACAAATAGTTCTAGTGGACGAAGCAAAGAGACCGTTGTGTATCTGAATCAGGTTCTCAAACAAACACTACTAAAGTTGAGTTGGTGATAAATACCGGAGCTGTTATCTCGGTTGTTCAGTACTTTCGTGATAATAAAACAAGTAGGCATTGATTTTGCCAAGATGGAAGGAAAGAATCTGGCTATAAGCGTTGTGGATTCTCAGCGTTATTCGAATGTAAGTGGATCGAGTGATACGCTTATATTTGGTCAAGGTGGGCATGGTTTGTTCGGGAGTAAATCACCACTCAAAGATCAACAACTTTGGAAGAGCCCGACCGGTTTCTACAGCACAAGCACATACACAATTTGTTGGAAGAACCCGACACGTCTTCTGCTAGTTACTCTTTTCTTCGATTTCAACAAATCTTTTCAAGGTCTTAAGTGATGGACAATTGGTTATGAAGACGTGTCGGGTTCTACTAGTTATTCGGAATGTTTCGAATCATCACAGAAGACGTGTCGGGTTCTGCTAGTTATTCAGAATGTTTCAAATCATCACAGCAGACGGATGCGGTTTGCATATTCAATCTTCATTGCTTCATTAAAATTACAACGCAAAATAAAATGCTTGTAAAATTGCATCAACTCTCATATATCAACATACTCTTCTCCTATATCAACATGTTGTATATGGTCGTATAATAGTATACGGCCCGTATTTAAAGGGTAAAAAATAACCCAGTAAATTTTTTTCACATGGTGTATACGGGCCGTATAATAGTATACGACCCGTATAAACAAGGTAACTCTGTTTAATCTATTACAACGATCCAAAAAACGAAGAACAAAGTCAAATGTGATCAAACTTGGACATCTAACGTAAATCTTGATTCAGATCTCTATTCGGTCATCTTTCCAAACTACAACACACGATAACTTTACACTTTATATAGTGTGTGGTTTGACCGGTTGTATTCAGTTATTTCTGTTGATCCACAAATTCCAACAAATATTTCACTCCAGTAGTTGAAACTTGAGCGCAGGAATCAATTCAAAACCCTCACCCTCAAAATCAACCAGAAACCAAAGGAAAAAGTGTTGATAATGGCTGATGGTTCTTCGTTGAGGAAACCAAACGTAGACGGAGATGATAGGCCTGGTAACCGGAAGAGAAATCAATTGTATTTTTTTAGTTGCTTCTCTTGTTAAGTTTCTGAACTAACCGAAATCCACAAATTCCAACAGTTTCTTCGTAGATTCCGTCCGGTTTCCAAACTCTTTCACTCAAAGTTAATATTTACTGTGGTGGATGCAAGCATAAAGTTAGAAAAATACTCAGGAAGATTGAAGGGTACACAACTGAAGGTTCAGTGCACGAAAAGTTTCTTACAAACGATATGTATCAGGAAGCTCAACTTGAACGGACGATATGTATCAACAACTTATGAACGGGAATATGGCTATGAAGAATATTATGGATAAACAATCACCGGTACGGATTTTGGTGTTTATGTAGGTTGAAAGAGGTGAATGGTCCTTGTTTTTCCACGTATGTGACAAAACAAGGATCGTTCTAATCATCACAGAAGATGTGTCGGGTTCTTCTGCTAGTGATTCAGAATGTCTCGAGTCATCACAGAAGACGTGTCGGGTTCTTCTGCTAGTAGTATGAGTTTGAGTCCATTGTGGTTCGTGAATGTTTCGAATCATCACAGAAGACGTGTCGGGTTCTGCTAGTAGTATGAGTCTGAGTCCATGCGACGGACACAATTCTTGCAAGTTAAATCCACAATCAACGTATACAGATGCAAGAGAATGGCGAGTTATTTTCAGTTACTTCTGTTGATCCACAAATTCCATTGTTTAAATCAGAATCAGGTTCTCAAGACAAGGATCGCTCTAATAGATTAAAGAGAATAAACCAATTTTACCATTTTTTACCCATAGTATACGGGCCGTATAACAATATACGGCCAATATACAATCATCGTATACATAGTATACGATCGGTAAAAATATTTTTTACCAATCGTATACGGCCGTATAAACGGTATACGACCCGTATACGCATGGGAAAAAATGGTAAAAACCTCTTTAATCTATTAGAACGATCCAATAAACGAAGAACAAAGCCTATTTTCAAAACACAGGTTCATACAGTGCTGTAATAGGTTGTGGTTCAGCCAAAATGACATCTAGCATTACTAACGGTTCAAGTAAGTGTCTAAAATTTTGAAAATTCAGGTTTACCTTGTTAGTTTCTCAAACACTACTAAACATTTGCTTCCTGAATCTGAATCAGAATGTTAACCAATGTCCTATTTTCAGGTTTACCAATGTCAAACACTACTAAACAGTCTAAACACTACTAAAATTCAGGTTTACCAATGTCCTATTTTCAAAACACAGGTTCATACAGTGCTGTAATAGGTTGTGGTTCAGCCAAAATGACATCTAGCATTACTAACGGTTCAAGTAAGTGTCTAAAATTTTGAAAATTCAGGTTTACATTGTAGTAGTAGGACATTGGTACCACTGTGAAAATTGCATCAGGAAGCTCAACTTTAACGGACCCGCTATTCGACCGAGTAATCAATTGTATTTTTTTAGTTGCTTCTCTTGTTAAGTTTTTCTGACCTAACCGAAATCCACAAATTCAAGTCAAGGATCGTTCTAATAGATTAAAGAGAATAAACCCTCGTTTCTTCATCTTCATTTTCAAGAACAATGATGAAAAGATGATGTTTTTTTTTTCGCAGAACGTGGTGGGTTGCGGTGGTTTGGGTCTAGGTTGTCAGAGAGAGAAAAGGAGGGGAGATAGTCTGATACAATAAGGATGTTGGGAATTAAACGCATGTACGTGACAAAAAAAGGATCGTTCTAATAGATTAAAGAGAATAAAGCAAGGATGTTGTGAATTTGCATAAACATATATTCGTTTCATAACCTCCTCCTATAAATCAACCACAACTGACAAAGAGCCTGTATTAGAAACCATCCTATGTCTTTTACCAACCGAAAAGGCAGCAAGGACAGATAATACTTCATTTGTCGAGAAACCATACTGTCAAGAAACTACCATCTTTTACCCATAAACCCTTGAATCCCAACGCTTCTCTAAAAGAGCCTGTATTAGAAACCATCCTATGTCTTTTACCAACCGAAGAGGCAGTAAGGACAGATAATACTTCGTTTATTAAGGATGATGCAAATGTGTACGTAAAGATCTCTACACAAACTCTTATACATCTTTTAACCAATTGTCCATCACTTAAGACCTTGAAGATTTGTTGAAATCGAAGAAAAGAGTAACTAGCAAAAGACGTGTCGGGTTCTTCCAACAAACTGTGTATGTGCTTGTGCTGTTGAAACCGGTGATGAATTTGTGTATCTAAATCAGGTTATCTGCCTTAGATCGGTCATTCCTTGTGATACATGAACGTTGTATTCTTGTCTTTCAGAAGAGTTGGTATTGAACCAAGAATAGTTCAAACATTCTAAACCCTACTTGGAAACAAATCGACAAAATCCTGATACTCTTCTAGCAGAACCCGACACGTCTTCTATGATGATTCGAAACATTCACGAACCACAATGGACTCAGACTCATACTACTCACCCTCCCTTGAGGAAAAGTTTTCACGACGACTCAAGACAAAGCAGTTGGTTTGTGTTCATATCAGCGTTGTTTATCACCCTGTGTAAGCATTGGAAGCCCGACCACTAGCAGAATCGTTGCATTACATTCCCCGTTGAAAACAAGTGATTAAAACGCTTCTCCTTACAACTCTCATCAAATGCCTCACACTTCCTTTTTATTACAGTCATACGACACGTTTTTTTGTTCTTCAATATTTGTTACTTGTTAAAGTTTTTTTTTTATACTTTTAGAAAGGTTTGACCACCTAACGACTGTAAAATGTCTCGTGTGATTGACACCTTAAATCCATTAAAATACTTTGGGTAAAATCTAATTTTCTTTTCATACGGACCGTATACAGTTATACGGCCCGTATACATCGTTCGTATCCATTGTATACGACCAGGCAAATTCTTTACACATGGTGTATACGGATCGTATACAGTTATACGGCCCGTATGGAATGAAAAAAACTGACAAAATCTGAAGGCACAGACTTTGTTAGTTTTATTTCATTCTATACGGGCCGTATAACTGTATACGGCCCGTATACACCATGTGTAAATAAGTTTTTGTCATATATTAATATTAGGGACCTTTTTATATAAAAAGATTTGAAAAATTAGTAGGAGAAAGTTTGGTCTTTGGGTATACGTTTAATGTAATTTTAAAATCTTATTTTTTATATAAAAAGAAAGTTAACAATCACTCGGCTCTGCACATGGCTTCAAGTCCCAACTTCCCCCTCAATCTCAACCGTCCATTTTCCACTAACCACAATCCAACAGTCCACATTCTCAATCCGCCTCACTCAAAACCAACCAATCAAATATCTTCAACAGTTTCATCACACCCTATATAACAAAATCCCCCTTTCACCACAACCACCATCATCACTTTTCAGCACACTTTCATCAAAAACTCCAAACCCCCAAACCAAAAAATGGCACCCAAGGCAGCCGAGAAGAAGCCAGCAGAGAAGAAACCAGCAGCAGAGAAAACCCCAAAACCAAAGGCCGAGAAGAAGATCCCAAAGGACGCATCAGCAACCGACAAGAAGAAGAAGAGGCACAAGAAGTCGGTAGAAACGTACAAGATCTACATCTTTAAGGTGTTGAAGCAGGTTCACCCGGATATCGGAATCTCGAGCAAGGCTATGGGGATCATGAACTCGTTTATCAACGATATCTTCGAGAAGTTGGCGGCTGAGGCTTCCAAACTCGCCAGGTACAACAAGAAGAACACGCTTTCTTCAAGGGAAATCCAGACTGCTGTCAGGCTTGTCTTGCCTGGTGAGCTGGCCAAACATGCGGTTTCTGAGGGGACTAAGGCTGTCACCAAGTTTACTAGCGGTTAGGTTTGGTTGTTTGGTATGTTTAGATCTGTAATTGGTTGTTTTTAAGAAGTGAAGTTCATATGCTTTATGAACTTTTGTTTTAGATGTTTAAGCGTTTTGTAAGTTTTTGTTATTTGAATGAATGAAAGGGGATGTTGATGCTTAGTTTAAGAGCAGATTGGGGATGAGATTATTAATGTCTGTGTTGAATTGATAGAGGTAAAGAACAATAACATCCAATGGTTCCAATCTACATTACAATTTTTGAACGATTTTTGATCCACATAGCTGATTGCCTTGATATCGCCTAGGATCTTCTTTGGCTTCACTTCTTTGTTTTCAAAAATCGCTTTATTTATTGCTTAACCAAACACCCCAAAGGGACGCCACCCAGACAACGTTTATCGCTTTCCTTATTTGCTCCGAACCCTTAGCTTGATTATGGATGTTCATATAATCCTGAATTGATGAGAACGAGATATGTGGGATGCGACACCGTTTCCGTCATTCCACCACACAACTTGCAATCATCTAACTGTTGCGTTATACCCCTATTAAACGGGTTGTTAGCCATGGGGAGTCTATCCCGAAGGCGTCTCTACAAAAATATTAACTTTGCTTGGAGCCCAATTATCTACTCGAATTATTGAAATCTTCCACCATCAGCCTTTTCTTAATCTCAAGAACAAAGAATCAGCCTCCCCCTCAACATTCCAGCTCCACTCATCCTCCCCTCCACTAAATTGATAAATGTTATTCAGCCCCAATAAGTTTGCGAACTCAGCTTGCAGTTCCCCTGGCCCGATACTCGACTTCCACTTCCAGCTGAACCCGTATTCCTGACCTGATGTAGGCAGGTACAAGGGAATTGTTGATCTTCATTCAGATACCAAAAGTTAATGATCAAGCTATTGGATAACCTGAGGTGGATAAATGTACTTGTACCAACCGGAAAATCATTTGTAATCTTAGGGCATGTTTGGCTAAGCTTTTACAACCCAATTTATGACTTATTGACTTAGTCAAAAAGTTAAAAATGAGTTTTAGTGTTTGACAAACCTAAAATTCACTTTCAAAATAATTTTTTGAAAAAGAGAAAAAGTCATTTCTGAGAAGTTAGGGTTTGTGACTTTTTGATCAGCTTATAACTTTTCAAAGATTAAATTATCAGATTACCCCTGATTTAACACTCCTTATATTTGTTAACTTATGAAAGAATGCCCCTTTTAGTCATTTTACATTAATAAGATAAACCAAACACTTTTTAAAAAACAACTTATTGGCTTTTACCATCCCATAAGCTAATCCAAACATTTTTTTAAAAACTCATTTTTAAAAAGTCATAAGTCAATAAGTCTTTTTCACAAAAAGTCCTTTTTTGCAAAATCATTGTTATTTTTGAAGTCAGATGTTTGCTTCCGGAAGAGATTCTCTTTAACATGGGTTTGAGTTAGATCCGCTAACAATAATAATAGGCCCATGAGTATTTATTTTGCCCGTTAGAGGTGAGGCCCAAATACTCCCCTAACAGAAAATCTAAAGTCAAAACCATTGAACTATTGAAGAGTTTCCACTCTCACTTACCACCTTATTTTCTCTTCTATCTATTTATTTCACCCTCTCAAACTTACACATATACTTGTTTAGACCCTTTACTGATATATTCTAACTTGAGCATTGGAAGATGGTCCTCATGGCTTTGGTGCTGGCTGCCTTTTAACAACTTGCTTCCATGCTCGACAGCTCAAGACGGGATGCGGGGATACATGGAAACATACCGATACAGCCATCAAGAACATCACAAATGGGCCAACTCCCAATCAAGCACTGTTGCAATTAGAGTTGATTCTCGAGTCTAATCAACATGGGTTTTGTTAACAGGTTTCGAGTATGCGTGTAGGATTAGATTGCAACAATGTTGAGCCTTTTGTTTCCCGTGTTAACTGAGTTATGTAACTATGCTGCTTTATTAATTGAGTTATGCAACAATGTTGAGCCTTTTACCCTTGGTCAAGGAGCCCAACGACGCTTTATTATCTATCAATGTTACCTAGCAATGGCCCTTTCCCCTTAACTTTGTGTTCATTAGCTACATGGTTAAACTAATAATGAACACAAGTATAGAGCTGTAATTACCTAAACACCCTTCCTCAATTCATTATTCTCTTCAGTCAAGCAGTCAACGCGACACTGAAGAATGCTGATCATCACTTGGGCTCGCATCACTTCAATCTTGAAAGTCCCCTTCTCCATCGACGCATTTAAAATCTCATTTTCCAAATTACTAATGAATTTCAGATACCCTGGAGGTACCGATTTCTCAAGGGTAGAAGCGTCAAAAGTATTATTATTGTTGTTGTTGTTTTCTCTTTGGTAACCATGAGAACCTGCTACCGGTAAACTCACAGGACCTGCCAATACCCCTGCTAACCAACGGGATCTGGTAAATCCCAACTTGCGTTGTGCAGATGGCATTCGAGATGCTATGACAGGAAACATGTAACACACTGTTATGAGTAAGTTTTCATTTTTAATTCTCATTGTATAAATTATAGTGATAAACGATCTTTACATCAAACTCCCAACTATGAAGTCATGAACCTGCTTGAGTTTCCGAATTTCTACTAGGGGTGTTCATTATTTTGTTCGAACCGGACCGAAACACAACCAAAAAAAAATGAATCTAATAAAAAGTTTAGTTTTAGTTCAGTCTGAAACCAAAACCGATTTTATTACATAAATATTTTTTTGCCCTTAAAGTAAATTTCATCAAAATAGAAGCCAAACGTACTACAAGCTGCAGCGCTAACCCTTTTGGGTGTTTGGTTTCTGGTTCCAGTATTTTTGGTTCGGTATGAATCGATTACATATTTACATTATGTATATACTTACTAAAAAAGTTTTTTTTTGTTTTGGTGACTACTGACAACAGATACGTTTTATTTGGTTCAAAACCGCAAATCGAACGGAATTCTTAATTCGGTTTTTGGTTCAAGTAATCAGATTTGGAATATGTTTGTATACCAAAGTAAGGATTATACGAACTACAATTTTAACGCACGTTATGTCTATTTTGACTTAATAGGCCAAAGAACTGAACAGGGCAACAAGGATTTCGAGTACGGCTGCAAATTAACCGAACGGTTCATGAACCGTTTGGCAAGAAGTTCGTATATGTTCATTCGTTAATAAATGAACAACCCTAAACATGAAATTCCGTTCGATTAGTTAAATAAACGAACACAAACAGATGTCTCATTCGTTCAATTGTGTTCGTGAACGTTCGATTATGTGTTTGTGAACATTCATTCATTCATGTTTGTTTGTTTATGTTGTTCATTAAGGAATTTTGTGCATTTATTTATTTTAATTATAAATTTTATATTCTTTAATTCATATTTATTTATTACCCTAACAAGTATTTAAAGCATTATGTGCATTTATTTATTTTATTTAAATTTCCCCTTTGTTTATACACGGTTCCCTTTCATTCCCGTTATTCACATCGACAAATACTATGGACCTTTGTTCGACGATTAAGACTTCAACATTTAGCGCTGCTCCTTCTCGCCATCCACCTCTAGCCTACGCCGATGGATTTGTGTTCGTGAAGACATTCATTTCCTTAATGAACAAACACGGATAGAAAATCTCGTTTGATAAGTGTTTACAAACTCGATATTTCTTTAACGAACGGATACAAAAAGACTTTGTTCGTGTTCGTTCGATTCTAATTTTGAGGAAGTAACTTTCTTTAACCAAGGTGTGTTGAAGCCGAACAGTAGTTGTTTTGCTTCATGCATTTTTCCAAACAGTTGTTTTGCTTCATACATTTTTTTCCAAACAGCTGTTTTGCTTCATAACATATTTGACAATGCCATTAAAGTAAAGTAACTTTAAACAATAAAATTTTGGAAAGAAAAAATCAAGTTTTATTCAATAGTTAGTCATTTACATATTTGACAATGCATCAACAACCTAATGTCTTTAAAAACAATAATAGAAAGAACTAGTAATTTATAGTACAAATGTTTCTCTCTTTTGATTAACGATTTAACATCTACCTTCACAAGATTAATTTAAGTTATCATTAATAAATAAAAGATGAGGAGGTTCTTTAGTAGTTACAATCCACCAATGTTGGGGCGGAGGACAAATTAACGACCGGTTGTTGTTTGTCCTTAGCGGCGGTTGTTTGTGGTGCCGGAAGGTTGAGATCCAAACCTAAACATAATGCATCATTGTTAGACTTCTGATCATGCACAACCATGGTGGTGATCGGACTATACGGAACCAAAGACAACGTGGTGGCGGTGGCGGTGGCCTGTCCGCCTTTGTTTCTGCCACCGGCTACGCGGTGTCGCCTCATGTGGCCTCCCAACGCTTGACCGGAATTAAATTCGGTGCCACAAATTGAGCATTCGTGAAGCCTGGAGGAGGCCTTCAATGAAGTGCGATTATTTAATTGAAAAGAGAGAGAAGATGAGGAGGAGGCATAATATTGGTCATTCCTAGGGTAGCGGTTTTCGCATTCCGGTGGTGGCTCATTGTTTTCTATGACAGCCGTGTAGGGTAGCGGTTTTCGCATCTCTTCATTGTTTCTCGGCTTTTTATGGCTGGCTCGATGGCCGCCGAGAGCTTGAAATGACGGAAAGGTTCGGCTGCATGTCCTGCATTCGTAAACAAACATACCCGCTGCTCCGGTGGTGGATGATTGTATGAACCTTTTGCTATTAAATTTGAAAATTCCATCATACTCGTCTTTGTGTTTTCTAGACGTCGAAATGTCTAATGACAGACCTTTCGACAGGAGGATGAGGGACTCTGCGGTGTCCTCATCTTCCGCGGTAATGCTATCCGCGGGAAAACCAGAAGACGACAGCGACGTTAAATCGTTGTTGGAGGATGAAAATGTGAAACGAATTGGGGATTGTGGCCTTTGACGCTTGGTGCGTTTGCCTTTAGCGATGTTGGTCACATCCTTGGGACCATCATCATAATCATCGTCGCCACCACCAGCCGCTGCAGCTGCTCCGGTGGTGGTTTGTTCTTCGGCAGCCTCCATGGCTGGCTAGGTTTATGATTACAATTGGAATAAGCACTCAGCACCATCACCCAGCCACCTAAAGATAGAAAAATTCATGGGCAGAAAATATAGGGTTAAGAGGAAGTAATGCAAGTAGTAAGAGGTGGTGAGGCATATTTATAAATTGTTGTGCATGTGAGTGGGAGATGGAGAGAGAGAAGTGGTGAATAGTGGATGGCACACAAAATTTAATAAATTAAAGGCCAAATCTTTTCTAAGACCATCCTGTAATGGTGCAATGCAAAATGCCAAGTCAGCCAAGCCAGCCAATTTGGTTTTGAAAAACACATTGTACGACCATTAATATTGTTGAAGGGAATACAAGTGTGTTGCTTGTAAAAATTTATGATATAAACATTAAGCAAAGTGACATAAGATTGTTTGGTCAATATATCACACTTTAACTATTTATTTAAAATGTTGAAGTAATTATCTTATTTTCATGACCTCTCTTCTCTCTAGACCACTACATATTTTTGACTGAATGCGAACAACTCCGTAATGAACAAGACCCTATCGGAGTGTGTTACCTAGCTCCGTTGGCCATGTGAGGAGCGCCTTGGGTGTGCACACCACCACAGGAGGGCGGGTGGTGTTGGGTTTCCATGGTGATAGGTTAAAAAAATTATTTATCAAAACCCGGTTCAATAAATAATAGTCAATTAATTAAGCGAGTTAATTAATAAAACGCAACGGAAAAATAAACAAGTGATCAACAATAAACGAAAACCCGACAGGATCCGGTAATATGCAAATACGAGCACAATGATAAGGATACTTAACTACTGATGAGAAAAATATATATCTTGGTTAATGACTAACTGGTTGAGACACCGAGGTTCAACGAACACGTGCTAGTGCCTGTGGTTTTGTAAAGTAACACCTATAGTCCCAAACTTTTGGAAATTACACCGGTGCTCCCTGTGGTTTACCTTTTGTTACTCGGATGGTCTCTGGAGTAGATGTCCGTCAGTTTTCACTGTTAACTCCATATGAAATTACTTATATACCCCTCTCTTTAAAAAAATAAAAAATGAATATTAAAAACACTCATATTATTATATTGAAAGTGTGGGGCCGACAAACTTATTTACCCCACCATTTAACTAGATTATAAAAACTTAACCCCACTCCCCCTCTCTCTCGTTCATCCCGCCGGAAATTGCCGAACACCACCATCCACCTTACCGGACATCACTGCCTGAAACTTTATCGGAAAACCACCACCCCTCGCCTGAAAATCGCCATCACCTTTCCATCATCTTCCTACCTGTTCATCTCCATTCTCGAACCGGAACCACCCGCACTATCCATCGGTTTAGATACCATACCACCAGATCCTTTAAAAAATCACAACACCAATAACGCAAGCCTCTGATTTTTCTTATTACCATACGTGTCCCCTGTAATTTCTTTTCTTTCATATGGTGCATACATGAAGACTCAAAACCAGTTGGACCGACCTGGTCAGAGCAGAGCTTCAGATGACCTAGCAAGAACCTGCAAGATCACAAGGAAGAAAGCACACCGTTAGCCTCGTCACAGGGAGGGGGGGCTCTCTGTGACCAAGCTCGGGCGTGAGAATAAGTATTTGATAGGAGAGAATAAGTCAGGGAGAGAGAGGGAGAGTTTAGAGAGAGAAAAGTAGTGATTACCCCTTGCTGGAAATCTTGGCGGGTTATTTATAGTTTTTGGGAGTGCTGACGTGGCGAGTTAGTTAGAGTCGGACCAGTCACTGTCATGGTAGTTAAAGTTGTGGCCCCCAGTTAGTTAGGGCGTATCAACGTGTTTAGTCGTTCTGTCTACGACATTGGGTGCGACCCGAATCTTTAAGTAATGAGATTCGGTCCTATGTTGTTGGTCATTCGGTCCGACCAAGGACGTATCCTCATCAAGTCCCTCTAGTTCGTAGCGTTACCTTGGTAAAAGCTTCGAACTAAGTTGGCGTAATTTTCGGCGAATTGACCCCCTAATTTGTCGTTTGTATCGTTGTTTTTGAATTTCAAATTTTGGCGGTGAATTTTGTTATTTAACCGACGGTCGTTTTACCTTTTCCCTATCTGACGCGACGTTTGACTGACGTCAGTTATCATGACGTGTCATCTTTTATTGGTGGCACTATGGCGGTGGGGAGTAAACATTATATATAAAAGGAAAAATACTTTTCTATTTTCACTTTTACCTGTGTTGTCTTCTTCTTCTCCCCTTTCTTTTTTTTTTCTACAACGGAGACTTCGATCAGGTTAGTACCTTCTTTTTAATGTGGCGAACAAAAGCAACTTATCTGGTTGCTTCAATATTTTGAATAAAAACGGTTTGCAGTGGTATGTAGATAAATACGCAATTCCTGCCTCCTTACACCCTGTTCTCCCCGAAAAGAATACGCCCATTTATCCTTTCGTTCCGGGGAAGATAGGGGTTTATACTCGCCTATTCGACTACTGTAACTATCGTTTTCCTCTGACGAAGTTTTTGATCGAAGTTCTTTTATTTCTTGAGGTTCACCTTTCTCAAATGAACCCCTTTGGACTCGCCAAGGTATGTCATTTTGAGTTAGCCTGTCGTGGCTTGGGCTCTGACCCGGATTTGGATGTGTTCCGGGCTTTTTACAAGTTGAATCGGTCCTGTAGTTGGTATACTTTTGAAGTTAGGAAGAAGAATGCTTGTTGCTATACTTGGATTACTACCAGTTTAAAAGATTGGAAGGACCGTTTCTTCCTGATTGATGATCGATGCGTTCCGACTGATATGACATGGAGATTAAAAAAGTCATGCCTTCCACCCCCTATTCCTGAAGATTTTGCATTCAACAAAAATTTATATGCAGCTTTGATCAAGTAGGCCGGGCGCGTACAAAAGTATCCGGAACACATCCTTGTTATGGGGCGGATAAGCACGATTTGGGCCGAACCGGAGTGGTATCCAACCCTTAGATGGAATGGAGAGGGTTGGTTTTTAATTTGATATGATGTTTATTGTACTGCTACTGATTATTTTTCTGTGCGTCGTATCCTTTATCATGCCGGACTATGGATATTATCTGTTTGTTTTTGTGCAGCTATGGGTTTGAAAGAAGCTTTAAGGTTGAAGTCCTTCGACTCCACCGAACTTGATGTTCGAGCTACCAGGACACCGAAAGGTGATCCTCCATATTTGAGTGTAGTGCAGGAGAATCTTTTTCAGATTAGAGAACCAACAACCCCAATCGATCAAGGGGGTTCGGTGGGTTAGGGTGGTTCAGGTTCAGTTCCTTCCATACGGGCGTTGAATGTAGTCCCTACTCAGGTGACCGCGGTGGTTGGTGATAAGGGGAAAAGGTCTGAGTCGGTTAGTGCGAAGGGGTCCGGCTCCAAGTTTGTAATATACGGTTCAGAGCATCTTTCGGTTGAGGATGAAGGGGTGCATGCTGAGGAAGGAGGAGAAGGTGATAATGATGGTACCGAAGAGCAACCTCAAGTTAGTTTGAAAAGAAGACGAAATACTTCTTCTAAACCCGATCCGAACCCGAAGATACCGAAGAAGAAAAAAATTGGATTTTCAAACAATTACACTGGATGACGACGAGGTCGATCAGGTTACCGGATTTTCTACTGCCGGGGGCTTATTGGAGAACCTAGATGCTCATCTTCATGGCGGTAGGACTCCAAGGGATCGCCCGGTTACCCTTCCTACGAGCCCGTTATCTTTTGGGGGGCCGACTACCAAATTCATTGAAGATATCCACATGCCCGATCCTCTGTCTTTCAAGAAAATCGAACTTTCTCCTTCTGGTAAGCCTACGACGGGGGTTGCTTCTAATGTCTCAAGCCCGAGCCCCCAACCAATTGATGGTGGGGACAGCGCCTCTTCCTCCCCTTTATGGTACGAAATTGAGGCTGTTTTCTTATGCTAAGAGCTAGGTTCGGGTGATGCACTGGACATGGATTCTGCTCGTGCTTTGGAGAAATATGTCCCTGAGTGGTCGTTGGCGAACAAAGATAGGATTGTGGATGCCTTGTCGGCAAAGATGGCATTATTTCATCTTGGAACTCCGGCTGAACATGCGCATTACCGGAAGATGAGCGGTCCAGAGCTTGGGAATGCCCTGATGCTGAATCAAGCTCAATTGAATTCTTTGGTGGTGGAGACTTACAAACGTTGGATCGAGTCAGAATCGAATTGTCGTAAGTTCGAGCGTGAAATTGCTAATTTGAAAAGCGAGGACAATGTTCGGTCAAAAACCAAGCAAGAGCTTTCATCTCTCCGGTCTCAAGTCGATCGTCTGAAAGAGCAAGTCTCGGAGGCGAAAGAGGTTAGCAAATCGTCACAGACTTCGGCTGCAGCTGCCTATGAAGCCCGGGACAAGGCTCTTCAAGACTTGGAAGCTCTCAAGTTGAAATTTGGTGACATGGAGAAGAAACTGTATGAGGCGGGAAAAAGAAGCAAAGCTGAGCTAAAGGAGATGCAAACATCCTACGACCAACTCCTAGCCGATCATCATCGCCTGATTAGTGGTACGTTCATGATTTATTCTTTACTGTTTTCTCTTTCCACTTCTTTAATCCTGCTTTGCTTTTTTTTTAGATAAGGACGAGCTTGAGAGGGCTCGTGACAGGGCAATTGAATCACACCGATCAACGATTGATGAGGCGAAAGACATGCTGACTCGCTGTGACGGCGAGATGGTCGAGCTGTATGCTCAAGTGTCGGAGCTCATGCTTACCAAGCAATGGTTTCTGACTGACGGGATTGCTTGGGTGGTCAAATTGGTTCATCAAAGCCCCGAGCTGGAGAAGGTGGTCGCTGACTTAGTGAGCAACGTTAATGTGGTTGGAGTAAACGAAGGGATTAAACAGGGTGGTACATATTCAAACCTGCATAAAAAAAACAAGCAAAAACCCAAGCAGTACCGACTCTAAACAAAATATGACTCAATAAACTAAATTAGACTCAATATATAAAAACTACGACTCTATACAAACTCTACAAAACCTCCCCACACTTGAATTTAATCAGGAGGCTTTTCCTTGACTTGAACCCGGTCCAACCCATTTAATTCCACCCGGTCCTCATAACCATTTAACAATTTTGTAGTGGAATTATAAAAGAATTTTAAATATTCAACCGGGTTAAAACACCAAAATTTGAATTTACCTGGCAGTAGCCACCAAATCACGATCCCAGGTGTTCTTCTCATTGCCTCCTCCCGTGGTTTTAAATTTTTACTCGCATTCGTTATCAGTACCACGGGCCAGCTGTGGTGGTCTTCCTCTTCCACCACCACTTCTTCTTTTTTGATGTCCGTCATTGGGTTTCCTGCAAGTAAAGCTTCTAAGTATGCAAGGTCCCCCTACGGATCAAACGTACCTACTTCTTCATCTTCCGGCAAACCCTCTAACTCATCCGCAAATTCTCTCTCCCAAAAGAGCTCATCTTCACTTTCCTCATCCTCTTCATCAGACAAATCCCAGATTGGTTCGGTGAGATAAGTCTCATCATCAGAAGAATCCAGGTTAATTGGGTCACCTGCCATTAAGAGAGTAGCAAAAGCAGCACAAAGTAGAGAAAGGAAAGAAAAAAAACAAACTAACTAATAAAAATATTTACAAAAATAAAGACTCGACACACTACTACTAGACACAAACTCTAGTACTCAAACTACAAATAGACCAATTAAACAAATAAGATCAGTCAAAGCTAATAACGCAGTCACCTAAGTGTCCCCGGCAACAGCGCCAAAAACTTGATGTGCTAAAAGTAGTCTAAATAAATTAACTAAATTAAACCCTAAACTAGACTCTCTAAGTTTTAAATTTATAAACTAAGACTCTCTAAATGCTAGACCACTGACAGACAAGTGTACCTATCATATGTAGTAAAGCTCAATGAAGTCCGAGTATCGAACCCACGAGACACTAGCGACGCTGACCTAGACTCTGACTCAACTAATACTTAACTGGTTTTAATTTGTGTTTTGGATTTATATTAACTACTAAAATTAAATAAGAGAGCAAATACGAAAGCAGGAAACAGAGCAAACAGATAACGAATTTAGGTGAATTCAGATGATGGAAAAGTGGCTACCTAGGCAAGATGCATGTCAATTCACTCACGGTTCTTGGAATGGAATAACTAAGTTTTGGCTACCGGGATCTTAAGGTTCACTAAACAAGACCTAAACTGGCTGGCAGATCATTCTCCAAACAGGTCGCAATCTAGGGTCAAGAAAAGCGTATAAACTCACCGGTTAATGTCAGATTACCTCTCGGTCTCTCTAACTAGGTTATGGTACCCAAAATCTAGATTACCTCTCGGTCTCACTAGAAACGGTACATCCTGGTAGTGTTTGCTAAAAATCAAAAAAAACCTAGGGTAATTCACTCTCGTGCAATTAACACCTAACTCGTCTAACAAGTAAGACAACCCGACATCTCATCTCCTCTCGGTCTCAAAGATGGTAGAATATTTAATTACCAAATAGTTTATTAATTTGTTCCTAGGGTTTACTACGTCTAGCAACCACAAGAATTAGTCGAAAACACAAAGTTAACGAATTCTCCTAACCCTAGCTTTAATTAATACGCAATTAATTTTAACCAAGAAAAGGTGGAACAAATATAAACCATCAATTATTAAATACGCATAAACATTAAAACCATGACAAGAGCACTTTTACCATAACACTAAGCCAAAACATTAATTAACCAAACCAAGAAACCGTAAATAAAACTAACAATTATCCTAGGTAGTTTAAAAAGTTAGCCAAGAAACATAACCACTAAAAAGAAACAAGTCTGAATTAATAAACAATCCATAGTATCAAGTTTGAAAACACAAAATCTTAACAAAATTGAATGCTAATAAATTGCCAACCCGGAGTTGAATCTTGATTGTAGCTTGAACCCTCGAACCAATTGGCTTTCTTTTCTTTTTTCTTCTCTAGTCGCAGCCCCTTGATGTCTCTTCTGTTCCGTCCTCTGCCTACGAAAATTGTCTCCAATATGTTCATTCGTATTCACAGCCGTCAAATATATATTGTATGACAATGACAATCTCTTTTTCTTTTTAGGGTTGACCAATGACTAAAAATATACAACCCACCAAATTTCACAAGTCCCTTAACTGTGCTACTTGTGCGGCCCACCTCTGATGTTCTCGATACAAAAGAAAATAAATAATCATAGGCCTCCTCATATCACGTCCACTTATATGTTCATATTTAATTCCTTTAGGGTCTCTTTTGTAATCCACCAAATACATGTTTCAAAACCCAAAACAAAACAATTACTTCCCCACTGAAGTTATGAATGTGCATGGTTTGATTGTTCTTTTTGGGCGGCCCAATGTGTTTTATATGCAGCCTCTATGTTTTATACTAAAGAGATAAGTGGGCTTGACCCAATCAAAGAAAATAGTGGCGATTTTAATTTCTGTCACTGGTGTTCTACTCTGCCCAACTGGCTGGTCATTTAATTATTACTCTTTTTCGCTCCATTTGCACCAAGACCTGGTCCAACACAAAATAATATAATAAAGCACTAAAAATTAAATAAAAATAAATAAAACTATACAATAATTATACACTTTACACGGGACAAATATGTGTATTTTAACCCACATCAGTTGCTGACTTGGTAGATAAGCCCTTGTCCGTTATTAAACAGAGGAGTGAACTTCCCATCGTGAAAGAAGATTATGAATCTTAATGTTTAGCTTTTGTAATCGTACAATATTTTATTTCCGTTGTTGCATGTAGCCGTACAATTTACTTTTTCGCTTTTGATGAACATGTTTCTTTAGCTTTATATGAAGTAATATTTTTTGGTGAAAATATTCATGCCTGGCTTCTCAGCTTTTAGTTTGCGTCCAAACTTTTTGCTGTTTGGCCGGATCATTGTTCGGCCGTCTAGGTAACCGGATTATAGCAAGAAGTTTCTTGTAAGTTAACTTCTTTTGCTTAATAGATTTCCTTATAGTCGGACCGCATCAGATGCGGACCTTCTGCTTAATAGATTTCCCGTTTGTGCACATTTTGATATTTGTTCGAACTTATACATATGCGACGCTTTATACTTATAAAAATGCAGATCGCTTTATTTATTAATTTACTTGATCAAAGTTCCGGGGCATTACCCTCCCGGTTTACAAGGAAAATGGAAATGTTTTCGGGGCATTACCCTCCCGATTCGTACATGAAATAGGAAATACTAGAAAGTAAAAGATAGCGATCTTTTTTGCCTGCAACGGGCTGCCGTCTACATGAAGCACTTCTTTAAATGAACCCCGTTCCATGTTCTGGGTACGGGGGTTCCATCAATCTTCTCAATTACGTAAGAGCCTTTGTCGCTTGCTTCCTTTATGCGGTACGACCCCTCCCACTTTGGGGTCAATTTTCCAGGAGCTTCGACGCGGCTTGCATCATTGCTTCGGAGCACGAAGTCTCCGACTTTAAACTTGTAAAGTTTAGCTCAGGCATTGTAGTACTTCTCGATCTTCTTTTTGTACCGTGCTTCTTTAATTGCGGCAATGTTCCAGTGCTCTTCCAATAGATCCAGATTGTATCGGAGCTCCTGTTCATTTTCTTCCCAATTTTTGCATCTTTGATTGGGGAGCCCGATTTCGGCTGGGATCACGGCCTCGGTGCAGTACGTGAGACTGAACGGTGTTTCTCCGTTACTAGTCTTGTGCAACGTCCGGTGGGCCCACAACACGTTCGGTAACTCATATGCCCACCCTTTGCCTTCGTAACCAAGTCTTCTTTTTATCCCATCTACGATCCGTCGGTTTATTTGCTCGACCTGCCCGTTCCCCTGAGGAGAAGACTTGGTTAATTTTCAAGCTTTCGCACTAGCGCTTGAACGGATTCTCCGCAAATTGTTTAGCGTTATCGCTCACTATGTAAAGCGGGAGACCGAAGCGGCATACGATCTGCTCCCAAAAGAAGCTTGCTACATTATAACCAGAGATGATTGTGAATGGTCGGGCTTCCACCCACTTGGTGAAATAATCTACTGCTACAAGCAGATATTGGGCGCTTCCGCTCGATCGTGGTAAAGGTCCGACTATGTCGATGCCCCACTTTTGGAAAGGCCATGCGGCGGTTAGCGGGATCATCTCATTTTTCGCTTGGAGGCTTACTGGTGCGTGCTTTTGGCATTCATCACATTGCTGGAGTTTTTTAACTGCACTCTCGTGCATCCTGGGCCAGTAATATCCTGCATTTTTCACCTTTGTTACAATCATTTTCGGCCCGGCGTGGATCTCGCAAATACCGTAATGTATTTCCCTGATGATATAGCTGGCCTGTTCCGAATCGAGGCATTTTAACAGAGGCCCAAGGAAAGTTTTTCGGTACAAACCCCCTTCTTGCATCTGATACTGTAGAGAGTTGATTTGAATCTTTCTAGCCTCTGCTTTATCAATTGGTAGGACGTCGTGCACCGGGTAATTGATTATGGGTGTCATCCATGTTAACACCTCGAAATTTTGTGTCCAATAATGTGTTAACACGTGTCATGGGCTTACACGTGGCATTAGATATTAAATAAAGGACTAAAGTTGGCAAACCTTGAAAGTAAGTAAATTCGAGGGTTATAAATGTCAAACAAGGGTAAGTATACTGTATAGTAACCCTAAACGATGCTCGTACCTTCAAACGAATAAATCATGGATCGTACGGAAGCGAAACACGGAAGAAAGTGAGAGATTACAAGCTGCAGGGGGTTAACTGTGTCAACATGTTTAATTATACCTCTGAGTGACCCTTTGACGTACCCGAGGCTTTGTAACAGTAAAATATGCTCACTAGAATACACTATATAAATTTCGCGAAGTTCCGTTTTAAAACGAGAAAGTTATGATCAAATTCGTATGAGAAGGGTTTAAAGCGTCAACAATGAAAGTTAAAGCTTTCCGAATAATTAACAAACTAACCGGGGACTTAACAATGCGGGTGAATGGCACGAGGCCCTTAATTGTAATTAACCGAGGGCCATATCGTAAAGTTACCCCTTCAAACCCGAAAGGTCAGGTTATTAATTACCGAAGATTTCGTTAATCATTACAAAAGATTTAGAAATCTTGAAAGATAGACCTAATGCGGGCCGCGTAAACGTTTAGAGTAAGTTAACGCGGGCCGCGAGCCTTCTGCAAATATACGTTCTGACATGAAGATCCAGGCGGCCCGCGTACAAGCCTGCCTGATCTTTCATGCGGGCCGCGTGAAGGTCCCAGGTGCAGAAAAATGCTTAACTTGGCTGTTCAGCCTTCTAAACGCCATGAGATGCATTTAAATCCTTCCAATTGACCCCTAAACAACCCCTAAGCATTAGGAACACATGTTGGAAGGTTGTGGTCAGTTGGTAGACTTGTGTGTCAAGGAGTTGTGGTGAAATTTTCACTATAAAAGGCCATTCTTAGTTCACAAATGAAACACACCTCTAAACACATCTTCTAATCATTCCTGGAGCTCTCAAGTGTTCTTCTATCATCCTAAGTCGTGCACAAGCTTCTGTAAGTTGTCAAACCCTTTTGTGGTTTAGTTTTTGCTTAGTTTAGCCTAAAAGTCAATCCGTCGTAACTAACGATTGACTTTGCGATAAATCACGAATGGTACAGTGAATTGTCGAATCAAAAGTAGTTATGTGTTGGTATTTATGTGGGTAATAAACCCTTAAAAAGGTTCCCCCTGATTACCACTCTAACTAGTTCAAATGTCGAGTCAAACGTGCACTTAAAAGTCAACAGAAAGCTATTTTGCGATTTTATACATAATCTGTAATGTAGGTGATGCGTAACCTGTTTTTGATGTTCATAAAACATGATAATAAGTATATAAACCAGTCTAAGCTCGTTTGATCCGACCATTTATTGTCTTGACCCGGTTCGGAACCGAAAGTCACAAAAGTTTGACTTTTGCATTGACTCCAGTTCTGACCCGTTAAAGTTTGATTTAGATATGCCTTAGGACTCTCTTAGGACCAGGTTACATGATGGTATAACCCTCTGTGACCGGTTCGTTGTTCGTCCGAGTCTTTTACGCATTTCCGTTAATTGCTTAAAAGTTGACCGTAACGCCCTTTTTAATTTAAAACGAGAATTTCGGACATGTGGAAGGATCATGACCTTGGGTACTGATTTCTAGGCATGTCCATAAAATTTCACATCAATCCGAGGTCCAGAATATGAGTTATGCTAAATAGCGCAAATTACGAAACTTTAGTAATTTAATAGCGCAATTAGCATAACGCCTATCTAAACCCAGATTTCGACACCAAATCTTTTACACACTGATGTAAAATAATATTTCGGGATTTTTAAGGATTTTTAATTATTTTTAACCTGCTCATAACCTACGGTTATGGCTACGGTTCGGTAAATACCGAATACGCCCTTTTCAGCCATAACTTGAGTTCTACAAGGTCTTTTGACCCGATTTCAGTTGCTACTGATTTTAAATAATAAATAAAGTATTTTGAACTTTATAAACTGATCGGGAAACTCAGATTTCCTGTAGAACTCAGAAACATCTTTTATAATCTTTAAAAAGACCGAAATAGCCCTACGGGGCATATTATTAACTTAAACTCGTTACGGGCATTATGGAAGGTATCCTACTGATACCACAACCTCTTTAAAGTATTTTAACTTAGGAAAACAGTGTAGGACTCTATCGGATACCCGTTGCGCCTTTTGCGCGCACGGTTCGGCTTATGTAACTAGTTTACGTAATTTAGCCGAAACGGGTCAAACTATATTGCTTGGACCCCAAAATCCAGAGTATGATTATTATACCCATATAAAACAAGTCTTCAACCTTGTTGGGTCAAAATCACACTCCATTCACGGTCTTCGCCTTTCACGCGATTAAACCGTAACTATCCTTTGAAACTGACCGGTCTAAGCTACGGCTAATATAAAGACCCGTTAGGATTCTAATAGGTTAATTTAAAACCTTCGTTCCAGAATAGGAGACCGGTAAAAGCTATCTGTGATTTACTCAATTAAGGATAATACTTGCAAAGGTAAATACTTTTAACTTATTTTCCGTTATACGGGCTTGGGTTACGGTATATATAAAATACCGCTTGATCGAGCATCAAATCTTCCATCGTTTGGTGGTTAATTGAATAATTTGATCGGTTCGTTTAAGCAGTCTTGTTACTTAAAAGCCTTTGGGGGGTTAATGACCATGTCCCGGATATCCTTGGCATCATTTTACGAAATGGCCACGACCTCGACATCCGGGTGTAGGCGTGCACCCGGCATTATGTCTATAATTAATAAAAGACGTAACCGTTGGTTTACCCACCTCGGTTTTACGCAATGTGGTGTGTCTATTAAACTTTAACCCAGACTAGATCTGGGCTACCGAACGCAAAAGGAACATGTAATTCGTTCACAAGATTATAATATTAAATAATTCTCCCAAGTTATAAAAAGGTTAATCTTGCCTCTGTGCATTTTAATCAAAGATATTTTGTGCCATGTGCATTCAAACCAATTTTCAATCATTTTTCCAAAATGAGTCAGTTGAATGTATTTACCAGTGTAAACTGACGTATTTTCCCCAAAAAGACTAAATGCAGGTACTATGCGTAATTGGCTGGGATTTCTCCTTAGCATCATTAGAAGTCTCGCAAGCTTAAGATGCCTGAAGTTTGTTGAACAATACTTTTGATATTATTATTAGATCCCCTGTGGATTATTATTTCAACAATGGTGATACA
The DNA here is from genome assembly GCF_002127325.2 of Helianthus annuus. Lineage (NCBI taxonomy): Eukaryota > Viridiplantae > Streptophyta > Magnoliopsida > Asterales > Asteraceae > Helianthus > Helianthus annuus. The sequence continues at coordinate 88,430,642 of NC_035441.2, forward strand.
TTGATATTACACTAAATGTTGAAATATATTATCTTATTGCTTCCGCTGTGCATTCATATATTGTGTGGTTTGACTATATTGTTGCCAACTACGTCACGGTAATCCCCCACCGGGCCCACCGGTGATACACGTGGAAATCGGGGTGTGACAGGTTGGTATCAGAGCCAACATTGAGTGAATTAAACACTAGCCTTTTGTGTTTAATCTCAATAACACAGTAGCACATTCCTTGACCTTCTGAGTCTAGACTTAACTTAGGAAAATCCTCAATCCTAATCTAGAAATTTTTTTTACTTCCAAGTTTTTATTGGATACGTCGCCAAGCGAAGAAGCCGTAATAGGAGTTCTCCACACCCGGGGCCCTGAGATTCTGAGCTTCGTACCGCGGCTAAAATGAAACGAATATCCGAGGAGAAAGCATTCAGAAATAAAATGAAGAAGAAACTCCTTTTGCTGAAGATCGTTTCCTTATTAGTCCTCATAAGGACATAATTATCTTTCAGTCCCTGCGAGGACAACATAATGCCTTTCAAGTCCCGCTTAGGGCAACTTTATATTTTAATTTTATATAATGAAATGATTAAGTTTAAACTTTCTTTCTAAACAAGAAATATTAAATGAATGGGAAATAACATTTCCTTTTGCAAGATCTACCATTATAATAAAATGGCAAAATCTAAAAAGGGACAAGAGCTAGCTTGGGGTCATATTAAGACCGGCCAAGATGGCAGTTCCCCAATTTAGGTTCAGATCCTTACTAACATTTTCGATTTAGAAATTGTTCTGCGATAAATATTAAAAGAATCTTAAGTGTGAAACCTAGCCAGGTGTCACTATAAGACCCGACCAATATGGTAAGACCTGATTAAAAGATTCAAACTCCCAGTTAACCTCTGTGATCATGTTAACGTCCTTGGCAGATGTGATTCGTTAAAATCGCACGCGTCATTCTTATATAAGAATCCTTTTATGTCACACCCTGGCTTTGCGGAAGCGTGGTTAATTTGGTGTGACTTCTTAATACCATAGCTTAATCATAACAAAGCTATATGAATTAAAAATATGCAAGATCATCCATTAAAATAAAATCAAAACATTGTCTTAACGGGTTAACACCCAACAACCATAAACTTGTCTAAACATTACAAACCCAAACATAACATAAACATGATTCAAGGACTGTGACTTGTCCAGGAAAGAGTCACATTCCCCGAACCCTGGATGACCCTGGTGACTTATGCAGCGGAAAACATGCCATACCGTGCCAGATCTTTAATTCCCTGAAATACATGTAAGTTGAAAAATCAACAATAATGTTGAGCGAGTTCATGTGAAAGTGAGTAAATAAACCTTTGTATTTATCAAAAATCCTGGTATGTAGCAAATAAGGAAAAAGAGATCACCAATGGTTTGCAAGTCCATTGATATGTGTGAAGTGCAAGTAGGAAGACTCAAACCTAGCGGATTTCGCGTCGGGCACAAAGTCACCCCTAGGTCCGTTATGCTGGACCTGGGGTTGGGCTCGCTACACCCAGATAGATCTACCGCTTACGTCCCTCGGTCCTACAATGAGGATTAATGGCCTCCAGTTTCCGCCTACCCACTCACATGATCTAAGTAATAACCCTCCTTACGCTAACCATACCATGTATCAAGTATTCATAATCATAGTAACATGTATTTCACCCCCGCAGTTTATAAAACTGAAAAGAGTTAAGAGAAAAGGGGGACATGAACTCACAGTCAGTGCGTCGCTATACCAAGTACTCCGAATATCAGGCAGCTGTGCAACGACCTACATGTGCTAAATCTATTAGACGGATGGCCGTGCCTTAGCTTAATAGTTTAAGTTTTGGGAAACGGTTAGACAACCGTTCCTTTTATATACTTGGTATTTAATTTCCTTCCCAAGGATGGGGGATTTAATACATGTGTATTTGTATCATCTCATTAAGTCCCACTTAATACATTTTTACTTCTCATTCCAAAATATAAATATTTTTCTCAAAAATATTATATTTTCTCTTCACATAATATTTCCAAAAATAATACGTTGACAAGACACGCGTTCATGAATATTTCCGCATAAAGCGTAAGTTACGTTTTAACGATTAAGTGGTAATAATAATTACCGTTGTAACTTATACGTTCGTTGTGTAAGCGTTTGTATTATTTTGGGTTCGTCAACGTTTGTAAATATTATTTTTACTCTAAAAATAATATTTATATATTTTCACAAAATAATCATAAACAGTGTGGTGAAAAATATGTTTATCGAATAAATATTTATCACGTTTAATTTTTTTTTGTGAAAATCCCACCTCCGATTATTTAATAAATAAAGTCTTGGCGAAATATATTTCGAAAACATCTCGAAATAGTTTAACACTTGTAAATAATTCTAAGTGTTAGATTTTAGAAAAATTTCGCCAGAGTTTCCCCTGTAACTGGAGGTGCCCACGCTTTCAAGCGTATCATTTTCTTTTACAAAATCACTTCAACACTTCTTTAAATCAACCAATCAATTTCCAACACATCAAACTAATTTTCAACACATCAAACTAGTCGACAAGTATGTAAAATCGCATTATTACATGAACTTGTAGTTTTTCTGAAAACTATTGTGTAGATCTCCTTATATTTAGTGGATCTATGTATAAAATAGTTTAGTCTTGTAAAAACCCCGTTTTTAGAACAAATCATCCTTTACAACTTCCCGTCATCTTTCTCAAAGATTGATATTTTGTCGAATACTTCTTATTTCACAAGTGTTTATACACTTGTGGTTTGTAAAATCACATTTGTTAGTTTGTCATCCAACTTATATAAAACATGATTTTCTCGACACTTGGTTCTACGAATATACCACTTGTACATACGTAGATCCGCTAGTTTTAAATACTATTTTACAAGTCAAAATACTTTTACACAAGTTCATGTCTTTCGTGTGGTAGAGTTTCACCTTTTAACCCTTGTACCGATAGAAACAAGCTTATGTCAAGATCTATGATCTTAACAAAGTCGGGTTAAACGATGATAAGAGCCACCACAACGTAGATCGGGCCTCAACAATCAACATATTCAAACACTACAACTTTTACACAAGTTATGAGCTTTTAACCAACAAAATTCAAGTTTTAGTAGACTTTAGAGATTCAAAACGCATGATTCCGACTTTTAGCCGTTATAAATCATATTAACCAATTTAGATACGATCGAGAGTGAGTTTTAAACATTATACCTCTAGCTCGGGGCTAGGGAAGAATCTAGTCGAAAATGTGGTGGATAAAAGCTAAGAAACGAGGTCCTTCCATTTCCGCTTGCTTCAAGGCTCCTAATATGTAACCCGTAAGCCTTGTATGTGCTTGAAATGGAGTGATCAAGATCGAAAGATGGATGTGTAGGGTGAGGGGGTTTCGGCCGAGAGCTTAGGAGGGGCAAGGAGAGAGTTTTTGGTGAAGTGTGGTGTGTGCTAATCTCTTGTGCAATCTCTTGTATTTATAGACAAACTCTAGATGCTTAATCCATAGGTTAATGTGTCTCCAAGATTTTAGACACAAATCAATTAAATAATCAAATGTTGTACTCCTTGGTTCCCCTAGTTTGGCCGATCTCTTGAGGGGGGGGGGTAACCGGTTCGTTTTCAATTGATTAGTTAGAGTTCAGTTACATTAAGTGGGTTAACTTTAGGGGTTAACTCCGTTAGTTGCATGATGCGTTATAAGACGGGTGTTAGGGTAATCAGGGACCCTAACTGGCTCAGAAAATGACCAACAATACTTTTGGCAATATTTTTATGTTCCGGGTATAATCCGGTTGTTCGGTTGGATAGTAATCCGTTAAAGTGCTTAAGTAATCTTTTAAGCGTCGTAAGTAATATTTTTAGCGACACAATTTATTTTGCAAAGTGTCAGGAATATTTCCTCATGTTTTGGCACTTTATTAGTTAGCTAGAAGCTAGTATGCTGATAAAAGTGATGTGTTTCGTGCTTAGAGTATGTTTTAGGCACATCCAATCATTACATCTTATTCCTAGAGACGCAGTTATACAACCCTTGTATCCCTACACACACTATGGGTGTAGTAAAATATTTCTGGCTCATATAGGCCTTTAGAGGCAGTGTCTGCCTGATGCTGGCTATATCAGCATGTTCAATAGGTTATCCGTTCAAATGCTATTGTGTTTTTGTGCATCATGTTTGTCACTAGAGTTCAGTAGGTAAATAATGTAGTGACGGAAATCAAAGTATGATGCAGATATGTACAAGTATCAACAGTCAAGTAGCAGTTCATCAGGAATCTCAGTTAAGCACAGCAATTAAGCAACAATTAATAGTTAATTAAATCGTACGGATACCTGGTTTAGTGAGGGTTGTCACATTCTCCCCCCGTTAGAAAAATTTCGTCCCGAAATTTTAAGTTCTGCTTGTAGAAGCAGGGTTCTCAGGAAATAAGTGGGGGTATTTCTCTTTCATTCGGTCCTCACGCTCCCAGGTGAATTCAGGACCATGTCTAGCATTCCAACGAACTTTGACGAGCTTGACACTGCTCCGGCGGGTCTTGTTCACTTTCCAATCCGTGACCTCGACAGGTTCTTCAACGAAGTGGAGCGTGTCATCAATATGAATTTCGTCGGTAGGAATGGCAACGTTATCTTGTGTTGGACTTTTCTTCAGATTGGATACATGAAATGTATCGTGAACGCCATTCAGTTCGGCAGGTAGGTCCAACTTGTAAGCTACTAACCCGATTCTCTCCAAGATCTTGAACGGTCCAATATATCTCGGGTTCAACTTTCCACGTTTCCCAAATCGTGCCACACCCTTCCAGGGTGATACCTTCAACAAAACCATCTCACCAACCTCAAACTCTAGAGGTTTCCTGCTTCGATTCGCGTAGGCTTTCTGCCTGTCACGAGCCGCGCTGATACGGTCTCGGATTTGCGCGATCTTATCTGTGGTTTCCTGTACCATTTCAGGACCAACCAATTGTCTATCACCAGCGTCAGACCAACAGAGCGGTGATCTGCACTTGCGCCTATATAAAGCTTCAAACGGCGCGGCACCAATACTGGTGTGGTAGCTGTTATTGTATGAAAACTCAACCAGGGGTAAATGCTTATCCCAGCTACCGCCCAAATCCATCACACATGCTCTCAGCATGTCTTCTAACGTCTGAATCGCCCGCTCGCTTTGACCATCGGTCTGCGGGTGAAAAGCTGTGCTCAGATTCAACTTGGAGCCAAAAGCTTCCTGGAAAGATTGCCATATCCTTGACACGAACCTTCTGTCTCTATCAGAGATAATCGAGAGAGGTACTCCATGGCGTGTAACAATCTCTCTCATGTAAATCTCAGCCAATTTACTCGTATGATCCTTCTCGCGGATAGGCAAGAAGTGTGCTGACTTCGTCAATCGATCCACTATCACCCAGATAGTGTCATGGCCTCTTGGCGTTCTTGGCAATTTTGTAACAAAATCCATGGAGATTTGTTCCCACTTCCACTTGGGAATCTTTGGTTGTTGCAGAAGTCCTGAAGGCTTCTGGTATTCCGCCTTAACCTTGGCGCATGTCAAACATTTGCTCACGTAAACTGCAACATCGCCTTTCATCCTAGGCCACCAATAATAATCTTTAAGATCCTGGTACATCTTATCCGCTCCAGGGTGGATAGAGTACCGTGACTTGTGAGCTTCATCGAAAATAACCTTCCTTAAACCACCAAACAAAGGAACCCAAATCCTTTTCTCAAAACATAACGTTCCTTCCCTGTTTGGTACCAGCAACTTCTCCATCCCACGGAGATACTCTTCTGCAAGGTTTCTTTCTTTGAGAGCTTCTTGTTGTGCTGCACGAACGCGCGAGGAAAGATCGGTTTGAATAATCATCTCCAAAGCCCTAACCCTTATGGGCTTGATCCTCTCCTTACGACTTAGGGCATCGGCGACCACATTCGCCTTCCCTAGGTGATACTTAATTTCACAGTCGTAGTCGTTCAGCAACTCGACCCATCGTCTTTGCCTCATGTTCAACTCCTTCTGGTTGAATATATGCTGGAGGCTCTTGTGATCTGTGAAGATCGTACACTTCGTACCATAAAGGTAGTGTCTCCAGATCTTCAAAGCGAAAACCACTGCGCCAAGCTCCAAATCATGCGTGGTATAGTTCTTTTCATGTATCTTCAGTTGGCGTGACGCATAGGCAATAACCTTTTGGCGTTGCATCAACACACAACCCAATCCTTGACGCGAAGCATCGCAGTATACCACGAAATCATCTGTACCTTCTGGCAGAGCTAAGATTGGCGCGTTACAAAGCTTATCTTTCAATATCTGAAATGCTTCCTCTTGTTTGATTCCCCAATCAAACTTCTTGTCCTTCTGCGTGAGGAGTGTCAAGGGTTGAGCGATCTTTGAAAAGTTCTCGATGAACCTTCGATAATAGCCAGCCAAACCCAAGAATTGCCGAATCTCGGTTGGCGTCTTTGGCGTTTCCCAATCTTTGATCGCCTCGATCTTGGTGGGGTCCACGTGGATTCCATCTCCATTCACCACGTGCCCAAGGAATTGCACCTCTCGTAGCCAAAACTCACACTTAGAGAACTTGGCATACAGTTGTTCTTTCTTCAGCAGCTCCAGAATGGCTCTAAGATGCTGCTCGTGCTCAGCCTTCGTCTTTGAATAAATCAAAATATCATCGATGAATACAATCACGAACTTATCCAAGTACGGCTTGCAAACCCGATTCATCAAATCCATGAACACTGCAGGTGCGTTTGTCAAACCAAACGGCATAACGAGAAACTCGTAGTGTCCATATCGAGTTCTGAAGGCTGTCTTCGGGATACTCTCCTCCTGTATTCGTAACTGATGGTATCCAGATCGAAGATCGATCTTTGAATAGAAGCTTGAACCTTGAAGTTGGTCAAACAGATCATCGATTCTTGGCAGGGGATACCTATTCTTGATCGTCAGCTTGTTCAACTCTCTGTAGTCAATACACATACGGAAACTACCGTCCTTCTTCTTCACAAACAAAACTGGAGCTCCCCAAGGCGAGAAGCTTGGTCGGATAAATCCCTTGTCTAACAACTCTTGAAGTTGTGTCGACAGTTCCTGCATCTCAGACGGAGCAAGTCTGTAAGGTGCCTTAGCCACAGGCGCGGCGCCTGGAACTAAGTCTATGCGAAACTCCACTTGCCTTTGAGGCGGCAATCCAGGCAAGTCTTCAGAAAAGACTTCCGGATAATCCCTTACAACAGGGATGTCTTCGATCTTTGGCTCAGCAGCCTTCTTATCTACAATGTGTGCCAGAAAGGCAGCACATCCCTTTTGCAAACACTTCCTTGCCTTCAGGCAGCTAATCATCCCTAACGGCGTCTCACGCTTCTCCCCACGAACAACAATGGTCTCACCATCATTGGTCGGGATACGAATAATCTTCTCGTGACAAACTATCTCGGCCTTGTTACTCGATAACCAATCCATCCCTACTACCACGTCAAAGCTTCCCAACTGGACTGGTAGTAGATCTAGAGCGAACTCACGCTCTCCCAATTCGATTACGCAGCCTCGAATCACCTCATTAGCTTCCACTAACTTTCCATTCGCTAATTCAATCGAGTATGGAATATCTAACTTACTAGCGGCTAAACCAAGCATATTCTTAAATTCTAACGACACGAAGCTATAATCGGCGCCAGTATCAAACAAAACGGATGCATAGCGTTGGTTTACAGGGAACGTACCAGTGACTACATTGGGATCCTGGCGCGCTTCCCTTGCTTCTATGTTGAAAACTCTTCCGCGTGCTTGGTTTAATTCCGGGCAATTCCTTTTGTAATGCCCAACATCACCGCAGTTAAAACATCCGGGCCTCTGCCCGTTCCCACCATTGTTTCCTGCTTGGTTGTTTCCCTGGTTTCGATTCATGGCGCCCGCTTGGTTAGCATGATTGGCACGGTTTCCATCACCTCCCTGGTTTCCTTGTGGGCGGTTTCCAGCACCACCACGGCTGTTCCTATTCCCATATCCTCCTTGGCCTCCCCGGCCAGCATTAGCCCAACAAGAATCCTTTGAATGACCAGTCTTCCCACATGATTCACAAACTTTTGGCCCGCATCGGCCAGAGTGATGGCGTTGGCATGAGTTGCACTTGGGTTGTGCACCCATATATCCCTTACCTTTCTTCCTACCACCAGCTGAATCTTGAGCTGGCGCATTCGATTCCCCTTTCTTAACCACCATCCCGGTGCCCTGTTTGAAATTCGAAAACTTTCGCTTGTTTCCTCCAGATGACTCCACATGAGTCTCCTTTTTCTTGGGCTCAGTTTCATCGAACTTGTTCAACCGAATTGCCTCTTCGGTGAGAGCCACACTCAAATCAATGGCTTCTGTGATAGTTGCAGCTTTGGAGGAAGTCACCATGCTGATTATTTGAGGAGCCAATCCCCAAATGAAGCGTTCAATCCTCTTGAACTCAGGCGTAACCATGTAGGGTACCACATGCGACAGGTCGTGGAACCTCTGAACATACTCAGCTATCTTAGGACCTTCCATTTTTAGATGCCAGAACTCGGTCTCCAATCTCTGAATTTCAGCGCGAGAACATTACTTCTTGCGCATGAGTTCTTTCAGCTCGGTCCATGTCAGTGCGTAAGCAGCAGCTTCGCCAAGTGTTTGGACTTGTAGATTCCACCATGATAGGGCTCCATCCAAAAATAGCCCTGAGATGTAAGTGACTTGTTGATCCAGCGCGCATTTGCTCATGCGAAGTACGAACTCGGTTTTCTCAGCCCAGCGGACGAAAGCAACAGCACCACCTGTGCCATCGAAGTTTACGGGCTTGCAGTCCAAGAACTGTTTGTAAGTGCACCCATGCGGTGGATTGTTGTTGTTGCCCGTGTTGCCGGAGTTGCTTCCACTCATTCCTCCTTGAGAGGCAGCATATTGAGCAATAGCAGCAACAATGACTTGCTGTAGTTCGTCCTGAGTAGTAGGCATTGGCCGAGGTTGACGTCTTGGCGGCATCTTCTAAAGATGTATATGTCGGTCAGGCCATAATAAAGCGTATGTATATAGTAATAGTAATAGCACATAACATCTCATGTTATCAATATATCACACACAACATCCCATGTTACGATTATTATACACACAACATCCCATGTCCCAACATCCCATGTCACAAGTGTTATATACACAACATCCCATGTCCTAAAAATATAAATAAGCAATCAAGTGAATCAGATACGGTGAGAATACTGCGATTGCCATATATATCGAGACCACAATGTAGTAAGTGTATCAGTACATCACTGTGTCATACAATCATCAATCAATCAGGGGCTACATCACCCCTGTCCAAAAACTATATCATGTCAGTGTCAAATTGTCACACCCCCAAATTACCACCTAGGGAGTGTCCCCGTTGGGCGTGTGACTACTAGCAATGAGCCACCAATTACATTGAATCACAAGTTCAAAACAAAGTTTCATAATTATCATTAATAAAATTCAAGCACAAGTTGTTCGAAACCATCAATTCAGCGGAAGCGTAAACGTATCACAAAATATATGATTCACACAACCAAGGTAAATAAATGTTCGATAAATAGCTTGACATTGCAACCATGACCACTCACGCCCTCCAGCCAGCAAGTTCCTGCGCTCCAAGTATCTAAGGACCTGCGAGCATGTAACACACGTATCAGACAAAGCTGGCGAGTTCACAGTTTTAGAAAACGTTTGTTACCCGTTGTATGTAAAACAGTTCATTAACCAATGCAAGTAATATTGTTAATATCTCATTTCCGAACAATGACGGCTCCTGAAATACACGACTGCCCTTCCCACGTACTCCTATCTAGTACTGGGCCAGACTGGGTCATTAGTTCACCTCCGTCCTCTACAGGCACGGGGTGAGGGTGCCAAACCTAAGTAGCGCTACTAACTAATACCTGATGAGGGACTTACAAATGATGATAGGTGAGATCATTAACCAATATACTCGTTTTTACCCAAAGACTCATCCCCCCATGGAATACCCACTGACTGTCCCCAACCACTGGGACGCATGCTCGAATGTAGTGAACTCACCTTTGGGTTGCTCGGTTAGATTAAATGCCCGTTCACAGTTGGTAAATCAAATCCTAGTATGATCACCAGTGATAATCAGTTTTCACGTTTACATAAATCACAATCTCTCGTGCACATAGAATAATTAATCACAAGTATGATTCATACAATCACATAGGCTGTAACAAATAGTCGCAACATCGCATATCCTTAGTGTGCATTCAAGCCCTATACCTATTCCGTTTAGTCTACATACACAGCTCATCGTAACATTACCAACATATAACACAACAATCATGTAATCACATTTATCCCGGTTCGGGCCCTGGCCCAACCTGAATTTCGTGCAACCGTGCGGCCCAGATTTCACAAGTGTTGTGGGCCGATCGGTTGGTTTGCCCCGATTCCCAATCCGCGATATACCAAATAATGACTTGACTAATGTTTCAAAGCATTTTAGTAACTTCACCACATAACATCAGCCGTCCACATCGTCATGTTCTATTTCCATTCACGATGAACTGGGCTGATCATTGTTAATACTAAAAGTCTACCCCCATCATCAAGAGTTTCAACACACATTTAATTTGCAGCAACATATAACCTCTCTATTAGGTTACACGAATCTAACCCATGTACCCGGCCCAGTCCGTAACTCCCAAGCCTACCGGTCCAGCGAGCGATCAACATAAGGTCGTCGCCACTACCAGCCACTTAGTCCATTCGGCCCACCCTAATAACAATGGCCCAGCGATTGTACCAGCCACTTAACAATTACCGATTATCCAAACAATAGTACGGCCCGACCAATCATTCGGATCATGTAGGTTTCGTACCACACACATTTACTAACTATACAGCACAATACATCACCTAATATGCGGCCCATTATCATTTAGATCCATCCAGTATGTGAGACACATTACATTCTAATCAAACACCACAGGTTATCAATCAAGTTTCAATAAACGATTTCAACATGTCAGTCACCCTAAAATTAGCATGGTAGCTCATGCATATTCCCTATTATTCAGACATATGATATATATATATATGGTGGGTGGTATATACATTAAGAATTATTCTATGCTAGCATACATAACATCATTATTATAATCGGTAGTTTACATCCCATGGCCGAACACTGTGCTCCTTATCCTAATACTAGTGGACCGCACTTAACAGTGAAATCACATGGAGATTTAATTATTGAACCGGTGCACACCTCATTATACCCATATATTCTAGTAATTTTAATAGTGAACCATCATTGATTATGAAAATTATCAACAAGAATAGCCATATTAACATCACATATATTCATGCCAACTGTTATCAAGTTCGTGTATAAAAAAAAAACAAGCAATCAAACAATAACAATTCCACATAAGAGATCACTAACCTAGCACCCTTGATCCCTTAGAATGATATCACGATGGAGGGGGTCTCCTGTTGCCGTATGTGGTTTTGAGAGGGAGTTTAGGGTTTGAGGTAATTACTAATACATAAGTTGCATACTTGCCAATATATTAATAATAAGAACCGGCCTATACACTGATGAAAGGGACTGGCCCAAATTATAATTCAGTTGTGGCCCAAACATGCCCAAGCATAACTATTCAATTTTTTTTTCGAGTGTGTGTAAATATCGGCCCACCATGTATGTGTTAGCATACGTTTGCTAAATATAATTATTGTGTAGATACATATAAGGAATCCACTAACCGGCGTTTAAGTGACACACTCCAACTAATCGGCCCACAAAGTAGCATGTAACTAAGAAGAATGTGGCCCAATTTACTCGTGGCCCATAACGAAATCAGTCATCACTTCCGTTAAAGTTAGCACACGACATTTAACGTGCCTAAGTCAAATAATGCATGGATTGAGGAAAACAATGAGGATTTTGGAATTGTTAATGTAAACGATACTAACCTCGAAAGTTCGGGTTGTCACATCATCCCCAACTTGAAGGAAATTTCGTCCCGAAATTTGACAAGTAAGCACAGAGAATGACGTGAGAATTCAAGATTGTTGCGGATTTTGCTCAGGTGTGACATCATCCCCAACTTGAAAGGGAATCTCGCCCCGAGATTCACCAGTCGTGCTTGACTCTGCTTTGTCTTTGGGAAGGAGGTGAGGGTACTTTAGTTTCATCTGATCCTCGCGCTCCCACGTGAACTCCGGTCCACGTCTTGAGTTCCAACGAACCCTAACGATGGGAATACGACTATGTTTACGCACTTTAACCTCACGGTCCATGATCTCGATAGGTTCTTCAACAAATTGCAGCTTGTCGTCGATCTTTAACTCTTGAAAAGGTACCGTTAATGGATCGTCAGCATAACACTTCTTTAACTGTGATATATGAAATACGTCGTGAACATTACCCAGCTCAGTAGGTAATTCCAACCTATAAGCCACCTTACCGATACGCTCCAGAACCTTAAACGGCCCAACATAACATGGGTTTAGCTTGCCACGTTTCCCAAAGCGTACAACCCCTTTCCATGGTGAGACTTTCAGCATGACTCGGTCATTCACTTCAAACACTACCTCTTTGGCACGCTTGTCCGCGTAGGCCTTCTGACGATCACGGGCAGCTGCCATACGTTCTCTGATTTTCACGATCTTATCTGAAGTTTCGAGTACTATCTCAGGACCTGTGATCTGACTATCACCCACCTCAGCCCAGCAAAGAGGTGAACGACACTTCCTCCCGTACAGTGCCTCAAATGGTGCCGCCTTGATACTGGTGTGGTAGCTGTTATTGTAGGAAAACTCTACCAACGGCAAGTGCTTCTCCCATCCTTTTCCAAAATCAATAACGCATGCCCGCAACATATCCTCTAGCGTCTGAATGGTGCGTTCACTCTGACCATCCGTTTGTGGGTGATAGGCTGTGCACATATCGAGACGCGAGCCGAACGACTTATGCATAGCCTGCCATAACTCCGAAGTAAAACGAGGATCTCGATCAGAAATAATAGAAGTCGGCACTCCGTGCCTAGAAACCACCTCTTTAAGGTACACCGCTGCGAGCTGCGAATATTTATCTGTCTCCTTGATCGCTAAGAAGTGTGCTGACTTTGTGAGACGGTCGACAATCACCCATATAGTATCGTTCCCAGCCTGTGTTCTCGGTAACCCCGTAACAAAATCCATAGCGATCTGTTCCCATTTCCACATGGGTATCTCCGGCTGCTGAAGTAGACCCGAAGGTTTCTGGTACTCTGCTTTGACCCTAGCGCAAGTCAAGCACTTACTCACGTATGTTGCGATAAGAGCTTTCATATTCGGCCACCAATACAAAACCTTGAGGTCCTGGTACATCTTATCGGACCCTGGGTGAATAGAATATCGTGACTTGTGTGCTTCGTCCATCACAAGCTCTCGAAGATCACCAAATGAAGGAACCCATATTCGTTCCATGAAGTAGTAGATACCGTCACCTTGTTGAGCTCGCGATAATCTACACACATCCGGAAAGACCCATCCTTCTTCTTCACAAATAGGACTGGGGCTCCCCAGGGGGAAGAGCTAGGTCGGATGAAACCCCTATCCAACAGCTCTTGGAGTTGGTTTGACAATTCCTGTAACTCCCCTGGCGCAAGACGATAAGGAGCACGAGCAACCGGGGCTGCCGCTGGGGCGAGGTCGATCTGGAATTCCACCTGACGATGTGGAGGCAAACCAGGGAGTTCCTCAGGAAATACGTCAGGATATTCACGAACAACTGGAAGATCTTCAATCTTCCTTTCGTCTGACTGTGAATCAGTGACAAGAGCGAAAATTGCCGGATAGCCCTTACGCAGATACTTCTGAGCCTTCATTGCTGAAACAATGCTAACCGGGGTCCCACTGCGATGACCCTGAACTGATAAAAATTCCCCACTAGGAAGGGGAACACGTACGATCTCCTCCTTACAGAGAATCTCCGCTTGATACTTGGACAACCAGTCCATTCCAACGATCACGTCGAAGCTTCCAAGAGTAATAGGTATTAAGTCAATGTCGAATACTTGACCCAGAAGATCGATTTTACACCCAAGTAGAACATGTGTAGCTTCGATGGTTTTACCATTTGCGATTTCTACTATGTGTTTCATTACGAGAAGTGTAGGACTTAACCCTAACTGAGAACTAAATTCCAAAGACACGTAACTCCAGTCGGCACCAGAATCAAATAAAATAGAAGCAATAACACCGTTCACTGAAAACGTACCAGTAACCACGTTTCCGTCGTTCCGCGCTTCACCAGCTCCCAACACAAACCCGCGCCCACGCGCGACATTACCCGCATTGCTCCCCGCATTGTTGTTCCCATTACTACCCCCTGTGTTCTGCTTCAGCTGAGGGCCGTCTCGCTTGAAGTGCCCCTCGGCCCCACACTGATAACACCCTCTCTGAGTACCCTGATTTTGTTGAGATTGTTGCCTACCCATCTGCTGTGACGGCTGCTGCTGAGCTGGAAAAGTGGCCCTACAATCCCTAGCCATATGCCCTGGTCGATTACATCGATGACAAACCCGAGCACACTGTCCCTTGTGATGATAATTACACTTGCTGCACAAGGGTAGCTTCCCCGCATATGATCCCTGCCCTGATTTGTTACTCGAGTTCTGATTCACTGATGCTGTCTGACTGGAACTGCGGGTGCTGCCAGTATCTGTCTTCTTCTGAGGCTGTGCAGGGTTGGACCCCTTGTCCGTATCGTTCCACTTACGTTTGCTATCAGCAGCAGATGCAGTGGAAGTAGTGGCAGCTGTGGTAGTGCTAGAAATACGAGGTGGCAATAAGTCGCTCTCCACCTCCTGGTCAACGATTTTATGTGCCAATCTAACAATCTGGGTTAGGTTATTGAGGTTCGCTGCTGTAACTAAACCCTTCACCCGTGGGGGTAACCCCTTAATAAACAACTCGATTCTTCGGGACATGGGTCGGGACAAGTTCGGACACAAATCAGCTAACTCATACGACCGCTTCACATACGCCTCAATTTCAGACCCCACCATTTTCAGATTATAGTACTCATTCTCTAACTTCTGTATTTCGTCTCGAGGACAGTATTCCTCTCTCATCAGTTCTTTAAAATCGTCCCACGTAGTGGCGTTTGCCGCCTCAATACCTAGCAGTTGAACCTGGGCATTCCACCAGGTCAAGGCACCATCCTCAAGCGTGCCTGCTGCAAACTTTACTCTATCCCCAACCGGGCAGTTACATATCGCGAACACTGACTCCGCCTTTTCGAACCAGCGTATAAGTCCTACAGCCCCTTCAGTGCCACTGAAGGTCTGTGGCTTGCAATCCATGAAAGTTTTAAATGTGCAAACCGGTGGGTGAGGCTGGTTTTGTAGCGCCGGCTGACCTATTAACGGGAGAAAACATACCAACAAGTAAGACTCAAGTTCACGTTTCAAAGGAAGGAATTTCTGGTACGTGTCATACCAGCCTGGTATGCTGCCAAGGCTGCAGCCACCTGGGCGTTGAGTAATTCCTCTAGCTCAGCTTGAGTCATATGGATTTCGCCACGCCCACCACCGCGGCCTCCACCACGTCCACCCCGACGACCTCCACCTCGTCCGTTCATGATTCTAAAAAGATGGGAAAAGAACGGATTAACGGACAGGTTCAAGTAGGTGTCAAGTATTGCTATAGTGTTCACAGTTTTCGAGGTTCTAATACAAAATTGACTAACAACGCGAGATTCCTTTTTCACACTAGTTGAGATTTACTGGGACTCACATGCACCTCACGTTGTTATTATGTGTGCACCCATAATAATAACCTGATTTGCATGTTTATCTCAGTTCCTCCCTACTTATGTTAAAAAGGTTTCCCCAAATTCATACAGTACGACCGTCGATATCACACATAGAGCATGTAAGTCCAAGAAGAGTCCTACTCTTGAAACACGTAGTATAGTCAGATAGCATAGTAATTCATATTGTAATATCATATGTGCGCTCGAGTGTGATACTAATCATGAGTATGTACTAACTATGTTATGCAATAGTAAACAAGAGACGAACCTTGCTGCCTGGAGCTGAGTGTCATGGTCCATGTCGTATCAGTATGTCGTATCAGTTCAGTTATAGTCTGGTTTTATAAATCATCTTTAAAACCAAATTCACTATAACCTGGCTCTGATACCAAACTGTCACACCCCCAAATTACCACCTAGGGAGTGTCCCCGTTGGGCGTGTGACTACTAGCAATGAGCCACCAATTACATTGAATCACAAGTTCAAAACAAAGTTTCATAATTATCATTAATAAAATTCAAGCACAAGTTGTTCGAAACCATCAATTCAGTGGTAGCGTAAACGTATCACAAAATATATGATTCACACAACCAAGGTAAATAAATGTTCGATAAATAGCTTGACATTGCAACCATGACCACTCACGCCCTCCAGCCAGCAAGTTCCTGCGCTCCAAGTATCTAAGGACCTGCGAGCATGTAACACACGTATCAGACAAAGCTGGCGAGTTCACAGTTTTAGAAAACGTTTGTTACCCGTTGTATGTAAAACAGTTCATTAACCAATGCAAGTAATATTGTTAATATCTCATTTCCGAACAATGACGGCTCCTGAAATACACGACTGCCCTTCCCACGTACTCCTATCTAGTACTGGGCCAGACTGGGTCATTAGTTCACCTCCGTCCTCTACAGGCACGGGGTGAGGGTGCCAAACCTAAGTAGCGCTACTAACTAATACCCGATGAGGGACTTACAAATGATGATAGGTGAGATCATTAACCAATATACTCGTTTTTACCCAAAGACTCATCCCCCCCATGGAATACCCACTGACTGTCCCCAACCACTGGGACGCATGCTCGAATGTAGTGAACTCACCTTTGGGTTGCTCGGTTAGATTAAATGCCCGTTCACAGTTGGTAAATCAAATCCTAGTATGATCACCAGTGATAATCAGTTTTCACGTTTACATAAATCACAATCTCTCGTGCACATAGAATAATTAATCACAAGTATGATTCATACAATCACATAGGCTGTAACAAATAGTCGCAACATCGCATATCCTTAGTGTGCATTCAAGCCCTATACCTATTCCGTTTAGTCTACATACACAGCTCATCGTAACATTACCAACATATAACACAACAATCATGTAATCACATTTATCCCGGTTCGGGCCCTGGCCCAACCTGAATTTCGTGCAACCGTGCGGCCCAGATTTCACAAGTGTTGTGGGCCGATCGGTTGGTTTGCCCCGATTCCCAATCCGCGATATACCAAATAATGACTTGACTAATGTTTCAAAGCATTTTAGTAACTTCACCACATAACATCAGCCGTCCACATCGTCATGTTCTATTTCCATTCACGATGAACTGGGCTGATCATTGTTAATACTAAAAGTCTACCCCCATCATCAAGAGTTTCAACACACATTTAATTTGCAGCAACATATAACCTCTCTATTAGGTTACACGAATCTAACCCATGTACCCGGCCCAGTCCGTAACTCCCAAGCCTACAGGTCCAGCGAGCGATCAACATAAGGTCGTCGCCACTACCAGCCACTTAGTCCATTCGGCCCACCCTAATAACAATGGCCCAGCGATTGTACCAGCCACTTAACAATTACCGATTATCCAAACAATAGTACGGCCCGACCAATCATTCGGATCATGTAGGTTTCGTACCACACACATTTACTAACTATACAGCACAATACATCACCTAATATGCGGCCCATTATCATTTAGATCCATCCAGTATGTGAGACACATTACATTCTAATCAAACACCACAGGTTATCAATCAAGTTTCAATAAACGATTTCAACATGTCAGTCACCCTAAAATTAGCATGGTAGCTCATGCATATTCCCTATTATTCAGACATATGATATATATATATGGTGGGTGGTATATACATTAAGAATTATTCTATGCTAGCATACATAACATCATTATTATAATCGGTAGTTTACATCCCATGGCCGAACACTGTGCTCCTTATCCTAATACTAGTGGACCGCACTTAACAGTGAAATCACATGGAGATTTAATTATTGAACCGGTGCACACCTCATTATACCCATATATTCTAGTAATTTTAATAGTGAACCATCATTGATTATGAAAATTATCAACAAGAATAGCCATATTAACATCACATATATTCATGCCAACTGTTATCAAGTTCGTGTATAAAAAAAACAAGCAATCAAACAATAACAATTCCACATAAGAGATCACTAACCTAGCACCCTTGATCCCTTAGAATGATATCACGATGGAGGGGGTCTCCTGTTGCCGTATGTGGTTTTGAGAGGGAGTTTAGGGTTTGAGGTAATTACTAATACATAAGTTGCATACTTGCCAATATATTAATAATAAGAACCGGCCTATACACTGATGAAAGGGACTGGCCCAAATGATAATTCAGTTGTGGCCCAAACATGCCCAAGCATAACTATTCAATTTTTTTTTCGAGTGTGTGTAAATATCGGCCCACCATGTATGTGTTAGCATACGTTTGCTAAATATAATTATTGTGTAGATACATATAAGGAATCCACTAACCGGCGTTTAAGTGACACACTCCAACTAATCGGCCCACAAAGTAGCATGTAACTAAGAAGAATGTGGCCCAATTTACTCGTGGCCCATAACGAAATCAGTCATCACTTCCGTTAAAGTTAGCACACGACATTTAACGTGCCTAAGTTAAATAATGCATGGATTGAGGAAAACAATGAGGATTTTGGAATTGTTAATGTAAACGATACTAACCTCGAAAGTTCGGGTTGTCACACAAATACATCAAGTACATCAAACAAGTATCAACAAAAGTCAGTATCATCAGCTGGTCTCCAAAATGCTGTGCAGTCACAATCGCGGTCGTCTCACCAACGTCTACCTATATAGCACTGATGAGCTCTAAGCGGATGGCGGGGGAGGAGGGGGAAAGTGAGGGTAAAGCAAGCGGCGTAACAGAAGCCAATCCTCCTCTATAGCCTGCTGAGTGCGAATAACAGAAGCAACCTGCTGCTCTAGGGTAAAGAGACGAGCAGCAAAATCTGGGGGTAAAGATCGACCTGGCTGAAGAGGGGAGTGTATCTGACCATGGCATGAACATGGTGGCATCTGAGCTCTCTCAAGCTCCTGGAGTCGCTGCGTGTGCGACTCTTGCTGATGAACGAAGGACATCAAAACGTCCTCTATAGTGTGTCCAACGTGAAACGAATGGTATGGATCAGTAGGTGGCATGGCTGATGGCGTCGGCCAAAGCAAGGGCTCACTGGTGGGGTCAAATGGTGCCACATGAAATGGTGAAGTAGAGGGTGGAACAGATGACATCTGGGGCACGAAGGGAATAGACATCGGTATGTGCCCAAAAGGATGGGCTGAGGAACCCTCTCCAGGCCTCGCTGGAGGTACAAACTGAGGAACCTGAAAAGTGAAATCAACAGATCGTGTAACAGGGATCTGAGGGGGCAAAGGTGGGACGTCCTCGTCAGCAGGTATCCAACCGTGCTGAGCATCCTCATCGGGTGGATCCATGTGCTCTGCAAACAGTGCGTGCTCAGGCTCGAGCGGAATGGGATCAAATGGAGGAGCAACGACAGGGTTAACTGGTGCAATAGGATGGTCGACCGGTACATCAGCAACTAAAGGTGGATCAACAACAGGATCGATAGCAACAACATGATCACCAACTAACAAAGGAACATCATCAACAGGAAGATCGCCAACAGGCGGGTCAGCTATAATGGGCTCAACAGGAACGCCAGCATGTACCAGGTCATGCTCATGCATAGGATCTAGAGCAGCTGCCTGCTCAGGAGCCAAGGCAGGCTCATGGTCATCAAAAGCCATATCGAAGTCGAACTCAGGATCAATAGGGTCAACTGGATCAGCGGGGTCCTCCACGAGCTGGTCCATCGGGATAAACTCAATGTCGTGATCCGGGTCGAATCCCGGAGGGAAAATGGGATCCGAATCCTCTATGTCGTCATGCTCAAATGCGAAGCTCGGGATAGGTGCTGCTGAGGATGCCTGGTCAGGATCCGAGTCGTGTGCAAAATGCTGTGCGCTCACCTCGTGAGAAGGTGTGGATGCCACAGACTCAAAGGAGTCTGGGACCGGTGAATGTGCGGGTGAATCCTCAGCAGGGGCGTCAGCGATCATCAGAAGATCGCCAGCGGGAAGAAGGGCTGCATCCGGAATCTCATCCTCAAAAGGCTCGTCCTCAAACAAATCGATATCGCCATCAGCCTCGGCGTCGAGTAGCAAGTCATATGCGGGATAGACAGCTAAAGGAATAGGAGCTGGTATCACAACTAAGGGTAAGTACTCAGCAGGAGGGTCATCAATAGGCTCATCAGCGCCGTCGGGCAGAGCGAAGGGCTGGAAGTCATCGTCATCAGTGCTCGTGTAATCGGAGGTATGCACCTCGTGCTCTGAGGATATAATGTCATCAGATACTATGGGTAAAGGTCCGGTGGTATCCAAATCACATACGCATAAACATGTCGCATGGCACGGGTGACTCATGATGTCAGTAACATAAACACAATTATGCACATACAATCACATAAGTTACTAAGTAATAATCACATAATCCTCCTAGTCCCACTAGCCAATTTTTCCCAGCCTCCCAGACTGCTCTTCCTAGTCCCACTAGCCTCCCAGTCTCCCAGACTGTCCTTCCTAGTCCCACTAGCCAATTTTCCCAGCCTCCCAGACTGACTCCCTAGTCCCACTAGCAAATTCTCCCAGCCTCCCAGACTGACTCCCTAGTCCCACTAGCAAATTCTCCCAGCCTCCCAGACTGACTCCCTAGTCCCACTAGTCAATTCTCCCAGCCTCCCAGACTGACTCCCTAGTCCCACTAGCAAATTCTCCCAGCCTCCCAGACTGACTCCCTAGTCCCACTAGACAACTACCTCGATCCATTAGATCGAGCCTCGGCCTCCCAGACCGAGCCTCAGCCTCCCAGACTGAGCCTAAAAATAATAAATAAAATGCGCTCAACATTTGTTTATTAAAAGGTTTTGGATCTGGACTTAAGTGGTATGTAGTAAAAATGTTTTCGTGAGAGCCCTAGTGATCATAGTCTAGACTCAAGAAAGAATCCTAGTTCGCTATGATCAGAGCTCTGATACCAAGCTGTCACACCCTGGCTTTGCGGAAGCGTGGTTAATTTGGTGTGACTTCTTAATACCATAGCTTAATCATAACAAAGCTATATGAATTAAAAATATGCAAGATCATCCATTAAAATAAAATCAAAACATTGTCTTAACGGGTTAACACCCAACAACCATAAACTTGTCTAAACATTACAAACCCAAACATAACATAAACATGATTCAAGGACTGTGACTTGTCCAGGAAAGAGTCACATTCCCCGAACCCTGGATGACCCTGGTGACTTATGCAGCGGAAAACATGCCATACCGTGCCAGATCTTTAATTCCCTGAAATACATGTAAGTTGAAAAATCAACAATAATGTTGAGCGAGTTCATGTGAAAGTGAGTAAATAAACCTTTGTATTTATCAAAAATCCTGGTATGTAGCAAATAAGGAAAAAGAGATCACCAATGGTTTGCAAGTCCATTGATATGTGTGAAGTGCAAGTAGGAAGACTCAAACCTAGCGGCTTTCGCGTCGGTCACAAAGTCACCCTTAGGTCCGTTATGCTGGACCTGGGGTTGGGCTCGCTACACCCAGATAGATCTACCGCTTACGTCCCTCGGTCCTACAATGAGGATTAATGGCCTCCAGTTTCCGCCTACCCACTCACATGATCTAAGTAATAACCCTCCTTACGCTAACCATACCATGTATCAAGTATTCATAATCATAGTAACATGTATTTCACCCCCGCAGTTTATAAAACTGAAAAGAGTTAAGAGAAAAGGGGGACATGAACTCACAGTCAGTGCGTCGCTATACCAAGTACTCCGAATATCAGGCAGCTGTGCAACGACCTACATGTGCTAAATCTATTAGACGGATGGCCGTGCCTTAGCTTAATAGTTTAAGTTTTGGGAAACGGTTAGACAACCGTTCCTTTTATATACTTGGTATTTAATTTCCTTCCCAAGGATGGGGGATTTAATACATGTGTATTTGTATCATCTCATTAAGTCCCACTTAATACATTTTTACTTCTCATTCCAAAATATAAATATTTTTCTCAAAAATATTATATTTTCTCTTCACATAATATTTCCAAAAATAATACGTTGACAAGACACGCGTTCATGAATATTTCCGCATAAAGCGTAAGTTACGTTTTAATGATTAAGTGGTAATAATAATTACCGTTGTAACTTATACGTTCGTTGTGTAAGCGTTTGCATTATTTTGGGTTCGTCAACGTTTGTAAATATTATTTTTACTCTAAAAATAATATTTATATATTTTCACAAAATAATCATAAACAGTGTGGTGAAAAATATGTTTATCGAATAAATATTTATCACGTTTAATTTTTTTTTGTGAAAATCCCACCTCCGATTATTTAATAAATAAAGTCTTGGCGAAATATATTTCGAAAACATCTCGAAATAGTTTAACACTTGTAAATAATTCTAAGTGTTAGATTTTAGAAAAATTTCGCCAGAGTTTCCCCTGTAACTGGAGGTGGCCACGCTTTCAAGCGTATCATTTTCTTTTACAAAATCACTTCAACACTTCTTTAAATCAACCAATCAATTTCCAACACATCAAACTAATTTTCAACACATCAAACTAGTCGACAAGTATGTAAAATCGCATTATTACATGAACTTGTAGTTTTTCTGAAAACTATTGTGTAGATCTCCTTATATTTAGTGGATCTATGTATAAAATAGTTTAGTCTTGTAAAAACCCCGTTTTTAGAACAAATCATCCTTTACAACTTCCCGTCATCTTTCTCAAAGATTGATATTTTGTCGAATACTTCTTATTTCACAAGTGTTTATACACTTGTGGTTTGTAAAATCACATTTGTTAGTTTATCATCCAACTTATATAAAACATGATTTTCTCGACACTTGGTTCTACGAATATACCACTTGTACATACGTAGATCCGCTAGTTTTAAATACTATTTTACAAGTCAAAATACTTTTACACAAGTTCATGTCTTTCGTGTGGTAGAGTTTCACCTTTTAACCCTTGTACCGATAGAAACAAGCTTATGTCAAGATCTATGATCTTAACAAAGTCGGGTTAAACGATGATAAGAGCCACCACAACGTAGATCGGGCCTCAACAATCAACATATTCAAACACTACAACTTTTACACAAGTTATGAGCTTTTAACCAACAAAATTCAAGTTTTAGTAGACTTTAGAGATTCAAAACGCATGATTCCGACTTTTAGCCGTTATAAATCATATTAACCAATTTAGATACGATCGAGAGTGAGTTTTAAACATTATACCTCTAGCTCGGGGCTAGGGAAGAATCTAGTCGAAAATGTGGTGGATAAAAGCTAAGAAACGAGGTCCTTCCACTTCCGCTTGCTTCAAGGCTCCTAATATGTAACCCGTAAGCCTTGTATGTGCTTGAAATGGAGTGATCAAGATCGAAAGATGGATGTGTAGGGTGAGGGGGTTTCGGCCGAGAGCTTAGGAGGGGCAAGGAGAGAGTTTTTGGTGAAGTGTGGTGTGTGCTAATCTCTTGTGCAATCTCTTGTATTTATAGACAAACTCTAGATGCTTAATCCATAGGTTAATGTGTCTCCAAGATTTTAGACACAAATCAATTAAATAATCAAATGTTGTACTCCTTGGTTCCCCTAGTTTGGCCGATCTCTTGAGGGGGGGGGGGGTAACCGGTTCGTTTTCAATTGATTAGTTAGAGTTCAGTTACATTAAGTGGGTTAACTTTAGGGGTTAACTCCGTTAGTTGCATGATGCGTTATAAGACGGGTGTTAGGGTAATCAGGGACCCTAACTGGCTCAGAAAATGACCAACAATACTTTTGGCAATATTTTTATGTTCCGGGTATAATCCGGTTGTTCGGTTGGATAGTAATCCGTTAAAGTGCTTAAGTAATCTTTTAAGCGTCGTAAGTAATATTTTTAGCGACACAATTTATTTTGCAAAGTGTCAGGAATATTTCCTCATGTTTTGGCACTTTATTAGTTAGCTAGAAGCTAGTATGCTGATAAAAGTGCTGTGTTTCGTGCTTAGAGTATGTTTTAGGCACATCCAATCATTACATCTTATTCCTAGAGACGCAGTTATACAACCCTTGTATCCCTACACACACTATGGGTGTAGTAAAATATTTCTGGCTCATATAGGCCTTTAGAGGCAGTGTCTGCCTGATGCTGGCTATATCAGCATGTTCAATAGGTTATCCGTTCAAATGCTACTGTGCTTTTGTGCATCATGTTTGTCACTAGAGTTCAGTAGGTAAATAATGTAGTGACGGAAATCAAAGTATGATGCAGATATGTACAAGTATCAACAGTCAAGTAGCAGTTCATCAGGAATCTCAGTTAAGCACAGTAATTAAGCAACAATTAATAGTTAATTAAATCGTACGGATACCTGGTTTAGTGAGGGTTGTCACATTTTAAGGATTCCAAAGCCCAAATTAATGATTGGTAAATCATGGGTTAGATCGTCAATAAAGATGATCATTGTTAAACATTCATTAGCGATGTAGTGCCTACGGGCCAAACTTATTAAACATCCATTAGTGATGTAGTGCCTACGGGCCAAGCTGGTTAAACATCCATTAGCGATGTAGTGCCTACGGGCCAAACTTATTAAACATCCATTAGTGATGTAGTGCCTACGGGCCAAGCTGGTTAAACATCCATTAACGATGTAGTGCCTACGGGCCATGCTAATTGTCATATAAGACAAAAGGCAGTGGCGGTCTATGAGTCCCTGTCAGAAAAAGGTAATGAACTAGGTTCAAACCTCAAATGCTTTGATTCTCTGAAATCATAGCATATAATTTATATATGTCCTTGTGACTAAGCCTGTTGTGCTAATATATTTAAAGGCCTTGATTTTTTGAAATCATGGCTTATGATTTAAAATTGTCCTTGTGACTAGGCCTTTGTGCTATTAAATAAAACTGTTATTGTTGCTTTGATTCTCTGAAATCATAAGCTTATAATTTATAAATGTCCATGTGACCAGGCCATTGGGTGCCACAAATAAAACTGTTAATGTTTTATAATTGGGATAAATTATAATAGAAATCCTAAATAAATATAATTAATAAATTAACCAAATATGGTCTCTGCTTACCATGGTTAATGAATTTCCCTAAGGGGCAATTCCGTAATAAACATCCCTTAGAAGGGAAGTGCCTACGGGCTATAGTGATGTCCTCTGAGACTAAAAGACAGTGGTAGCCTATAGCTCCCTGTCAGGAAAAGGTAATGAACTTTGATTCAAACCTTAATGCCGCGATTCTTTGAAACCATGGCTTATAAAATAAACTTGTCTACGCGACTAGGCCATTTGTGCTAATACTAACTTATAAATTAGGATTTATGATAAAAATCATGAATAAAATAAATATCCTTCCTTCCCTGCCAGTATGCATTTTAAAAAGAACCCTAAAAGTGAAACCTAGCCTACACGGCCAAGATGGTGAAACCTACTCAAGGGATTCAAATATTTGTTAACGCCTAAGGACGTGTTAGCACTCTTGACAAATGTGATTGGGGAAAATCACAACAGTCATCCTTATATTGGATTCTTCTAATTCCTTCATCTAGCCAAGTGATTTAGAAATCATGGCTTATATCATCCTATGAAATGATCATATTATAAACATCCGTTAGTGATGAAGTGCCTGCGAGCTAAATTAGTTGTCCGATAAGAGAACGACAGTGATGGTCTTTGACTTCCTGTCTAAAATATTGGGCTATGTCCAAACATAATAGTCTATATGATCAATGCGATCATGACTAATATCATCTAATACGATAATAATATTATTTAAACATCCTTAGTGATGTTTTGCCTACGGGCTATAATATATTGTCCATTTGAGACATTGACATTGTTATCCTTATGATTCCTTGTCTGAGGCGGTGAGCTATGCTCAAGCCAAAATAAGTCAATATGATTAATGCAATCATGACTTATATCATCTAATAGGATGAACCTATTATAAACATCCATTAGTGATGTTTAGCCTATGGGCCACATTATATCATCCATGTGTAGCAAAAACATTGTGATCTTTACGATTCCCTATCCAAGGTAGTGAGCTATGCTCAAGCCTAATAATCTATATGATCAATGCCATCACGACAAAAATCATCGATACGATGATTAAAAAAAAATATTTCAACATCCTTAATGATGTTTTGCCTAAGGGCTATATTATATTATCCAACTGAGACAAGGCAATCATAATCTTTTGTGATTCTTTGCCAAGGGGGTGAGCTATACTCAAATCCCATAGTCTATACTATCATTGCGATCCTGACTAGTATCATCGGTATGATGATCATAATATTAACATCCCTCGTGATGAAATGCCTACGGGCTATACTTTATTCTAGTGACGGTAAGACAAAGATAGTAGTAATCTTTTTGATCCCCTATTCAAAATGGTGTGATTATACCCAAACCTAATAATCAATATGATCGATGTGATCATGACTAATATCATTAGATACGATGGATATATATAAACATCCATTCGTGATATTGATTGATTTACCCTTCGGTCAAGAGAATCGCCTTTCAAGACGATGACAGTTGTAGTCTATGACTCCCTGTCCAAAGGTGAAGAACTATGTTCAAACCTTAAAAACTCCTGATCTAATAAGATTACAACCTACGAATTGATGTCCTTGTGACAAACCCACAATTTATATTACAAGTCACCTATAACTAGCCTCCGTGCTATAATACGTCGTTCGTGACAAGTTAACATACTAAATGTTAACATCGCTGATGACAGGTGTTAGTGCCATATCCTATAAGACGTCCTAGAGACAAGGCCATTTGTGCCACATCTAAATGTCATTATGACAAGGCCTTCGTGCCATATGATTACTTATGTCCTTCATGACTAGGCTTATTGCCATATCTTTCTACGTCCCTCGTGACAGGCTTCTATGCCATTTATGTATATAAATATGACCAAAGTCATGTAAGGCTAGCCTTGGAACTATTCATAATTGTCCTTGTGACAAAGACAGTTGTGACATTATGGTCCCCTGTCAAGCAGGTATTGGGCTAGCTCCAAACCTTAAAATGCCCTTGATGGTCCTTTTGTGACCTAGGCTAAATGTAATAGATATACATTCGGATAGCATTCCTTAAGAATGTTCAGAACAGAATAGCCCATACGGTTTATTAATGCCGTGGCTAATCTAAGGCAGGTCATCAGAATGATGACTAATAGTTATTGAACCTTGGTGATTGGTACCAAGTTTCGAGTATGGAAAACTCGGATGAGGTAGACGACAGTCGCAATACAGTTAATGCGACGAAAGTTAAAAACGACAAACGTAAACCTCAATATTAATGGAGTTAATCTCCAGGCTGTGGTTGACGCAATAGTTGTAAGAACCATAGAAAGTTCATGAAGCAATCCAAGGGCCGAATGCTCCTCGCTCTGAATTTCATTTAAAACCATGTTCAATTGCTCGAGAGAAGAGTTTGGTTCACACTTCGTATATGAAGGATGAACCAAAGGAGGAAGATAACTCCCAAAAAAAAAAAAATCTAAGAGAGAGAGCAAGTACGGGCTTAATAAAAAGCAACGAAAGTTCAGTAAGAGCCTGTATGAAAGAATTGCTATAAAAGACACTAGGAACAGTGTCGCTTTGAACAAAGACCAAAGCAGTGTGACATCTGCTAAGAAAACTGGTCATCAATCCGGCTGTGGTGAGCAAGGCCGCATCAGAACTAGATTCCATAAAGCTGTCAAAGAAAGTACAGCTAAGCCTGGAAAGGCTAAAGGAATAAATGCCTGAACTCATCTGATGAATGCCCAAAGGCAGTTCACGATGTCATCAAGTACAACCCTTATCGTTTACCAATGATAATTTCCTGCTAAGTGTCCTGATTTAATGCAGGTAATAATAAATCTTCATAAACCATAAGCTTAGCAAACTTTTATATTATCCGCAAGGTATAACTTACCAAGGAAACCAAACTAACCGATTCTTCTAGTATCGGCAAGAAACCCTTCCGAAAAATCTAGGAGTACTCTTTCTTTGCATAGAATACGACAACATATGTTATTTTAAGTATTTCTCATTTTTTTTATCACCTGTGAATGCCAAACTGTGTTTGATAAAAGTACCGTATGAGGACTGGCGTATCCTAGTGTGTCCCATAGATTATTTCCATGCCTGATCAGTATGGAGGTTTAATACATGGAACCCCTGAGATATCCCAATGGTCATATTGTACTAAAGTCGACTAGTAGTATTCAAGGAAGATATCCAGAATGAAATTATCCAAGTAAATGTTCCCGAATTAGGAATTCGTGGACTTATATGTGTCACTTGTTTGGCACAAACAATAATAAATGAACTGGAGCCTGAGATATGGAGAATCTCTGTAGTCTCCATGTATCTTGATTATCTTCTCATAAGTTTTCCCTGCTTACCTCCTGGAAGGCAGGTAGAATTAATATTAACATCCTTCTGTGGGCTGGAGTATTGTGAAAACTCCATGTTGATTATGGAAAAATTGAAACCTTGATTTAGTAGGTTTTACGACATAGGCTCATATAGCCTGACTCAATCTTCTGAGGATTTTATAAGAAAGACGGTTCATATTGCTTATATAGTAATTGCCGCAACACTAATTAGGCAACGATTAAGAATTGCCATCAGCTACCCAGGATCTAAAGGCAAATTATGGGTGGATAGGCTTGAAAAAGTCTGTAGCCACCTATGTAGCTAAATGCTTGACATGTGTGCAAGTCAAAGCCGAGCATCAGAAACCATCAGGTTTGCTACAACAGCCTGAACTTCCCGAATGGAAGTGAGAATGTGTAACTATGGATTTTATTACCAAGTTACCCAAGACGAGGAAAGGAATTGACATGATATGAGTTATAGTTGATAGACTGACTAAGTCAGCTCATTTCTTACCCATCAAGGAGACTTATAGCTCCGACATGTTAGCCCAGTTATACGTTGATAAGATTGTAGCCTTGTATGGCATACCTGTGTCTATTATCTCTGATCGGGATACTAGATACACGTCACATTTCTGGAAGAGTTTCCAACAATCTTTGGGCACACGTTTGAATTTTAGTACGGCTTACCATCCTCAGACAGACGGTCAGAGTGAGCGTACTATTCAAACGATTAAAAGACATGCTTCGTGCATGTGCTATCGATTTGGGTGGTAGTTGGGATAAGAACTTACCACTAATCGAATTCTCCTACAACAATAGCTACCATACCAGCATAAAGGCTGCGCCTTTCGAGGCATTATACGGTAGAAAGTGTAGATCGCCTGTTTGTTGGGCGGAAGTTGGAGAGGTCCAATTAACAGGACCAGGGATAGTCTTCGAAATGACGGACAAGATTGTCCAGATTCGAGACCGTCTCAAAGCTGCCCGAGATTGGCAGAAAAGTTACACGGATCCCAAGGTGTAAAGATTTTCACTTCGAAGTAAGTGAAAAAGTGTTACTTAAAGTGTCACCCTGGAAGGGGGTGATGCGTTTCGGTAGGAAAGGCAAACTAAGCCCGAGATACCTAAGACCTTTCGAGGTTATCGAACGGGTCAGGTCAGTTGCCTATAAGCTAAACTTACCGGAAGAGCTCAAATGAAATTCACAATGTGTTCCACATCTGCAATCTAAAGAAGTGCTTCGCTGATGAATCATTGGTGATCCCACACACAGATGTGCATATATATGAGAGCTTAAAATTTGTGGAAAGACCTTTGTCGATTGAAGTTCGACGGGTGAAGAAGCTTCGAAGGAAGCATGTACCGATAGTAAAGGTCAAATGGGATGCCCGTAGAGGTCCCGAATTCACGTGGGAGGTTGAAGCCACGATGAAAGAAAAATACCCTTATTTGTTTGAGTAAATCTGGGGTCGAGATTTATTTTAAGGGGGTGAGGATGTAACACCTCGAAATTTTGTGTCCAATAATGTGTTAACACGTGTCATGGGCTTACACGTGGCATTAGATATTAAATAAAGGACTAAAGTTGGCAAACCTTGAAAGTAAGTAAATTCGAGGGTTATAAATGTCAAACAAGGGTAAGTATACTGTATAGTAACCCTAAACGATGCTCGTACCTTCAAACGAATAAATCATGGATCGTACGGAAGCGAAACGCGGAAGAAAGTGAGAGATTACAAGCTGCAGGGGGTTAACTGTGTCAACATGTTTAATTATACCTCTGAGTGACCCTTTGACGTACCCGAGGCTTTGTAACAGTAAAATACGCTCACTAGAATATACTATATAAATTTCGCGAAGTTCCGTTTTAAAACAAGAAAGTTATGATCAAATTCGTATGAGAAGGGTTTAAAGCGTCAACAATGAACGTTAAAGCTTTCCGAATAATTAACAAACTAACCGGGGACTTAACAATGCGGGTAAATGGCACGAGGCCCTTAATTGTAATTAACCGAGGGCCATATCGCAAAGTTACCCCTTCAAAAAAGGTCAGGTTATTAATTACCGAAGATTTCGTTAATCATTACAAAAGATTTAGAAATCTTGAAAGATAGACCTAATGCGGGCCGCGTAAACGTTTAGAGTAAGTTAACGCGGGCCGCGAGCCTTCTGCAAATATACGTTCTGACATGAAGATCCAGGCGGCCCGCGTACAAGCCTGCCTGATATTTCATGCGGGCCGCGTGAAGGTCCCAGGTGCAGAAAAATGCTTAACTTGGCTGTTCAGCCTTCTAAACGCCATGAGATGCAATTAAATCCTTCCAATTAACCCCTAAACAACCCCTAAGCATTAGGAACACATGTTGGAAGGTTGTGGTCAGTTGGTAGACTTGTCTGTCAAGGAGTTGTGGTGAAATTTTCACTATAAAAGGCCATTCTTAGTTCACAAATGAAACACACCTCTAAACACATCTTCTAATCATTCCTGGAGCTCTCAAGTGTTCTTCTATCATCCTAAGTCGTGCACAAGCTTCTGTAAGTTGTCAAACCCTTTTGTGGTTAAGTTTTTGCTTAGTTTAGCCTAAAAGTCAATCCGTCGTAACTAACGATTGACTTTGCGATAAATCACGAATGGTCCAGTGAATTGTCGAATCAAAAGTAGTTATGTGTTGGTATTTATGTGGGTAATAAACCCTTAAAAGGTTCCCCCTGATTACCACTCTAACTAGTTCAAATGTCGAGTCAAACGTGCACTTAAAAGTCAACAGAAAGCTATTTTGCGATTTTATATATAATCTGTAATGTAGGTGATGTGTAACCTGTTTTTGATGTTCATAAAACATGATAATAAGTATATAAACTAGTCTAAGCTCGTTTGATCCGACCATTTATTGTCTTGACCCGGTTCGGAACCGAAAGTCGCAAAAGTTTGACTTTTGCATTGACTCCAGTTCTGACTCGTTAAAGTTTGATTTAGATATGCCTTAGGACTCTCTTAGGACCAGGTTACATGATGGTATAACCCTCTGTGACCGGTTCGTTGTTCGTCCGAGTCTTTTACGCATTTCCGTTAATTGCTTAAAAGTTGACCGTAACGCCCTTTTTAATTTAAAACGAGAATTTCGGACATGTGGAAGGATCATGACCTTGGGTACTGATTTCTAGGCATGTCCCTAAAATTTCACATCAATCCGAGGTCCAGAATATGAGTTATGCTAAATAGCGCAAATTACGAAACTTTAGTAATTTAATAGCGCAATTAGCATAACGCCTATCTAAACCCAGATTTCGACACCAAATCTTTTACACACTGATGTAAAATAATATTTCGGGATTATTAAGGATTTTTAACCTGCTCATAACCTACGGTTATGGCTACAGTTCGGTAAATACCGAATACGCCCTTTTCAGCCATAACTTGAGTTCTACAAGGTCTTTTGACCCGATTCCAGTTGCTACTGATTTTAAATAATAAATAAAGTATTTTGAACTTTATAAACTGATCGGGAAACTCAGATTTCCTGTAGAACTCAGAAACATCTTTTATAATCTTTAAAAAGACCGAAATACCCCTACGGGGCATATTATTAACTTAAACTCGTTACGGGCATTATGGAAGGTATCCTACTGATACCACAACCTCTTTAAAGTATTTTAACTTAGGAAAACAGTGTAGGACTCTATCGGATACCCGTTGCGCCTTTTGCGCGCACGGTTCGGCTTATGTAACTAGTTTACGTAATTTAGCCGAAACGGGTCAAACTATATTGCTTGGACCCCAAAATCCAGAGTATGATTATTATACCCATATAAAACAAGTCTTCAACCTTGTTGGGTCAAAATCACACTCCATTCACGGTCTTCGCCTTTCACGCGATTAAACCGTAACTATCCTTTGAAACTGACTGGTCTAAGCTACGGCTAATATAAAGACCCGTTAGGATTCTAATAGGTTAATTAAAAACCTTCGTTCCAGAATAAGAGACCGGTAAAAGCTATCTGTGATTTACTCAATTAAGGATTATACTTGCAAAGGTAAATACTTTTAACTTATTTTCCGTTATACGGGCTTGGGTTACGGTATATATAAAATACCGCTTGATCGAGCATCAAATCTTCCATCGTTTGGTGGTTAATTGAATAATTTGATCGGCTCGTTTTCGCCATCGTTTGGAAGCTAAAGGACCACGTGCATTTGCTTTTATCCACGCCGTTTTCGCCAAAGATCTCCCCTAGCCCCGAGCTAGAGGTATAACATTTAAAACTCGTTTTTAATCATATCTAAAGTGGTTAAAAGGATTTTTAGTGGTTGAAGGTCGGTAACCCATCATTTGAATCTAAAAAGTCTACTAAAACATGAAAATCGTTGGATAAAAGGTCATGTCTTGTGTAAATGTCGTAGTATTTGAATATGTTGATTGTTAAGGCCCGATCTACGATGTGGTGGCTCTTATCATCGTTTAACCCGACTTTGTTAAGATCCCGAATCTTGACATACACTTGTTTCTAGCGGTACGAGGGTTAAAAGGTGAAACTCCACCACACGGGAAACATGAACTTGTGTAAAAGTGTTTTGACGCGTGAAATAGTATTTAAAACGAGCCGATCTACGTATGTACAAGTGGTATATTCGTAGAACCGGGTGTTGAGAAAATCATGTTTTATAAAAGTGGATAACATGTTAATAAAAGATGATTTCTATAAGCTACAAGTGTAAAAACACTTGTGAAACGAAAGATCCGACAAAATAACCATTTTTATAAAAGTTGTCGGGAAGTTGTAAAGGAGGATTTGTGATAAAAACTGGGTTTTTACGAGACTAAATCATTTTACACATAGATCCATTGATTATAACGAGATCTACACCGTAGTTTTTAGAAAAACTACAAGTTCATGAAATGATGCGACTTTACATACTTATCGACAAGATTAATGTGTTGGAAATTGATTGATTGAAATAAAAGGAGTGTTGAAATGATTTTGTAAAAGAAAATGATACGCTTGAAAGCGTGGCCACCTCCAGTTACAGGGGAAACTCTGGCGAAATTTTTCTAAAATTTAACACTTAGAATTATTCACAAGTGTTAGAGTTATTTTTGGAAATATTTACAAAACATATTTCGCCATGACTTTATTTATTAAATAATCGGAGGTGGGATTTTCACAAAACTAAACGTGATAAATATATATTCGGTAAATATATTTTGTCACCACACTGTTTATGATTATTTTGTGAAGATGTATAAATATTATTTTTAGAGTAATAATAATATTTACAAACCTTGTCGAACCCGAAATAATACAAACGCTTATACGACAAGAATATAAGTTACAACGGTAATTATCATTACCACTTAATCGCCAAAACGTAACTTACGCTTTATTCGGAAATATTCATAAACGCATGTGTTGTCAATATATTATTTTGGGAAAGTATTATGTGGAAAAGGAAATATATTATTTTTGAGAAAAATAATTATATTTTTGGAATAAGAAATAAAATGTATTAAGTGGGACTTAATAAAATGATATAATTACACATGTATTAATTCCCCCCATCCTTGGGAAGGAAAATACGTTATCAAGTATAAACACGGAGCGGTTGTCTAACCGTTTCCCAAAAATATAAACTATGAAGCTAAAGCACGGCCATCCGTCTAATAGAATTAGCACATGTAGGTCGTTGCGCAGCACTTGGATATTTGGATTACTTGAGATTGTGACGCATTCACTGTGAGTTCATGTCCCCCTTTTTCTCTTAACTGTTTTCAGTTTTCTAAACTGCGGGGGTGAAATACATGTTACAATGATTATGATTACTTTATACATGGTATGGTTAGCGTAAGGAGGGTTACTTTTAGATCATGTGAATGGGTAGGCGGAAACTTGAGGTCATTAATCCTCAGGGTGGGGACCGAGGGGCAGGAGCGGTAGATCTATTTGGGTGTAGCGAGCCCAGTCCCAGGTCCAGCATAACGGACCTTGGGATGACTTTGTTCCCGACGCATAAATTTGCTAGGTTTGAGCCTTCCTACTTGCATTTACACATATCAATGGCCTTGCAAACCGTTGGTGATCTCTTTTTCCTTATTTGCTGCATACCAGGGTTTTTGATAAAGATAAAGGTTTATTTACTCATTTTTCGCATGAACTCGCTCAACATTATTGTTGATTTTTCAACTTACATGTATTTCAGGAAATTAACGATCTGGCGCGGTATGGCTTGTTTTCCGCTGCATTAGGCCCGAGGTCATCCAGGGTTCGAGGCTTGTGACTCTTTCCTGGACAAGTCACAGTCCTTGAATCATGTTTATGTTAAGTTTGCATTTGTAATGTTTAGACAAGTTATGGTTGTTGGGTGTTAACCCGTTAAGACAATGTTTTATATTTTTATTATCAATGGATGATCTTGCATATTTTAATACATATAGCCTTGTTATGATTAAGCTATGGTATTAAGAAGTCACACCAAATTAACCACGCTTCCGCAAAGCCAGGGTGTGACAACTTGGTATCAGAGCTCTGAATCATAGCGAACTAGGATTCCTTCTCGAGTCTAGACTATGATCACTAGGGCTCTCACGAAAATATTTTTCTGCATACCACTTAAGTCCAGATCGAAAACCTTTTTATAAACAAATGTTGAGCATATTTTATTTATTATTTTTAGGCTCAGTCTGGGAGGCTGAGGCTCGGTCTGGGAGACTGAGGCTCGGTCTGGGAGGCCGAGGCTCGATCTAATGGATCGAGGTAGTTGTTTAGTGGGACTAGGGAGTCAGTCTGGGAGGCTGGGAGAATTTGCTAGTGGGACTAGGGAGTCAGTCTGGGAGGCTGGGAAAGTTTGCTAGTGGGACTAGGGAGTCAGTCTGCGAGGCTGAGAAAGTTGGCTAGTGGGACTAGGAAGGACAGTCTGGGAGGCTGGGAGGCTAGTGGGACTAGGAGAATTATGTGACTATTATTTGGTAACTTATGTGATTACCTGATTTACTGATTATTTGTGCATACTTGTGATTGTGTTACAGACACATGGACTCACCAGCCACCGGTGATTCGGATACCACCGGACCTCTACCCGTAGTGTCGGACGACATTGTGTCTTCAGAGCACGAGGTGCATACCTCCGACTTCACCAGCACCGATGATGATGACTTCCAGCCGTTCGCTCTACCCGACGGCATTGATGAGCATACTGATGACTCCTTGCCCTTCGCTTTACCCGAGGGTGCCTATGAGCCTATTGATGGCGCTCCTGCTGAGTATCTTCCCCTTGTTGTGATTCCAGCTCCGATTCCTCTTGCTTCTTACCCAGCTTACGAGCTATTACTAGACGCCGAGGCTGACGGCGACATTGATCTCTACGAGGACGAGCCTTTTGAGGACGAGGATCCTGATGCAGCCCCTTTACCCGCTGGCGGTCTCTTGATGATTGCTGATGCCCCAGCTGGAGACTCGCCCGTCCACTCACCAGTCCCAGACTCTTTTGAGTCTGTGGCATCTGCTCCGTCTCACGAGGTGAGCATTCAGCATTTTGTTCATGACTCGGACCCTGATCAGGCATCTTCTGCCGCCCCCATTCCGAGCCTTGTATTTGAGCACGACGATATTGAGGACTCCGATCCCGTTTTTCCTCCAGGATTTGATCCTGACCGTGATATTGAGTATGTTCATATGGACCAGCTTGTAGAGGACCCTGTTGATCCTGCTGACCCTATCGGTCCCATTGATCCAGACTTTGATTTTAATATGGCGTTTGACAACCCGGAGCCTGTCGTAGCCCCAGAGCAGGCAACTGCTTTCGATCCTGTACATGAGCATGACTTGGTGCATGCTGATGTTCCTGTCGATCCTGTTTTGGCTGACCCGCCAGTTGGCGATCTTCCTATTGATGATGTTCCTTTGATAGATGCTGATCATGCTGTTGATCCTTTTGTTGACCCACTTTTGATTGCTGACGTCCCTGTTGACCATCATGTTGATCATGTTGATCCTGTTTTTGCTCCTGCTGATCCTGTACCCATTGAGCCCGAGCACGCTCTGTTTGCAGAGCATATGGATCCACCTGATGAGGAGGCTCAGCACGGTTGGATACCGGCTGACGAGGATGTTCCACCGCTTCCACCACATCACACTGAGGCACATCATACTGATTTTTCGTTTCAGATCCCACCGTTTGTACCTCCAGCAGGGCCTGGAGAGGGCTCTTCAGCCCACCCTTTTGGTCACATACCGATGCCTATGCCTTTCGTATCTCAGATGACACCTGTTCCATCCACTGTTCATGTAGCACCATTCGATCCCACCAGCACGCCACTGCTTTGGTCATCTTCCTCACCGATGCCACCCACTGATCCATATCATCCATTCCATATGGGACATACCATTGAGGACGTCTTGATGTCCTTTGTCCATCAGCATGATTCCCATACACAGCGACTCCAGGAGCTCGAGAGAGCTCAGCTATCTTTTGGTCCATATCTTGGTCAGACATCTTCATCTTTTCAGCCTTTTCGATCATTACCTCCTGACTTTGCTGCCCGACTTACGACTATTGAGCAGCAGATTGCATCTGTTATTCGCACTCAGCAGGCGATGGAGGAGGATTGGCTTCACTTACGCCGCTTACTCTACACTCACTTTCCCCCTCCTCCGCCCCCATCTGCATAGGGCTCATTGGTACCATAGTGGTAGGCGATGGTGAGACGACCGCGATTATGACTACACAGCCTTTTGGAGACCATCTGACGATACTGATTTTTGTTGATATTGTTGATGTACTGGATGTATGTGACACTGATGTGATATTGTTTTTGACAGGGGTGATGTAGCCCCTATTTGATTTGTGATTGTATGATACAGTGACGTACTGATACCCTTACCACATTATGGTCTCGATATATATAACAATCGCCGTATTCTCACCATATCTGATTCACTTGATTGCTTATTTATGTTTTGTGACATGGGATGTTGGGACATGGGATGTTGTATGTATGATATTTGCAACATGGGATGTTGGGACATGGGATGTTGTATGTATGATATTTGTGACATGGGATGTTGGGACATGGGATGTTGTGTGTGATATATTGATAACATGAGATGTTATATGCTATTACTATTACTATATACGTATGATTATTATGGCCTAATCGACGTACGCATCTTTAGAAGATGGCACCGAGACGTCAACCGCAGCCGATGCCCACTACTCCTGAAGAACTACAGCAAGTCATTGCTGCCGCCATTGCTCAATATGCTGCCTCGCAAGGAGGACCAAGCGGAAGTAGCTCGAACATCAACGGCAACCAAAATCCTCCTCATGGTAACCCTAAGTCATTAAGACATACCATGGCCTAAATGGATTCCCTTAGCAGATGCTAATGCCGTTCCTATGATGTAATGTATGTGCAGGGTGCACCTACAAACAATTTTTGTACTGTAAGCCCATAAACTTCGACGGCACAGGTGGTGCTGTTGCTTTCGTCCGCTGGGCAGAGAAGACCGAGTCCGTACTTCGCATGAGCAAGTGTGCGCTAGATCAACAAGTCACCTACATCTCAGGGCTATTTGTGGATGGAGCCCTATCCTGGTGGAATCTACAGGTCCAGACCCTTGGCGAAGCCGCAGCTTACGCACTGACCTGGACAGAGTTGAAAGAGCTTATGCGCAAGAAGTACTGTTCTCGTGCTGAAATTCAGAGGTTAGAGACCGAATTCTGGCACCTAAAGATGGAAGGTTCGAAGATAGCTGAATATGTTCAGAGGTTCCACGATTTGTCGCACGTGGTACCCTATATGGTTACACCGGAGTTCAAGAGGATTGAACGTTTCATCTGGGGATTGGCTCCTCAGATAATCAGCATGGTGACTTCTTCCAAACCCGCAACCATCACAGAAGCCATTGATCAAAGTGTGGCTCTCACCGAAGAGGCGATTCGGTTGAACAAGTTCGATGAGATTGAACCCAAGAAAAAGGAGACTCATGTGGAGTCATCTGGTGGTAATAAGCGAAAGTTTTCGAGTTTCAAGCAAAGCACCGGGATGGTGGTTAAAAAGGGAGAGTCGAATGCGCCAGCTCATGATTCAGTTGGTGGTAGAAAGAAAGGGAAGGGATACATGGGTGCACAACCCAAGTGCAACTCATGCCAAAAGCATCACTCTGGTCGTTGTGGGTTGAAAGTTTGTGAAGCATGTGGAAAGGTTGGCCACCTGAAGGAGACTTGTTGGACCACTGCTGGCCGGGGAGGTCAAGGAGGATATGGGAATAGGAATAACCGTGGTGGTAATGGGAACCGCCCACAAGGAAATCAGGGAGGTGATGGAAACCGTGTTAATCATGCTAACCAAGCGGGCACCATGAATCGGAACCAGGGAAACCATCAAGTTGGAAACAATGGTGGGAACGGGCATAGGCCCGGATGTTTTAATTGTGGAGATCAAGGGCATTTCAAGAGGAATTGCCCAGAATTAAACCAAGCACGTGGAAGAGTTTTCAACATGGAGGCCAGGGAAGCGCGCCAGGATCCTAATGTTGTCACTGGTACGTTCCCTGTAAACCATCGCTATGCATCCGTTTTGTTTGATACTGGTGCCGATTATAGCTTCGTATCGCTAGAATTTAGAAACATGCTTGGTTTAGTCGCTAGTAAGTTAGATATTCCATACTCGATCGAATTAGCGAATGGGAAGTTAGTGGAAGCCAATGAAGTGATTAGAGGTTGCGTAATCGAATTAGGAGAGCGTGAGTTTGCTCTCGATCTACTACCAGTCCAGTTGGGAGGCTTCGACGTGGTAGTAGGGATGGATTGGTTATCGAGCAACAAGGCGGAGATAGTTTGTCACGAGAAGATTATTCGTATCCCGACCGATGATGGTGAGACCATTGTAGTTCATGGGGAGAAGCGTGAGACGCCATTGCGGATTATTAGCTGTCTGAAAGCTAGGAAGTGTTTGAAGAAAGGATGTGTTGCTTTTCTGGCACACATTGTGGATAAAAAGGCTGCTGAGCCAAAGATCGAAGACATTCCTGTCGTGAGGGATTACCCAGAAGTCTTTCCAGAAGACTTGCCTGGCTTGCCACCTCAAAGGCAAGTGGAGTTTCGCATCGACTTAGTTCCGGGCGCCGCGCCTGTGGCTAAGGCACCTTATAGACTTGCTCCGTCTGAGATGCAAGAACTGTCGACACAACTTCAAGAGTTGTTAGACAAGGGTTTTATCCGACCAAGCTTCTCGCCTTGGGGAGCTCCAGTTTTGTTTGTCAAGAAGAAGGATGGTAGTTTCCGTATGTGCATTGACTACAGAGAGTTGAACAAGCTGACGATCAAGAATAGGTATCCTTTGCCAAGGATTGATGATCTGTTCGACCAACTTCAAGGTTCAAGCTTCTATTCAAAGATCGATCTTCGATCTGGATACCATCAGCTACGGATACAGGAGGAGAGTATTCCGAAGACAGCCTTCAGAACTCGATATGGACACTACGAGTTTCTGGTTATGCCGTTTGGTTTAACAAACGCACCTGCAGTGTTCATGGATTTGATGAACCGAGTTTGTAAGCCGTACTTGGATAAGTTCGTGATCGTATTCATTGATGATATTCTGATTTATTCGAAGACGAAGGCTGAGCACGAGCAACATCTTAGAGCTATTTTAGAGTTGCTGAGAAAGGAGCAGTTATATGCCAAGTTCTCTAAGTGCGAGTTTTGGCTAAGAGAAGTCCAATTTCTTGGACATGTGGTAAATGAAGGTGGGATTCATGTGGACCCGACCAAGATCGAAGCGATCAAAAATTGGGAAACGCCAAAAACGCCAACCGAGATTCGGCAATTCTTGGGTTTGGCTGGCTATTATCGAAGGTTCATTGAGGATTTTTCAAAGATTGCTCAACCGTTAACACTCCTCACACAAAAAGATAAGAAGTTTGATTGGGGAATCCAACAGGATGAGGCGTTTCAGACATTGAAGGATAAGCTTTGTAACGCGCCAATCTTAGCTCTACCGGAAGGTACCGACGATTTTGTGGTATACTGCGACGCATCGCGTCAAGGATTGGGTTGTGTGTTGATGCAACGTCAAAAGGTTATCGCCTACGCATCACGCCAACTGAAAGTGCACGAAAAGAACTATACCACTCATGATCTGGAGCTAGGCGCAGTGGTTTTTGCCTTGAAGATCTGGAGACACTACCTTTACGGTACGAAGTGTACAATCTTCACAGATCACAAGAGCCTCCAGCATATATTCAATCAGAAGGAGTTGAATATGAGGCAAAGGCGATGGGTCGAGTTGTTGAACGATTACGACTGCGAGATCAAGTATCATCCAGGGAAGGCGAATGTGGTCGCTGATGCCCTAAGTCGTAAAGAGAGAATCAAGCCCATAAGGGTTAGGGCTATGGAAATGATAATTCAAACCGACCTTTCCTCGCGCGTTCGTGCAGCACAGAAGGAAGCTCTCAAGGAGGGAAACCTTGAGGCAGAATATCTCCGTGGGATGGAGAAGATGTTGGTGCCAAACAGGGAAGGAACATTGTGTTTTGGGAAAAGGATTTGGGTTCCTTTGTTTGGTGGTTTAAGAGAGGTTATTTTTGATGAAGCTCACAAGTCACGGTACTCTATCCACCCTGGAGCGGATAAGATGTACCAGGATCTTAAAGATTACTACTGGTGGCCTAGGATGAAAGGCGATGCTGCTATTTACGTGAGCAAATGTTTAACTTGCGCCAAAGTTAAGGCGGAATACCAGAAGCCTTCGGGACTTCTGCAGTAACCAAAAATTCCCCAGTGGAAGTGGGAAGAAATCTCCATGGATTTTATTACGAAGTTGCCAAGAACGCCAAAGGGCCATGACACTATCTGGGTGATAGTAGATCGATTGACGAAATCAGCACACTTCTTGCCTATCCGCGAGAAGGATAATACAAGCAA
This sequence comes from Helianthus annuus, assembly GCF_002127325.2. Classification (NCBI taxonomy): domain Eukaryota; kingdom Viridiplantae; phylum Streptophyta; class Magnoliopsida; order Asterales; family Asteraceae; genus Helianthus; species Helianthus annuus. The sequence continues at coordinate 88,472,217 of NC_035441.2, forward strand.
ATTGGCTGAAATTTACATGAGAGAAATTGTTACTCGCCATGGAGTACCTCTCTCGATTATTTCTGATAGAGACGGAAGGTTCGTATCGAGGATATGGCAATCCTTCCAAGAAGCTTTTGGCTCAAAGCTAAACATGAGCACAGCTTTTCACCCGCAGACCGACGGTCAAAGTGAGCGGACGATTCAGACGTTGGAGGACATGTTGAGAGCATGTGTGATGGATTTAGTCGGTAGCTGGGATAAGCATTTACCCCTGGTTGAGTTTTCATACAACAACAGCTACCACACCAGTATTGGTGCCGCGCCATTCGAAGCTTTATACGGACGGAAGTGCAGGTCGCCGCTCTGTTGGTCTGACGCAGGTGATAGACAATTGGTAGGTCCCGATGTAGTTCAGGAAACTACAGATAAGATCGCGCAAATCCGAGATCGCATTAGTGCGGCTCGTGACCGTCAAAAGACCTACGCAGATCTGAAAAGGAAACCTCAAGAGTTCGAGGTTGGGGATATGGTTTTGTTGAAAGTATCACCCTGGAAGGGGGTGGCACGCTTTGGGAAGCGTGGGAAGTTGAATCCGCGCTACATTGGTCCTTTCAAGGTTTTGGAAAGAATTGGAACCGTAGCATACAAGTTGGAACTACCTGCCGAGCTGAATAACGTTCACGATACATTTCATGTATCCAATCTAAAGAGAAGTCCAACTCAAGTTAACGTTGCCATTCCTACCGACGAAATTCATATTGATGACACGCTCCACTTTGTTGAGGAACCTGTCGAGGTCACAGATTGGAAAATAAACAAGACCCGTCGGAGCAGTGTCAAGCTCGTCAAAGTTCGCTGGAATGCTAGACACGGTCCTGAATTCACCTGGGAGCGTGAGGACCGAATGAAAGAGAAATACCCCCACCTGTTTCCTAAGAACCCTTCTTCTACAAGCAGAATTTAAAATTTCGGGACGAAATTTATTTAACGGGGGGAGAATGTGACAACCCTCACCAAACCAGGTATCCGTACGACTTAATTAACTATTAATTATTGCCTAATTACTGTGCTTAACTGAGATTTCTGATAAACTGCTACTTGATTGTTGATTCTTGTACATATCTGCATCATACTTTGATTTTTCCGTCACTACATTATTTAATTACCGAACTTTAGTGACAAACATGATGCACAAAAGCACAGTAGCATTTGAACGGATAACCTATTGAACATGCTGATATAGCCAGCATCAGGCAAACACTGCCTCTAAAGGCCTGTATGAGCCAGAATTATTTTACTACACCCATAGTGTGTGTAGGTATACAATGGTTGTATGATTACGTCTCTAGGGATAAGATATAGAGATTTGGATGTGCCTAAAACATACTTTAAGCACGGAACATAGCACTTTTATCAAGATACTAGCTTCTAGCTAATTAATAAAGTGCCAAAACATGAAAAATTATTCCTGACACTTTGCAGAATAAATTGTGTCGCTAAAAATATTATTTACGACGCTTAAAGGATTACTTAAGCACTTTAACGGATTACTATCCAACCGAACAACCGGACAATACCCGGAGCATAAAAATATTGCCATAAATGTTATTGGTATTTTTCTGAGCCGGTTAGGGTCCCTGATTACCCTAACACCCGCTTTATAACGCATTAAACAACTAACGGGGTTAATCCCTAAAACTAACCGACTTAACCAAACTAAACTCTAACTGAACAATCGAGATCCAACCGGGTGGCCCCACCACCCTAATGAAATCGGCCAACAAGGAGGACAAGGAGGGTACACTTTTATTATATTATAATTGAGTTGTGGATATCTAGAACGAGAAACCGATGGACGTTAGCACTTGAATCCTCTATATAAACACACACTCACACATTGTCATCACCATCCATCTCACCATCACTCTCTCTCCCTCTTGCTCCTCCCTCTCGGCCGAGAACACTCACATCCATCCATCCATTTTTCGGTTCGTGTCTCTCCATTCCAAGCATATACTAGTGACGGGGATCACCTACAACGGAGCTTGGAGCAAACGGAAGCTAAAGGACCACGTGCATTTGCTTTTATCCACGCCGTTTTCGCCAAAGATCTCCCCTAGCCCCGAGCTAGAGGTATAACATTCAAAACTCGTTTTTAATCATATCTAAAGTGGTTAAAAGGATTTTTAGTGGTTGAAGGTCGGTAACCCATCATTTGAATCTAAAAAGTCTACTAAAACATGAAAATCGTTGGATAAAAGGTCATGTCTTGTGTAAATGTCGTAGTATTTGAATATGTTGATTGTTAAGGCCCGATCTACGATGTGGTGGCTCTTATCATCGTTCAACCCGACTTTGTTAAGATCCCGAATCTTGACATACACTTGTTTCTAGCGGTACGAGGGTTAAAAGGTGAAACTCCACCACACGGGAAACATGAACTTGTGTAAAAGTGTTTTGACGCGTGAAATAGTATTTAAAATGAGCCGATCTACGTATGTACAAGTGGTATATTCGTAGAACCGGGTGTTGAGAAAATCATGTTTTATAAAAGTGGATAACATGTTAATAAAAGATGATTTCTATAAGCTACAAGTGTAAAAACACTTGTGAAACGAAAGATCCGACAAAATAACCATTTTTATAAAAGTTGTCGGGAAGTTGTAAAGGAGGATTTGTGATAAAAACTGGGTTTTTATGAGACTAAATCATTTTACACATAGATCCATTGATTATAACGAGATCTACACCGTAGTTTTTAGAAAAACTACAAGTTCATGAAATGATGCGACTTTACATACTTATCGACAAGATTAATGTGTTGGAAATTGATTGATTGAAATAAAAGGAGTGTTGAAATGATTTTGTAAAAGAAAATGATACGCTTGAAAGCGTGGCCACCTCCAGTTACAGGGGAAACCCTGGCGAAATTTTTCTAAAATTTAACACTTAGAATTATTCACAAGTGTTAGAGTTATTTTTGGAAATATTTACAAAACATATTTCGCCATGACTTTATTTATTAAATAATCGGAGGTGGGATTTTCACAAAACTAAACGTGATAAATATATATTCGGTAAATATATTTTGTCACCACACTGTTTATGATTATTTTGTGAAGATGTATAAATATTATTTTTAGAGTAAAAATAATATTTACAAACCTTGTCGAACCCGAAATAATACAAACGCTTATACGACAAGAATATAAGTTACAACGGTAATTATCATTACCACTTAATCGCCAAAACGTAACTTACGCTTTATTCGGAAATATTCATAAACACATGTGTTGTCAATATATTATTTTGGGAAAGTATTATGTGGAAAAGGAAATATATTATTTTTGAGAAAAATAATTATATTTTTGGAATAAGAAATAAAATGTATTAAGTGGGACTTAATAAAATGATATAATTACACATGTATTAATTCCCCCCATCCTTGGGAAGGAAAATACGTTATTAAGTATAAACACGGAGCGGTTGTCTAACCGTTTCCCAAAAATATAAACTATGAAGCTAAAGCACGGCCATCCGTCTAATAGAATTAGCACATGTAGGTCGTTGCGCAGCACTTGGATATTTGGATTACTTGAGATTGTGACGCATTCACTGTGAGTTCATGTCCCGCTTTTTCTCTTAACTGTTTTCAGTTTTCTAAACTGCGGGGGTGAAATACATGTTACAATGATTATGATTACTTTATACATGGTATGGTTAGCGTAAGGAGGGTTACTTTTAGATCATGTGAATGGGTAGGCGGAAACTTGAGGTCATTAATCCTCAGGGTGGGGACCGAGGGGCAGGAGCGGTAGATCTATTTGGGTGTAGCGAGCCCAGTCCCAGGTCCAGCATAACGGACCTTGGGATGACTTTGTTCCCGACGCATAAATTTGCTAGGTTTGAGCCTTCCTACTTGCATTTACACATATCAATGGCCTTGCAAACCGTTGGTGATCTCTTTTTCCTTATTTGCTGCATACCAGGGTTTTTGATAAAGATAAAGGTTTATTTACTCATTTTTCGCATGAACTCGCTCAACATTATTGTTGATTTTTCAACTTACATGTATTTCAGGAAATTAACGATCTGGCGCGGTATGGCTTGTTTTCCGCTGCATTAGGCCCGAGGTCATCCAGGGTTCGAGGCTTGTGACTCTTTCCTGGACAAGTCACAGTCCTTGAATCATGTTTATGTTAAGTTTGCATTTGTAATGTTTAGACAAGTTATGGTTGTTGGGTGTTAACCCGTTAAGACAATGTTTTATATTTTTATTATCAATGGATGATCTTGCATATTTTAATACATATAGCCTTGTTATGATTAAGCTATGGTATTAAGAAGTCACACCAAATTAACCACGCTTCCGCAAAGCCAGGGTGTGACAATCCGGGCTACCGAACGTAAAAGGAACATGTAATTCGTTCACAAGATTATAATATTAAATAATTCTCCCAAGTTATAAAAAGGTTAATCTTGCCTCTGTGCATTTTAATCAAAGATATTTTGTACCATGTGCATTCAAACCAATTTTCAATCATTTTTCCAAAATGAGTCAGTTGAATGTATTTACCAGTGTAAACTGACGTATTTTCCCCAAAAAGACTAAATGCAGGTATTATGCGTAATTGGCTGGGATTTCTCCTTAGCATCATTAGAAGTCTCGCAAGCTTAAGATGCCTGAAGTCTGTTGAACAATACTTTTGATATTATTATTAGATCCCCTGTGGATTATTATTTCAACAATGGTGATACATTGATATTACACTAAATGTTGAAATATATTATCTTATTGCTTCCGCTGTGCATTCATATATTGTGTGGTTTGACTATATTGTTGCCAACTACGTCACGGTAATCCCCCACCGGGCCCACCGGTGATACACGTGGAAATCGGGGTGTGACAGTGATGGAGCTTCTACTTGCATAACGTGAGGAGCAACAATTGAAGGCGTGGTTAGCACTTCCACTCTCACCTCTTTGGCCAGATGACTAAATGATACGGATGCCAACTTGCTTAATGTATCGGCTTTTTTGTTCTTGCTGCGGGGAATGTGTTCAATTTTACATGAATCGAACAATGCCATAACTTGTTTTACTTGTTCCAGATACTCAATCATGTTGGCTTCCCTTGCTTCATATTCTCCGCTTACTTGATTCGCTACGAGCAACGAATCTACATGGGCCACCACATTTCTTGCTCCGACTTTGGCTGCCAAACGTAAACCGGCTAAGAGGGCCTCATATTCGGCTTCGTTATTAGAACTCTTGAATTCCAGTCGGAGCACGTACGTCATATCTCTGCCCTCCGGATCAGTGAGAATCAAGCCTGCTCCAGCTCCCTCGGCGCTTGAGGCCCCGTCTGTATAGGAATGGCAATGGGCCGGGCTTGGGTCGGGTATTGGTAATCACAGGCCCGTACCTGGTTGTAATTCTTTGTCCCATACCCGGCCCGTTACCCGTTGGGTATTTGTCGGGTAATTACCCGTCGGGTATCGGGCATACCCGCGGGTATCGGGTATACCCATCAATATCATAAAAATACCCGTTGGGACAAATGTGGAATTTTTACTTTGATGTTTATATAATTTACTATTTTAATGACTATAACAAATAAAAATATAATTAATAATTTACATATCATATTCAGACCATACATACAAAAATAAATCAAAATGATTACTTAATTAAGTAATTGAATCAGGACCACCTAATTGCATAAGCATCCACATAATAAAGGTAATAACTTCCATATCCAATATACATGCTCAAAAATAAGTTATTTGTTCACTAAGCACCTGCCAAATACATATCCACATATGACTATAGAGAAGGTAATAAGTACATGTACTAAGTTTATATATATGAAAATCTATAATATGATACTTTTGGGTATTATTCGGGTTAATGGGCCGGGTATCGGGCGGGTATCACTAAATCCCATACCCGTACCCATACCCGACTTTTTTCTTTTTTTAAGCCCGTACCCGGCCCATACCCATTGGGCTTCGGGTATACCCGGCCCGTATATTTCGGGTTTTGGGTATACCCATCGGGCTTGGGCTTTTTTGCCATCCCTACGTCTGTATACAAAGACCAGGGCTTGTCTGGAGCTTTCTCCGTTTCTTTCATTTCTTTGTCCTCCGGCATCTCTACTAGAAAATCAGTTATCACCTTTCCTTTTAATGGACCTTTGGTTTTGAAGGTGATGTTGAATGCGCCCAACTCTATCGCCCATTTTGCCATGCGACCTGAAACTTTAGGTCATCGGAGAATATGCTGGATTCTTTGATCCGTTCGGACCTCAATAGGGTGAGCTTGAAAATAACGGCGGAGCCTTCTTGAAGCATGGACCAATGCCAGAGCTAGTTTTTCCAAATTTGGATATCTCGTTTCATAATCTTTCAACGTTCGGCTTACATAGTAGATGGGGATTTGTGCTCCGATTCGGTGGGCTACTAACACCGCACTGATGGCATCGCGTGATGCGGCCAAGTAGACTGTTAGTACTTCGTCTTTTTCAGGTACGGTGAGGGTTGGCAATGTGCCCAGGTAGATTTTAAGTTCTTCGAAAGCTCGTGCAGCTTCTTTGGTCCATTTAAACTCTGATCGGAAGCTTTTTCTAAGCACGTCCATTAATGGGAGAGACCTGTCTGCTGCTTTCGACAAGAAGCGATGGAGAGCGGCCAACCGCCCATTTAAGGACTAGATTTATTTAACTGTCGTGGGAGGCTTCATGGTAAGGACAACATCGATCTTATCGGGGTTGGCTCGTAGGCCCCTTGATCCGACCATGACTCCCAAGAACTTCCCCTCTTCTACCCTGAACGTACATTTTTTAGGGTTTAATTTCATGTTAATGCTCCGGAGCCGGGTGAACGTTTCGAGTATATCCTTCAACATGGTTGCTTCGTCGTGACTCTTAATCACGATATCATCAACATATACTTCTAAATTTCGTTCGATCTGATCCTTGAAGGCTTTGTTCATCAGACGCTGGTATGTAGCACCGGCGTTTTTTAAACCGAAAGGCATCTTGGTAAAGCAGTATACTCCTTCATTAGTAACAAAGGCTGTCTTGTCCTCATCTTCGACCGCCATTTGTATCTGATGGTATCCCTTATAGGCGTCTAGGAAACATTTTAGCCGAAATGTGGCGACGGAATCGATCTTTTCATCAATCTCTGGTAATGGAAAACAATCTTTCGGACATGCATCATTCAGATCGGTGAAATCAATACACATTCTCCATGAGTTGTCTTTCTTTCGTACCATGACTGGGTTCGACACCCATGTTTGGTACCGGACTTCTCGAATGATTCCAGCATCCAGGAGGCTTTTTACATCATTAGCAATTGCTTTGGATCGGTCCGGTGCCATATGCCTTTTTCTTTGTGCTATTGGCTTGATTGACTCTTTTACGTTCAAATGGTGTTGCGCCATAGACCTGGGAGCCCCTTGCATATCTGAATGCTTCTGTGCAAAAACGTCAATTGAATTGCTCAACAATTCCCACAGGAGCTTCTTTGTTCGTTTCGGGAATTGAGCACCGATAGCTACTTGCTGCTCCGGGAATTCCGGATTGATCGCCCAGAGTTCCGTAGGTACTTCAATTTTTTTTGGAGCTTGTTTCTTCTATGTGCCTTACTTCTGCGACGAATGCGTTTGACTCCGAAAGGATAGTGGCGACCCCCGTTTCGGTTGGGAATTTTATGGCTCCGTGTATCGTCGAACTAATTGCTCCGAGAACTCGTAACCCGGGTCGCCCGTGTATTATGTTATGCGACGAATGAGTACCAATAACCAGAAAGGTTAGTTGAACGGTTCTGCTTTTGTTATCATCTTAGAATGTGGTCGGAAGTGTTATCTGCCCTATCGGACGAACCACTTCTCCCGAAAAACTTATCAAAGGAGTAGACACCTCGATCAACCTCTTCTTTGTTTGGGGGTTCAGCTGCTTAAAACATTGTAGGTACATTATCTCAAAGGCGCTTCCTCTGTCTACATAGATTCGTTGGACCAAATGTCCTGCGACAATGGCGGATATCGTGATTGGTCCGTCTTGGGCATCTTCCGGATCGATCGTAGGAAGGTATGTTGGTTGGTGCATCCAAGCTGCCATGTGCTGGTTCGACCGTTTTACCCCTCTTAGTTCGGTAGACCGGATCATATTGATTTCGGCCTCGGTGTTCGGATTATCAATCGCTGCTGCAGACTTCTTTCCATCTTTCACTTCTTTTACGAGATGGGAGAGTTTTCCGGATCGCACGGCCTTTTCGATCTCTTGTTTTAATGCCCAACATTCATCAGTCGTATGCCCCTTGTCTCGATGATACTCACAATACTTTTTGGAATGCTTATCCGAGGTAGGCCGCTGCTTTGATGGTGTAGGAAACCGGGTGGTTTCCGTACTAAGGATCTCGCTCGGTGACTTGGTTAGTTCGGAGAACGTATTGAAACGTACATTTCCGGTTCGGAAACTGCTTCGATCAGACTTCTGGTATAGCCCACGACTTCTATTCCAATTGCTGGTTCTATCCTTTGGTGGTGACGAGTTCCGTCTCCACGACGCGGTTCGGGCTTTAGCATTCTTTGCCGCTGTGTCACTTGGTTGACCACAGGCACTTTTTCCTCGTACAAACGCTCTGGCTCGTTCCATAAGTATTTCTATTGTTTTTGGAAGATCTTCGTGGAGCTTTTCTACGAGCTGATTGTTTCGGACTTCGTGACAAAATCCGGAAACACGGAGCTGGTCAACCACTCCGCTTATCTGCATGCTTTCTCGATTGAAACGATCGATGAAGTTTTCTACGGATTCTCCATCGTGGCGTTTTATGTGTGGACCTCGGTAATGTCTTTCTTGCAGTGTCGCTGCTGGCAGAAGTTTTGCAAAAAGATACGTCGGAAGTCTTCAAAGTGATCAATCGATCCTTCTGGCAACCCACTATAAATAAATATGTGAGTGGCTCTTTATAGAGACTTAGCCCAATGGCTACCACCGGAAGTGCGCTAAGTTAGTAACAGGGGAACCCCAAGTTCTTCCTAACCTCAAACTCTATAAAATCAACTTGGATGGAACCATACCCTTGCCGATCCAGTGAGAGTTTGGGCGAACATGTGACACCAAGCCGGCATGGGCCATTGTTCGACCTTAGCCGCTCCGGCGAAAGCGAACATGTGATCGTCCGGGTCAGACGTACCATCGTAAAACTTTAGCGTTAGGGGCATCTTCAGTTTTGCCGGGAGTGGGGCATTAACGATCCTTAACGTGAACTTCGACTGAGAAGTCATAGACGCGGGGTGATACGGCATGATCAGCTCCTGTGTCACACCCCCAAAATCCACCCGCGGAGTACCACCGCTTGGAGGCATGACGTGACCAGGATCAAACCACCAATCATATTGAACATCTAATTAAATAGTAAATGTCATTCATCAATATGAAAGGTGTTTTCAAAACCAAACATAATTAATTGTGTAGCGGAAGCATTAATGTAAAAATCCAACATAAGTATCATGTTCTCATAAGTAAATGTTTAACATGGAACTCAACAGTCCATGTGCCAACAACGACCGCGCCTCCCGTGCAAGCTCCCTTAGTACCTATGGTCCTGCAAGGCATGTAACAGAGAGTCAACAACTAGTTGAGCGAGTTCACAGTAAGTAAGTTCGTAATAGTAAGTTCATGTCGTAACAGGTGGCTCTACTGGGCCGGTAGTATGTTCTATTGGTGGGGGCTTCCTACATTTGTATATAGTATGTTCTATTGGTGGGGGCTTCCCACATTTGTATGTACACTAGACTATTGGTAACCATAGTGTTCTTCTTAACCCGAGAACAGTAGTACGTACGAGGTTTACGTAGGTTTTACGTAAGTGTCCTTCTTATCCCGAGGACAGTGGTACGCGGGGGTTTACGTAGGTTTTACGTAAGTGTCCTTCATAACCCTAGGACAGTAGTAGGTATGAGTTTACGTAGGTTTTACGTAAGTGTCCCTCGAACCCTGAGGACAGTGGTCTCGAGTCATCATGTACTAGTCGAGACTACACGGTCTCGAGTCGCAACCGGACCCGCAACCATGGTCTCGGGTTGTGCTGCTTGTGTCGGTGCTGTGGTCTCGAGTCGAGACAGTGCGTTCTCGACTCGCAATATGTGTCGAGACTATGAAGCGTAACAGTTTCCTACTATGCAGCTCATTGATTCTGAGATATTAGCAAACAACTTTGGCAGTTTCATAATCAGATCAATCAACAGTTTCTATCAGGTTTTCAAACGAATCAAAACAGCAAATCATAATCATTTATCAACCCTAATCATGATCTAAGCAATAACCATCAACCAAATCATCATACGAAACATACAATCGGATCCTTAAACCAACCGATTCTAAACTAGCATGCACCCTAGTTTATGTGTACATCAAATCTGTAATCATGTTTTTCAATCCGTTCGAGTTATACAAACACTATCCGATTTATACACACATGAGCCGATTTCAAGCACATCAACATTAACAGTTTATAACACTTTTATCATGAAGAGCATGTAAAAATATCACAACATCATGTATAAAACAACCAACCAATAATCATAACACTAACCGGTTGAGAGTGTGTAACGAGGATGATCCGAACACAAGGATCTTCGAGAGTTGGGGGGGGGGGTTGCCGTCGGGTTCCAAGGGAAAACGAGAGAGAGAAAGAGAGCACCTAGGGTTTGTGTGTTCTTGATTGTAAATTGTGAGAAGTAAAGTCCCCAATGATGTGCGTATGCGTGAACATATATCCGGGCTAGAGGGGTGGGCCGAGTCCAAGCATAGTGAGCCGAGAGAAAGGTGTACGGCCCAAAGGTTTGGACTAGCGTTGTGCGACTAAACTTATGATATTCACATGCAATCACGTAACACATAGCATAACAAAACATAATATTCCATTACCAACAAACACGTCAACTAGTCACGTATAGACCAAACAAGTTACATCGAGTACACAAGGAGAGGTTTGAAATACGAGTTGTCACATCCTGATCCTGAGGGTTTAAACCCATAGATCCCTGGCGAAACAGGTCATTGAGACCGTTATTCATTGGAGCACTTGTAAATGGGGAAAATTGTGCAACACATGTTATGGGAGTGGAGATTATAGGACTTACCATAGATCAAGAGGTGAAAGCTCCGACGGAGACGGGATTAGCCCCTGGATAGACACTGCTGAACAAGTTCGTTCGGAGACTCTGCAACATTTCTTCTCGTTGTTGTTGCTGTCGCAATAAATCAGTGTTCCGTAAAAGGAAAGTGTTGTCAAAACTAGGCAACGGCGTGGCGACTGGTGCAGTAACAGATAGCGTGGTGACAGAGCTCCCGATTACAAAATTTGCAGGTGGAGGTACTGTTGTTGATCCTGCCGCAACTGCAGAAGTAGCAACTGCTGTAGGGACAACTGTTAAAGGTGCAACACTTCCTTCCCAGATGTCACCGTAAGACGGGAAAGTGTTTGTGGAAATTGATGTCGTTGATTCTGCCATAATTTCGAATGAACAGAATTAGGAAGGCGAATTATGTGAACAAGTTCTTTCGGAGACTCTGCAACATTTCTTCTCGTTGTTGTTGCTGTTGTAGCTGTCGCAATAAATCAGCGTTCCGTAAAAGGAAAGCGTTGTCGAAACTAGGCAACGGCGTGGCGACTGGAGCAGTAACAGATAGCGTGGTGACAGAGCTCTGCAACATTTAACAGGGATTAGCCCCTGGATAGACACTGCTGAACAAGTTCGTTCGGAGACTCTGCAACATTTCTTCTCGTTGTTGTTGCTGTTGTAGCTGTCGCAATAAATCAGCGTTCCATAAAAGGAAAACGTTGTCAAAACTAGGCAACGACGTGGCGACTGGAGCAGTAACAGATAGCGTGGTGACAGAGCTCCCGATTACAGAATTTGCAGGTGGAGGTACTGTTGCTGATCCTGCCGCAACTGCAGAAGTAGCAACTGCTGTAGGGACAACTGTTAAAGGTGCAACACTTCCTTCCCAGATGTCACCGTAAGACGGGAAAGTGTTTGTGGAAATTACTTTCGTTGATTCTGCCATAATTTCGAATGAACATAATTAGGAAGGCGAATTGTGTGAATTCGAGGGGATGGTCAGAGCAGAGCTGGTCAGAGCAGAGTTTCAGATGACCTAGCAAGAACCTGCAAGATCACAAGGAAGAAAGCACACCGTTAGCCTCGTCATAGGGAGGGGGGCCTCTCTATGACCAAGCTCGGGCGTGAGAATAAGTATTTGATAGGAGAGAATAAGTCAGGGAGAGAGAGAGAGAGGGAGAGTTTAGAGAGAGAAAAGTAGTGATTACCCCTTGCTGAAAATCTTGGCGGGGTATTTATAGTTTTTGGGAGTACTGTTCGCGAACAATTGGGGGTACTTTTCTTTCATCTGATCTTCGCGTTCCCAGGTGAACTCTGGGCCACGACGGGAGTTCCAACGAACTCGAACAAGAGGGATTCTCGTGTTCTTGAGGACCTTAACATCCCGGTCCGTGATTTCTACTGGTTCCTCGACGAATCGCAACTGCTCGTCGATAGTGAGTTCCTTCAGAGGAACTATGAGGGTCTCATCTGACAGGCACTTCTTCAGATTCGACACGTGAAAGACGTTGTGAACTGCACCGAGTTCAGCTGGTAGGTTTAGTCTGTAGGCTACTTTGCCTATTCTTTCTATGATTTTGAACGGTCCGACATACCGCGGATTGAGCTTGCCCCGTTTGCCAAAACGAACCACACCCTTCCAGGGTGAGACTTTGAGTAGCACTCGACCCCAACTTGGAACTCGAGTGGTTTCCTGTGCTTATCAGCGTAACTTTTCTGACGGTCACGAGCCGCCGCCATGCGTTGCCGTATCTGTGCAATTCGTTCAGTAGCATCAACTACCATTTCTGGTCCTGTGATTTGAGTATCCCCCACCTCTGCCCAACAGAGAGGTGACCGGCATTTACGTCTGTACAATGCCTCGAATGGAGCGCCTTGAATGCTGGTGTGGTAACTGTTATTGTATGAAAACTCCACTAAAGGGAGATGCTTTTCCCAGTTGTTGCCGAAATCGATAACACATGCCCGAAGCATGTCTTCTAGGGTTTGAATCGTGCGCTCAGACTGCCCATCCGCCTGAGGGTGATATGCTGTGCTCATGTCTAGTTGTGAGCCAAAATCTTTATACATTGCTTGCCATAGTTCTGAAGTGAATCGTGCATCCCGATCCGAAATAATAGAGGTTGGCACTCCGTGCCTCGAAACAACTTCCTTGAGATATACGTCTGCTAGAGTGGAGAACTTGTCCGTTTCCTTAATAGCCAGGAAGTGTGCAGACTTTGTGAGTCGATCCACGATCACCCATATTGTATCATTCCCACGCTGGGATCTAGGCAGGCCAGTAACAAAATCCATGGAAATTTCTTCCCATTTCCATTGTGGTATCTTGGGTTGCTGAAGTAGGCCTGATGGTTTCTGATATTCCGCCTTGACTCTAGCACAGGTCAAGCATTTGCCGACATAAGTTGCAATGTGGGCCTTCATACTAGGCCACCAATACGTCGTCCTGATATCGTGGTACATCTTATCCGAACCTGGATGTACCGAGTAGCGAGACTTATGTGCTTCATCCATCACAAGTTCTCGTAAACCGCCATATAGTGGGACCCAAATACGTCCCGTTACATAGTAGGCACCGTCTTCCTTCCGTTCTAATCGTTGCCTTGAGCCGCGTAAGGCTTCAGCCCTTACGTTTTCTGGTTTCAATGCTTCCATCTGAGCATCTCGTATCTGTGCAGGAAGACTGGACTGAATGGTAAGCTGTAGTGCTCGCACGCGTCTAGGTAGAGTGTCCTTTCGACCGAGAGCGTCTGCCACAACGTTGGCTTTGCCTGGATGGTACTTGATGGCGCATTCGTAATCGTTAAGTAGTTCAACCCATCGACGTTGACGCATGTTCAATTCCTTCTGCTTGAAGATATGCTCGAGACTCCTGTGATCGGTGTAGATAGTGCACTTGGTACCGTACAGGTAGTGTCGCCATATCTTGAGCGCGAAAACAACAACTCCCAGCTCTAAATCGTGCGTCGTATAGTTCCGCTCGTGAACCTTGAGTTGGCGCGAAGCGTAAGCAATGACCTTGTCGCGCTGCATTAACACACATCCAAGACCCTGAATGGATGCATCACAATAAACCACGAAATCGTCCGTGCCTTCTGGAAATGAGAGGATAGGCGCACTGCAAAGTCTATCCTTTAAGTGCTGAAAAGCGGTTTCCTGAGTATTACCCCAACGATAGGTGACACCCTTCTGTGTCAGTAGTGTAAGCGGCTGTGCAATCTTTGAGAAATCTTTAATGAATAGTCTGTAATAACCCGCCAAACCCAAGAATTGACGTATTTCCATTGGTGTACGCGGTGCAGGCCAGTTCCTGATCGAATCTACCTTGGATGGATCAACATGAATCCCATCCTTGTTTACCACGTGGCCTAGAAAGTGGACTTCACGAAGCCAGAAGTCGCATTTCGAAAACTTGGCGTACAGTTGTTCCTTTCGAAGGAGTTCTAAGATAAGCCGTAGATGCTGCTCGTGTTCCTCCTGACTCTTGGAGTAGATCAGGATGTCGTCGATGAATACAATCACAAACTTGTCTAGATAGGGTTTGCACACCCTGTTCATAAGATCCATGAAGACTGCCGGTGCGTTCGTTAGCCCGAATGGCATGACTAGAAACTCGTAGTGGCCGTAGCGAGTTCTGAATGCTGTTTTGGAGACGTCCTCATCCCGGACTCTCAGCTGATGGTAACCTGACCTCAAGTCTATCTTGGAGTAGTAACTCGACCCTTGCAACTGGTCGAATAAGTCATCAATACGCGGAAGAGGATAACGGTTCTTCACCGTCACCTTGTTCAGTTCACGGTAATCAATGCACATCCTGAAGGTACCATCCTTCTTCTTTACAAACAGTACTGGAGCTCCCCAAGGCGAAGAGCTAGGTCGGATAAATCCCTTATCCAAGAGTTCTTGTAGCTGTGTAGAGAGTTCTTCCAACTCTGATGGAGCTAAGCGATACGGTGCACGTGCTATCGGTGCTGCTCGTGGTGCTAGCTCGATTTGAAACTCGACCTGGCGATGAGGCGGTAGACCAGGTAATTCCTCTGGAAACACTTGAGGAAAGTCGCGAACTACTGGAATATCTTCCAATTTCTTTTCCTTTGCTGATGCATCGGTACAAGTGCCAGAATGGCAGTGTGGCCCTTACGTAAACACTTCTGAGCCTTTAGAAAGGAGATGATGCCTACAACGGCACCACTCTTGTCGCCTTGAACTTCGAGAGGTTCCTGATCGGAACGAGGGATACGAACAATCTTCTCTTTGCACAAAATCTCCGCGTGATGTTGGGATAACCAGTCCATACCAATGACGATGTCGAAACTACCCAAAACTATGGGAATGAGATCGATAGAGAAAGCCTGACCCGCGAGGATAAGATTACAACCCTGAACTATGTGCGTGGCCTCTAGACTCTTACCGTTAGCTAATTCTATAACATGCTTGGTGTTTAAGGGGGTTGGTGCACGTTTTAACATTTGGCTAACTTTTTGAGACATATAACTTGTATCCGCACCCGAATCAAACAAAATAGTAACATAAAAGTCGTCGAGAAGAAACTTACCCATGACTACGTTGGGATCATTCCTGGCATCACCCTGCCCCAGCACAAATGCACGTCCCCTAGCCTCGTTGCCGTTGTTGTTCCCACCGTTGTTGTTTCCGTTGCCTTGGTTATTGTTGTTGTTGTTGTTGTGGTTTCGGTTTAACTGAGGGCAGTGCCTTTTGAAGTGACCTTCCGCGCCACAATGAAAGCATCCCTTGTTGCCCTATTGCGGATTCTGTTGTGCTTGCTGTTGCTGCTGATTCTGATTCGCAGGCCGTGGGCTCCTACAATCCTTGGCCTCATGACCCATCTTGAGACACCTCTGGCAACGACCCTTGTTGCACTGGCCACTGTGGTGTCTGTTACAGTTGTTGCACCTGGGGTGATTTCCGCGATAAGCTCTCTGCCCGCGACTACCAGAAGACTGTTGACTGGGACTCTGGTAGTGGTCAGTCTTTTGCTGCTGAACCTGAGACTGAACTGTAGCTGAACCCTTGCTGGAATCCCCCTCCCATTTCCGCTTGTTGTCACTGGGAGTAGCAGGAGTAGCAGAAGTAGTAGTGATAGCAGTAGCGCTGATACGTTTAGGCAGCCTATCCTGTTCCACTGCCTGATCCGTGAGGCGATGAGCAAGTCGCTGAATATCCTGGATATTATCGAGGTTAGCCGATGTCACGTGGCTCTGGATTTTTGGCGCTAGACCCTTGAGATACAACTCAATGCGCTTGATTGGGGGGTCCACCATGGTTGGACACAAGATGGCCAGTTCGTTTGACTGTTTCGTATAAGCCTCAATTTCCGATCCTGTCATCTTCAGGTGATAAAGCTCCACTTCCAACTTGTGGATGTCATCACGCGTGCAGTATTCTCGCTTGATCAGTTCCTTAAAATCATTCCAAGGGGTGGCGTTAGCAGCTGCCAGCCCTAAAATCTGAACTTGCGCGTTCCACCAAGTCAGCGCAATTCCTTCCAAGGTACCAGTGGCGTATTTCACCCTGCGAGCCTCAGGGCATTCACACATTTTGAATACCGACTCGAGCTTTTCGAACCAATGGAGGAGTCCGACTGCTCCTTCAATGCCACTAAACGTGCTTGGACGACAGTCCATGAAGTTCTTGAAAGTGCAAACCGGTTGCGGTGCGTGTTGACCTATTGTGTACGAATAGGGCAAAGTTAAACACAAGAGTTGGTCTAAAAGTGTAGGATCTAAAGACCCTAGTGTGAGTTACAAATGCAGGGTATACCTCCTGCGTGTGCAGCTGCAAGTGCCGCAGCAACTTGTTCGTTAATGAGAGCCGTTAACTGGGCTTGAGTCATGTTAAAGCGTCCAAACATGATCTTCATAGTAAAGGTAACATAGTGAGAGAGGTTCGCAAAAAGTGCGATGACAGAAAAGAGTAAGCACACAAGTGTTCTCAAGCAATAGTGTCATGTGTATCTAAGCATACTACGAGCAAAGTTCTATGTAATCTAGCAAGTAGGCAATATAACATGTACCATATTACCTAGAATGTTGAGTCTTGCACGTGGAGCGAGGCGTCGTTGTGGATCGTTGAGCACTGTTCTGGTTATAGTCTGGTTTTAATAAAAACGTTTTTCCCTTATTAAAACCGAGTTCTCTATAACCAATGGCTCTGATACCAATCTGTCACACCCCCAAAATCCACCCGCGGAGTACCACCGCTTGGAGGCGTGACGTGACTAGGATCAAGCCACCAATCATATTGAACATCTAATTAAATAGTAAATGTCATTCATCAATACGAAAGGTGTTTTCAAAACCAAACATAATTAGTTGTGTAGCGGAAGCATTAATGTAAAAATCCAACATAAGTATCATGTTCTCATAAGTAAATGTTTAACATAGAACTCAACAGTCCATGTGCCCACAACGACCGCGCCTCCCGTGCAAGCTCCCTTAGTACCTATGGTCCTGCAAGGCATGTAACATAGAGTCAACAACTAGTTGAGCGAGTTCACAGTAAGTAAGTTCGTAATAGTAAGTTCATGTCGTAACAGGTGGCTCTACTGGGCCGGTAGTATGTTCTATTGGTGGGGGCTTCCCACATTTGTATATAGTATGTTCTATTGGTGGGGGCTTCCCACATTTGTATGTACACTAGACTATTGGTAACCATAGTGTTCTTCTTAACCCGAGAACAGTAGTACGTACGAGGTTTACGTAGGTTTTACGTAAGTGTCCTTCTTATCCCGAGGACAGTGGTACGCGGGGGTTTACGTAGGTTTTACGTAAGTGTCCTTCATAACCCTAGGACAGCAATAGGTATGAGTTTACGTAGGTTTTACTTAAGTGTCCCTCGAACCCTGAGGACAGTGGTAAGCACAAATATTACGTAGGTTTTACGTAAGGGTCCTTCGTAACCGAGGACGATGGTAGATAGTCTAGTAACAGTGTAAATCCCAATACTTCGTCAATCCTTTTCCTTCAATCCCATTCCCTACCCACCTGGAATCCCATGCCTTGGTAAGGGTGTGAACTCACCTTGGTTTGCTCGGCAGATACACAGCAAAGTTCAATTAAGCTACATGGTGGTCAACCACGTCCTACCATGGTTACCATACAAGTCAGGTTCGTATTCAAGTAGTGCACGTATGTTCTACACGTATTGTACACAAGTAACAATCATAGTATACACGTTTGATCATGGCAGATCAACAACAGAACAGTCACGTAAGCAAAGTCCAAGTATGCGGCCTAAATGGTTGGGCTCGTAACAGTGTGCAAAGTCCAAAACAGTGTGCATGTGTTCATGGTCTCGAGTCGAGACTAGAGATCTCGAGCCGAGACTAGGCGGTCTCGAGTTGGCTGGCCTGAAGATCTCGAGTCGTAACTGGGGGGTCTCGAGTCATCATGTACTAGTCGAGACTACACGGTCTCGAGTCGCAACCGGACCCACAACCATGGTCTCGGGTTGTGCTGCTTGTGTCGGTGCTGTGGTCTCGAGTCGAGACAGTGCGTTCTCGACTCGCAATCTGTGTCGAGACTATGAAGCGTAACAGTTTCCTACTATGCAGCTCATTGATTCCGAGATATTAGCAAACAACTTTGGCAGTTTCATAATCAGATCAATCAACAGTTTCTATCATGTTTTCAAACGAATCAAAACAGCAAATCATAATCATTTATCAACCCTAATCATGATCTAAGCAATAACCATCAACCAAATCATCATACGAAAGATACAATCGGATCCTTAAACCAATCGATTCTAAACTAACATGCACCCTAGTTTATGTGTATGATGTGCGTTAGGTGTAATATATTTTTGATGTATATTTAAACCCTTTTTACACTTTTAGCCAAGTTTTAAATTTATAAAAACACGATATTTACTAACACTAAACACACATATGGGCAAGTGCACCCATCGTGGACGTAGTATAGTGTTGGTAAGATACCGAGGTCGTCCAAGGACACAAGAGCTTTTAATACCGGTTTATCCTCAACGTCTAATCAAATAAAAAAAGTAATAAAAATGTTTTTAAAACTAAGAAAATAAAAACTAACTAAATGCTGAAAAATAAAAATAAAATAAAACAGATAGACAAGATGAATCACTTGGATCCGACACGTGTATTAGTATAACCTTTAATTATTTTCGCACTTTTGCACTTGTTTAAGAGATTATCTTAGTTATTGTAGTAGGCCCCTCTTTTGAAGGCGACGTTACCCTCAACCCAGTAGTTTGAGTCAGCAAGGATACAATCCTAAAGGGTCGGATTATTGAAAGATAATGAATTAAGTTATTAATGCAAATTGTGGTAGGCCCCGCTTTCGGCGGTGACGTTACCCTCGGCTAAGTAGTCTGAGTCAGCAGGGATACAGTCCTAAATAGCCGGGTTATAGTATTAATAGTAGTTAACTTATGAGGGGGTCAAAGAGTTTGGATCCCCGCCATCCAATACCTATGGGCATGGAAGGAGATCCTACTAAATTTGACCCAGGTCCCAAGCAGGACCTCTAAACGCTGAACAAGAGCAAGACCCTTACCAAACCGTTCCCTTAACCCCCGACCAGGTAGCCAACATACCTCCATATAGACCGTGGAGATATGAATGGTGAAAATCTTTTATTTTATATAGACAGTAAAATAATGCCAAGACACCACGGACAAACGATAAGGAAAGATCACCTTCAACATAAGCAACTAGTTATTAAAGTCATTAATACAAAACCAAATAAAAAGTGCAAAAGATTGAAAATAAAAAGTATTATACTAAACACTTGTCTTCACCAAGTGATGTAAGAGACTTAGGCAAACGTGGCCTTGATTGTCAAGAACTCTTACGATCAATCTTGGATCCCGAGACGACTCACACACTCTACGATGGACAATGGATGATGGTGGTGGATGATGGTGTTATGGTGGTGGTGGGTGGTGGATGAAGTGTGAGAGAGGTGGTGTGCCAAGGGATGAGATGGAATGAAACCAAGCACTCCTATTTATAGGCTGAACAGAAGGCTGGGCACGGCCCCGTGTCCGCTGGACACGCCCCCGTGCCCGTCTGACACTCTCTCTCCTCATTAATTGTAATTCGCAATTACAATTAATGCGCCTGCTGTACTTTCACCACGCCCCCGTGCCCGCTGGACACGGCCCCGTGGTGGGCAATGGAAGCTTCTATAAGTTTGTCTTTTATGCTGCTTCTTGGGCACGGCCCCGTGCTGGCTGAGCACGGGGCGTGTTCAGACTTCTGCTTTCTCTTCTTTGCTTTGGAGGATGCCGTTGAGGGTCCGGGCAGTCTACTTTTATTCCTTTTCTTGTATTTATGCTAGAATTAGTTGTCTTTTTGCTTCTTTTGTGAATTTGAGCTCATTTCATCCTGAAAATACAAAAGGAAGACAAAAACACTCTTTTTCCAACATTAGTACTTAAAAAGGGTTATTTTTATGCCTTAATTGATGTGATTTATATGTTGCATTTTACACACATCATGTACATCAAATCTGTAATCATGTTTTTCAATCCGTTCGAGTTATACAAACACTATCCGATTTATACATACATGAGCCGATTTCAAGCACATCAACATTAACAGTTTATAACACTTTTATCATGAAGAGCATGTAAAAATATCACAACATCATGTATAAAACAACCAACCAATAATCATAACACTAACCGGTTGAGAGTGTGTAACGAGGATGATCCGAACACAAGGATCTTCGAGAGTTGGGGGGGGGGGGGTTGCCGTCGGGTTCCAAGGGAAAACGAGAGAGAGAAAGAGAGCACCTAGGGTTTGTGTGTTCTTGATTGTAAATTGTGAGAAGTAAAGTCCCCAATGATGTGCGTATGCGTGAACATATATCCGGGCTAGAGGGGTGGGCCGAGTCCAAGCATAGTGAGCCGAGAGAAAGGTGTACGGCCCAAAGGTTTGGACTAGCGTTGTGCGACTAAACTTATGATATTCACATGCAATCACGTAACACATAGCATAACAAAACATAATATTCCATTACCAACAAACACGTCAACTAGTCACGTATAGACCAAACAAGTTACATCGAGTACACAAGGAGAGGTTTGAAATACGAGTTGTCACATCCTGATCCTGAGGGTTTAAATCCATAGATCCCTGGCGAAACAGGTCATTGAGACCGTTATTCATTGGAGCACTTGTAAACGGGGAAAATTGTGCAACACATGTTATGGGAGTGGAGATTATAGGACTTACCATAGATCAAGAGGTGAAAGCTCCGACGGAGACGGGATTAGCCCCTGGATAGACACTGCTGAACAAGTTCGTTCGGAGACTCTGCAACATTTCTTCTCGTTGTTGTTGTTGTCGCAATAAATCAGCGTTCCGTAAAAGGAAAGCGTTGTCAAAACTAGGCAACGGCGTGGCGACTGGTGCAGTAACAGATAGCGTGGTGACAGAGCTCCCGATTACAGAATTTGCAGGTGGAGGTACTGTTGTTGATCCTGCCGTAACTGCAGAAGTAGCAACTGCTGTAGGGACAACTGTTAAAGGTGCAACACTTCCTTCCCAGATGTCACCGTAAGACGGGAAAGTGTTTGTGGAAATTGCTGTCGTTGATTCTGCCATAATTTCGAATGAACAGAATTAGGAAGGCGAATTGTGTGAACAAGTTCGTTCGGAGACTCTGCAACATTTCTTCTCGTTGTTGTTGCTGTTGTAGCTGTCGCAATGAATCAGCGTTCCGTAAAAGGAAAGCGTTGTCAAAACTAGGCAACGGCGTGGCGACTGGAGCAGTAACAGATAGCGTGGTGACAGAGCTCTGCAACATTTAACAGGGATTAGCCCCTGGATAGACACTGCTGAACAAGTTCGTTCGGAGACTCTGCAACATTTCTTCTCGTTGTTGTTGCTGCTGTTGTAGCTGTCGCAATAAATCAACGTTCCATAAAAGGAAAGCGTTGTCAAAACTAGGCAACGGCGTGGCGACTGGAGCAGTAACAGATAGCGTGGTGATAGAGCTCCCGATTACAGAATTTGCAGGTGGAGGTACTGTTGCTGATCCTGCCGCAACTGCAGAAGTAGCAACTGCTGTAGGGACAACTGTTAAAGGTGCAACACTTCCTTCCCAGATGTCACCGTAAGACGGGAAAGTGTTTGTGGAAATTGCTTTCGTTGATTCTGCCATAATTTCGAATGAACAGAATTAGGAAGGCGAATTGTGTGAATTCGAGGGGATGGTCAGAGCAGAGCTTCAGATGACCTAGCAAGAACCTGCAAGATCACAAGGAAGAAAGCACACCGTTAGCCTCGTCACAGGGAGGGGGGCCTCTCTATGACCAAGCTCGGGCGTGAGAATAAGTATTTGATAGGAGAGAATAAGCCAGGGAGAGAGAGAGAGGGGGAGAATTTAGAGAGAGAAAAGTAGTGATTACCCATTTCTGGAAATCTTGGCGGGGTATTTATAGTTTTTGGGAGTGCTGACGTGGCGAGTTAGTTAGAGTCGGACCAGTCACTGTCATGGTAGTTAAAGCTGTGGCCCCCAGTTAGTTAGGGCGTATCGACGTGTTTAGTCGTTCTGTCTACGACATTGGGTGCGACCCGACTCTTTAAGTAATGAGATTCGGTCCTATGTTGTTGGTCATTCGGTCTGACCAAGGACGTATCCTCATCAACACACATAACAAACCTGGAGACAGAGAGAGAAATCCTCAAAGAGATTCTGGTCGGCCATTCCTTTTTGACGGCCGACGAATGACGATGAGGAGCTGCAAGACGACGAGGATGGCTACGATTCCGATCGGATTATGGTGACGACAGCTAGGATTTCAATGGAGAAGTCGGCGACAGTGGCAGCGACCGGTGTTACAGCTACGATTCCGGCCGGATTTTGGTTTTCCAGTATGGCAAATCAATTATCTTGCGGATGGATGTCTTTTTTTTTGGTTTTCAGGTACCGTCGTGTAAAAGATAGTAGTTAGTTTTGACGTTTTTTGAGTTTGCATATGAGATTTTTATTGATTTGCAGGTTTTTGAAATTAATGAAATGGTGGTTATTGTTGCCCGTGTTATTTGTCGGAGAAGAAAGAAAGAAAAGGGGTAGGGGTAGGGTTAGTTAATATTTTAATGAAGGGTATTTAGATAATTTCACAGTCACTTAATAATACGAGTGTGTATAATATTTGTTTTTTAATTTTTTAAAGAGAGTGCTAAATAAGTAATTTCATATGAAGTTAACGTTGAAAATTAACGGACATCCACTACAAAGACCATCAAAGTAACAAAAAGTAAACCAGATGAAGCACGAAAAGTTAAAGATTACGTATATTACTTTACCTTACAAAACCACATGGCCGAATATTTTAGTCTAAAAGAATGGGACAGAGTGCGGATTAAAATCAGTAGTTTACCCTAAAATAAATATATTTGAAAAACCTGTGTGTTGACTTGTATTCTACTTTACCAGTTCCATCAAGGGATGGAGCTCCCCTCCTAAAGTATCAATTTCTCTTAAATTAAATTAGGGTTCTTAATCTCCAATGGAAGTTCTTTTCTAAGGTAAACTATTCCCATTCCCAGTTATATTAATTTCCATCTTCGATCTGTAGCTTTAATTGAGTTCCTTGTGTCAGATTAACGATTCATAGATGAAAGATCTTGTATCGATCATTGAATTCGCTGACAATTTGATAGGCGTATTATATGTTCGATGAAATGCCTCATTGACTTAAGGCTTACCTTTTCGTTTGTCCATATTCGATGACTTGATGATATAAATTGTGATGTAGTGGAAGATTTTTCTTGATATAAGATCATGTAGCATACGAAATATATGGCACGTTTTTAAGCTTTAACATACAACTGTAGCCTTTTATATGCCCCGTTTAAGTAAAGTTCGCTCTTTTATAGACTGATTTGACAAATTCAGTAATAATGAAGAGGGGGTACATTTCGAACAACCCAAATAAAATGGAACTATGTCAAATTATCAACTTATTTGTTTAAAAGAGTTCCATCTATCTGACATTGCAAAACATGTTTAGAATGAAAGGTAGTACGGTATAATCATTTAAGTGAACACTTATGAAGCCTTGGTTCGAGTAATTCTCTTATTTACCGATGTGATGCAGGTAACGTACTTCCTACTCAAACACGTAATAATTATAGCCTGTTGCCTATTGGAAAATGGTGGATTTTGTCTCGGTTTCTCTCGTTTTTGTTATTGCTTCCACACTACTCGTGGTGCGGATTCTTTATGTTATATCTCAGAGTAGTAAGCCTGCCCGTAACGCTTCTCAGAAGAGTTTAAGTACCCTTGTTGTTTTGGGTTCAGGTATGCTTTCAAACATATATCTGTTTTTGGTCCTTCAAAAAAAAAAGGTAACTTACACAATGGGACTAGTTTTCAAACTCAAAGGTCTTATAATTTCATCACAAACACTCTATCAAAAGCTGCTGTCGAGGTTCCTAACTCCTAACCAAACTCTTGCCAAGTTTGATTTGGGAAGTCATAGATTTGCCTGAAAGTCAAACCGTACCATCCTTTTTGATGGTGCGAATATATAATTTTTTTTTTTTAGTTTTATCTCATTTGTCGTCATATTTTTTTGTCTTCGTGTAGGGGGGCACACGGCAGAGATGATAAATTTGCTGACTGTTCTGCAAAAAGAGCGATTTGCTCCAAGATTTTACATTGCTGCAGCAACGGATAACATGAGTCTTCAGAAGGCGCGTGTTTTTGAGGACACGCTGGATGATAAGGTAGTTAAAAAATATGATATTGGCCACTATAATGCTTTTGTGGTTCTTTTTTTTCTGGATGCTTGTGTTTATTTATAATGCTTTAATTGTTA
Organism: Helianthus annuus; assembly: GCF_002127325.2. NCBI lineage: Eukaryota > Viridiplantae > Streptophyta > Magnoliopsida > Asterales > Asteraceae > Helianthus > Helianthus annuus. The sequence continues at coordinate 88,497,165 of NC_035441.2, forward strand.
GCAAAAAAGTCTACCTTGGAATCTGAAAGGAAGCAAGATATATTTTTTTAACTTCATAAAATTAAAAGTAGATTTAAATTAAGTTCAAAAGTTACAGGACCCTTTTTACAAGGCAAAGAAAAAATGTAGACAAGCTCGTTTATTGGTAGAGTCATAGTTGTCAATAGCGGTCGCCATGGTCGCTATAGCGAATAGCGTAGCATATAGATCGAAGGTTGCTACAGGGTATGTAGCCATAAATGGCATTATTTTAGTTTTTTTTTTAATTTTTTTAGATATAAATAGCGATTCAATATAGCTATAAAATAGCTGGATTTTAGGTTTTTGTTAAATATACATGTAAAATAGCGTATATGCCAGGGTATTTTGATATAATATACATACAATTTTTTTTTCCTAGTGTACCCCTATTTATAAAACAGCGCCCGCTATTTATTGCTATTCGCTATGTAGCATATTACCTTTTCACTATTTATCGCTATTTGCCATTAACAACTGTGGGCAGACTAATGAAGTTATAATTTTTTTTTTTTTTGAATCTTGACAACCTTTTGGCGTTGGATTTTTTCTGAAACTTGAGCTGCATTCACTTTAACCAATAATAAAATAAACGGATTAACGGAGTTCATGGCTTTAACTTCTTTTCATAATGATAACATACATTAGTAACCCGAAAGTACATCTTGTCACTAGATGCATCATGATTCTTGTAATTAAGTTTGGTCTGAGTTTATATATATATTCTTTTCATATTATTTCTAACTGGAAATTATGCCTTTTTGTCCCTACGTGTTCAGATAAGTTTGAAGGGGGCAAATTCTATCCAATTTATGCAGATATATAGAAGCCGTGAAGTGGGTCAATCGTATATCACCTCAGTAGGGACAACATTATACGCTTTAGCTCATGCGTTGTGGCTCATGGTTAAAATCAGACCTCAAGTGGTACTTACTATCTTTTGTTTACTTCACTACTAATCTTATTTCTTCCTTTTGTTATCCTCATTAAGTACGTCACACACAATGCAGATTCTATGTAATGGTCCCGGGACTTGTATTCCCATATGTGCAATCGCCTTTGTTTTCAAGGTTTTAATCTTTTAACTCTAAAATACTACTCTTTATGTCCCATATGCCTTTTCGTTAGGCATGCCTCAAGGGTATTGCTATATTTTGTTTGACTCATAATGGGTCCGGGTTGACCCAAAAACTTTTTATCTTAGCTTTTGTAATTAATTAATTTAGGATTTTAGTCAAATATTATTACAAAAATCATTCTTTTTCGATAATAATCTATTCTTCTTATTTAATTGATTAAGATGCATTTTTACATTAAAATTACACTTTAGTGACTTCTATCCCCTTTTGTGTGTTGGGCCAGGATCATTTCAGAACCATAAGTATTTACAGAACTCGCAGAACTCCTAATAAAAAATCTTTAGTGACTTCGATCCCCTTTTGTGACTTCTATCCCCTTTTATCATTTTTTATATGTAATTTTATAATTACACATGTAAACTAGTTCTTTTACATATATGTAATTAGTTATGACACATATATATAATTTTGGCAATTAAACACATGTAAACTACTTTTAACATGTATGTAATCAAAGAAATACATATAATAGATGATAAAAAGATCCTAAATACAAAAACTTATATATAAAATGATTGTTTATTAGGAGCTCTGAAAGTTCTGTAGTTATTTAGAGTTCTGAAATGAACTCAACCTTATATGTGTTTCCTTTTATGCTTGTTTGTTTAATCAATTGAACGCGTCTACTAAAAAGTAAAAAAACATTGTGGTGATTCAAACACCTACGAGTCAAAGAAGGTCCTTAAACTGTCCGTAAAGTCAAACACTGTGTTTTGCATTTGAAACTTCAGGTTTTGGGAATCAGATGGTCACATATCTTCTATGTTGAGAGTATTGCAAGAGTCAAAAGACTATCACTCAGTGGTTTGCTTCTTTACAAACTACGCATGGCGGATCAGTTGTTTGTGCAGTGGCCGTCACTACAAAAGCAATATCCTCGGGCTCATTATGTGGGGCGCCTTATGTAGCTAGGTTGCTTATACTTTGTTTGTGTTGACAGTTGTACAACTGCCAAGATTACATCCATCCAATTAGGTTTTGAATTCAATTTCTAGCTTTGACAAGTTGAGGAGGGTGGTAAAGGAAATATTATAGTTTGTCTGAGATAATTATTACTGCAAGATTTTTTGAGATTAACAATTTGATAAAGATGTTAACATGTTTTTGTTAGAAAAACCAAAATAATACAAGTGATATGATTATAGGTGAGTTTTGGTTTGTAAATGAGATTAAAAATGAGGTTTGTATTTGTATAGCATGTAGTATGTGAAGCGTGGTTGGTGTTGATGTATACGGTTTGGTACTTATCCTTTGTCAACCTGCAACACATTTGTCTTTATCACTAACCTATGGTTAAATACATGTAAAGTTACTCTTCACTCCGTGTTTGATCCTCGGTTCCTTTACACGACACTTGCAACTTTACTCATCTCTGCTGATTCCCACCATGTGTAGGATGTAGTAAACAATTTTCATGATTTCAAATCATAAGCATAAAACTTTTGGTATTAGTTAAAGATAAGATATCATTTGAGAACTCGTGGATGTTTAGGAATGTTTCAAGAACAAGATTTTCTTATTTCGTTTTCAATAGAAGTAACTCAACAATAAGACACATATATATACGTACTAGGAATTAGAAAGATCAAATATATATATATATGCATAAGTGTAGTTTGCAAGTTACCTTAGCGTACTTTTTCATAAGATTGCCCTAACCTAAAGGTTTGTTGGAGTGCATTATTGTTGGTGTTTACATTAAATATCAGTTGAATTTTTTGACGATGATAGTAGTTAGATTATAAAAGTTAACACTTTCTATGATAATATAGCTTGACAGTAAACCTTGCATTAATTAAACCAGGTGAAAAGAAGCATCTCCAAATTCGATTTACCGTGGATCTACAGTACAGACTGTGGACAACTGTTTTAAGGTAAAGTTGCTTACTTCAACAACGACAAAACGACATACGCAGATACATATTTGGTGAAGCAAAGCCATGAGATTAAATAATCACTCTTGAATATTTTTGTAAAAAACAAATCAATCTGAAGGTTTTTTTACATAAACAAGACTTCTTATATAACCCCAGGTGAAGAGGTATGGCCTAGAACGATGTTCACGGGCACGCGCACACAGGATCATACCCACATTTAGTTAGCAAACACTTAGCTAGCTCATCAGTCCACCTGCATGAGGACACTGTGTGCACACCATGACAACTCTCGAAAGGGACAAATAGTACACATGACAGCAGTGGCAACAAATGAGGCTGCAGCAAGGCCTGCAACGACAAGCAATCCAAGGGTTCCCAAAGGTGTCTCAAGCATAGAAAAGAAGGTTTCAACACTCGGAAGTGCAAGGACCTCTCTAGGAAGCTTTTAACCACCAACTTTGTCTCATCTTCATCTTCTTGTTTTTGTGTTTCTTCACTAGCCACTAGAGCTAGTTGTAAGTGTTCTTCAACCTCCACTATGATACTTATTAGTAGAATGTTAAAGATGTACAAGTTAAACCATCATGAATCTTAACATTAAAAGACGAACACTTGAAGAAACAACATAATCTATAAGAAATAAGTGATTCTTGTGTTATGTTGAAGTTGTGGTTGATTGTTGTGATATGAATGAGATCCATCATATGCATGCTTGTTAGAGGTGTAGATCTAACAACTATACACATGCATCTTACAAGATCCATGGTGAATATGTTAGTAGACTTGAAAGACATGAAATGTGAACTTGTAAGTGTTGTTAAAATGACATGTTTATGTATATAAACTCACAAATAAAGAGGATGAACAAGTTTTCAAAAATAAGTTTCTATAAAGTTTGTAAAGTATAACACTACTAAAAAAATGTCTCGTTTCCGACCAAGGTTTTTGTCGGAAAACTGTCGGAAAACAGCGTTTCCGACCAGTTTCCGACAGAAATACATTTGTAGGAAAAAGCCTTGTAGGAAAAGATTTCCGACAAGTATCCGACTAAACTGGCGACAAATTTCCGACAAAAAAAGAGGTTACTATTTCCGACAAAGTACCGACCACAATTTTCCTACAGCTTTCCGACCACGGTTTCCTACTATTTTCCGACCACCATGTACCTACGGTTTTCCGACAACCATGTTCCTACGGTTTTCCGACAACCATGTTCCTACGGTTTTCCGACAAAGTCCCAACCACAGTTTTCCGACAACTTTCCGACTACTGTTTTCCTACTATTTTCCGACCACCGTGTACCTACTGTTTTCCGACCTGATTTTCTAACTTCTCTTTCCACCAATTTCCGACTAAAAACTTTTTAATAAAAAAAATATAAAAAAAAGTAAAAAATCCAGATTTTTTCTACTAAAAATGCAGAAAAAAAATCCAATAAAAAACCTAAATACGATACTATTAGGAACTAAAGTTCGTCCACAAAATACAACATGGTTTTCCAACTACAAGTTCAACCACAATAAGACACGGTTGTCAAATTACAAATTCAACCACAAAATATGACACCGTTGTCAAATTACAAGTTCAACCGCAAAAGACAACAAACAGAAACTAAACTATGGTGGAGGATTGCTAGGATTACCAAATTGTTTCATAAACTTGGCCATTTGTCGTTGCATCTCTTCTCTCATTTGTTGTTGCATCTCTTCGACTCGGTTTTGTAACATGTCAACGTGGGATTGTTGCGCCTCTTCGAATCGTTTATTTAACCTTTTCACCTGGGATTGCAAGTTCCGCACCTATATAATTTTTAACAACAAACATAATATTAGAAAAAATATATATATATATATATATATATATATATATATATATATATATATATATATATATATATATAGAAGTTTATAATCAAAATGGATAAGAGACCATAATCTTTATTCGGTACAAAAAAGAGTTTTATCAAAGTATCATCTTTTACACATCTTTTACACTATACTTACAATTCAACTATTGTACATATATTCGGTGATCGGCCATACAAGACAAATATTATGTTTTTTTTTCACAGAAGAAAATAAATTTGCTTGTGATAAAATCTTACCAATTAAGAAACTTTTAAATGAAAGTATTACCATTTGAAAAAATGTTTGTAGTTTTGTTTGTTATTTTTATTTATTTTATTTTCGTTTATTTAACTCTAGTTACAGTAAGAAACGACTTTTGTTGGCCCAAACGGGTTCGGGTCAACAAAAGTAAAAAACGACTTTTAATTTGTTGGGACGAATTTGGGTTCCATCTAACGTTTTTAAAACCAAGAGTGTTAGGTTCTGAATATAAAAAGAACCGTTCAATTATCAGTAGTTCAATGGATAAGTTTTGTTAGGTTTTAATCCGCCATTACGATAGTCAATAACATAAGATATTTAATATAAATCTTGTCATAAAAAGGAAAATATAATTAACTTCTAGAAGTGTATGCAATAAGAAAAGGCAGGGACTGCGGCAAATGGTGTGAGAGATAAAGAAGTCGGTTTTAGGGTTAAATAGATAAAAAGAAAAATCTTAAGACAAAAGACTCAGAACAGAAAGAGGAAAAGAAAATCTTTTCAAATTCCAGATATAAAAGAAATCGCCTGACATCACCTTGCGTCTAGAGGAAGGCGCACACCTGTTGTGCGCTTTTCAAAGACACTAACGTCTACCTTAGAGCAACGGCCTCCATTGCCTTGCCTGAGAGCCTAGATGTGTGCCTAGTGCGCTTTTGATAAGTTAATTATGTCAGCAAAAACTTAATGTCACCTCTCAACGGTACTTATACACAATTGATCTTGTAACCCACTATCAGGAATTTATATAAAGTGATGATAGCCTATGCAGAAATCTACAAATAATTCAATAGTTCTTATCCCAGTTAGATGCATGAGCTTTAACCTACTGGATCTTGAGATGCTACTGTTCTTAATTCTTATACAGTTTCCCGTGGCAGCAAATCAACGCGATCATATTAACTCCATTGCTAAAGTTATTAATTCTCGTTCCTAAAGATCTAAAAACCATATCATAACCAATGCGATACGGAATGCCACATGAATTTGGTTACTGCTATGAACATGAAACAACTAACTAACACCACTAGCTCACTAACTCAACATTTCAACATCTACGAGATTATTAACATCCGAATTGTCAGCTGATCGCTTTACTCTCTATAAGCTAACTCATACATTTGGTTTTAAAAAGCGAGAGGCGCACAAAAGCAACAAGGTCTAAAATTAAGGCGCGAAGCGCAAAGCGAAAAAGCGGTGGGCTTTTTGTACCCGAGGCGCAAGATGTTTATATAATTTTTTTATATATCCCATAGGTTTTTAGCACCCTTTAACCAAAATATAGCTATAAATAAGGCTTTATACCATTTTACTTACATGTACAAGTAAAAAAACCCAAGGTACAACATTTTTCTGCAGTAAAACGCCTCAGATACATGAGGCGCGCGCCTCAGGCCAAAAAGCCCCCCAAAAAACCCTAAAAATTGCGCTTTTTGGGCACTTCTTGTAATTACACAATGCGTTGAGAGAAAAACCCCTAGAGGCTGCGCCTTAATGCGCCTCGCTCCTAGGTGCACCTCAGGCGCGCTTTTTAAAACCCAGGTTATTATAACCGTACACCATCATGTCCCGCAACGCGCGACGTTGAATACCCCTAGTTAAATTTAGAAACCCACCCCTATGCATACACATTAATAATAATAATAATAAATAATGATAAAAAATAAATAATAAATAATATTAATAATACCTCCTCTTGCGAGCGCTGGTAGTCAGCATAGGAGGCAGACCATTTTCCGACAACCAAATGTCATGTTTCGTCGGTAAGTGGTCGGAAATTTCCGACCATTTTCCGACAACCATATCCGTTTTTCGGTTTTTCAACCTTCTAACATGGTTTTTTCATTACGAATTTTGTACACCTTAGTTATACATGAAATGTGTTTACTTTACCAACTTATATGTATTATTATACCTAGTCATACATGCGTCTACGCTATCGAGACCCATTACTTAAAGTAGGCTTTTACTATTGTATAAGTGTGTATATATGTATACGTATATATATATATATATATATATATATATGCCGAGACAAATACATACTAATACACACATACACATACATATAAAGACAAGAAATACATTTATATATATATATATATACACCTCCACATAATTAAATATGAAAAAATAAATGTTTTAGTCGGAAAATAGTCGGAAATTTCCGACAACTTTCCAACCAAATGTCATGTTTCGTCGGTAAGTGGTCGGAAATTTCCGACCATTTTCCGACAACCTTATCCGTTTTCGGTTTTTCAACCTTCTAACATGGTTTTTTTGTTACATATTTTGTACACCTTATTTATACATGAAAAGTTCTTACTTTACCAACTTATACGTATAATTATAACTAGTCATACATGCGTGTACGCTATCGAGACCTATTACTTAAAGTAGGCTTTTACTATTGTATAAGTGTGTATATATGTATATGTATATGTATGTGTATGCACCGATACAACTACATACTTATACACACATACACACACATATAGACACAAGAAATTCGTTTATATATACGGATAAACACCTACGCATAATTAAATACGAAAAGCTTAAATGTCTTAGTCGGAAACTGGTCGGAAATTTCCGACAACTTTCCGACCAAATGTCATGTCTCGTCGGTAAGTGGTCGGAAATTTCCGACCATTTTCCGACAACCTTATCCGTTTTCGGTTTTTCAACCTTCTAACATGGTTTTTTTGTTACATATTTTGTACACCTTATTTATACATGAAAAGTTCTTACTTTACCAACTTATACGTATAATTATAACTAGTCATACATGCGTGTACGCTATCGAGACCTATTACTTAAAGTAGGCTTTTACTATTGTATAAGTGTGTATATATGTATATGTATATATATATGCCGAGACAAATACATACTAATACACACATACACATACATATAAAGACAAGAAATACATTTATATATATATATATATATATATACACCTCCACATAATTAAATATGAAAAAAATAAATGTTTTAGTCGGAAAATAGTCGGAAATTTCCGACAACTTTCCGACCAAATGTCATGTTTCGTCGGTAAGTGGTCGGAAATTTCCGACCATTTTCCGACAACCTTATCCGTTTTTCGGTTTTTCAACCTTCTAACATGGTTTTTTCATTACGTATTTTGTACACCTTATTTATACATGAAAAGTTCTTACTTTACCAACTTATACGTATAATTATAAGCTGTCATACATGCGTATACGCTATCGGGACCCATTACTTAAACTAGGCTTAACTATTGAATAAGTGTGTGTATATATGTATATGTATGTGTATGCACCGATACAGCTACATACTTATACATACATACACACACATATAGACACAAGAAATACGTTTATATATACGGATAAACACCTACGCATAATTAAATATGAAAAGATTAAATGTTTTAGTCGGAAATTGGTCGGAAATTTCCGAAAACTTTCCGACCAAATGTCATGTCTCGTCGGTAAGTGGTCGGAAATTTCCGACCATTTTCCGACAACCATATCCGTTTTTCGGTTTTTCAACCTTCTAACATGGTTTTTTCATTACGAATTTTATACACCTTAGTTATACATGAAATGTGTTTACTTTACCAACTTATATGTATTATTATACCTAGTCATACATGCGTCTACGCTATCGAGACCCATTACTTAAAGTAGGCTTTTACTATTGTATAAGTGTGTATATATGTATATGTATATATATATGCCGAGACAAATACATACTAATACACACATACACATACATATAAAGACAAGAAATACATTTATATATATATATATATATATATATATATATATATACACCTCCACATAATTAAATATGAAAAAAATAAATGTTTTAGTCGGAAAATAGTCGGAAATTTCCGACAACTTTCCGACCAAATGTCATGTTTCGTCGGTAAGTGGTCGGAAATTTCCGACCATTTTCCGACAACCTTATCCGTTTTTCGGTTTTTCAACCTTCTAACATGGTTTTTTCATTACGTATTTTGTACACCTTATTTATACATGAAAAGTTCTTACTTTACCAACTTATACGTATAATTATAAGCTGTCATACATGCGTATACGCTATCGGGACCCATTACTTAAACTAGGCTTAACTATTGAATAAGTGTGTGTATATATGTATATGTATGTGTATGCACCGATACAACTACATACTTATACACACATACACACACATATAGACACAAGAAATACGTTTATATATACGGATAAACACCTACGCATAATTAAATATGAAAAGATTAAATGTTTTAGTCGGAAACTGGTCGGAAATTTCCGAAAACTTTCCGACCAAATGTCATGTCTCGTCGGTAAGTGGTCGAAAATTTCTGACCATTTTCCGACAACCATATCCGTTTTTCGGTTTTTCAACCTTCTAACATGGTTTTTTCATTACGAATTTTGTACACCTTAGTTATACATGAAATGTGTTTACTTTACCAACTTATATGTATTATTATACCTAGTCATACATGCGTCTATGCTATCGAGACCCATTACTTAAAGTAGGCTTTTACTATTGTATAAGTGTGTATATATGTATATGTATATATATATGCCGAGACAAATACATACTAATACACACATACACATACATATAAAGACAAGAAATACATTTATATATATATATATATATATATACACCTCCACATAATTAAATATGAAAAAAATAAATGTTTTAGTCGAAAAATAGTCGGAAATTTCCGACAAATTTCCGACCAAATGTCATGTTTCGTCGGTAAGTGGTCGTAAATTTCCGACCATTTTCCGACAACCTTATCCGTTTTTCGGTTTTTCAACCTTCTAACATGGTTTTTTCATTACGTATTTTGTACACCTTATTTATACATGAAAAGTTCTTACTTTACCAACTTATACGTATAATTATAAGCTGTCATACATGCGTATACGCTATCGGGACCCATTACTTAAACTAGGCTTAACTATTGAATAAGTGTGTGTATATATGTATATGTATGTGTATGCACCGATACAACTACATACTTATACACACATACACACACATATAGACACAAGAAATACGTTTATATATACGGATAAAGACCTACGCATAATTAAATATGAAAAAATTAAATGTTTTAGTCGGACACTGGTCGGAAATTTCCGACAACTTTCCGACCAAATGTCATGTCTCGTCGGTAAGTGGTCGGAAATTTCCGATATTTTCCGACAACCATATCCGTTTTTCGGTTTTTCAACCTTCTAACATGGTTTTTTTCATTACGAATTTTGTACACCTTAGTTATACATGAAATGTGTTTCCTTTACCAACTTATATGTATTATTATACCTAGTCATACATGCGTCTACGCTATCGAGACCCATTACTTAAAGTAGGCTTTTACTATTGTATAAGTGTGTATATATGTATATGTATATATATATGCCGAGACAAATACATACTAATACACACATACACATACATATAAAGACAAGAAATACATATATATATATATATATATATATATACACACCTCCACATAATTAAATATGAAAAAAATAAATGTTTTAGTCGGAAAATAGTCGGAAATTTCCGACAACTTTCCGACCAAATGTCATGTTTCGTCGGTAAGTGGTCGGAAATTTCCGACCATTTTCCGACAACCTTATACGTTTTTCGGTTTTTCAACCTTCTAATATGGTTTTTTCATTACGTATTTTGTACACCTTATTTATACATGAAAAGTTCTTACTTTACCAACTTATACGTATAATTATAAGCAGTCATACATGCGTATACGCTATCGGGACCCATTACTTAAACTAGGCTTAACTATTGAATAAGTGTGTGTATATATGTATATGTATGTGTATGCACCGATACAACTACATACTTATACACACATACACATACACATACACATACATATAGACACAAGAAATACGTTTATATATACGGATAAACACCTACGCATAATTAAATATGAAAAGATTAAATGTTTTAGTCGGAAACTGGTCGGAAATTTCCGACAACTTTCCGACCGCATGTCATGTTTCGTCGGTAAGTGGTCGGAAATTTCCGACCATTTTCCGTTTCATATACATACACACATATATATAGACACAAACAAATACATTAACATGTATACATATAGCTCAATATAATTGAATAAAAAAACAAAGGTTTTTGTCGGAAAATAGTCGGAAATTTCCGACAACTTTCCAACTATTTTTTTTCTTTTTTTTTATAATTTTTTTTGTCGGAATTTAGTCGGAACTTTCCTTCAAATTTCCGACGACTTTTTTCTTTGTCGGTAAGCGGTCGGTAATTGGTTGCTAATATTTGACTTTTATTCTAGTCGGAAGTTTGTCGGTAAGTGGTTGGAATTTCCGACTGAATTTCTTTTGGTCGGTAAATTTGGTAGGAAATCATCAATTTTCTAACAAATAAGTCTTGTTTCAAGTAAATCACCATGTTAAATGTGTAGATCTAAAACCCTACAAGTTCATATGAAATTTCAAGTTTATTTACATGAAAAGTAAGGATAGTTTTGTATATTTATGCTTCCAAAAATTGTTGTGGATGATTGTTGAATTTTGTGATGAATTAACACATGTTTTTCAACATTGGAAAACCTCCAAATTTAGGGGAAACTATGGCAAATTTTTGTAGAAATTTTAACATTTAGAAAAATATGATTTACAAGATAAATGTTTAAAGTGTTTAGCCATAATTTTTCCCCACATTTTTATATAAAATATAAGTTAAGAAAATAGTGTTTTTCTTAAAGATTAAAATGGATATAAATATATATAATTAAGGCAAATCATATATATTTAGTGGTCACCCAAAAATTGTGTGTTTATGTGTATATATGTGTATTATATATCAGTATGCATGTAGGGTTCAAAAACTATAAAAATACACACAAAGAATACAAATATAAAACACACCCAAAATACCATGAAATACAACCAAGTATAAAGATACTTATACTTGCCCAAAATGGGTGTATGGACAAAAATACAAAATATATATTTATATATATTTCCTTAACAAATATCCTGGACATTTGGACAGTGGGCATATGGACAAATATATATATATATATATATATAGGTACGGGATCAGGAGAGAACGGTGAAAAGTGTGAGAACTGTGAGAACGGATCCTGGCCGGCCACGTGGTATAGCGCTCTAAATTATGTGTGGGGGTACGATTGTCATCGTCCACTTCCCGCTAAACAATGGCGTTATGATTACGTTGCCAAAAAAATTAAATAGATATGGCGTTTTCATCTTTATGCTAGTTTTACATGGCGTTTTTTTAAAAAAAGTATTTTTTTTACGAATGGCGTTTATGTTTTAATGGCGTTCTATTGATATCCAGTAGATATGGCGTTTTTGTGTTTTCTACTTGTTTTAATTTAGTTTTTTAACCCTTTTTTTTAATGTTGTTTATGTTTTAAATGGTTACGATTTGTTAATTATTCTAATCATGGCGTTTTGATTGATTTGCACAAATATGATAGAAAATCCCACAACCAAACATGTAGATGTAATAATCTAAAGAGTAAAACACAATAGTCTTAAAATTTTACAATCCATGGCGTTTAAACTAATCTACATAATCTGTCATCCTTTGTGCTATTCTCTTGTCCGTTGTGTCAAACATTTCACGTATTTTTTGTCCCCCTAAATCCAAGAATGTTGTTACACATTTTGTCAATTGTTTTCTGTTTTCATTTTCGCTATGAAGCAGGATTTTTCCAATGTATTTTACCCTTAGTTAATTTAGCTGTCTTTGCTGAAGTTGATTTGGGGCATCTTCTTTTGCCAAACCACTTCTCCAACCAGCTATATCCCCCATGTATGTTTCCATATGCCTCATTGCAAAAATCCCACAGTCGAGCACGTTAGACATTGTCCTCCAATCCATCTGTTGTCTGACAATCTTTGCCTTGCTCATGATCTTATGATTTGGGTGTTTTTTAATACGCAAGTAGTTTGCAAAAGCACTGTGTTGCAGTTTCACATTTTTTCGCATATATTAGTTTGGCGTTTTGTCAACATAGTTCCTATATACAAAGTTTTTAAGATACTTACCAACCTTCCCACCCATCCTTCATACTTGTCTTTAATGCTGACGTTATCCCCTGCACCGCTGTTGTCCAATACATCAACTCTTTCGTGTTTTATGTTGAAACAGACAACATAGAAATGTCTTTCCCATATTATTGGCACGAAGACCGGTTCATAATCTTTGATGGTTTCATTTTTCTTTTCTCCTTTGAAACGTGTATTTTTCAAAACAGTTTCCATGTTTCTGTTGAATTCTTTGTTTCGTATATTTTCTTTTGTCGTTTCGTCGTATACCAGAGTATTCTGTAATATTGAGTACCACATTTTAAACAACAAAACAATGTCCTATTATAATTTTATCAATTAAATATAGCAAAAGAGTTACCAACAGTAATTCTGAGCAGAATAACCTTGAGGGTGATTCTAGAGCCTTGTATCTTTCTTCATAGTTCAGGATATCTGCCCAACATAGAATAATTGAGACGTGTGCTTGAAATCCTGGTTTCATGCTCTCACAAATCACCCTCATGAGAAACTTTTCTCCCATCTTGAACACCTCAGTCCTAAAAAAACATCATTTGGCGTTTTAGTTATACAAACTCATTGTATAATAATACATGGCGTTTTGATCGTTTTTACATGCATATTCAAGTAAACGTTATAAATGGAAAGTTTGGCATTTTATTTTGAGAGAAGTGTACATACTCGTAATCGCCGTATCCAGTGAAGATGTATGTGGAAAGGTTATTTTCAGGGTTTGTCCTTGGTTCATGTATAACCACTTGCCTCCTTACATAAGGTGACAAACATGCCCTGCTCAATTTCTTATCTCTCTTCTTCTCTTCAGCCACACTCTTTTTTTTTTTATTTTTATCTTCTTCATCATCTTTGTCAGCTTTTTCATCACTAGGCAGCTCTTCAGGGTTTAAAATTGTATTTTCTTGCATCAACTTTGTGATGTCTGGAGTTTTGTCCTCATCACCTTTCTCCTGCACATTTGACCTGTTTGGCGTTTTTGGTGGTGATGTGTTGATGGCGTTTTCATCTTGGGGTTTATTGGGTGTCTCTTCCTCTTCAAAAGTTTTCAAGAGGTTTTTCCCAGCTGTAGATGGTGGCTACTCATATGGCGTTTTATCAAACACTGCACCTTGTTGGTCAACACTTTTGTTTACCATCTCCCCTTCAATTTTTTCTAGTTCAGTGATGAATGCCTGACTGTATTGTGTTTCTGTCATGGGGATGTTTGGTGTCTTATCAAATATAGGCATTTTTGGGGTCTCTTCAGCAGGTTGCAGATGTTTTTTTATTGCTTTAATCACTTCATCCACCATCCTTGAATTATCAAGACCTTTTTTATATCAATCATTTGTTTTAGATCTTGTCCCGGCAGCTCAAAAATCTCAGCAATATTCCTTTTAATTATTTTCCCCATTGTATCTCGAAATGTGATATTCAAGTGTCTTGAAATCACAACTCCATCTCTCAATATTGTTTCCGTTTATATCTTCATCTGATGATATAGTATCCTCATCATTATCATCATATATGGGGGCTGTTGTAGCAGTCGAGGGTTCGGCGTTTTGTTCTCCAGCCATATCCCTTTCTTTTCTACTCTTGTATCCCCTTCTCCTTCCCCTTCTCCTTCTCCTTCTCCTTCTCCATCCCCTTCACCATTCCCATCCGACTCCCCTTCCTCTTCTCCTTTTCCTTCTCCTTCCCCTTTTCCTTTTCCTTTTCCCTCTCCTTCTCCTTCTCCTTTTCCTTCATTTTCAACTTCAATGGCGTTTTCATGAACTCTTTCCACTTCAATGGCATTTTCATCAGCTGTTTCCACTTCAATGGCGTTTTCAATTCCAGGCATCTCCTTCTCCCCTTCTTCTTCATTTTCACCTCCTCCTTCTTCTTCATTTTCAAATTCTTTGGCGTTTTCATCGACTGTTTGCACTTCAATAGCGTTTTCTATTCCAGCCATCTCCTTTTCCCCTTCTTCTTCATTTTCACCTCCTAATACCACCTCATTTTCAACCTCAGTTACATTTGTACCTTCTTCTCTTTCAGCTGGCACTTCTTTGGCATTTTCATCAACAAATTTTGAGATGTTCTCCAACAATGTCATACATTGTGAGTATTTAATGTGTACCAGGAGGCTGTTTGGGTATTCAGTCTTTGACTGTTTTAACAATATGCTCATTTTATTGTAACAGTCTTCTAATTCTTTGTATGCCCCATCCAATTTATCAGCCATTTCCTGTAAAATTAAAAAAAAGGATTTTGTTGATCATCGTGTTTTGTGTTTTTTTTTAAATTTATTATTTGAACAACATACCTCTTCAGGTTCATTGTTTTGTTCTTCATCAGCAAAAATGTTGTCATACTGTGTTACTCCTCTGACAAGAGCATGGTTCCCTGATCAGAAACTTCAAACATCATTTCCCGGCTTTCTCTATCCTCATTCACCATCCTTTGAAGCGAAGCCTTTTCATCCTCATTATCTTCATTCTCATTCTGATTCTCATCATTGATGTGCATGGCGTTTTGCACAACAGGGTGGAGCCCAATATAATCATAATGATCATCATGATCAAAACCATCATCATCATCAAACTCATCATCATCGTTATCAGCATGCTCATCGACGTTGTGAACATCATCTTCATCTTCATTCTCAACATCATTAGCATCAACTTCATCATCAACAACAACCTGCATTTTTCTTGCTTTTTTGGGTTTGCCTTCCTTAGCCTTTTTGACTGTTTTCCTTTTTTACTTCATTGCCAACAAGGCATTTTGCCATTGCACTCTCAAACAAGTCAAGAGTATCTGTTGTAACCCACTCAATTGGGTATCCTTCTTTTCGGTCCCATTTTTTTCTATTGCAAGCATCGTTCAGCAAGCTGTAACAAAATAGATTTTTCAAATGACAGATATTTTTTTGGCGTTTTAATGACACACAAATGATATATGTTATATAGGGAAATTTTATTCTTACCGCAAGTATGATCAGTGGCCCTGTGTAATGCTTTTTTGGAGACCATGCAGTTTTGGTGTGTTGCAAGCATTGGATGATATAACTACACCAGTTCATTTGGTTTATTTGAACGTCTGGTGTAATGTTGTGCAAGAACTGTTTGTTGACGACATTGTCACTTGCATGCCTCATTATAGTGAAGAATGCTATAAGGAAATTTAGGCAGAAGTCTCTCCCAAAGCCATGCATCATAGGCAAAACGTTTTCAAAGTATACCTTCACAGTTGGTCTTTTAACCCAGCCCAACCCTTGAAACTGTGCTTTCCACTCAGCCACCACCTGGTCTTTAGTTGTTGGTCTTTTTTTCATGTTCATGGGAACCCTTCCATTCGGTATACCCGTTAAAGAGTTTATCAATTTATCATTCAAATGTACGGTATGGTTGCCAACGTTTAGGGTGTTTGTCTTTTCATTGTAATTTTCAACCAACCAGTACCCAAGCATTGTCGGTACGATGTCTATTTTCAACCTTAATGTAGCACCAAACCCCATTTGGTGTACTGCCTGTCTTTGATTTTAGTTTAGATTCATAAACCAACCAGTCAAGTTTGTAGGTTTTACTCTTGACAAGACCCTAGCCCCACTGAACTCATGATATGGTTCTTCCTCAACCTCAACATTCTGACTTAATGCCTTCCTCTTATTGGCGTTTTGGGCCTTTCCAGTGTGGACATTTATTCTCAATCTTAACCTCTCTTCGCCTATAAAAAATGAATTCATGGCGTTTTATTTTATGGCATTTAATAACACAATGATACATGTATGGCGTTTTATAAATCAATAACAGATGATAGATGTTGAATAAGACAATAACAGTTAAATGGCGTTTATAACACAAACCATATATTTTTTGGCGTTTAGTTACAAAGCTATCACAGGATACATGTTTGTGGCGTTTAGTAACACACGAATGACATGTTTTTTCAATAAGAGAATGACATATATGTAAACTTCGTTCTCATACATTGTTAAACAAACGATACAAATTTTGGCGTTTTGGCAACAAAGTATCAAAGTGTATTTTTACATCACGAAAAGTAACATTCTGTACAATGTCCTCTTGTTGTCTTCTTTCGTTGCTCGTTCGGTTTTTGGCATTTTGGAGCAGATGACCCTTCCCCTTCCACACTTGTAGAAACTGCAAATTTAATGTTAAAATTAGAATGCCAAAAGCAGCATAAACTAGCACAATGTAAATCGAAGTTAACTCACTATGTTTTTTGCCTCTTGACCTGGTTTGATCTTTCGACGCCATAGTTTTTGTTGTTTCGCGTTTTCTAGGGTTTTCATGTTTTACGTTGGTTTTGGGGAGGTTTCTCTGGGAAGTATATATGTTTCGGTCATGCTTTGATGTGTTTTGTAGATGAACATTTACCTTTTTGCCCTTATGGAAGCGCGCCCACTTTAAAAAGTTTATGTTATTTACGAAAATGCCACCGCGCCATCTAGTCCATAGATTGTTTTGATCTAACGATCCATAATTGTTCTCACCGTTCTCACACTTTCACCCGTTCTTTCTAAATCTTGACCCTATATATATATATATATATATATATATATATATTTAACAAGTATGATAAAAATACATATATTAAACAAACCTTAAAATATACTATTTTTAAAAAATATAATTCTGGAAAGTATAAAATCAAAAGAAATGATTTTTGACATTAAATACAAAATACATAGGTATTTATACCTAAATACATGTATACTTGCCTAAGTATATATTTGGTAAAACTACAAGTATATTTATACTAAAATAATATTGAAAATATTATTTAATAAAAAATATAAATCTACCTTGACTTGGTCAAACAAATACAAGACAAGAATACACAAAATAATACAAGTATACGTCTACAAGGATAAGTTAAAAATATATTGTTTTTAACAATTGTCTCATTTAAATTCTATAAATATATATTTATTTGGGAATAAAAATATGCATACATACAATAGAAAACACATGTTAAAAATAACGATAACGCGACGAATGGTGAGACCTGACTACAATGGGCACGACCCACACATGTCGCGGACACGCACATCTTACTCGTGCGAGGCACGAAGTCGCAAATGAGCCTAGCCCCGTAAACACAACTCACAAGTATACAAAACTATATATATTTTGTAAAATATATAATAACAACTCAAGAACATATACACCTAAGACAAAGCCAGTACATAATCAAGATGGATAACGGGTACATAGTAATCGTAAACTTCGGTGGTTAACATATATAGGACACTTGTAGGTTACGTCGTGAAACAAGAGAAGTATCAGTGAAATTACTACGCTTCAGGACGCAAATCAGTGAGTTCATGTCGCCTCTTTTATACGTTTTCTAGTTTTCTTAAAAACTTTTGGGGGAAATACATGTACAAAAGGTATGTTAGACTGGAAATGAAACAACTAGATCACGTGCGAATAGGGTTGTACTTAAGCACCATTAATCAAGTTTAGACCGAGGAACGAAAAGGGGTAGATCTATTGGGTTTTGACGAGCCACACTCTTGGTCCATAGGACTCACACGGAAGAGTGTTTTTGTGTCCCAGTCGAGGGTAATCGGCACAAAAATCATCAAGGTTTGGATTGCTTCCTATGTCATCACACATGTTAATGTCCTAGCTAAACATTAATGATCACGATTTCATACACGTTTACATACCGGTTTTTATACAAATACATCTCACATTTTACAAATATTCATTTAACATATAATATCCACATGAATTCACCAACTTTGTTGACATTTTTCAAACTTACATGTCTCACACCCCAACCGATGGCGGAATCATCGGGGCGCGGCACTAGGCGAATCAGATTGCTCAAGAGAATCCATAACAACTATATTGCGATAATATCCGTTACATTTGTCATCCCAAACTAACAAACAATACAATCACATAAGTTATCACAGATTTCTTGTCCTCTCGAACAATTCAAATCCGTCAACTTAGAATTTAGGTGTGTTTCTAGACTTCCTAGCTTGATTTGATGTAGACTTCGACTAATCCTGCAACATACGTTAAAATATTGTCAATACAAAAGTATTGCCGAGTATACAGGTTTGATATTTAATAGTATAATAGATTAAAAGTGCTGCGAATTTCCATATGCATAAACGTAACACACGACATATATACTCACAAAACTGATACTACCAGCTAAGTCCTTGATGCTCGACTCTTAGATGGCATAACTAGACCCCGTCGGGCGCAATAGTACTATACTAGTCTGGGTGGGACGTCACGAGTATAAGTCCTAGCATACATGCAACTAGCATCACGTATATCTATGCAAACAGTTATTCGCAAGTGATAGATTGACAACTTGAATCATTCGTTTGATAAGTTCGATTTATAAGGAACGTATGTTACACCCAAAATTCGATAAAAGGGGGTCAAGTATACTCACCGTGCGTATTCGGTTGGATTGACGGGATGGTGCCTGAGAATGTCCTGATTTTAGATTAATTGCATGAGTATTGGATTACGCGTTAAACGGTATCGATCTACGCGAAATTGGACGAAAAATTGAACTGAGCTGGCCCATTCGAATGGACCGCTCGATCGAGTGGGCCGTTCGATCGAGTGGGCCGTTCGATCGGCTGGTCCAGCCGATCGGCGGGGCCGCTCGATCGACTGGGCCGCTCGATCGACCAGCCTGTCCAGCTGTTCTTGATGATTTTCGAGTGTTTTCGGTGTTTTTGATCGAGACGTTGTGATGACGTGTTGAACAACTGAAATCCCATCAATTCCGACCTGTTCTAACGGCCGTGAATCACCCCGTTTCATCAGAACTGGCCGTTCTTGACGGTTTTCCGTGTTTAACCCGAAATTGGTCGTCTCCTTGGTAGGAATCAGATCCTCGACCAGCACGACACTAAGAATGAGTAGAAGGTCGGCCTAAGCTCTGTTTCTACCGTTTTTGTATATAGATCTGATGTGAAAACCTTGATTATTCTTATGGAGTTTCTTAGATCTGAGTTGTTCTTGGTGGAATGAGGCCACATTTGAAGTTCATAAGAACTTCATGATGACATCACTCTAGAACATCTCAAATCCGTAACTTCTTGATTGTAGAACATAGATTTGGACGAGATTCATGAAGAATCGTATGGAAACCATTCGGATCTGAGTTGTTCTTCATGGGATGACATCACCTTTGAAGAACTCCATGGTGACATCACCCTAGAACACTCCGAATCCGTTGATTTCACGGTTAAAAGTCGGATTTTGAAAGATAGAAAGGTGAAGGATTGCATTTAGATCAAGGAAGTACAAGATTTGAGTTGAAAACTTACAAGAATCGCGAGAAATCGGACGATTAAGGGGTTGGAATGTCTTGGTCGAGTAACAGCAGCAACAACAAGTGTTTGAGGGTGAAAGAGGGGTATTTATAGGCAAGGGAGGAGGAAAAAGGAGGAAAGGTGGGCCGGATCGGCTGGCCCGTTCGGTCGGCCGGCCCAGTCGATTGGCTGGCCTGTCCGATCGGACGGCCCAGCCGATTGGCCGATCCGTTTGATCAGTTGGGCCCAGCCGATTGGCTGTCTGTCCGATCGGCCGGCCCAGCCGATCGGCTGGCCCGTTCGATCGGGCGGCCCAGCCGATCAGCTGGCCCGTCCGATCGACTGGCCCAACCATTTGGCTGGCCCGTCCGTACGGAAGCCCTGGTTCCCCGTTTTTGGCGCGATTTCGACTGTTTTGGCCCTATTTTCATATATTTATATAATTATTTAATTATTTATTATAATTAATCACAAAAGGGCCGTATATACGTATCTATATATCCAATATTCGGTGCGATGATCGAGTTACGCGTGCCTTCGAGTGCGTTCTTCGGTGTGATGTGCCACAATGATTATCGGGGCACTACTTGCTCATGTTGCCGTCATCGTCATGATGGCTGGAGACATGGTACTCACCCGATAGTCTTTGTTAGTGTTGCTTGTTTACGTTTTGATGCCTCACGGTTATCGAGGAGGGTAGATTAAGTCCTCACTCAACATCATCGTGAGTGTTACAATTTATTGAAAATAGGTTTGAAATAGCGATAGAATATGCGTAATTTATTCGATTATACCTCGATTTAGCGATAGATCTGATATAGTTACATTATAATCCGAATCTCTAGTGCTAGGCGTAACGAGTGTATCGAGTAGTAACAACGCACGAAAGTGCGGGTTGTTACAGTCTCCCCTGCTTTAGGAATTTTCGTCCCGAAATTAATTCATTAGCAGGGTCGTAAGAGTTGATGCGAATGAGAGTAGCGATTAAAAGCGTCTAGGTAAGCGAGCGATCGATTAGGATTCGGCGAGCGAGAGCGGTGAGAAGGTACGATTCGAATAACCAAAAGCGATGACACACACAAAAGCGATTCCATAACGTTTTAAACTTACCGATAATCGATTAATTTTCGAAGATATTTAGGAAAATCCCCTCATGGCGCGGTGCTAACTGCATCATTGTCCACACCAATGCTATGGGGAGGGTTTTTGTTATTTTGAAAACAAATTTTCGAGTTATATATTTTAAAAGAATTTCGGCGGCAAAATAAGTTTTAAGAAAACTTTCCTACAACGTGTGTTCGAGCTGAAACTCGATTGTCGAACCATCGTCTTCAGGAAGATTTCTTTTTGTCATTGCAAAAGTTTTTAAGGAAAACTGAACTTATGAAACTTCCTTTAGGCACGGAGCCAAACTGATTCGATGTTCTCTCCATGTTGTAAGGAGATTTCACTTGTCCAACGGTTTTAACAAAATTTTATAAAAATCGGTTTTCTTTAACAGTACGGAAAAATAATTTACATCGAGCCCCACGTGGCACTTTCCCACGAAAGTTTGTTAATATGATTAAAACACTTATATATAGGAAGTACCAGCGGCGTATCCACCATGTTTTACCCATATTACCTCTGTTTCGTGAGGCGGTGTCACGTGCGCCGATATTACACAGATAGAATTTCGACCCCTCGGTCCAAGCGATAGGGCGCTAGACCGAGTACTAAAGCGACTTGGATGTAGACAGAGCGTTGATAGCGAATGCGAGTAGTTCGATCATACGAAACATTGATATGGCACACAGGGTTAGACGACGGTTGATAAGTGATGGCGAAAGACGCGATTTTGATTCGACTAGATGCGATTTCGATTCGTTCCACATAAAACCTACATGGCATGTTTCCACGAGAGTTGCTAATATAGAAAACACCACGTTTCCCATGTTAGTTTTGTCCCGTGAAGCGATGTCATGTACCCTAATTCTACACAACTGCGATGAATTCCAAGCGATAGCCGAATATTGATAGGCAATAGACCCTGATAGATGACAAGTGACGATCGTTGCGTTGCGAACGACATTGAGTTGAATACACCACAACAGTAACCATTGCTAGCCCGCATGGCCTCTTTCCACGAAAGTCTGCTAATATGGTCAAAACACCACCATGTCTCGACCCTCTTAGTTTTGTCTCGTGAAGTGAGGTCGTGCCTGCCAAGATAACACAGATGACACGAGTATCGATGAGTGATGATGACACGCGATGAGAGTATCGAGTCGATGAAATAGGCGCGAAATGCGTCAAAGCGAAAAACGACGAGTGATTTTCGATACTCGTCTAGCGTTTCACTATAAGCGATCCACACCAGGCGGTAGAAGTTCGCACAATAGTCAATAACCAGCGTTAGAGATTGCGAGATGAACACATGATGCGATTGTGATTTCGAGCCATAAATCGAGTAATTTAGATTGCGAGATGGATCCAGCAAAACTGCGATTGTGTTGCATTCTAGACTTACGACCAGTCTTGCGTTGCTCCAATTGCTCTTCGGGGTGAACTTACCTAAGTCCATCGATGTGGCAATTGTGTTGCGTACGCAGACTTACGAGAAGTCTCGCAGTGATGCGATTTTAGTTTTGTTACGCCTTGTGATTGATTTGTATCGTGTCGAAAGTAACCATTATAATATAATAGGTCTAATAACGTCCAACTCCACATGGCACTTTCTTCACGAAGCTTCGGTATTATGGTAAAGCACACCTTGCATTACCCCTACTACTTATGCCCCGTGCTTTGGTGTCACGCTTCGTTGACATGGCCAAGACCCTTGATCATGCTTTTAAACGTTATGGCACCATTAGAACTTTACTACGATCCCCGTGCACTGACCAAAATAATCCCGTGTGCACCCGCGATTAGTTGTTCCTTGCACGTATATCGTACCTCATTCTAAGAGTGTTGTAAGGGTAAAAATTACATTATATAGTACATAGTGCTAGCGTTTAGGTGGTGCTAGAGTAAAAGGGAAATAGAGTCCACATGCGACGATAGATGAAATAAGCTCCACACATAAAAGGAAATGGTAGCGATAAGTCATATTATTACAACAACATTAGAAGCAAAATAACGTTGCTGTGGAGAACACTAGCGGAGACTGCGGCTGTTGTTGACTTCCTTCAGAGTTGCGGTCCTGTGCGGCAGTGCTGTGTACGATGACCATACCAGTTGCAATTTGTGCAATAGCGACAATTTGCTTTTGGCGGGTGATGATACGTGCTCGTGAAACACAGGGGATGGGGCCCATTGTAAGCACGTTTTGGTTGAACTGGGACTGATTGGAGAGGTTCGGGTTGCGGCAGTCCAGTTGTTGATGAGTCTGGGCTCACGGTCTCTTGTTTGCGGCTTGGTTGTGCTTCATGAGATGATGCAGTGTCGTTTTCGGATTCGCCTGATGATTTGATGGAGACATTGTCGGAGCAATCCGTAGAAAAGTTTTCAGAGGAGCTGTCAGATGATTCCTTGATCGATTCGCCAGAGGAATCGTCGGATGAGTTGATGATGATTGCTTGACGAGCTTGTTTGACAGGCTTCTTGGAGAAAAACCCGTCCAAGACTCGTTTGCTGTTGATCTCTGTGGCTAAACGGTAGGCTTCTTCGATGGTAGCAGGTCTTGCAGCTTCTACAAAATCACCCACACTCTCAGGTAAGCCGCGGAGGTACTTCGCGATGGCTTTCCTTGGAGTGTCAACCTGACTTGGGTAGATTGCACTAAGCTGTTTGAACCTTGCTGTGTAGTCAGCATTGTCACCTCCGTTTTGCTTGATTTCCCAAAATTCGTTTTCTAGCTTCTGGACTTTGTGAGGGGGACAATACTCTTCCTTCATAAGTTCCTTCAGCTCGTCCCAAGAGAGGGCGTAAGCTGCGGAGATCCCACGTTTGTTGCGTTCGGCGGTCCACCAGTCGAGTGCTCGTGATTGAAATACCCCAGTAGCACAAGTAGTACGGAAAGCATCGGGACACCCACTTTGTCGAAGGGTGACTTCGATAGAATCGAACCACTGGAGCAGTTGGGTTGCACCTCCTTCACCTGTGAATTCCATCGGGTCACAGGCTTTGAAGTGTTTGTAGAGGAAGGTAGATTGCGGCGATTCCGTCTTAGAGCCCTTCGTGGCTCGAGAGTTACTGAGAGAGTGCACTTGAGCAACAATTTGAGGAATGAGCTTGACCACTTCCTTGGTCACAATCGAGGCAATCCTCTTATCGGCGCTTCGTTTGGCTCTTCTCTTAGCTATTTGTCTCGAGATAGAGTTGTTGGAAGGCATCTAGACAGAGAGAGATTTGGAATGAGATTCGATTATAATGATTTCGAGTTGACGATGCGATTGAGCGCGGTCGAAACTTGTAATGTGCAATATAAATAGACTTCACATAGGAGCCACATAGGAGACACGAACTTCCTAGATTTTCACGCGATGTTTTGATTGTACTTAGATATAGATAGTCGTAGTTCTTACTTATACACACACACACATATATATATATATATATATATATATAGTTTAGAATGCGCGAGGACGCGTTGAGAGAGGGATTGCGAGAGAAATCGGACAATTGGACATTAGTTTTGTTGCAATCATTCGGTCTTTGTTTTGGATTGCGATGGCTGTGCGAGTTGTGCGTTTTGTAAAACAGGGAACGAAAATTGATAATCGCAATTAAACACATAAAACGTAACTGAGTTCATCAAATCGTAAAATCTGGTGAGTTGTAGGCTTATTAAGATACTCGGAGTGCCTCGGGTGTTTAGGCGTCGACTACCCAAGGTAACTCAATCACACCCAACAAGTTCGTGCACACGCGTTGACTCTGGGGGTTTATGCTTCCACTGGAATGCAGCTCATGGCATTCATCCTCCAAGTCATCGCGAGGCTCGAGTCATCGTGATGGTCGAGTCCTTGGTGAGAGCTTTTTGAAAAATATTTTAGGGAGTGGAATGGTTCATTAAGGTACGGGTTTCACCCCTGACTTAACAGTTTCGTTCCCAATTTGTGGTTACGCTCATCGAATGAATCCGAGAGCTTCACTGGAATTTCGAAAGGGAGGCTTTCGTCGAGGTATGGATGTCACTCCTGACTCAATAAAAGATCCTCGTGCTAGAAAAATGCGCTGAGTGAGCAATCCTATCGAGAGTTGCTGGTTTTCACACCTGGTCTCGACTGGATCGCTCGGTTGTGAGATGCGAGTATTTTCGGAAATATGTGCATTATGTCTGCCTTAGGAAAGGCTAGTAGTATTTCAGCCTTAGGAAAGGCTCCTTCGTGTGAAGTTGTAGTATGCGGGGTTCACACAAAGTCATAGTTTTTTTTGCAATTTCGATCAGAAGCATCAGGTAGGCGCAATACAAACCCTACTGGGTCCGTACGAGGCAGCCTGTGGGTGCTTAGACTATAGACTAGGTCATTCTCTAAGACGTCGACCCGGACTAGGTCGAGTCTCGCCTAATTCCCTATAGTTATGGCTCTGATACCAATCTGTCACATCCCAACCAATGGCGGAATCATCGGGGCGCGGCACTAGGCGAATCAGATTGCTCAATAGAATCCATAACAACTATATTACGATAATATCCGTTACATTTGTCATCCCATACTAACAAACAATACAATCACATAAGTTATCACAGATTTCTTGTCCTCTCGAACAATTCAAATCCGTCAACTTAGAATTTAGGTGTGTTTCTAGACTTCCTAGCTTGATTTGATGTAGACTTCGACTAATCCTGCAACATACGTTAAAATATTGTCAATACAAAAGTATTGGCGAGTATACATGTTTGATATGTAATAGTATAATAGATTAAAAGTGCTGCGAATTTCCATATGCATAAACGTAACACACGACATATATACTCACAAAACTGATACTACCAGCTAAGTCCTCGATGCTCGACTCTTCGATGGCATAACTAGACCCCGTCGAGCGCAATAGTACTATACTAGTCTGGGTGGGACGTCACGAGTATAAGTCCTAGCATACATGCAACTAGCATCACGTATATCTATGCAAACAGTTATTCGCAAGTGATAGATTGACTACTTGAATCATTCGTTTGATAAATTCGATTTATAAGGAACGTATGTTACACCCAAAATTCGATAAAAGGGGGTCAAGTATACTCACTGTGCGTATTCGGTTGGATTAACGGGATGGTGCCTGAGAATGTCCTGATTTTAGATTAATTGCATGAGTATTGGATTACGCGTTAAACGGTATCGATCTACGCGAAATTGGACGAACAATTGAACTGAGCTGGCCCATTCGAATGGACCGCACGATCGAGTGGGCCGTTCGATTGAGTGGGCCGTTCGATCGGCTGGTCCAGCCGATCGGCGGGGCCGCTCGATCGACTGGGCCGCTCGATCGACCAGCCTGTCCAGCTGTTCTTGATGATTTTCGAGTGTTTTCGGTGTTTTTGATCGAGACGTTGTGATGACGTGTTGAACAACTGAAATCCCATCAATTCCGACCTGTTCTAACGGCCGGGAATCACCCCGTTTCATCAGAACTGGCCGTTCTTGACGGTTTTCCATGTTTAACCCGAAATTGGTCGTCTCCTTGGTAGGAATCAGATCCTCGACCAGCACGACACTAAGAATGAGTAGAAGGTCGGCCTAAGCTCTGTTTCTACCGTTTTTGTATAGATCTGATGTGAAAACCTTGATTATTCTTATGGAGTTTCTTAGATCTGAGTTGTTCTTGGTGGAATGAGGCCACATTTGAAGTTCATAAGAACTTCATGATGACATCACTCTAGAACATCTCAAATCCGTAACTTCTTGATTGTAGAACATAGATTTGGACGAGATTCATGAAGAATCGTATGGAAACCATTCGGATCTGAGTTGTTCTTCATGGGATGACATCACCTTTGAAGAACTCCATGGTGACATCACCCTAGAACACTCCGAATCCGTTGATTTCAAGGTTAAAAGTCGGATTTTGAAAGATAGAAAGGTGAAGGATTGCATTTAGATCAAGGAAGTACAAGATTTGAGTTGAAAACTTACAAGAATCGCGAGAAATCGGACGATTAAGGGGCTGGAATGTCTTGGTCGAGTAACAGCAGCAACAACAAGTGTTTGAGGGTGAAAGAGGGGTATTTATAGGCAAGGGAGGAGGAAAAAGGAGGAAAGGTGGGCCGGATCGGCTGGCCCGTTCGGTCGGCCGGCCCAGTCGATTGGCTGGCCTGTCCGATCGGACGGCCCAGCCCATCGGCCGGTCCGTTCGATCAGTTGGGCCCAGCCGATTGGCTGTCTGTCCGATCGGCCGGCCCAGCCGATCGGCTGGCCCGTTCGATCGGGCGGCCCAGCCGATCGGCTGGCCCGTCCGATCGACTGGCCTAGCCATTTGGCTGGCCCGTCCGTACGGAAGCCCTGGTTCCCCGTTTTTGGCGCGATTTCGACTGTTTTTGCCGTATTTTCATATATTTATATAATTATTTAATTATTTATTATAATTAATCACAAAAGGGCCGTATATACGTATCTATATATCCAATATTCGGTGCGATGATCGAGTTACGCGTGCCTTCGAGTGCGTTCTTCGGTGTGATGTGCCACAATGATTATCGGAGCACTACTTGCTCGTGTTGCCGTCATCGTCATGATTGCTGGAGACATGGTACTCACCCGATAGTCTTTGTTAGTGTTGCTTGTTTACGTTTTGACGCCTCACGGTTATCGAGGAGGGTAGATTAAGTCCTCACTCAACATCATCGTGAGTGTTACAATTTATTGAAAATAGGTTTGAAATAGCGATAGAATATGCGTAATTTATTCGATTATACCTCGATTTAGCGATAGATCTGATATAGTTACATTATGATCCGAATCTCTAGTGCTAGGCGTAACGAGTGTATCGAGTAGTAACAACGCACGAAAGTGCGGGTTGTTACAACATGTATTTCAGTAAATTAGATCTCTTTGCGGGCTTTTGCATCAGGATGTCAAGCGTTATAACTCCATGCCATCTTTTGAAGGGTTTGCTCGTTATATCCCGCCTACTTGCGGTGATATAAGGAACAAGACCTTGATCTTTAAAAACTTGAACTATGTAATATGACTTTTAAAATTTAATTACTTTTGAAAGTAATGTAAACAATATTGTTAACTTATGTTTGTGTTTTGAAACTTATGGAATGACATTTGGAGTTTATTTTACTCATATAGTATGTTTGCTAATTCGTATGCAATGAGAATCAATCACGATCACACCTTGTGTTTCCGTCTATGACCGGGTGTGACATTGAGTCTTGTAGTAAACCCAACCCCAAACCGCCATTTATTGGACCGATAACCTTTTGCCACATGACCCAATTTATTTTCACGTTTTCATCCGATCCACCCCAAAGGAACAGATGCCTAATCCTATCCAAAGCATCAATAACACCTTCTCGCTTGGCATACTTCTTGAAATTGAATGCTTGATTTAGTCTTTTAGTTATACATTGAATTTTGGATTTAGTCTTTTAGTGATATATCATACATCTCTAATACTTGAGTATGAAAACTGTAAAAATTGTCGGAAGACCGTATAGAAAATTATTTCTATTTTATTTTTCAACGTAATTAACGATAAATTTTAAATAGACAAACATATACTTAAATATTTATCATATAAAAAGTAAATTACTTATAAGCATTTAACAAATAAAATTGTTGTGTCAAACGTGGAAAATAAACCGATATTATGGGATCAACATTGTGAATTGAGAGACTTACTACACTGAAAACTAATCGAAAAACAAAAGAGTGTTTGGAATTTGAGTTTTAAGGCGTTTAGATTTATTTTTACGGACGGAACTTTTGTAAAAATATAGAAAAAGGCAAAATGGATTAGCAAGAAACTGAAACCCGATTACAAGATGATGTCACTCACACACCACCTATCCTAATCTAGATTACAAAATTTGGATCTACACCCTATCCATAAGTAAGAGTTCTCTATGATTTGTTCTACCGTTCTTGTGATGGGGATGAACCAACTGTTGAACGTCTTCTCATTTCTAGCTTTAATGGATTTAGATACCTACCAATTTAAAATTTTATACCAATTTAATATAAAATTCATGTGTTTGGATTTAATAGAAACAAGTGTAGTTCTGGTCATATTCGCAAACATGTTTAATTAAGAGTAAATTACAAGTTTTGTCCTTTATGTTTACATCAAATTGCAGGCGCTGTCCTTTAGTGCAAAAGTTGACGAATTTTGTCCTTAAGTACATCTATCATAGACATGCAATCAGACAACATATAGTGTTATATTTGTTATATAATGATATATGGTGTTACATAGTTATATATGGTATTATATGGTGTTACATATTGTTATACGGTGTTTATATGGTGTTATATAGTATTATATATAGTGTTATAATACACTTCTCACACTTCTTACACTTTGAGCACTTTTTACAGGATCCTCTACCTCTTGCACGTTATGTCCTTTAGGCCAAACCTAGTTATTTTTTTCTGTTAAGTTATGTCATGTGCAATGCACATGAGGGTACTATTGTAATTTTATCTATTTAATTTAAAAAAATTGCATATACACCCAGTAACTTTCTCTCTCTCTCTCAGCACTTTTTCTCCCTCAACACTCTTTCCCTCTCTAAATTATCTCTCTCTCATTCAAGAATGGTGGTGTTCGGCTGTGAAGTATGGGAGGGGTGTTCGGTGGTGGTGTGCGGTAGGGGTGTTCAACGGTGGTGTGCGGCGCTGGTACGAATGGGTGGAATGAGGGATGGTGGTTTGGGGGGTGAACGATGGAGCTATGGTGGTGGTGTGTCGGTGCAGTGGTGGTTGGTGATTAGGGGGTTTTGTTTATGAACGATGGTGGTGATTGTATCCAACGATTCCAGCCACACGTATAGCTTAATTAGCCACCACTTACACTAATACAAAACAAAAGTCAATAAAAAAGTCACTCATAATAGAACCCATCTTTAGTTGAATTACAAGAATGTAGGTGCCAGAAGAACAAACCTTTGCTTTCTTGCTGGAACCAACTTTTTACACCTACAAAAGCATCTTTAAGAAAATTGCTATTTAATACATCGATACTAATGTCCATTATCTCGTTAACCTTATTGGATTCATTGACACAAGCAAGAGAAATCTGTAAGATTAAATATATTATGTATTAATATTTAATCTATAGCTATTATAATCATTTACATAATATAGATCAAAATATATTATAACCTATTAAATAATTAGTTGGTAATTGTTGATGGACCATATTACCCTTATTAACTAATTAGGTTTCCTCCTGGGTGCTTATATAAGAAGAATTATGTGGAGGTTAAAGGGTTACTCAGTTACACAATCAGACACCCGATTAGCCATAACATCATAATTTTCGACCTCCTCTCCTAACCGAATTCCCTTGTTCGGTTCTCATCACCACCATCATTAGATTGCACCCTAAGGAGGAACCAGACCAAACTGACAACTATGTCAAACACTGTTGTTGCATCTACATCTGGATTCTCTACTGCCCTGTACTGATGCAATCAAAGGTATGTTTTAATGTTTTCCTTCATGTATAAACAGAACTGAACCAACATGTGGTATCAGAGCATATGTTGATTAGTCAGTTCTGTTTTCATATCCATTAATTCTGGGATTGAAACTTGGAAAACCGATTTTTTTTTTTGAAAATCTTATGAACAGCCGGTTTCGAGTCATGAAGATCGACTCGAGATCCCTGTTTTCGGAAAAAGGTTAATTATATGTTCACTCAAATTCAACTGGATTATGTTATAACCGAAATCTGTTTAGAAAAACTATTAATATTCAGGTTTCGGGTTCCAGAATTTATGTTTTATGTTTTAGGGTTCATCATGTTCTTGGGAAAATTCAAAAAATTCTATTATGTTTTGGAATATTTTAGGATTAATGAGTGTTTTTTTCCATGTTTGATCCAATTTTATCTTTTAAGTCTATTTGAAAACTGTTATTAGATAAACAGTTATAATTTTCGAAATTTGTGATAAAATTAGATCATCTTAAAACAGGAAACACTATCACAAAATCCCTTAGAATTCGAATTTTCAGTTATGCTTCATAAACACAACTGGATCGCACAAGATCAGATCACATAAGAGATGATCTGATCGCATAAGATAATCGCACAAGATCAGATTACATAAGAGATGATCTGATCGCACAAGATTTGTGGATCACACAAGATTTGTGGATCGCACAAGACTTGTGGATCGCACAAGACTTGCGGATCGCACAAGACTTGCGGATCGCACAAGGCATTACTGATCGCACAAGTTTTTGGGCATTACTGATCGCAAAAGTTTTTGGGCTTTACTGATCGCACAAGTTTTGGGCCTTACTGATCGCACAAGTTTTGGGCCTTACTGATCGCACAAGTTTTGGGCCTTAGCTGTTTAATGTAACCTAAAAATTTTTTGTAATTAAATGATTGGTTTTTGTAATTATTTAGTTAATTAATGAGGATCAAATAATGTTTTACAAAACCAAAATGGCTTAACTTGAATGAGCTTCTGATGTATTACTTCTGGCCAAAGCTGATTTGATGCATCTACTTATCGTTCAAGTATTACGAAAGCCATGTTAAGTGTGCATCATAAACATGAATGTCTTAATATCTGGCCAAAGCTGATTTAATTCCTTCATAGATGGCATACTTAACAAGTGCATAACTAAAGTGATTGTCTCAATTTCTGGCCAAAGCTGATTTGTTACAACCACTTTGCACACATGCTTAAATGATTACACTTCTGGCCAAAGCTGTTTTGTCTTCGTTTAAGTAGAACTTTAAGTAGTCTATTATTTTGATGTTAGTAATAGACATATCACAAGCTCTTCACATAATGATCCTTATATTAATGATCCTCAATTAATTTTTGTGATCATTTTGTCTGCCTTATTCTTAGTACCCATAATTTTACTCACTATAATTTTCTTCTATAAATTTATATCTCATCCACTCTAATTCCTAAATCTAATATGTTTTGCTTAAAGTTTCTATAAGAATTAGCTCTTAAATTAAATCCTTGATTATCTCTTAAGACACGATGATCCTATTGCTCTCTTCTGATATAGCACTACAGAAGAAAGGTAGAGCATGATGAATAGGACAAATCAAACATCATGTCTTTTATGATAATCAAGAACTCTGTAACATAAGTGCTGTCACTAAAAGGTTATTCCAGATTAGGTCTTTCCTAACACTAATCTATAATTGTGGAATAATCACTAGAACTCCTAAGATGCATGCCTTCATTTAAAATTATAAACTATAAAGCTAAGTGGTATATGTGAATACATAATGGTGTACAATACCATGACCCATAAAGTTAAGGGCTTACGCATGGAAATAAGTACATTTTTCCAGTACATTACATACTAAGATTTTCACTTGTACAATTTGATGCATTATAAATCAGCTATAACACTCAAAAGTACCAAAGTATAATGAATGTGTTGATAAGCAACATATGTACAAAGAAATAAATGTTTGAAGCTGGAAAATAAGATGTTATTCACCTTACAACCACTAATAGTTTAAAAGAGGATTGTTCTAAGGTCCATAGACAAATTACAAGTGCTAATCCCAACGTTAAGGTTCTTCAAGGGAAAATCTCACTGCATAATTATGCCATTAGACTAGGCATAAGCAACGAGACTATCCATTATTCTAAAGAACAGTTGGACAAATTAATTAGATAGTCACTTACTAATGATATTTAAGTCTGATAATTCTTTAATATTCCAATTAACACATGATTAGTTGACTCTAGTTCCATACGTTTCCTTACCAGAACTCGACAAATAACTAACATGAGAGTTAGTGAGAAAACTAACTGTTAAGGCTATAAGAACCATAATAAGCAGTCTTTTAACAAAGCTTTTCGATACGTTACATATTCTGAAGATTAATCAGAATATAGTATCATAATTAAGAAATGTTATGAAGATTGTGAGGTTTGCATAGTCAACATAAAGTCACACTTACCTTAAACTCCCATTTTATTTGTTCTAAATATCTGGATAGAAACATTACTAAGATGAAACTAGATGATACCTTACATTTTCACAATTTTTGTCATCATGAAATGAGAATTTGACAAAAGGAAAAATGAGACTTATAAATTTCATCCATTATAACCGAAATTCATGAGAAATTATGACATGGTTAATGAGGATGATTTCTTATCTAATCTCATTCTAAGTGATTTTAAATCATGACATTCAAGCCCTAAAATATGACTTGGCTTAAGGAATAAGTATGGGTCCATCATAAGTCATTCATTGACATTCGTGGAACTTATTCCAAATGGAATATTCAGACATAATTCATTTATCATTTGAAAGACTATCAACTTATATCTAACTTTTGTCGCATATGGCACACGGTCTTAGAAGAAATCTATTCATATATATACTTAATAAGATTTCTATTAGATATGTCCCTAAAGTTTCTTCTGATATCTGGACATTAAAGAAATCAAATAAAGTCTAACGTATATGTGATAGGTTCCTACGTCACGTAGCTCATTGAAACTTCTCTTGTAGCATTCTAGAGATATTAAAGATCAGTGGGAGCGTTAAGTGTCTTAATAATAACTTGCAATAGTTGCAAGAGGTGGGGGAGTGAAAATTTTAAATTTACACCTCTTGTACAAGACATCGCTCCATCACGACACTGTTCTATCAAACCTTATCTCCTTAAATCTAATGCTACTCTTACAAAAGTTTCATTGTTACCTAATTGTGGGCGCACTTAGATATCTTACCTAAAATAACATAATCCTCAATAAGAGAAACTACAACGACTAACGTCATTAACTTGTTTCTCTATTAGAATTTGTTGGTCGTTACACATTAACCCTACGCATGCTGAGTTCCTAAAGATTTCTAAGCTCGGTGGGAGCAGTCAAAGTCCTTATCATGATTTGCAAGGAATACAAGAGGCGGGGGTAAGAGTGTCATTAAATTTCACTCCGAATTTAACTCCGATTACACCTCTTGTATACCATACTGCACCAACCCTTACAAACTTAGAATGAAAATGATAGCAACCTAACCAAGAGCTAATCTATAAACCTGAAACTTCTAATGAACCCAATAATCAACTCAGGAGGTCATCTAGGTTTAAAAGCCTACTAACTTTGATGATTACATAACCTCCCTAATGAAGTTGAAATGGATTTTGGAAATGTTTAATGATCCTATCTCTTAAAATCACGCCATTAGCGTAAATCAATCATTTGAATGGAATAAAACAGTTTTCTAGTAAAACTGATTTTATGTGTTCGTGTAACGTTTGGGATTTGATTGAATTACCTAAGAGTGTTCATAACTAAATCAAATCCTAATATAAGCGTTAAGACACAAAGAGGCATGATTGGTTGTCAAAGGTTGTACTCAGGAAGAGATAAATTATTAAAGAATCTTTATTACATATCTAACAAAAGATTTCTTTGAGGATCATCACTGTTCTAGTAGCTTATAATAGTTTTAAGCTACATTAGATGAACATTAAAACGATTTTCCCTAACAAATGGCTGACACATTTACATGTTCATTAGATAACAACCTAAAGTTTCAAACCGAAGGTTAAAGAACACTTTATTTATAAGCCAATAATATCCATGTATGGGTTAATGCAAACATCATAATGTGATGAAAAGCTAACGTAATTATTTTCATCAAGAATCAAGTGGATTAATGAACCTACCTCAAAATGAGTGGGAGCAACTAAGATAAACTTGTCTATATAGATGATATTCTTTTGACAAGTATATGTTACATAAGTCAAAGCATTGTTAACACAAACTTTGATATAATAGATCTCAGAGATGTCTCTTATGTAATAGATATCATAACGTACCGAGATAGACCCAATGGGACAATAGTTTCGTTCCATAAGTTTAACATTAAATGGGTCCTTACATATGTAACAAACAATACTGCTCTTCTTTAAGAGGATAATAGGATAAATGAGGTTATTTTCCTTACGCTTCATTAATTGGAAGCCTTATGTAAGTTTAAGTCTATACTCGTTTAGATATTACTCACATTGCAACACACTAGATATGTCTAGATTAATGTGAAGCATCTAATGGAGTATTACAATATCTTTAAAGGAAATGAGAAGCTATAATTTGAAGAAGAAGTGAGAATTAAAACCGGTTTATTACTCTAACTTTGAGATATTTAAAGATGACAAAATGTAATTTCGGGTATAGCTTTATGTCACTAGACAAAACCCATTTCATGGAGGAGTCATAATGCACTGATATTAACAACCTAAGTTATAACGACATAATATAATCACTAAATGTTGTTGGAAATTTATCAGTGGACTCATAAGTTTATTAACTCCATATAATTAATGTTTTGAAGACTTAGTGTGAAAAAGTCAGCTACCATGACTCCTTGAACAGTAACAGTTCAAGAGGTGCTGCATTAAGTTTCGATACGCAATTAATTATTCGTTTATGAACGAATTGAGGAAACTAAGTTTTGTATCGAATACATTCATGATATGCTTAAGGATCCTATAACTGAAGGGCTATTACCCATAAGTCTTATTAGGAGAGCTCATAGACGGGTATTAATTAATGGTCGTGCGCAATTGCATATCGTACTATGAATGACTAAGTATTAGTTAATTTTCCTCATCAGTTTGATTTTGTATGTCTCTAAGAATATGTCAAGCTAGCATAATGGCATATAGACAAATATAGTTACAAATCAAACAAAGGGCTTACGCGTATTTTGATCATGACGATTAGGTCTTAAATTAAGGCTATAGTATGATTAATGGGGGTCCTGAGTCGCATAATGATTCAACGGCTGTATTTCTCTGCTATAGTACTTGTTTAAGGCTAAAATGAGTGTTAACTCCTGATCAGGCTTATCTAATACTCATAGTAAATGATTACTCGGCTAAGTGGGAGAATGTAAGATTAAATATATTATGTATTAATATTTAATCTATAGCCATTATAATCATTTACATAATATAGATCAAAATATATTATAACCTATTAAATAATTAGTTGGTAATTGTTGATGGACCATATTACCCTTATTAACTAATTAGGTTTCCTCCTGGGTGCTTATATAAGGAGAATTATGTGGAGGTTAAAGGGTTACTCAGTTACACAATCAGACACCCGATTAGCCATAACATCATAATTTTCGACCTCCTCTCCTAACCGAATTCCCTTGTTCGGTTCTCATCCCCACCATCATTAGATTGCACCCTAAGGAGGAACCAGACCAAACTGACAACTATGTCAAAAACTGTTGCTGCATCTACATCTGGATTCTCTACTGCCCTGTACTGATGCAATCAAAGGTATGTTTTAATGTTTTCCTTCATTTATAAACAGAACTGAACCAACAACTTCACCTGGCTCTGCAAAGCTCCTCCAAATATTTCCTTAACTACTGAACTGCCATTGAAGCCATCACCAACTCCATTACTGGTAACCTTTCGTCATTGTTACTGCAATTTCTTCAAGCGAAGACAAGTGGTATGACAGGAGTCAATGACATACCAAAGAAATTCACGAGCATCCTCTTGCCTTCCTAGACGAAAATGCTCCGCAAATACTTTCAAGCCACCAATGATCTTGCCAGGTGTATCTAGGGTTAAGTTGCTGCTAAGAGAACGAAAAATTCTCTCCTCTAGTAGACAAAACGGACAATCACTCTTGTCTTGCTGCGCTAGTGATTTGGGGGTTTTGTTTATGAACAATGTTGGTGGTTGCAGTGGTTATTGGTGATTTGGGGGTGGTGACGGTGAACAAAGGGATGGTGGGTTTTGGTTGGTGCAGTGGTGGTTGGTGATTTGAGGGTGGTGATTTGGGGGTTTTGTTTATGAACGATGGTGGTGGTTGTAGATGGATGTTTATGGTGGCGGTGATGTGTTGACGGTGGTGGAGAGTTGTGACAGTTTGAGGTGATGTTGAGTTTTCCGGCCGACGAAGCTTTCGTGAACAGAGGAGTTGAGAGAGAGTGAAGAGAGAGGGAGATGAGAGAGACTGAAGAGAGAAATGGGTATAATGTTTTAATTTTTTTATTTTTTAATTAAATGGATAAATTACAAAATTACCCTCATCTGTATTCTAAAATTACAAAAATACATTTATTTAACAGAAAAAAATAACTTGGTTTGGCCTAAAGGACATAACGTGCAAGATTTTGCAACATTAAAGGCAAAACTTGTCAACTTTTGCACTAAAGGACAGCGCCTGCAATTTGGTGTAAACATAAAGAACAAAACTTTTAATTTACTCTTTAATTAATTATATAGGACGTGTTCACGAGTTGAAACGTTTATTTTTATAATTATAAAAAAACTTGCATTATGTTATAAATTAAACTAATTATTCCTAAACTTTGTTTTTAAATAATAAGATAATTTTCACAAGGTTTAACTGGGTTAAAAGCATTTATTGTATATAGTACAAGGGTGAAAATGAAAATTAAATAAAAATCATTAATTAATTATTCCTAACCTTTGTTATTAAATAATAAGAAAATTTGGGCTTGAGAGTTTTATCTTTTTAAATAGAAGTTACTTTTTTATGGGGCTATAAGTATATACAAATCTTTAATTGTTTTGGGTTTACATTCATAAAGTCGGGGTAAGGTCAACATTTGAAAATGATTGAGATTAATCAAAATTTATGTATTACACGCTTTATATAAATTTAAAAATTAATACGTTAGTTAGCCCATCCACTTGTCCTACCTCTGTCCCTGGCATTCTTTGAAATGTGTTTTCAAGTATCATGAAAAATACACGATGGATTGAGTAGAAATCGATGTGTTTGTTTTCTAGCAATACCAATATGTGTTTATAGAAATATGTTCCTTTCTAAGTAGTTAGACGCTTGGGTGTGGTTCACGAAAGCATATCGGGACGCAAACGTGGAGGTGGACCAGTGGCAGAGCTACCCCATTAATTTAGGGGTATCCCAATTTTTTTATCATGCAATCATACAATAATAAAAAACGATAATAAATAAAGTAAAACAAATACTTAATAGATTAGTTAGGGGTATCATTTGTATAAACCGGAATACAGAATTAAGCCATAGCCCATGCTACGACTCCTAATATTATAGTTCCGCCTCTGAGGTGGACCCCGACGGGGAACACTATCCCCTGTCCCAGCTTCGGTGCCATCGGGGGAATTTCCTCGTCCTCCCTATTCACCTTTTCTTGATTTTGTGTGGGTATTTGCATTATGTTTTTTGTTTTTTTTTTTTTTTTGTTTTTCTCTGTGTCTGTGATGTTTTGCATTATGTTTTTTTTTTTCTTTTCTTTTACTGTGTTTCTTGTTGTTTTTGTAGGATGAAGTGGAAGTAGGGAAGAGGGAGATAAAATAGAATGTTTTTATTTTTTAAAAAGACTCTCAAATTTAGTTTTAATTTTAGAAAAGACCCTTTAGATGTTGGTTTTAATTTAAAAATAACTTTCAAATTTAGTTTTTAATTAAAAAAAAACCCTTACACATGGTGTATACTTTTGACTAATTTTAGAACGGGGTTTGTAATTTCTTATATTCCTGCTGTCTGTGGGACTTGAAGGCAAGACCTCATCCTCTCCCAAAGTGTTTAAAGGCTTTGCCTTTATCAATGGATCACCACCCGGGTAGAATGGGGTTTGTTAGTGATTAAAAATGTAATTAACGAGTGTGTATGTTAATCATTAAAAGTAATTAACGGAGTAAAAGGTGAGATTAGTTACATGATAATGAATTACCCGCAAGAGTTGAAAGTTTGAATAAGTTAGTTATATATGCCATTTTAATGGCAGACATACACACCATGAATCATAGTCTCATAGATGCACTCAATAAAGAAACATAATTAACATTTAATATTGGATTAAAAGTTGAGAAAAATATTTGTAAATTATGTATGATTTAGTTTGTTTAAATTATGTATTAAAGATTAACAATTTTTTTTAAAGGTGACTTTCAATATGTACATGGACAAACACA
Organism: Helianthus annuus; assembly: GCF_002127325.2. Lineage (NCBI taxonomy): Eukaryota > Viridiplantae > Streptophyta > Magnoliopsida > Asterales > Asteraceae > Helianthus > Helianthus annuus. The sequence continues at coordinate 88,536,756 of NC_035441.2, forward strand.
CCATGAATCATAGTCTCATAGATGCACTCAATAAAGAAACATAATTAACATTTAATATTGGATTAAAAGTTGAGAAAAATATTTGTAAATTATGTATGATTTAGTTTGTTTAAATTATGTATTAAAGATTAACAATTTTTTTTGAAGGGTGACTTTCAATATGTACATGGACAAAAGCTATTAATTGTAGATAGCATGGGCTTCTGTACATGTACAAGAGCTAAATCTTAACGAAGCATACGTGATTTTTTGGGTCAGTGATCTTTCAAGATTAATAACTCAAAACTAGGTAGTGACATTTTCGTAATTATAAAGTTCAAACAATTGAAAAAACAAATAGAAGAAAGGTACTCTAGTCCTTTCTCACTTGAACTCATTCCTCCCTTGATTTTCAAACGACTAGAACTTTTCCATACGGTAGTATACATATTTTTTTTAAAATTACACCGTTTTAACGAGCAATTTATTCTCTTTAATTTGAGCAGCTTATTGCTATAGTTTTTATAAAACTTTTTACATGATTTTGAATACCTATTACGTGATTTTGTATACTCACCACATGACTACGTGATTTTGAATACCCATTACGTGATTTCATTATAGTATGTGAAACCACACTAGGTGATTAGGTAATTACATAACAATTGTTGACTATGTATTATTACGTGATTTCATTATAGTATTTTATGTGATACCACACTGAATGATTACGTGATTATGTTCTTATTATTGAATGTATAATCACGTAATAAGCATAATTGTAATAACATCAGTTATAACAAATCATATTGAATTTGTAATCAAGTATTAGATTTATATTGAATGTGAAATCACGTAATGAATATTCAAAATCACGTAGTCATGTGCTGGGTATTCAAAATCTTGTATATTTTTATAAGAAAACTATAGCAATAAGTTGTTCAAATTAAAGAAAATGAAATGCTCGTTAATATGGTGTAATTTTTGTTTTAAAATATTAACGTATCTAGGTGATTAGGTAATTACATAACAATTGTTGACTATGTATTATTACGTGATTTCATTATAGTATTTTATGTGATACCACACTGAATGATTACGTGATTATGTTCTTATTATTGAATGTATAATCACGTAATAAGCATAATTGTAATAACATCAGTTATAACAAATCATATTGAATTTGTAATCAAGTATTAGATTTATATTGAATGTGAAATCACGTAATGAATATTCAAAATCACGTAGTCATGTGTTGGGTATTCAAAATCTTGTATATTTTTATAAGAAAACTATAGCAATAAGCTGTTCGAATTAAACAAAATGAAATGCTCGTTAATATGGTGTAATTTTTGTTTTAAAATATTAACGTATGAAAAAGTTATAGACGTTTGAAAATCAAGGGAGAAGTTGTTTCAAGTGAGAAATGACTAAATTAACCTTACTACTAATGACACTTGTCCTTCTCCCCCTCTCACGTATACTTCATACTAATGACACTTGTCATTCTCCCCCTCTCACGTATACTTTGTATGTGTAAATATTGTCTTGTACATGATCCAGCCACTTAATGTTTATAAGATTTTCAGATAAAAAACTTTTTAATATTTTAATTTTACTTTGTATTAAAACCAACAACATTCGTGAATTTCCGAATAATATAGAGTTAGTGAAAACTCATTGGTGAAACTAGCGAATGGAGATCATTGTTGATAAGTTGTCATTGATCTCCGGTGGGTGAATTTCCATCGGTCATTGGTCAGTAACGAGTCTATCGCTAAGCATAAAAAAAAGCAAAAGGTGACGCCGACAAGTTCTCGATACTTTGTTGGTGATGTGCATGTCCGTGATCTACCAGTAATATGTGGGAAACCAAGTTACCATCAGTAATCACGCCGTATAAGAAGGTAATTAGTCTTTTAAAGAGTTATAAAAAAACCAAGAGAGAAATTTAATCAGGATCGTTGTATTAGTTTACTCTAAGGCCATGGGATGTACTCTAACATTTTGGGTGTTAACGGTGACATGGCGTGTTATCTAACATTGCACACAACTCCCTCCTTGTGTTAAAGAGAATCACTACTAGAAAACTATATATTTTCCTACAAAAGTTTCCCACAAATTTCCCACAACTCAAATTTTGTTACAAATTTTGTACGGTTTACTAACAAAAAAGAAAACCTAAAAAAACCCAAAACTTTTCTACAATTTTCCAACAAAATTTCCAAAAAAAAACCATTTGTAGCAATTTCGTCACAACATTTATTAGTTGTTCGACAAAATTCAGACAAACTAAACTAAAAGTTTATATAATTTGTAACCACAACAAAATAAATAATTAAAAAAAATAAAATTTCTAAATTTGTCAGACAAACGCAGTTTTTTATCATCAAAAAATGTCAAAAAAGTACAGATTCTTTCGGCAAAAAAAACACCTAAAAACTGCAGGTTTTTTCAGCAAAAAACCCCAAAAAATGCAGGATTTTTCAGCAAAAAACGTAAAAAAGTGGAGCGTTCTGCAGGTTTTTCGGCACTGCAGCGAATCAAAGCGTTCCCAGGGACCAAAACCACAATTTACTCCTATTTATATTTGTTTTGATTATTTGTTTTAATTATGGCAATTTTACCTTAATTTTTTGCAGACCAAGTATAGATGGCGTGCACGAGCTGAGCAGGCCATATATGATACATTTATCGACGTGCTCAAAAGTCGATTTAGAGTTATCATGAGAAATTTGAGAGAAAAATCTAAACAAAAAGCTAAGGATGCAAGGCATGAAGTACCAAGTGTAGGATACGATATTGCTACCCTATTAAAATTTCCACCTGATGGGTTTCCCCTTGAAAAATGGCAAAGGATGTGTGCGGTACGGAATTCAATAATTTTTATTCTAAATTTTATTTTCTATATATACACACATATATATACACACACATACATACCTACGTGAATTAGGAAATAAAATGTAACAAAGTGACACGTCTCGTTGGTACATTTTACATTATGAATGCGTGAAACTTCACATGGCCTTAACGATTTCCCTTTATTTTTGGATGACAAAATTAGCGGGTTGGGTTGCGAGTCAAAATGGTTGATATTGGTGCGGGTCGAAACTGTTGGTGTTTAGGAGGTTTTTTTTTTTTTTTTTAAATTTTAGTTGGTCCTTGGTTATGGTTTATTACCAAATTGCTTGTATCGAGTCGGTTCAGTTTATCATCAGGTCAAATCGTGTTATTGGACCGTGCTCACCCCAAATGTTATTATTACAGCACTGGAACACCGAAAAATGGCAAAAAAAGTCGGAAGCTGGGAGATCAAACCGCAAAAATGATTTATGCATTCATACAGGCGGGTCAATACGATTTGATCAACACCGTGTCAACATGGTCAGCTAATCATAGTTCTAATTTTATTAACTACCTTTACATTTAACACTTACAATTTACATTACTCGTTTTTATGTAGGATAAAGAAAATGGTAAATCAGTTGGATACCTGAAAGTGTTCTTACAGACCCACGCCACTAAGGAATGCAAAAAGATGTTAAAAGATGGGGAGATCACTGAAAAAGATTATGATCAGTTAAAGTTTGTTACCGAGCGGGCAAGACGTTCATATGTAAGCTCTCTTTTATCATTTATTTATAAGATTACGACTTTTGTCCTTTATCTTTATACCAAATTTCATTTGGTGTCCTATATCTTTAATTTTTTTTTGTTTTTAAATAAATAAGTAAAAAAGACCAATTTGCCCTCCACTTAACAGTTAAAATTGACTGGCCCAGCCTAAAACTTGATATACAATAAAGGACAAAACTTGCAATTCACTCTATTTATAATTATTCTGACACTTTTACGAGCTGAAGACATTCATTTTATAAAATTTTAGATCGCGTACGCCCGACAACTTGAAGACTTGTATGGGGACATAGAATGCGATGATTTAGCTTTGTGGAAGAGTCTGCATCCTGAGCGCAAGGGTCGCAAGACGTTTGGGATAGGATCTTCTGATCCTGATTATTTGGTGACCGGGAAAAAATCATCCAGAATTTGCGGGTCGTTAGATGATGCCCGACACTCGCAGGAGGTATCATTATTTACTCATGTTATTTTGATATTGTAAAAAAAAATTAAGATATTAGGAAGAATGAGTTTGCAGAGAACCTTGATATTACTTTTTAAATTCATTTTAAGGGTATATATAAAATTATCAGCTAAAAAATAGTGTAATCTGGTGTTCGAATGCCAAATGACTTGCATGCTTTTGTAACTATAATAAAACTTTCAGAAGGACTATTGAGATTCCTGGTGTTTTGCATTCTGAATGTGTTGATATATCTGAATCTGTTGTGCTAACTGAAAAGAACCGGAAACTATTCTGTTGGTCTAATGCTATGCATTTGTTTTTTGAAAAAATAGATGGGTTTTTTAAGTAGTGTGTATGAAAGACCAACAGCTAATTAAACTTTGGCTATGCAATTGAATAGGTGTAACTAGATAATTTTATCTTGAATTCTCAACTCTTTCATGGTGAATTATTTTTGGGTCGTGTTTTAGGTTTGCTTCTAGCGTTTGGCAAGTTGTTTGAAATAAACCTATGATAAAACTGGCGGGTCAATATTTTTTAATTTTCAATCTCTAAACTCTCAAATGTCAGTTTCTTGGCAAAAGATGTTTTGGCCGATTTTAACATATTTGTACTTCATATTCGTGTGTACTTAATGGTCTAGATGACTAGATGGTTTACCACGACTCGAATATCGTATTATTGTTAAATGATATGTGAATTTTGACTATATGTTTTTGTTAATATGTATTAATTATATTTTTTTGTACAACTTTTAGCTTCAAAAGGTTCAAGAGGAATTAGAAAGAGAACGGGAGGCTCGAAAAAACATAGAATCCCGGTTCGAAAAATTTCAAGAAGAGCGCGAGAAAGAACGGGCCGACCAAGCGGCTTGGCAAAAACTTATGGAAGAAAAGCTAAAAAGCATCGGAAATAAGTAAAACTCTCGTCTTGTAATGTTAAAGAACGGATTCGTTTTGAATGCTTTTAATTAGGATTTTTGTGCGTTTTGGAATGTTTGGAATGTCTCGGAATGTTGCTTTAATATTTTTGGAATGTTTTAGAATATTGCTGCAATTATTTTTGGAATTATAATAGTAATTTTTGCTGCATTTTTTTCATAAAAAATGGTTTTTTTTTTAATTTCTTTAATTTGTTACAGTTTGTCACAAATTTGTAGCAAACATATGCAGGATTTTTTTTCTGACTTGTAGGAAATTTGTGGCAAACTTCAAAAAATATTTTTTTTTGTAGGAATTTTGTCATAACCTTTAAATTTTGTTTTTCTTGATTTGTAGAAATTTTGTCGTAACCTGTAAATTTTTTTTTTGTTTGTAGGAATTTTGTCGTAACCTTTAAATTTTGTTTTTCTTGGTTTGTAGGAATTTTGTGGTAAGCTTTAAACTTTGTTTTTTTTTTGTAGGAATTTTGTCGTAACCTTTAAATTTTGTTTTTTTAGTTTGTAGGAATTTTGTCACAAAACTTAAAAAAACTATTTTTTAAGTTGTAGGAAATTTGTCGTAACATTAAAAAATATATTTTTTATTTGTAGGAAATTTGTAGCAAAATGTTAAGAGAAAGTTTTATAATTTTGTAGGAATTTTGTCACAAAATAAAATAAATTATGGATAATATTTGTCATTAGTGTTATTAATTTTAAAAGTAAATATCATAAAATAAAATACAAAAATAGGCATAATTGTGGAAGAATTGTAGGAAAAACATTAAAAAACGGTTTGTAGGTATTTTGTGGCAACATTTGGGACGATATATATTTGTCAAAAATTTGTGGGAAATTTTGTCATAGTTTTGTAGCTAACGTGATTTTCGACAATTTTATTTTGCACGAATTTTTTTATAGCAAATCTGTGAATAAGACCAATTTCCTACAAATTTGCTACAAATTTGGCTGTCACAAAGGAGACAGTTTTCTAGTAGTGAATTAAAGGGGTTATATGTTAACATGTTAACCGAATGTTAAGAGATTGAAATAATTTTTCTTTTCTTTTTAAGCAAAAACTACTAAATAATAGGATTAGATAAAGTTAACAAGATTATACCATTTCCTTAGAGTGAGGCAATGTGAAATGGAGAAGATAAATTGTTGTGTTACTTAAATGGAGTTAAGATGGGTTAAAGTATACCCAAAGGTCTAATTGATTATAATGATTAAAAAATACCTTAAATTAAGCAAGATTAATAGAAGCAAAAATGGAAAAGGAAACATTAGTAATACAATGCAATTATGTCATGTTAAGTGCGCACAAACGAACAAAAACTCCACCACCCAATCCACACTTTTCACATTATATTATAATTAAACTATAAAGTATAAACCATAAACATTCCAAGACAATGAAAATAATAATGATAAATTGATTAAACACATCAACAACATAATAAAAGCATACAATGTGGATAAGATGTTTCAGATGACTTGAGCTCTGATTACATACCTCAAATATTGTCAAGAATATCAATTCCAATCTGACCTACAGTTGGATGTAGCCTAATGGAATAAGGAAAGCCCTCAATCAAACATAGAGGCTCCAAGGGTTTGATTGTGCCCTCTCTCTTTCTTTTTTGCTAATAATAGTTAAAAACTTGAGGTCTAAGGGAGAAAAAGGAATTAATGTACACTTAACCTAAAGGGAAAATTCAAGATCATCATGACCATCCCTTTCATCCTAATAAACTTTTCAAAGCCTGAAGAAAAGGATGGAAATTAGTTAACATATTTTGTGGCTAGATTATGGATCAAAACACTAACTTCTGGTCAATGATGATTGGTGAACAACCTTTTGGTTTTTGGTGAAGGTGGTAGGGTTTATAATCATCTTCACTACATTGCTCAAAACTCCTTTTTCTAGTGATCAACCCTCCACCACAGTTGTTGTTACCACCACTAATGATTGTGCTAACACAAGAGTCTTGGTGGAGGAGCATCCGAGGCACGGTGGTGGAGGTGGGGGTGGGGGTGTTGGTAGTGGGAGTTGATGGGATGGTCACTGGTGGGATCTCAATTGAGTTAAGTTGAGGTGGTGGATGTTGCCACTGAGGAAGTGGGCCGGCTAGAAGTAGGGTTTGGAGTAAGGGTCCAGCTTCCACTACTGCCTGCAAAAACTTACCATTCTCTGGCAACCCTTTTGTTAGTACTACTTTGTCAGTTAGTTCTGGTTTTGGTTGTTGGTCAGTTGGTGGCAATGGAACCTTAATTTCCATTCTTGGAGTTCCAACATAGTTGTCATCAGAACCAGAAGATGAATCTACCCCTAAAAGATGATCATCTTCTATGTAGCCAGTGGGGGTGGTAATAGCAAAAGAAGTAGGACAAGATTCAAGTTCTTGAATCTTTTGTTGCAGAATCATGTTTTCCAAAACTAGTTCTTGATACTTCAACTGGGCTTCATCTCTCTCCTTAACAGTCTTTGTTAAAAGGCATTTGAAATGCAAAACTTCATCTCCTTTTCTTGAAATCTCTTCATGGGCACAAGCAATGGCTGATTCCAACTCCAATGTGTACAGTAAAGTGTGTTTCAACTCTTCAATTCCTTGGCCCTGAGAAAAAAAAACAAAAACATAACCAAAAAGAATCAAAATGTGTTGATATTGTTTGAGGAATAAAACCATAATGATGAATATTTAAGAAGTGGTGATTACCTCTTCATGGTAGTAAGAATCCCAGTTGAAAGGGCTACATTCATCATCCATGTTCTTAAGAGCAGAAAGAAGAAGGACAGTATATGTGTGTGTTTGGAAGAGGAGTGAAGGGCAGGGTTTTATGTAGAGGATGTGGTGGTTTCTTTTGAAACTTTTGCTTTTTCTTTTGGGGTGGGGTTTTCTTCACAATGGGGACATGAGGTTGAGAGATACCATGGGAAAACAAAAGCCAAAAGTGACTACAATAGAAAGTTTACCCATAATGCTTTTTCTATGCCGTTGAAAAATCTTTTCTAAGATTCCAAAAGAAACACACAAATATCACAAAACACACGATGCGAACTTCATTTTCACCATTTATAGTTACAAAATACAATGTCATTCACAATATCAAACACTATCTAATTATCTTAACGCATGAAAATGATCGAGTGACAACTAACAGCGAACAACCAAATATGGTTTTACCCGCCTCAGTGGTCCGTTAGTTACCCGCTGGTGATAATCGCAACTTCATGGGTTATGGTATGTATTGGTTATTACTGCTTGGTATATTTATTATTCTGTTTTTATTTGTTTTTTAGTGAAATATATTCGTGACCTGTTCGTAATCTGCATCATTCATTAGCAAAAACTTGTCAGTAATACTCGTATTTCTAGTAGTGACACTCTTCATCAATTGCTACAGATCTTCATATATTCTTGTATTTTCTTTCTTTTAAGTTATAATTATATATATATATATATATATATAGGGTCGGGATTTAGAGAAAGCGGTAGAAAGTGTGAGAACGGTGAGAACGCTTATGGATCGTCCGATGGGTTTGTTAAGTTTTACATAAAACGCCATATGTTTGGTGACAGTTCTTGTACTATTAAAGAAGAGAGAGGCTGATGACAGTGAAAATTGTGAAGAGAGATCCAATTATGATTTTTAATTTATTTTCTTCGCTTCTATTTTTTCCCTTGTGGTTGTAATATAATTTTACAATTGTAAAACGCCAAGATACCACAAACGCCAAAATGTATATAAAAATAATAGAACAATGGGCCATCTTGTTTAAAACGCCTTGAAAAAACGTCATTCTGATAGATTTCCTGACCCCCTGGGGTTCCAATGGCATACGATTTGAAAAACGCCATAAACGCTATAAACGTCAAAATGTTAATACAATGAAACCATTGAACGCCATTAATTATTGAATTTGGTTAACGCCAAAAATCTTAAACCCCATAAATAAAACAATATTGGGAAAAGCGGAACTGGAAAAGCAGAAGATAAAAGGACAAAAAAGCCCATCCGCCCTTCTCTATGCCGCGTGACACGTGTTGGGTCAGGATGCGTTCTCACCGGTCTCACACTTTTGAGCGTTTTCTCCTAATCCCGTTTCTATATATATATATATATACCAGTTAACGTATAAAATGGCTTAACGTACGAACTCTACGCGATTATATTTTCAACGTGTGATTTATTTCTTCAACATGCGATTTTGGTATTTTTTACACCATGCGAAATTTTGTTTTTAATATAACATGCGAATAATGTTTAAAAGCAAAAATTGAAACATGCGATTTCAAAAGCATTTTATTGGAACATAACATGTGATTTCAAAATCATTTTATTGGAACATTGGAACATGTGATTATCATTGGAACATGTGATTTCTTGATTAAAAAGCATTTTATTATAACATGCGAATTTTATTCTATTTTAACATAACGTGTGAAATTGATATCATGTACAGTTCGTACGTTAAGGTGTTTTGTACAACACACTTTTTCTATATATATATATATATATATATATATATATATATATATATATATATATATATATATATATACTAGACGTATACCCGCGCGATGCGGCGGGACGACAATTTACTATGCGGTATTCGTTTACTGTGAGTTTGTCAATTTTCTCGTGATACATTGTATTATACGTTTGTTAAGTTTCTTATTCGTAGCATCCGTGTGTGGCGTATACCATGAGCCTTACAGGCTTTTTAAAAATAACAAACATGCTATTAAGAAAATATAAGTAAAAAACGTAGTATTTAAAAAAAAACACACACGTGCCAAAACTGCATTAGCTAGCAATGAATGCTATGAGCAATGTACAACCCACAATCTATATCCCATCAGATGAAGTAAATTCGAGAAAAAAAACTATAGTTGCACTTTGAAAGGGGAGCAGTCTGCCGTCTATATAGGGTGGTGAGCAGTCCATCGGCTGCGAGGACAATTTACAACACAGTACAACACGACAGCTAATAATGTTGAGATGGTATAATAATTTCAAAGGATTTCTCAAACAAGCTTGTTTTTAGGCTCGAACTCGAGCTCAAGCTCGTTTAAGCTTGGCTTATTTCTAGCTCGGCTCATTTACGCCTTATGTTTATCTAAACTTAAAACGCTCATAGTATTGCGGTTATTGATGAGGAGAAAGTGGTAGAAGAAGAATCACACTCACATTTGTTAAAGAACTCATCATCATCATCATACTCAGTAAATCCCACCAATAACAAAGTTAAGGTAGGGTCTGAGGAGGGTAATATGTAGCCAGCCTTACCTCTAACCCGTAGGAATAGAGAGGCTGCTTCCAGTGAGACCCCCGACTCGACATTTGTTAAAGAACTACGTAGACATATATACAGGAAGATGATTCAGTTACAGGAAGAAAATATCAATCATATATATAGTAATTTAAAAATAAATATTTGAAGACACGAATAATAAATATCTACATAAAAATTATCCTTTTAAAAGAACTTAAGGAAATCATATTTTAAGAATGACACATCATTGTGTGTCTCAAATTCGCGATGCAATGGAAAACATAACCCTTGTTAGTAATTCTAAGGGTGTGCATAAGAAAAGTTCAGTTCAGTTCGGTCATAACTAAAATCTAAATTTTCGGTTAAGGTACTTCAAAACCGGTCATAGGGATTTAAAGAGTTTTAAAAGGATGTAAACAAACCAACCCAATGTTCTCTTAAAATAATAGATTACCAACCATGACCATGTTTTTACGGTCCGGATGAGTGTACAGTCATTCAGGTTTGAGGGAGATTAGGAAGGAGCCATTAAAGAAGTGAGGATTGAAGACGACGTACAGTCCTTGTCCTTCCTTTGTTTCAAGAATAAGTCAAGGTGCAAGTCCATGATTGGGTTAAATGGTGTAAATTTGAGCTGAGTGTGGTGTAGTTGGTTAATTAAAGTTCACAGTTCTCACAAAAAAAGAGAAGGAATACAAATTCAAAAGTTTAAATACAATACATGGTGGTCATATCATTAATTACAATCAAAGAATTTTATTACGCATTGAATTAATAAACAAAAAAAGAAATAACAGTAAAATATTAAACATGAATTTCCTGTTACTGATCAAGTGGCATCCACTCAATTCGCAGGTCTATTTCACCAGATTCAACGTTTTGGAGTTCAAGTGTGACCTCTTGTATCACCTTCCCATCAATGACGTTCACAATGCTGTCTTCTAAAAAATGCATTATCCTCCGAATTCAGCCATTTTCCTATCTACACATCTTCTAATATCCCCGCATCCCCAAACGCCATTGTAGATGTTATCAACGGGTGGATATCAATTTCCGCTTCTCCCATTATGTCGTCAGCCGAGAATGTGTCGTGATCAAAAACTTGCTGCAACCAAGCACCAAAAATGTTTAATCATAAATTATATATGTATGATTAAGAAACTATATTATTAAAATATTAGTCTGACCCTATTTGATGAAACCACTTTAACAAGTTATAAGCATCTCAATACACTTTACATGACATGCTTTGTTTAATATTTATTATGAGTGGCAAAACAAGTGGGCCGATCTGGGTTGTCTAACAAGTCGAAACATGTTCCGAGTCATATTAGGTAGCTTTGAAAATAGGTCAAATGAGGTTGGGTCTAAACGGGCCCACCTGCTATTGTATTTGTTTTTTATTAACGGCAAGTAATGACGTACCAACCACCGTGACACCGGGCGATGTGGCCAAGGTCGACTACTCGACCGCCACCAACCCCATGGCTCTCCCCAGATGATCGGAAACCCGACCTCCACCCGCCCGAAAGCAAGACAGTGGAATAATCGATAAAACCTCGCCTCCCATCCAAGTCGAACCGGCGCCACCCGTACGCTCTTCACCTGGATGCCGTAGAAAATAATGAGAGTGGGAATCGAACCTGGCTCACAAGGAACAATTCTTTCCCCAACCACTCCACCACTACCTCATTCGCTATTGTATTTGTTTAATTTTTTTTATGGTATCTAGAGGTAGGGGCAACGAATCCAACTATTGAGTTACTTGAGTTAACTGAATCTTGTTATTCGAATTTCGAAATTTTGAAGCAAGACTCCAACTCAAACTGGATTCGGAAAAACCGACTCAAATTTGAAATTCGAATTCGAATTGATTTGATTCCAAATAAATGGTGTAAATAATTCAACTTAAAAAGCCCATATTACTAATATTATATTATATTATATTAAATGGAAAAGTATGTGTATATCAGGTTCAAACTTTGAATCAAAAATCACATATTCGAATTAGAATACAGAGATTGAATTTAGAATTGGAATTTGAACCAAATTGAATCGAATTTCGAGTTCTTCGCGTCCAATTCGTATAATGAACACTTGAACCAAATTGAATCATTTTTTGCTGGAATAGGAAACAGTAGACAAAGTAATTTGAACCTAAGTACATAACAGAGGTGGCACTCTCAACCCATTTAACAATGAATTGCTCGAATTTGGGTTATGTTGTACCTCAAACCGGTCTCCTTGGCAAGAAAATAGCTAAAACCAAAATGGGTTGAAAATTGCCCCAAGTGTGATCTAATGTAGTCAACCACCTTAACCCTTTGATTCAAAAATTGGATTATCATTGTCATAACCATTTTTTGCAATATAATTAGCATTTAATTATTTATAAAAAGGGTTTGTGGGTCAGCCCAAGCATTCAACCGACCCATATAATGTAAAACATAACACTCAGAACCCGCACGTGTTGCCACCTCTGAAGCACAAGATGATAGAATACATGCACCAAATCTGAAGTTTTAAGAAGAGAATAATAAGTGAAAGCATTTAGACTTACCACTTTATCAGGCTTGTAATTCTGAAGAACAGAAAGCATAAGCTCTTCATTTCAAACTGGAATCAAGTTACACATCACTACCGGACGTCAAGCAATCATCAGAAACATGGTAGATTTTCCATCGATCGCAAAAAGCTAGATGTCGAGTCGATGGCTGCTGCTGCAGCTTGTACAGCTAAATCTTTGTATACGCTCAGTTCTGCTTTCAAATTTCTGCATGTTATCAAAATCAAAATTAGATTTTGAAAATAAGTTGGTTTCTTTACTTGAAAGAAACTGTTACCTGTAGTCAATGGTTTGCTTTTGCAAATTGTGTTCCGGATGAAATTGTAGAAGACCATTATTACAATGCATTAGCATTTCATTCACTTGGTTCAACGATCTCTCCTGTAAATAACCAATGTTAAAAGGAGAAAAATTAAATATACACAAGAAAAAATATAAAAAATAATATAGATGCATATTTTGTTGTGATAAAACATTAAATCAATGAACGCACCAAATGCTTTTCTTCTTCTGAAAGTGCATTATCCATCTGATAAAAAAGAGGACCCCATCTAGCTCTATGCAAGTCAGCATTTCCTATGTTTTCTTGATTAAAAACCAATTCTCTTGATACCAATAATGGTAATTCTCTTTGGATTGCAGCTTGAACTCTTTTTTTACTACGCCTTAACGCTGCAACAACAAAATTAACAAGGTTATTCATGTTCAAATATACTCTAACTAAGAACATGTTATCAGTGATTTGAATTATATATTATCGTTTCCCTGCAAGATGGCCTTTGACCCTGTTGAAGAAGTTCTAACCATTAAGAAGCAACACTTGCAGCTGCTAATAATACAAACAGTGCCCATAGTGTGTCAACATTATGTTTAAACACGGTTATCTTAAAAACTATATTGCCAATTAGACAAAATTATTTCTTTTACTTTGTTGGCCACTTTATTCTACTACAGTAATACCGCGAATATGAGGTCCCATAATGATGAAGAGAAATTGCCCAAATCAAGCAAACCTGTAACCCCAAGCAATGCTGGAATTCTATCTTTACCGTATCGAGTGGATCTCTATCGTGAAGAACATCGGACAGAGAGCACTAATCGAAACCCTAGCCGTCGCCCCCGCTTTCTGGCTTTGTCGAACCAGCACAAACACGCCACCAGTTTCTAAACTATTGAAATCAGCAATACAATCCTCAAAATTACAAATTTTCAACATCAGTTTCTAGAACTAACTAAATCTGAAGCAGATGACCTACAAAAATAAGAAAAAAAAAAGATTGCTAGAATTACCTTCGTTGTCAGAAAACGTACATGCAGCCGATAAATCAGAACAGGGTTGTCGGAACCTACCTCAACCACCATCTACAGCCAGATGCTCGTCTGCCACCAATCTGCTCGAGAATCCCACTGCCGGAACCCTAATCAGCGGATTTTAACACTGCACACCACACCGTCACAGGTTGGGGTCATGGATTTGAATTCGAATGAAAGTAAAACCCTAGATCTGGTGAAATCCTTACAGATATGTTCATGAGTCGCCAGAGAGAGAGAGAGAGAGAGAGAGAGAGAGAGAGAGAGAGAGAAAGGGTTGATGAAGTTTTGTGAGAGTAAATCAAATGAAAGTAAAACCCTTGATCCGTGTGAGCTGAATATCAACCGTTCAGATCACAATCCGTGTGAAAAGGTGAAAGAAATGGATGGCTGAAGATGAATCAGTTGAAGGGTAAATTATGTTGTGTTTCTTGGTGCTTCAAGTGTTGTACATTGTGCATTGAGGGTGTTTTCAACACATTGTTCAATTACCATTCTGTCATTCCTATATCCTTATTAAAGTAGTATATATATATATATATATATATATATATATATATATATATATATATATATATAGGGGAAGGTTCATTTGAGAAGAAATTTAAAATGTGAGAAGAAAAAGAAGAAAGGACATAATGGTAAAACATTAAATAGTTTATAACTCCTCCCATTAATTATGTTATCTCTCATTAATAAAGCAAAAAAACATTTTATCCTACACATTTCAAAATTTATCCTACATATATCTTACACTTACTGAAATTTAACCTACGCATGTCTAAATTTATCATACACATTTAAGAATTTATCCAACACATACTAAAATTTATCATACACATACTAAAATTTATCCTACACATGTCGAAAATTGTCCTTCACCCTAAATTATTTTATCTTGAAAGAGTATATTTAAAATGGGAGTTACAAGTTTAATAAGTTAGCTAATTAATTACAATCAGAAATTTACCTATATGCCCTTATTAATAACATTAAATACACATATTAAATGAACTAAAATGGAGCATTTCTATTGGTTTAAAACTTATCCTTTTTATTCTTACAAAATTTTTCTTCTCATTTGAACCTTCCACTATATATATAACAATTCCATTTGGTTGTGAATAAGTGGGATTGCTAAAATGAGCCATCCACTGGCATGATATGTGGTGCCAAACCAATTACTTATTGAGTCTTATTAATATCAACCAAATATTTTAAAAACGTTCAAATTAATTGAAAGTAAAGTGTAATTTCCCTCCCTAAAGTTTGGTCCAGATTGTTGTGTGACTCTTTGTCTTTCAGTTTTTTCCCGATGAGACCCTAACCTTGTTATTTCATTGCCAAATGCCCCCAGATGTTAGTCAACAGTTAAGTTGACCAATAGAAATGGTTGAATTTACTTATATACCCTCAACTACTTTATTAAGTATCCTCCCTCTCTTCTCCATCATTTTTACTAGCCTTAATTTGATTCCATGTCTACAAATCGCAAGCCAGCTCCAAATCGATCATCAAGAACAATGTCGGAATGGTCGTCGTCTTCAACCACAAAATGGAGCACACCGATCATGAGGGTTCGAAAGGGGGTTCGTTAAAAGGTGTTTGCTCGTGTGTGGAAGTGTGACAACCCTGAAACTGTCATAACTGAAGCTAACTTTGAAAGACCATTCCTATGTTGTGTAAGTGTTTATTCTATTTTACTTCAATTCCATTCTTGTAACTGAAGTGAAAAACCTGTATCATCAGATTGAGTTGTTTGTGTCGTGAAACAATTACGTGAATTGTGTGTGTTTCGAGTCCTTGAATTGATGATATTACGTGTGTTGAACAGTAGACGAAATGTGGTTTCTTAAGTTGGGCTGATAATCCCATATGTGACAGATGTGAAAGTGTAGTTCCTACTTTGTTATGGAAATTGACAAGAAAAACGAAATGCTTAAATCCCAAGCTAAGCAAGTGATATTTTGGAAGATTAGTTTTGTAGTTAGCTGGCTATTGTTTATCGTTTATGTTATTATCGTTTGATATGCTTGATTTTGTAATGTAACGAACCTTTAAAGTCTTGTAATGGATTTGATCATTTTCACTTATGTCATCTATGTTTATCACATTTTAAGTGTGCATTATTATTTATGTTGTTGCGTTAATATGTTTGCTATTTTGATAGCGTTATTGTAAGCGTGTGATTCTAAGTGCAACAGAAGTTTTGGTAAAGGCAGAAGAAAAAGAAGTGGTTGAAGATAATTTTGTGAAGGAACTGAATTTGCCTGAAGTTGCTGCAACTATTTTACAGGGATGAAATCAAGGTGTTTGAAGAAGATGTGCAAGGGGAACATGTAAACGATCTGGAGTTGGAAATTGACAGTGAGGTGTTCAAAGAGGCTTGGTACTGCAACAGGCTGGAAGAAAGTGACAGGTGGTGGTTTCATGGTGAATTATTTTTGGGTCGTGTTTTAGGTTTGCTTCTAGCGTTTGGCAAGTTGTTTGAAATAAACCTATGATAAAACTGGCGGGTCAATATTTTTTAATTTTCAATCTCTAAACTCTCAAATGTCAGTTTCTTGGCAAAAGATGTTTTGGCCGATTTTAACATATTTGTACTTCATATTCGTGTGTACTTAATGGTCTAGATGACTAGATGGTTTACCACGACTCGAATATCGTATTATTGTTAAATGATATGTGAATTTTGACTATATGTTTTTGTTAATATGTATTAATTATATTTTTTTGTACAACTTTTAGCTTCAAAAGGTTCAAGAGGAATTAGAAAGAGAACGGGAGGCTCGAAAAAACATAGAATCCCGGTTCGAAAAATTTCAAGAAGAGCGCGAGAAAGAACGGGCCGACCAAGCGGCTTGGCAAAAACTTATGGAAGAAAAGCTAAAAAGCATCGGAAATAAGTAAAACTCTCGTCTTGTAATGTTAAAGAACGGATTCGTTTTGAATGCTTTTAATTAGGATTTTTGTGCGTTTTGGAATGTTTGGAATGTCTCGGAATGTTGCTTTAATATTTTTGGAATGTTTTAGAATATTGCTGCAATTATTTTTGGAATTATAATAGTAATTTTTGCTGCATTTTTTTCATAAAAAATGGTTTTTTTTTTAATTTCTTTAATTTGTTACAGTTTGTCACAAATTTGTAGCAAACATATGCAGGATTTTTTTTCTGACTTGTAGGAAATTTGTGGCAAACTTCAAAAAATATTTTTTTTTGTAGGAATTTTGTCATAACCTTTAAATTTTGTTTTTCTTGATTTGTAGAAATTTTGTCGTAACCTGTAAATTTTTTTTTTGTTTGTAGGAATTTTGTCGTAACCTTTAAATTTTGTTTTTCTTGGTTTGTAGGAATTTTGTGGTAAGCTTTAAACTTTGTTTTTTTTTTTGTAGGAATTTTGTCGTAACCTTTAAATTTTGTTTTTTTAGTTTGTAGGAATTTTGTCACAAAACTTAAAAAAACTATTTTTTAAGTTGTAGGAAATTTGTCGTAACATTAAAAAATATATTTTTTATTTGTAGGAAATTTGTAGCAAAATGTTAAGAGAAAGTTTTATAATTTTGTAGGAATTTTGTCACAAAATAAAATAAATTATGGATAATATTTGTCATTAGTGTTATTAATTTTAAAAGTAAATATCATAAAATAAAATACAAAAATAGGCATAATTGTGGAAGAATTGTAGGAAAAACATTAAAAAACGGTTTGTAGGTATTTTGTGGCAACATTTGGGACGATATATATTTGTCAAAAATTTGTGGGAAATTTTGTCATAGTTTTGTAGCTAACGTGATTTTCGACAATTTTATTTTGCACGAATTTTTTTATAGCAAATCTGTGAATAAGACCAATTTCCTACAAATTTGCTACAAATTTGGCTGTCACAAAGGAGACAGTTTTCTAGTAGTGAATTAAAGGGGTTATATGTTAACATGTTAACCGAATGTTAAGAGATTGAAATAATTTTTCTTTTCTTTTTAAGCAAAAACTACTAAATAATAGGATTAGATAAAGTTAACAAGATTATACCATTTCCTTAGAGTGAGGCAATGTGAAATGGAGAAGATAAATTGTTGTGTTACTTAAATGGAGTTAAGATGGGTTAAAGTATACCCAAAGGTCTAATTGATTATAATGATTAAAAAATACCTTAAATTAAGCAAGATTAATAGAAGCAAAAATGGAAAAGGAAACATTAGTAATACAATGCAATTATGTCATGTTAAGTGCGCACAAACGAACAAAAACTCCACCACCCAATCCACACTTTTCACATTATATTATAATTAAACTATAAAGTATAAACCATAAACATTCCAAGACAATGAAAATAATAATGATAAATTGATTAAACACATCAACAACATAATAAAAGCATACAATGTGGATAAGATGTTTCAGATGACTTGAGCTCTGATTACATACCTCAAATATTGTCAAGAATATCAATTCCAATCTGACCTACAGTTGGATGTAGCCTAATGGAATAAGGAAAGCCCTCAATCAAACATAGAGGCTCCAAGGGTTTGATTGTGCCCTCTCTCTTTCTTTTTTGCTAATAATAGTTAAAAACTTGAGGTCTAAGGGAGAAAAAGGAATTAATGTACACTTAACCTAAAGGGAAAATTCAAGATCATCATGACCATCCCTTTCATCCTAATAAACTTTTCAAAGCCTGAAGAAAAGGATGGAAATTAGTTAACATATTTTGTGGCTAGATTATGGATCAAAACACTAACTTCTGGTCAATGATGATTGGTGAACAACCTTTTGGTTTTTGGTGAAGGTGGTAGGGTTTATAATCATCTTCACTACATTGCTCAAAACTCCTTTTTCTAGTGATCAACCCTCCACCACAGTTGTTGTTACCACCACTAATGATTGTGCTAACACAAGAGTCTTGGTGGAGGAGCATCCGAGGCACGGTGGTGGAGGTGGGGGTGGGGGTGTTGGTAGTGGGAGTTGATGGGATGGTCACTGGTGGGATCTCAATTGAGTTAAGTTGAGGTGGTGGATGTTGCCACTGAGGAAGTGGGCCGGCTAGAAGTAGGGTTTGGAGTAAGGGTCCAGCTTCCACTACTGCCTGCAAAAACTTACCATTCTCTGGCAACCCTTTTGTTAGTACTACTTTGTCAGTTAGTTCTGGTTTTGGTTGTTGGTCAGTTGGTGGCAATGGAACCTTAATTTCCATTCTTGGAGTTCCAACATAGTTGTCATCAGAACCAGAAGATGAATCTACCCCTAAAAGATGATCATCTTCTATGTAGCCAGTGGGGGTGGTAATAGCAAAAGAAGTAGGACAAGATTCAAGTTCTTGAATCTTTTGTTGCAGAATCATGTTTTCCAAAACTAGTTCTTGATACTTCAACTGGGCTTCATCTCTCTCCTTAACAGTCTTTGTTAAAAGGCATTTGAAATGCAAAACTTCATCTCCTTTTCTTGAAATCTCTTCATGGGCACAAGCAATGGCTGATTCCAACTCCAATGTGTACAGTAAAGTGTGTTTCAACTCTTCAATTCCTTGGCCCTGAGAAAAAAAAACAAAAACATAACCAAAAAGAATCAAAATGTGTTGATATTGTTTGAGGAATAAAACCATAATGATGAATATTTAAGAAGTGGTGATTACCTCTTCATGGTAGTAAGAATCCCAGTTGAAAGGGCTACATTCATCATCCATGTTCTTAAGAGCAGAAAGAAGAAGGACAGTATATGTGTGTGTTTGGAAGAGGAGTGAAGGGCAGGGTTTTATGTAGAGGATGTGGTGGTTTCTTTTGAAACTTTTGCTTTTTCTTTTGGGGTGGGGTTTTCTTCACAATGGGGACATGAGGTTGAGAGATACCATGGGAAAACAAAAGCCAAAAGTGACTACAATAGAAAGTTTACCCATAATGCTTTTTCTATGCCGTTGAAAAATCTTTTCTAAGATTCCAAAAGAAACACACAAATATCACAAAACACACGATGCGAACTTCATTTTCACCATTTATAGTTACAAAATACAATGTCATTCACAATATCAAACACTATCTAATTATCTTAACGCATGAAAATGATCGAGTGACAACTAACAGCGAACAACCAAATATGGTTTTACCCGCCTCAGTGGTCCGTTAGTTACCCGCTGGTGATAATCGCAACTTCATGGGTTATGGTATGTATTGGTTATTACTGCTTGGTATATTTATTATTCTGTTTTTATTTGTTTTTTAGTGAAATATATTCGTGACCTGTTCGTAATCTGCATCATTCATTAGCAAAAACTTGTCAGTAATACTCGTATTTCTAGTAGTGACACTCTTCATCAATTGCTACAGATCTTCATATATTCTTGTATTTTCTTTCTTTTAAGTTATAATTATATATATATATATATATATATAGGGTCGGGATTTAGAGAAAGCGGTAGAAAGTGTGAGAACGGTGAGAACGCTTATGGATCGTCCGATGGGTTTGTTAAGTTTTACATAAAACGCCATATGTTTGGTGACAGTTCTTGTACTATTAAAGAAGAGAGAGGCTGATGACAGTGAAAATTGTGAAGAGAGATCCAATTATGATTTTTAATTTATTTTCTTCGCTTCTATTTTTTCCCTTGTGGTTGTAATATAATTTTACAATTGTAAAACGCCAAGATACCACAAACGCCAAAATGTATATAAAAATAATAGAACAATGGGCCATCTTGTTTAAAACGCCTTGAAAAAACGTCATTCTGATAGATTTCCTGACCCCCTGGGGTTCCAATGGCATACGATTTGAAAAACGCCATAAACGCTATAAACGTCAAAATGTTAATACAATGAAACCATTGAACGCCATTAATTATTGAATTTGGTTAACGCCAAAAATCTTAAACCCCATAAATAAAACAATATTGGGAAAAGCGGAACTGGAAAAGCAGAAGATAAAAGGACAAAAAAGCCCATCCGCCCTTCTCTATGCCGCGTGACACGTGTTGGGTCAGGATGCGTTCTCACCGGTCTCACACTTTTGAGCGTTTTCTCCTAATCCCGTTTCTATATATATATATATATACCAGTTAACGTATAAAATGGCTTAACGTACGAACTCTACGCGATTATATTTTCAACGTGTGATTTATTTCTTCAACATGCGATTTTGGTATTTTTTACACCATGCGAAATTTTGTTTTTAATATAACATGCGAATAATGTTTAAAAGCAAAAATTGAAACATGCGATTTCAAAAGCATTTTATTGGAACATAACATGTGATTTCAAAATCATTTTATTGGAACATTGGAACATGTGATTATCATTGGAACATGTGATTTCTTGATTAAAAAGCATTTTATTATAACATGCGAATTTTATTCTATTTTAACATAACGTGTGAAATTGATATCATGTACAGTTCGTACGTTAAGGTGTTTTGTACAACACACTTTTTCTATATATATATATATATATATATATATATATATATATATATATATATATATATATATATACTAGACGTATACCCGCGCGATGCGGCGGGACGACAATTTACTATGCGGTATTCGTTTACTGTGAGTTTGTCAATTTTCTCGTGATACATTGTATTATACGTTTGTTAAGTTTCTTATTCGTAGCATCCGTGTGTGGCGTATACCATGAGCCTTACAGGCTTTTTAAAAATAACAAACATGCTATTAAGAAAATATAAGTAAAAAACGTAGTATTTAAAAAAAAACACACACGTGCCAAAACTGCATTAGCTAGCAATGAATGCTATGAGCAATGTACAACCCACAATCTATATCCCATCAGATGAAGTAAATTCGAGAAAAAAAACTATAGTTGCACTTTGAAAGGGGAGCAGTCTGCCGTCTATATAGGGTGGTGAGCAGTCCATCGGCTGCGAGGACAATTTACAACACAGTACAACACGACAGCTAATAATGTTGAGATGGTATAATAATTTCAAAGGATTTCTCAAACAAGCTTGTTTTTAGGCTCGAACTCGAGCTCAAGCTCGTTTAAGCTTGGCTTATTTCTAGCTCGGCTCATTTACGCCTTATGTTTATCTAAACTTAAAACGCTCATAGTATTGCGGTTATTGATGAGGAGAAAGTGGTAGAAGAAGAATCACACTCACATTTGTTAAAGAACTCATCATCATCATCATACTCAGTAAATCCCACCAATAACAAAGTTAAGGTAGGGTCTGAGGAGGGTAATATGTAGCCAGCCTTACCTCTAACCCGTAGGAATAGAGAGGCTGCTTCCAGTGAGACCCCCGACTCGACATTTGTTAAAGAACTACGTAGACATATATACAGGAAGATGATTCAGTTACAGGAAGAAAATATCAATCATATATATAGTAATTTAAAAATAAATATTTGAAGACACGAATAATAAATATCTACATAAAAATTATCCTTTTAAAAGAACTTAAGGAAATCATATTTTAAGAATGACACATCATTGTGTGTCTCAAATTCGCGATGCAATGGAAAACATAACCCTTGTTAGTAATTCTAAGGGTGTGCATAAGAAAAGTTCAGTTCAGTTCGGTCATAACTAAAATCTAAATTTTCGGTTAAGGTACTTCAAAACCGGTCATAGGGATTTAAAGAGTTTTAAAAGGATGTAAACAAACCAACCCAATGTTCTCTTAAAATAATAGATTACCAACCATGACCATGTTTTTACGGTCCGGATGAGTGTACAGTCATTCAGGTTTGAGGGAGATTAGGAAGGAGCCATTAAAGAAGTGAGGATTGAAGACGACGTACAGTCCTTGTCCTTCCTTTGTTTCAAGAATAAGTCAAGGTGCAAGTCCATGATTGGGTTAAATGGTGTAAATTTGAGCTGAGTGTGGTGTAGTTGGTTAATTAAAGTTCACAGTTCTCACAAAAAAAGAGAAGGAATACAAATTCAAAAGTTTAAATACAATACATGGTGGTCATATCATTAATTACAATCAAAGAATTTTATTACGCATTGAATTAATAAACAAAAAAAGAAATAACAGTAAAATATTAAACATGAATTTCCTGTTACTGATCAAGTGGCATCCACTCAATTCGCAGGTCTATTTCACCAGATTCAACGTTTTGGAGTTCAAGTGTGACCTCTTGTATCACCTTCCCATCAATGACGTTCACAATGCTGTCTTCTAAAAAATGCATTATCCTCCGAATTCAGCCATTTTCCTATCTACACATCTTCTAATATCCCCGCATCCCCAAACGCCATTGTAGATGTTATCAACGGGTGGATATCAATTTCCGCTTCTCCCATTATGTCGTCAGCCGAGAATGTGTCGTGATCAAAAACTTGCTGCAACCAAGCACCAAAAATGTTTAATCATAAATTATATATGTATGATTAAGAAACTATATTATTAAAATATTAGTCTGACCCTATTTGATGAAACCACTTTAACAAGTTATAAGCATCTCAATACACTTTACATGACATGCTTTGTTTAATATTTATTATGAGTGGCAAAACAAGTGGGCCGATCTGGGTTGTCTAACAAGTCGAAACATGTTCCGAGTCATATTAGGTAGCTTTGAAAATAGGTCAAATGAGGTTGGGTCTAAACGGGCCCACCTGCTATTGTATTTGTTTTTTATTAACGGCAAGTAATGACGTACCAACCACCGTGACACCGGGCGATGTGGCCAAGGTCGACTACTCGACCGCCACCAACCCCATGGCTCTCCCCAGATGATCGGAAACCCGACCTCCACCCGCCCGAAAGCAAGACAGTGGAATAATCGATAAAACCTCGCCTCCCATCCAAGTCGAACCGGCGCCACCCGTACGCTCTTCACCTGGATGCCGTAGAAAATAATGAGAGTGGGAATCGAACCTGGCTCACAAGGAACAATTCTTTCCCCAACCACTCCACCACTACCTCATTCGCTATTGTATTTGTTTAATTTTTTTTATGGTATCTAGAGGTAGGGGCAACGAATCCAACTATTGAGTTACTTGAGTTAACTGAATCTTGTTATTCGAATTTCGAAATTTTGAAGCAAGACTCCAACTCAAACTGGATTCGGAAAAACCGACTCAAATTTGAAATTCGAATTCGAATTGATTTGATTCCAAATAAATGGTGTAAATAATTCAACTTAAAAAGCCCATATTACTAATATTATATTATATTATATTAAATGGAAAAGTATGTGTATATCAGGTTCAAACTTTGAATCAAAAATCACATATTCGAATTAGAATACAGAGATTGAATTTAGAATTGGAATTTGAACCAAATTGAATCGAATTTCGAGTTCTTCGCGTCCAATTCGTATAATGAACACTTGAACCAAATTGAATCATTTTTTGCTGGAATAGGAAACAGTAGACAAAGTAATTTGAACCTAAGTACATAACAGAGGTGGCACTCTCAACCCATTTAACAATGAATTGCTCGAATTTGGGTTATGTTGTACCTCAAACCGGTCTCCTTGGCAAGAAAATAGCTAAAACCAAAATGGGTTGAAAATTGCCCCAAGTGTGATCTAATGTAGTCAACCACCTTAACCCTTTGATTCAAAAATTGGATTATCATTGTCATAACCATTTTTTGCAATATAATTAGCATTTAATTATTTATAAAAAGGGTTTGTGGGTCAGCCCAAGCATTCAACCGACCCATATAATGTAAAACATAACACTCAGAACCCGCACGTGTTGCCACCTCTGAAGCACAAGATGATAGAATACATGCACCAAATCTGAAGTTTTAAGAAGAGAATAATAAGTGAAAGCATTTAGACTTACCACTTTATCAGGCTTGTAATTCTGAAGAACAGAAAGCATAAGCTCTTCATTTCAAACTGGAATCAAGTTACACATCACTACCGGACGTCAAGCAATCATCAGAAACATGGTAGATTTTCCATCGATCGCAAAAAGCTAGATGTCGAGTCGATGGCTGCTGCTGCAGCTTGTACAGCTAAATCTTTGTATACGCTCAGTTCTGCTTTCAAATTTCTGCATGTTATCAAAATCAAAATTAGATTTTGAAAATAAGTTGGTTTCTTTACTTGAAAGAAACTGTTACCTGTAGTCAATGGTTTGCTTTTGCAAATTGTGTTCCGGATGAAATTGTAGAAGACCATTATTACAATGCATTAGCATTTCATTCACTTGGTTCAACGATCTCTCCTGTAAATAACCAATGTTAAAAGGAGAAAAATTAAATATACACAAGAAAAAATATAAAAAATAATATAGATGCATATTTTGTTGTGATAAAACATTAAATCAATGAACGCACCAAATGCTTTTCTTCTTCTGAAAGTGCATTATCCATCTGATAAAAAAGAGGACCCCATCTAGCTCTATGCAAGTCAGCATTTCCTATGTTTTCTTGATTAAAAACCAATTCTCTTGATACCAATAATGGTAATTCTCTTTGGATTGCAGCTTGAACTCTTTTTTTACTACGCCTTAACGCTGCAACAACAAAATTAACAAGGTTATTCATGTTCAAATATACTCTAACTAAGAACATGTTATCAGTGATTTGAATTATATATTATCGTTTCCCTGCAAGATGGCCTTTGACCCTGTTGAAGAAGTTCTAACCATTAAGAAGCAACACTTGCAGCTGCTAATAATACAAACAGTGCCCATAGTGTGTCAACATTATGTTTAAACACGGTTATCTTAAAAACTATATTGCCAATTAGACAAAATTATTTCTTTTACTTTGTTGGCCACTTTATTCTACTACAGTAATACCGCGAATATGAGGTCCCATAATGATGAAGAGAAATTGCCCAAATCAAGCAAACCTGTAACCCCAAGCAATGCTGGAATTCTATCTTTACCGTATCGAGTGGATCTCTATCGTGAAGAACATCGGACAGAGAGCACTAATCGAAACCCTAGCCGTCGCCCCCGCTTTCTGGCTTTGTCGAACCAGCACAAACACGCCACCAGTTTCTAAACTATTGAAATCAGCAATACAATCCTCAAAATTACAAATTTTCAACATCAGTTTCTAGAACTAACTAAATCTGAAGCAGATGACCTACAAAAATAAGAAAAAAAAAAGATTGCTAGAATTACCTTCGTTGTCAGAAAACGTACATGCAGCCGATAAATCAGAACAGGGTTGTCGGAACCTACCTCAACCACCATCTACAGCCAGATGCTCGTCTGCCACCAATCTGCTCGAGAATCCCACTGCCGGAACCCTAATCAGCGGATTTTAACACTGCACACCACACCGTCACAGGTTGGGGTCATGGATTTGAATTCGAATGAAAGTAAAACCCTAGATCTGGTGAAATCCTTACAGATATGTTCATGAGTCGCCAGAGAGAGAGAGAGAGAGAGAGAGAGAGAGAGAGAAAGGGTTGATGAAGTTTTGTGAGAGTAAATCAAATGAAAGTAAAACCCTTGATCCGTGTGAGCTGAATATCAACCGTTCAGATCACAATCCGTGTGAAAAGGTGAAAGAAATGGATGGCTGAAGATGAATCAGTTGAAGGGTAAATTATGTTGTGTTTCTTGGTGCTTCAAGTGTTGTACATTGTGCATTGAGGGTGTTTTCAACACATTGTTCAATTACCATTCTGTCATTCCTATATCCTTATTAAAGTAGTATATATATATATATATATATATATATATATATATATATATATATATATATATATAGGGGAAGGTTCATTTGAGAAGAAATTTAAAATGTGAGAAGAAAAAGAAGAAAGGACATAATGGTAAAACATTAAATAGTTTATAACTCCTCCCATTAATTATGTTATCTCTCATTAATAAAGCAAAAAAACATTTTATCCTACACATTTCAAAATTTATCCTACATATATCTTACACTTACTGAAATTTAACCTACGCATGTCTAAATTTATCATACACATTTAAGAATTTATCCAACACATACTAAAATTTATCATACACATACTAAAATTTATCCTACACATGTCGAAAATTGTCCTTCACCCTAAATTATTTTATCTTGAAAGAGTATATTTAAAATGGGAGTTACAAGTTTAATAAGTTAGCTAATTAATTACAATCAGAAATTTACCTATATGCCCTTATTAATAACATTAAATACACATATTAAATGAACTAAAATGGAGCATTTCTATTGGTTTAAAACTTATCCTTTTTATTCTTACAAAATTTTTCTTCTCATTTGAACCTTCCACTATATATATAACAATTCCATTTGGTTGTGAATAAGTGGGATTGCTAAAATGAGCCATCCACTGGCATGATATGTGGTGCCAAACCAATTACTTATTGAGTCTTATTAATATCAACCAAATATTTTAAAAACGTTCAAATTAATTGAAAGTAAAGTGTAATTTCCCTCCCTAAAGTTTGGTCCAGATTGTTGTGTGACTCTTTGTCTTTCAGTTTTTTCCCGATGAGACCCTAACCTTGTTATTTCATTGCCAAATGCCCCCAGATGTTAGTCAACAGTTAAGTTGACCAATAGAAATGGTTGAATTTACTTATATACCCTCAACTACTTTATTAAGTATCCTCCCTCTCTTCTCCATCATTTTTACTAGCCTTAATTTGATTCCATGTCTACAAATCGCAAGCCAGCTCCAAATCGATCATCAAGAACAATGTCGGAATGGTCGTCGTCTTCAACCACAAAATGGAGCACACCGATCATGAGGGTTCGAAAGGGGGTTCGTTAAAAGGTGTTTGCTCGTGTGTGGAAGTGTGACAACCCTGAAACTGTCATAACTGAAGCTAACTTTGAAAGACCATTCCTATGTTGTGTAAGTGTTTATTCTATTTTACTTCAATTCCATTCTTGTAACTGAAGTGAAAAACCTGTATCATCAGATTGAGTTGTTTGTGTCGTGAAACAATTACGTGAATTGTGTGTGTTTCGAGTCCTTGAATTGATGATATTACGTGTGTTGAACAGTAGACGAAATGTGGTTTCTTAAGTTGGGCTGATAATCCCATATGTGACAGATGTGAAAGTGTAGTTCCTACTTTGTTATGGAAATTGACAAGAAAAACGAAATGCTTAAATCCCAAGCTAAGCAAGTGATATTTTGGAAGATTAGTTTTGTAGTTAGCTGGCTATTGTTTATCGTTTATGTTATTATCGTTTGATATGCTTGATTTTGTAATGTAACGAACCTTTAAAGTCTTGTAATGGATTTGATCATTTTCACTTATGTCATCTATGTTTATCACATTTTAAGTGTGCATTATTATTTATGTTGTTGCGTTAATATGTTTGCTATTTTGATAGCGTTATTGTAAGCGTGTGATTCTAAGTGCAACAGAAGTTTTGGTAAAGGCAGAAGAAAAAGAAGTGGTTGAAGATAATTTTGTGAAGGAACTGAATTTGCCTGAAGTTGCTGCAACTATTTTACAGGGATGAAATCAAGGTGTTTGAAGAAGATGTGCAAGGGGAACATGTAAACGATCTGGAGTTGGAAATTGACAGTGAGGTGTTCAAAGAGGCTTGGTACTGCAACAGGCTGGAAGAAAGTGACAGGTGGTGGTTTCATGATCCGTATCTTGGTGATCATGAGTCAGATCCTGAATGGTCCAACGATGATTGTCATTGTAATGATCCATGTTTTCACGTTTAGTGTAGTCAGAATTATGTTATGTAATGGGTGGATAACAAAACTTATTATGTAATGGTTGTTATATGAAAAGTAATGTATTAGGCCACAAATGGCCTATTTTGGTACCTTTCTTGATGTATTTTGACTTTCTTCGGTCAAAAGGTTGGAAACAAACCAAACATCATCATGTTTGTTACCATCTTTGACTTTCTATAGTCAATATTTTTATACCTAACTAAAGTCAAATGATTTTAACACTTTGTTTGACTATCTGTAGTCAACGGTTACATAACAAGCCAAACATACATTGTCTGAGAATACAAAGCAACATTATCCTCCAAACATACAAACAAACAAACATTGTCTTAGAAACACACCATGCAAACAAAAATTGTCTTAAAGTAACGAAACAGGAAATGACGACGACACACAAATGAACTAAATAAACATCAGCCTTCAACAGATTGTGGTGCACCCTTTTTTTGAGTTTTGTGAAACAGGTTGTTGAGCGGATTGGGCAGCACCACTCTGGCCTTTGCAGCTCCTGCGGTTATGAACTTTGTCACAACATTTCGTACAGTTTATGCTTTTACCTTTCCTTCTCATCTTACTTGTTGTTACAAAATTTTTCTACACCTCCTTAACAGACACCTTTCTCTTCTTCTTAGGTCTCCCAACCTACAACAATGACACACAAATATATTAATAACTTTTCTGATTAGCACAAAAGGAAAGCCATGTGATGACGTACTTGCTTATGATGCTTTAGAGGAATTAATGTTGTTGGGCATTGGGAAGGAGTCCACATTTCAGGTCATGGTCATTGGCTTTTTCCCATGTTTCCATCCGATAAACTTTGGGCACCCAGTTTTCGGGAATGCCAGCCCAACCATTCCTCAACATGTCCCAAATTGTAGCAACAACATCTTTACAAGGAAACCCAGCCAAATTACATGAACATGTCTTCTGTACCACTTTGACCACACACTAAGATCTTGTACCACTCACCTGGTATTTTGCTGCATTAACCATGAGGACATTCATTTCTGAAGCTTTTTCTTCAGCATCTTTGAGGACTTTTACAGCATACGGTGTTAATGGACCTTTTGTTCTTGCTTGAAGCTTTTTCACATTAATAATTCTTTTTATCATGTATTCCCTGTTGAACTCCAGACATGTGATTTTAGACTTATCTCTAGCCCCAATTATCTGCCTGTTGAACAACTCGCATATGTTGTTCAACAAAATATCACATTGAGCCCTAGGTGTAAAAGGAGCTCTTGACCATGATTCTGGTGGGATTTAAAGTAGCCAATTATGTAACTTGTTGTTAGCAACCTTGATTTCCTGCATGGCAGTTTGGAAGTAAGGCATGCTTGTCATCATAGCTGCTCTCCGTAACATGTTTTTAAAAACATCTCATGGCCATTGCTTCTTCATGTTCTCGTGTATGTGCCTCAGACAATACTTATGTTCTGCATGAGGGAAAACCCTTCTCAAAGCTAGATTGAGACCCTACATGTCATGGATAGGAACAAACATAAGAAACTTTCAAACATACACATGATGAATCGTAAGTTTGACATACCTTTTGTTGATCATTGATAAATCCGAAATTAGACTCCATAGTACAAGAGCAAAACATAATGGATAGATACCATTATTGCCATCCACACCTACCACACTCAAGATCTTTCTGGGATATGGCTCTTTAATGAAACAGCCATCCAATCCCAGTAATTTTCTGCCACAAAGCTTAAAACCTCTCTTCATGCCAGCATAACATATGTAAATCTTCCTGGATTGCCTTACATCACCACTACAATTAACATGAGGCTCCACATCAATCTTAATTGAATTACCTGGATTAGCCTTTAATAGTTCATCATAATAGGTTCTTAACAACCCATACTGATCTATATAGTCACCATTAATTTTTGTTGAGGCAATACACTTTGCTCAAAACACTTATATAATTGAAATGTGCACCTTTCGTTTTTTCTGGTTAATATCTTGAAGAGCCGGCAGGGGTATATGAGGGTTGCTTTCAACAATCGACTCTATCTCTTTGGCTATGAAACTTCTGGTATAGACACCTACTTCTCATGTATGAAGACAGTTATGTTGAGGCTGAATTGTTTTCACACACTATGCATCTAGGGTTGATTTTCTAGAGATTTGAACATCAAATGGGTAGGTAGGTTTTTTTCCTTTTCCAAAGTTTAGGTTTTGCATCCTTAGCCCCACTATTTTGGCCAATTTCCATTTCTACACCCTCAAATCCTACCAATATCGGATTAGCACCTTTGCATACTAACCTATACCTTAGTGGTTCATTTCTACCAATGTAAATGTCCCTTCTAGCCTTTAGAGCATATGCTTTAACAATTTGATTAATCTAATGCTTATCTTCGATAAGTTGGCCAATATACAATGGATAAGGTTGCTCTCTACTTTTCGTTTTTTGTTTCCTAATTCTCCTAGTTGCTTCGTTTAGCACACAAACCTTATCGCCTAAGTTTTCACTACAAGTGTCAAAGTTGTCCATATCAACATTATAGTCTTCATTTTCTTCATCAAAACAATCATCGTTGAGGTCACCCTCTACCACATCATGATCAACCATTTCCTTAAAGTTGCTCATGTCGACTTCTAAACTATCCATTGAAGGATTGTTATCTACTACCATGTAGTCAACATCATCCTTGTCTGATTTTTCGATCCTGCATCACCTTTTTCTCCTTCTTTTATATCATCATTTAAGACTTCTTCTAATCTGGGTGGGTCATTAAGATCTTCAGTAATGTCCATTTCTAGACCGAAGCTAGGACTTAATGGAACTGGTTCACTAGATTCAATTATAACTGAGTCCTTACATGGAGCAAAAATTGTTAACTCTTGAGATGATTGGTTGGAGTTTAACAACAACCGTGAAACCCAATATTCAACGTAAATCTCAATTAACTTAACACCTTATTGGACATGAGTTCTAATATTTTCAAAATCAGTATCGACAGACAAACTTCTTAAACCATCATCTAAACACAAATCAGGCTCTTTATAATGAAAGTAGACAACCATATATACATCATAATCAACTTGTTTAACCATCTCTTCCAACATGTCTATTCCAAAATCATTTGTATCAGAAAAATTGGCAAAATCTATATGTGCAATGTCACCTAGCAGGTAGTTTTGGTCAAGAGTTGAGTAAACTCACCTCCATGGAATATCTTCAACGTAAATAATGTAACTTCATTGGCTATAAACAAAGACAACGAGAAATTTCAGTTTTCATATGCAAAGCTTCATCCTTTGCTATACACTGAACATTACAATCGATATTTATCATGGCATAATCGGTTTAGGTCAAAATGTGTAGATCCCGTTAACGGATCTTTCAATGATATCAATAATAATCTAGTGTTTGTACGGAATCCAAACACGAGATGATTCAAGAACAATAAACCACAAACAGTAATAAACCAAATAACTTATCTTGCATTCACCAATTAAAGAGACTGATACAAGACACAAAAGGGTTTCGGCTGGCTCTCTAGGACTCGTGTAAACTGATCAACCCCAAAACATCATTAGGGGTTTGATTATATACTAACCATTTGGGCCTAAAGCCCCTACACAAGCCCAACCAAAACCTAGACCCATTATACTTGACTTCAACCCAAAACATAAGTTAAATATAGTTACGAGTTCAACCTAATTAACTATACTAACCCACTATGCATAAACCTTTGGTTCCAACTATCTCCCCTAGGTTTATAGCATAGGGGCACGTCAATCTTTAACTGCTTCCACTGCCACCAATCTGATCATTATAACCAGCAAATCCTTTCTTCCTGACGTGCAGTGCACCAACAACACCTGCAGTCCACTGCTTAGCTATTATCTCATACTTCTCAGTAGACCTAATCTGGTTTTGTGCTAGCACCTCCAAATCTTGTAGACTCATTGTCAATAAATCAACTGGATCAGTCAATCTGTACTGCACGTCATCATCACAAACAATTAAAGCCTGCCCACAGTCTCATCGTATGCCCAGAAATGCAAATTCTTTAAACCACCCTCTAGGATTTTCTTCACTAATGGTATCATCTTCTCTTTGTCTGTAGGTGGCAAACCACATTCTTCATTCTCCTATTAGTTCGAGTATCACGTACTCCTAGAGCATGTTTCAAGATGGATTTCACAGTTTTCATAGACGGAAATCCTCGTGCAACTTCTCGCTTGAGCCTATCAAAGAACAAATATCCTCTACCATTAGGCTTTTCATCAGTATACGGTGCATTTGCAAGCATAGATAAATCCACCTTTGTTAATGACTGGAACTGACCAGGCTTTGAATAATATTCCACTTGACCTATTTTTCTCTTAATCCACCACATCTTTCGATCATGGTCAAACCCCCAACTCACAATCCCTGATTTGTTTCCAACCTTGTCATAATGACTATCACCAACATCCATCAAATGACGAGTAGCTTGAACATCAAGATCAGCTGGATTCAAATTTTTATTCTTCACAACTACCAGTTCCCTTTTCTATTTCAACCTCTTGGCCTTCTCTTTATCTTTTTTTTTATCACCAGCAGTTCGTTCTGAAGTACAAATCCATAGTAGCTGCTCGCTCAGCATCATCTTTTGCAAAAGCTCGAGCTCGATTCGCAGCAACTTTCTCATATTTCTCAGTGTCAGTTGGATCAACAAACTCTTGACCTAACTTCTTCTCCAACTTTCCACATATATCGTATACAATGGAGAACAACAAACTGACATCTCCTTGTTACTGATCTATCTGCTGATTCTTTTGAACAATCGTGTCTTCTAACTAAATAATCTTTGCATCTTTGTGAATAGAATCTTGTTCAAGAACCACGATTCTCTTCTTAACTCCCAAACACTGATAAACACATCATTATCATTTGAATCATCAACAAACGACAACTTTGAATGTGTAAACATCGATTCTTCATGCCTTATGCCACTAGAACTGCATGGCTCGTCATGCACTGCAATAGATGAATTTCCAATAGTAGTAGTTTCTAGTGGAGTTGATATGGTGACAGGGGTTTCTTGTGGAGCTGAGACACTAACAGGAATCTCTGAAGAAACTGAAACTTCAGCAGACTCTGAGCTCACATCTATTCTCGTCTCAGTGGCTTCAAAATCAAACATCATCTCTGTTGTAGTAGTAGCAGTTTCAAAATTGAACGTTGTTTCTGTCGTCGCTTTGGCAGTTTCAAAATCAAAGTTATACAAGCCATCATCATCTTCATCATTGACTGGTTGTTCTTGTATCTGTTCTACAAAAACTCTGGGTCGAGGATCTCTTTGTCTTCGCTTTATCGGCTGAGAATCAGAGTCCTGTGGGTCTTCAGTCACTGGCTCCTGATTTTGTAACGAAGAATCAGGAGGAGGATTCCCAATCTTTTCGTTAATTGACTTTAGAAGCAAAGCCAGATTTTTTGCAGTAATCACCAGTGGAACAGTTGACACGGTAGTACTAACTTCAGCTTCAAGAGGAAGCTCATCATCTCCATCATTGCTAATCATAACGCCTTCATTGTCATAGTCAAGATTCTGAAACTCTGTCTCAGGCTCTTCCACATCGATTATCTGAACATTGTGTTCTTCAGCAATCTCAGCATTGACCGGAGCATTTACTGGAGCATTTACAGGTTCAGCCACCACACCTTCAGTCTCAGGAAATTGGCTAAACTTTTCTAACGTTATCTTCCCCTCAAACAGATCAATAGATTTCTTCTTTGGTGCCAACGCTCTAAAGCAAGTTGGTCCCATTGGCTTCAACTCCAAAGTATTTCGACTCTTTACTAGACCAGGATACCGAGCATTCAGAATGATCTGTATAAATCTTGGATACATCATAAACTTATCCTTATGAACTCCAGTAATGTTCCTTTTCATCCCTTCAAACACGTACTACGAGTAGTTGTAATCTTGATTTGTAATCATCGAGATGAATGTTGCAGACTGGGTAATGTTTAGCTGATCGGTTCCTCCTTAATTTTCTGTTATGCACATAATGAACACATGCATTAATAATCGCCAATATGGATGAACGAACTTCTTCATCAGAGGAGGGTAGGTTCCTTCATAGCTCAAACGAGGTAAAACAACTTCGATGGCAAAACAACTTCGATAACTTCAGGTGCATGGTTGATTGGATCTGTCTCGTTATCGCTAAAACACAGCACTTCCGAATGATTTGCTCTGTAATCACAATATTTTTCTGTTGTATAACGGCATCTATCGATCCCTTTCCTTCACCTCCCTGTGCTTCAAACTTTGTCGTCTTCCAGAAATCGAAGAGTAGATTTTCATAGACAACGGGGTTTTCTCAGAGAGCGTGAATGATCTTGCAGTTATTTAGACCCTTTGTTGGATCTGAGTTTGTTTTTGATTGTATTTTATGTTTGTAAATAAGATGAAGATGGATGAGTGTGCAGCGGAAATTAAGATGAAAACAAACTTTGCATACAATCAAATGAGAGTAATACTTTTATCAAACATCTTTACACAATGAACCGAAAGATTGAATTTATTTCAAACATGATTACAATGATTGATGAATGAATGCAAACTCCCCCTCAGCCAGAGCTCAGTAGTTTGTTCGTGCAAAGAAGACGAATGATGCAAAGAGCTAATAGAACAGTACAAAGTACTGAACTATTTATAGGCACTTGCAAACTACTGAGCATCTTAGCTGACGTCACCATGAAAGTGACATCTAACCTCCTAACAAACTCTAACCTCTGATCTATACAGACACTGCTTGTGTTAACTACTGCTAATACATTCTATTACAAAACAGACTTTTGAACAGCTGCTGCAACCTTCTACTGCTGTGAACCCAGCAGTACTTGTCCGGATCAGAAGTGCTTGACTCAAGGCAGTAGATTGAATCAGCAGGACTTTAGTCTTCCATCAGATCTTTAGTTGAGCAGCAGTTATGGGTCAGCAGTTTAGCAAGATCAGCAGATAGGAGGTCATCAGTAGTTGTAATCACTTTCAAGGGGAGAGATTTGTATATCAACATCTGCTTATTCAGGATCCACTGCTCTCATCCAGTTTTGGTTTTAATTATCTGTTCCTCTGATAGGGTTCGATCCCAACAATCTCCCCCTGGAACAGATAATGCCAAAACCCTTCATTATTTGTGGACATTTTATTGCCTCATTAACAGCTCCCTTATCTGACCTTTAAATTGTAGTTCAAAGTCAAGGGCATCTGTATCTTCATCATCCCTGCTAAGTGGAAGATCAAGGAGATCCTGCAAATCTTCAAGACTCAGGCCAAGAGCTTGTTCCCTTGATATTTTCTCCACTTCTCCACCAGACCTGAGCAAAGTCAATACGCAGGTCTGTTTGTCAGTTTCCCACTTTTGTATTTTTGAGCCTGGTGGGTTTCTTGGGAGATGCTTATTTGCAGAAGTATTTGGTGAGTCTGGCCTGTTCATCACTGGCTGAGCAGTGGTAGCAGAGTTTTCCTGTTCAAGTTCTTCTTTTAACTTTCTTAACAAGCCTTCTTTTACAACAACATTTCCAGTAAGAATTTCTTGAACTGTTTCAGCTCCTAACTGGCTTTCTTTCCTTCTTTTGTAAAAGGCAGTACCAGTAGGAGCAGTGGCTTTCCTGGTGTGCAGCTTTGTTGGCCTTTTTGAAACCTCTGCTTCAGGATAGTCAGGTTTTTGAGGAATTTTTGGATCTTTCTTTCTTAATTCCTCCAACCTTTTGTAGGTTGACCTGACCACATCTTCTTTCCATCTAGCAATTTGTCTTTTTGTACCAAAATCAGCAACAACCAGTTCTTCTTTCATTCTCTTCAGTTCCATTTGCTTATCAGGTACATTCTTTCTGAACTTTGCCCAATCAGGAGGAGTGTGAGTGACTTTCCTTTTTATCATGTCTTGAATTCTTGCAGCTTCAACTTCAAGCTCAGGAACAGTCCACTCTTTGTACATGTGTCTCTCTCCTTTGTATCTTTTGTGAAACATAATGCTTTCAATGTAGTCTTTCTTCAAAGTTTCAGCTGCTCTTTCTGAAATTTGTTGACTAACATTCTTTGCAAAACGTTCTAGGGAACTGACTTGTGTGAGCAGATATTGGTAGTATCTTGATACTTCTTTGTCAGATTTCCCTTGTGTGTTTCTTTTCGAGATATCCTCTGCTTGCTTGGCCTTTATCTTCAAATATTCATCAATATTTTTGGGCCAGGGATATCCTTTGATTGAAGGCAAACTCCTTTTGGCAGGGCCATCCTCAATATAAAAAGATTTTATTTCTTCTCTAATAGCTTCTAGTTCAAGAGGAAATTGAACACCTGCAGGAGGTAAGGGTTTGTGCATTGGAACTGAAGAAAGTGGAACTGGTTTTGGTATATTGACAAGAGCTAAAGATTTTGAAGATGTTTGTGATGGTGAAGAGACATCATCTTTAGGAATTAGCCTTCTCTTCTTTATTTGAGGAGGGACTGATGATGTTTTGGATGGAAAGATGGTTGTAGTGGCAGTGGTTTGTGATAGACTAACAGTTGTTGAAACAACTGGTGTTCCAACCACTGTTGTCTTTACAACAGAAGTATAACAACTGATGTCTTCTGCCTTTTGACAGGAGGTGATTTTGATTTTGGTGGTAATGGTGGTAGAGCAGTGGATGTAGTGTGTGTTGAGATGGTGTGTGTTGAAGTGGGAGCAGATGTTGAAACTACTGAAGTACCAACAGCAGCTGATACAACAGGAGTTACAACAGCTGTTTTAGGTGGTGGTTTTTTAGCAGACTTTGAACGTCTGACTGGAATGGATTTGGGTAGCCTTACTTTTCTTGTAGGCTTCTTCTTTTCATCAATGAGATTTTCATCATCTCTTGACCCTGAAGTACCCTGATCCGGATAATCCACCCTGGCTTTCTTTTTGGCCTCTCTATCCCTTTTCACACATGCAAGTGCTTCTGCAAGTGCATTTGTGGTCACATCAATTTTCTTACTCCCATCTGGCAAAGGAATCTGTTTGGTCATATTTGAATTTTCTGGTGCAAGGTAGAGACCATCTGTTATTCCTTTCCTTCTCCACTCCTGAATTTTCTCCCCCTTTTTGGCATTATCTTCAGGGAGGTGATCAATGAAGAACACAGGTGGAGGAGCAGTGCCAGAGTTGTGCAGGATATGAGTTTTGAGAGCCTTGAGATCAGCCTGGGTGTCTTTGAACCTAGACTCCATAGCATTTCTCAGCTCTTGAACATGTTTTTCATGTTGCTGATCTGCTACTTGTGCTTGATGATGGAGAAAAGGTTGAAATAGATTCCAGAGCTCATTTGTAGCAGGTGCCTGTTGGAGAGCAGGTGCTTGAGGTGGAACATCAGTGGATTGTACCTTTTGTACCTGTAACAACTGTTGGAGCATATCTTTGAGCTCTGCAACAGAGTTATCAAGTTTTTCAACACGAGCCGTCAATTTTTGGTACTTTAAATCATCACCCAATTGAATGGAATCATCCGATTTCCCACTAACAGTGGTTTTATCAGTGGTAGAGGTAGGGAGTTTACTCTAAACATTAACCACTAATGCCCCTTTTTCTTGGTACTGGGGTCTTCTTCCTTCAACACTTGACAACCTTTTGATGTTGCTAGTAGGATAAATAAATCTACTGGTGGTTGACAGAGGTGCTATAAAAGGAATTGCCTCCAAGGAAGTCTTATTGATGTAACCACTGTCCAACTGTAAACCAGTGGGTTCAACAGTTGTAGTGGCTGCTTCACTTGGATTACCACAAAGAGTTACTTGTAACTCAATGGGTGTAACCTCCTCAGGTTGTGTTGGTGGGTTAGCAATGAATGATACAGCAGGCTCAGTCATTTGTTGAGGAATATTCTCATTGACAGGTGATTGAGAAGGACTGAGTAATGACTGGTTCAAATCAATTGCATCCAACAGTAGTTGTGTTTTTGGTGGAATTGTGGATGTGATGGTTGGTGTAGAAGGCGGACTTGCTCCGGGCATTGAGCTGTGGATGATGGAAACGAGTGTATCCAGAGCATCATAATGTGGTGGCCCTTTGTGTACAACCTGTTCTTTTTGTGAAGAAGCAGGAGGAGTTATGGTTATGGGTTGAGATATTTGTACCAACTGATGTGAGGAAGAAGCAGCAGTGGTTTCGTGTGACATTTGTGTTGTCACAGGCATTAACTCTGGTATCTCATCCTCCAGAGTTGCCGTTTTGATTGGTTTGGGGGGTTTTTGATTTTTCTTTTTGTAAAGCCTTTTGGGTTTTGTAGGTGTGGGTTTCAAAACAGTTGGTCTGCTGCTTTGATCACCTAGAGTAGTAGGCTCAGCAGCAGATACCTGAGGAGCAGTGGTAGCTGCTAAATTCTGCTCAGGCACCCCTGCTTGTGTTTTGCAAGGTGCTAACATTCGTGAAAAAGTTTCAGATGTTAGGCAGTTTATTACAGTTATTTCACCTTGGTTTATTAAAGCTAAATCATCCTTACTGAATTTCTTTTCAAAATAGTAACTTAAAAACCTTGGAAACAGTAAGAATGATTTGGTTTCAACATTATTAACCAAATCTTTAAAGATTTCCCGAGAATAGTTAAAATTTTCTTCTTGAAGAATTGCATATCCCAGATTTTGAATCTTTATAGGGATCTCATTAAAAGAAGTGGTTTTGTTTGAAACACACAGTAGGAGGGCATGAAATAGGAATCTGGGTGCAGGAGGAAAATAACCTTTTTCTAAGGTTAGTTTCTTCATCATTGTGGCTTCATACCCTCGTTCAATGAAGTCAATGTGCAACTCGTTTTTAGTGAAGGAAGTTTTACCTGCCTGATCATCGAGTTGAAAAACTTCGGAGATGGATTGTGGCGTGATTTGGACCTTTTTACCCTTTATAGAAGAGTGTATGGTGGTTGCAATGTCTCCTTGTTTGTCAAGGGTTGCATTCTTCCAAAACTCCCTTTGGGTCGCCAAATAGATTGGTGCATCGGTGGTGAACAAAGTTTTGTACTTTGATTTTGCCATGATGTTGATGATGGAATCGAAAACATCGGTGGTTCCTGGTTTTGTTAGAAGACCCAGGAGATTGTGAGATGATTTGTATGGAATTTCAGTGGAAGTTACCTTTTGAGAGGCTGTTTTCGATGATTTTGATGTGGGTTTTGCAGATGACTTCGATTTTGTCATTTTCGAAACGAATGATCGAAGGAATTTGTGAGAGATGAGAAGAAAAACTGCTTTGAGAAGAGAATTTTTAAGAATTCAATTCGACAGTAAAACCCTCTTTTGGTGGTGAGTGGGGAATTTTATAGGAAAGAGAATGAATGCTGACGTGGCAGCCGTTACAAAAGGTCTGACTGCTATGTACTGCCCACGTGACAACCACTGGTGAAAATGAAGGACAGTACTTTTGATGAAAGCAACTGATGAAAGCAGTGGAAAGGGGGCAGTGGATGATTTTCACTATCAGTGGATAGCATATCAGTGGATAAGACACTGCTTTGAACAACAGAGGTTATCAGGAAATGAGAGAACAGAGGTTGCCTTTCAGCAGTGGGCAGGCTTTTTGAAGTAGAGCAGACTTTTGAACAATCAGTGGTTATGGCAGACTTTTAAGGATTTTAATGAAATTTTCATTTTTAGCTATTTTTAAAGATGGATTTTTGATTTTCTGAAAACATTTTGTTGCTTTTATTCATAGAAAACAAGATGTTGCTTGTTATTCCATGTTTAGCATCCCAATCCTAGAGACCAAGCTTTCAAAAGTGGCTGTATCAAGTGCTTTTGTGAGCACATCTGCCAGCTGATCTTTAGTTGGGACATGATGCAGAGAAATCAAACCTTTTTCATAGCAATCCCTCACAAAGTGATGTCTGATGTCGATGTGCTTTGTGGTAGAGTGGGAAACTGGATTTTTTATGATATTTTCTGCTGCCTGGCTGTCCAACATGAGTGGTGTATTTAGGGCAGTGATACCAAAATCCAGCAACTGATTTTGAAGCCACAGGAGTTGGGCTGTACAGCTTGCAGTAGCAATGTATTCAGCCTCAGCAGTGGATGTTGAAACTGCTGCTTGCTTTTTGCTTTGCCAAGAGACTAAGCAATCACCTAGAAACTGGCACCCTCCTGAAGTGGACTTCCTTGTGGTATGGCATCCAGCAAAGTCACTGTCTGAAAAACCTGAAAGCTTGATATTCCCATTAGCTGGATACCAGATACCAAGTGTGGGAGCACCTTTTATGTATCTGAGAATCCTTTTTACAGCAATGAGATTTGATTTTCTGGGAGCTGATTGACTTCTTGCACAGACACATGTTGCAAACATGATGTCTGGTCTAGATGCAGTTAGGTACAATAAAGACCCAATCATGCTTCTATAAAGTGTTTGGTCAATCAGCTCATCCTTTTCATCAGACATGACCAGCTTATTTGTGGCCATGGGTGTGCTGCATGGTTTATAATCATTCATATCAAATTTGGTTAAAAGTTCTTTAGCATATTTGCTTTGATGAATGAAGGTTCCATTTTGCAATTGCTGTACTTGGAGACCAAGAAAGCATTGCAACTCACCCATTGCACTCATTTCAAACTCAGATGTCATGAGTTCTCTAAACTCTTCACACATTTTGGTACATGTGCTTCCAAAAATAATGTCATCCACATAAATTTGGACAATCATTAAATCTTTCCCTCTCCATTTAAGAAACATTGTTTTATCAATGGTACCTCTTTTGAAACCATTTGAGAGTAGAAAGTTGGAAAGAGTTTCATACCAGGCCCTTGGTGCTTGTTTCAGGCCATACAAAGCTTTGTTTAGCCTGTAGACATGATCAGGATAAAATGGATCCTCAAAGCCTGGAGGTTGACATACATACACCTCTTCTTGCAATGTACCATAGAGGAAAGCAATTTTGATATCCATCTGAAACACCTTCATGTTGTGGTTGACAGCAAAGGCCAGGAACAGTCTGATAGCTTCCAATCTTGCAACAGGGGCGAATGTTTCATCATAATCAATCCCCTCTTCCTGTCTGTAACCTTGAACCACAAGCCTGGCTTTGTTCTTGACAACAATGCCCCTTTCATCTGTTTTGTTCTTAAAGACCCACTTTGTGCCAATGGGACTAACCTCTTTTGGCAGTGGTACAAGCTCCCATACTTGCTATCTTTTAAACAGTTGGAGCTCCTCTTGCATGGCTTCTACCCAGCTGTTGTCTTTTAGTGCCTCTTGGTACTTGACTGGCTGATGGAGTGATAGAAAGCCAGCAAAAAGACAAATGTTTTGGGTTTGGCTTCTTGTGAGCACCCCTTCATTTATGTTGCCAATGATTTGATCAGGTGGATGAGATCTCAAGAAGATTAAGTCTCCTTGGTATGGTATGATGGCATTTGTTGGTGAAGGCTGCAAATGTGTATCATCTGAGCTAACCACTGCTGGAGACTTTGATGACCTAGCAGTGGCTTCAAAAGGTGGTGGAATGGGTGGTAATGAAGTGGACCACTGCTGACTTTTATCCACTGTTTGAGGACTTTTGTCAGCAGTGTTTGAGGATGTGGAAGCAGTGGTAGATGGGCTACTTTGGTCAACAACTGTTGAGGTAGCAGTGGTTGAGCTTTGGCAGCTATTTTGAACAACTGGTGCTTTTCCCTTTGTGGCAGACCTTTGAGGGATGATGATTTCATACCCATAGCCTGGTGATGTATCCTCTGATGGACCTGCACTGTTAGTCTTGATAGCAGTATTTTCAAAAGTGAATTTTTCAAGATCAAACAGATCAGCAGGATTTGCTGGGATTTTCATTGATGAAAGTTCATTGAACTTTACATCCAAAGTCTCCTCCACTACCTTGGTCCGTGCATTGAACACTTTGTAGGCCTTGGCAGTGGTTGAGTATCCCAGAAAATAACCACAATCAATTTTGGCTGCAAATTTTGAAATGGAATCTTTTAAGTTCAAAATAAAGCATGGGCAGCCAAACACCTTGAAGTATGAGATCAGTGGTTTGATTTTATACAGAATTTCATAGGCAGTCTTTTTGTGCCTGGGGTTTATTAAAACTCTGTTCTGGACATAGCAAGCAGTGTTTACTGCCTCTGCCCAGAAAGTTAATGGCAAACCTGAATCTGCAAGCATAGTTCTGGCAGCCTCAATTAAATTTCTGTTCTTTCTCTCAACAACCCCATTTTGCTCTGGTGTTCTAGGGATGCTGTACTGCCTTACAATCCCTTTCTTCACACAGAAGGCATCCAACTCCTTATTTTTAAATTCTGTGCCATTGTCACTCCTAAAGCTTTTTACTGGAAGATCAAATTGCTTTTCAACCTGTGTCACAAAGTCTTGCAAAATGCCTGCAGTTTCATCTTTAGAGTGCAAAAAGAAAGTCCATGTAAACCTAGAAAAGTCATCAACTATAACCAAACAATATCTTTTCTTTTTGAGGCTCATGACTTGAACTGGGCCAAATAAATCCATGTGTAGCATTTGCAAACACTGGGTTGTTTTGGACTCTTCAATGGACTTGTAAGAACTTTTATGCTGTTTTCCTTATAAACAGGAAATCCAATGTTCAGGACATGAAAACAATTTTTGTGGTAGGCCTCTCACCAAACCATTTTTTGAAATTTCTGTTATTGTCTTAAGATTTGTGTGCCCCAGTCTTCTGTGCCAAAGTTCTGTCTCTTTGTTAGAGGCAGCTGAGAACAGACAGGCATCAGCTCTGGGACACTCTTTAGACATGTCAACAACATAAACATTGCCACTTCTTTGAGCAACAAGTTTAGTTTGAC
Source organism: Helianthus annuus (assembly GCF_002127325.2). Classification (NCBI taxonomy): domain Eukaryota; kingdom Viridiplantae; phylum Streptophyta; class Magnoliopsida; order Asterales; family Asteraceae; genus Helianthus; species Helianthus annuus. The sequence continues at coordinate 88,580,264 of NC_035441.2, forward strand.
CATTTTTGATTATTGCTTCAATCTTTTTGACCATTTCTGGTCCAACAATCCTACAACAATCTTTTGTGAAGAATGACCCAAACCCTTTGTCACTCATTTGAGATACACTCAGAAGGTTGAATTTCAGATTGTCTATTAGATTGACATTTTCAAATTTTACATTCCCAGATTGCACTGTTCCAGACCCCAGAACTTTCCCTTTACTATTATTTCCAAGGGATATATCACCCCCTCCATGGATTTTAAAGTCTTTGAGGAGGGCTTTACATCCTGTCATGTGCCTGGAGCCTCCACTATCTACATACCAAAGACTATCAAAGCATGCAGAAGCTCCCTTTGCAGCAGCCATCATTGCACAATCACATTTAGGATTTTCCTCATCTTCAGCTCTCTCTTCTATCTCACCTGTCTTTTCTTCTTCGGACCATGGATCTGTCAGTGGTTCAATCAGGGTGCCTGAACTTTCTTCCAACAGTACTTCATTAGCCATAGCAGTAACCACTTCTTCAATCACCTCATCCACTGTTTCAGAGACCAGCTGTTCCTCTTCAGATTCAACACCCTCCTGTATTGACTCTAATGCCATCAAACAAAATTCATCATGAGAAGAAACATTAGAAGAATAGAGTGAAAAATTTTCATCACTGAGGTCTTCAGGCATATTGCTCCAGTCAACAAATTCTTGAGTAAAGAAACTTTGTTGATCTGGTTGTGTTGCTACTAGACCAGTGGTTTGTGGTGCAGGTTGCACTTGTGCCTGGGGAGCAGGGGTTTGAACATATTGGATCTGTGGAGCAGCTGTTTGGACATAATGCACTGGCACAGGAGCAACAGCATAGTGAGCAGTGTTCACATGTGCTGCTGGGGCATATTGGGCATAGTGCACAGTGTTTTGATTTTGAGGTCTAGGATTTGAACTAGGGTGAGTGATTATGGGACCAGTTGTTTGACTCCTACACTCTCTAGCAAAATGTCCTAACCTGTTACACTTATAACACTTGATTTTCGATTTATCCAACCCAACCCTTAGATTCCCATGCAACCCTGGGAATTTTCGCCCTGTTCTTTTATAAAACTTGCTAGTTCTAACACTTAGCAAGGCCAGTTGGTGCAGGATGTCCATTTCCTCTAGATCAGTGGGGTCGAAATGCTGTAGATCATTGAGTTCAAAGCTTAAATTGTCTGACATCTGGTTTTCATTTGCAGTGAATGCACAACCTGTAGAGTGAGGATCAGGGTTGTTAAAATTTGCACCAGCAGTTATGTCAATGAAGTGATCATAACCCTGATCCTTACCACTACCACCAGATTCTTCTTGACCCAGAAGAGCAGTGTTACCGAATAAATAATCATCAACGGCTTTCCCTGACTCTTGTAACTTCCTTTTCTAGTTCAACTCCCTTTCGTAGGTCAGGAGTCGACCATGGAGTTGGGTCAAGGTCAGATCCTTGAACTCAGGTGAATTTCGGGTGACAAAAGCTATTTTGAGTTGAGTTTGTAAAAGTGGTTACTGATGAGACAACTGAAACGCTCAAATTGTTACGTCAGTGATTCACCTTTAACATGACAAAATGTTTCATACTGTTGGTTCAGGATTTCCCTACTGTTTTCTATGACTTCTTCGGTACCCCCAAACTGTTCCTTAAGCGCGTCCCACAACTCTTTGGCACTGTCACAATGTAACAGTCCAGCATATATTTCGTTGGGCAGCGCTGATGCTATGATACTAAACGTTTTAGCATCTAGTTCAAATTTTTGATAATCTGTTTCAGTATAATTTTCAACAGGTTTTGGAACTTGTTTTTTAGCATCTTCAGCGCTTGGCACTGTAGGAACATGAGGACCAAAGATGGCAGACTTCCAACAACCAGTGCTTTGTTGAGCGAGGATGTGACCCATCCTCCTCTGCCAGATGTTGTACTCATTTCTTTTTAGCATAGGTGGTTTAAAAAGTGAACCAATGTTGTTTTTATCATCATGAGATTGTGACGTCATTCTTGTTGTTTTACAGGTACTGAGAAATCAACTTTAATGGTGATTAATCCTTATTCTGTTTTTCAACGACGAACAAACGATCAGTATCAACTGTTTTGAGCTGAACTATTTACGTCAAAATGATTGTTAAATCAAATTTGACTGTTCTAGCTCTGATACCAATTGTTGGATCTGAGTTTGTTTTTGATTGTATTTTATGTTTGTAAATAAGATGAAGATGGATGAGTGTGCAGCGGAAATTAAGATGAAAACAAACATTGCATACAATCAAACGAGAGTAACACTTTTATCAAACATCTTTACACAATGAACCGAAAGATTGAATTTATTTCAAACATGATTACAATGATTGATGAATGAATGCAAACTCCCCCTCAGCCAGAGCTCAGTAGTTTGTTCGTGCAAAGAAGACGAATGATGCAAAGAGCTAATAGAACAGTACAAAGTACTGAACTATTTATAGGCACTTGCAAACTACTGAGCATCTTAGCTGACGTCACCATGAAAGTGACATCTAACCTCCTAACAAACTCTAACCTCTGATCTATACAGACACTGCTTGTGTTAGCTACTGCTAATACATTCTATTACAAAACAGACTTTTGAACAGATGCTGCAACCTTCTACTGCTGTGAACCCAGCAGTACTTGTCCGGATCAGAAGTGCTTGACTCAAAGCAGTAGATTGAATCAGCAGGACTTTAGTCTTCCATCAGATCTTTAGTTGAGCAGCAGTTATGGGTCAGCAGTTTAGCAAGATCAGCAGATAGGAGGTCATCAGTAGTTGTAATCACTTTCAAGGGGAGAGATTTGTATATCAACATCTGCTTATTCAGGATCCACTGCTCTGATCCAGTTTTGGCTTTAATTATCTGTTCCTCTGATAGGGTTCGATCCCAACACCCTTGATCAGCGAAGCATACATCCTTTTGTGCTTTTCGGGTGGTGGTGACAATACTCAGCTTGATTATGACCTAAAATGAATTTTAGCTCCATGATCCTAGACAAAACCAAATCAAGTTAAGTATAGAATTTTACCAACACATGGTTAGCATTATAACTCAGTTAATTTGAAAATTAACTAAGTCAAAAGTCAATGGTCAATATAGTAATACTAAAGAAATCAATCGAAACCATACAATCAGACTAGGTTGCGAGTGGACATAAAAATTATTTTAACAAAGCAGTCGAGATCTCGAGTCGGAACTAAGAGGTTTTGAGTCAGAACCAAGAGATTTCGACTTGGAAACATCAGTCGAAACCTCAAGATTTCGAGTCAGGTTTTGAGTCGGAACCAAGGAGGTCTCGACTCGCAACCGGACGGGTCTCGAGTCTTTTGATGAGTCTTCACTCGCAACCTCAGTTGGAACCTCATAAACACCATTATGATCAGCATTAACAATTAATATGGATCAAAATCCATAAACACCCAATAATCATCTTGAAGACCAAAATATGAAGATAATTAGGGTTCATGACATTCTTCAAATCTTCATAAAATTCTTCAAATCTTCAATCAATCTACAAACAAAAACCAATGTTTAATCGAGAATACCTTGAATTCAAAGCTGTTTATTAGTCGGAATCGGAGATTTCGAGTCGGAATCAGAGAGAAAATCTTGAAATCAATAAAGAGAATTCGAGTGGAATGAGGTTTCGACTCGGAACCTTCCTTTTATATCATCAAGGACATGGCCTGGGCCTGTGCAATTCAAATCAGGCCCAATGTTTTCAAAAGAAATTGGGCCGAGACCTTCATTTCGAGTCAGAATATGTTCTCAGTCCATTTTCTTGATGTCGACTCACCTTTTCAATTTATTTTTCAAGTTTACCCAAAAATCATATTATTATTTAAATAATCCTCACCCTCCCGAGCACGTTTTACACACTAAAACCTATAAAAACAAAAATAAATAATATCTAACAATTATTTACAAAGATAAAAATAGGAAATATAGTTGTTTCTTAGGGATCAAATCATGGTGTTTCGGGCTAGACTTCACTTATCAACACTGATCTACTACCGGGTGATCCGAATGATTGCCAGTATATTTATCCACCTAAACTCATCTCCCTAGACCTTTTCCATGTGACTGTCTGTAACTAATTTTATCATGTTTTGATATTTTAAAAATGAACACCCAAACAAATACTAATCAAATCCTGGAATTATAGTCAGCACATTCTATCATGCAAGTAGTTTCCCTACCACATATTTCCACAAGTCTGTACTAGATTTCTGAAACCTTGACTGGGACTTGATTGAGAAGAGAACAGAATAGATCATAAGCAGAGATGTTGATATAATGTACAGATCAAATGAGTTTATTCAGTTTGATATAGGTTTTTGGGTTTCTTTTGGGCACTTGAGGGCCTCTTCGGGTGTAGATAGATCTATAAAGCGACAGACGTACAACTAGGTCTTTGCTCACGCAAAACAGAAGCTAACGCTGCCTAGCACCTCTAGGTCTTTGCTCACGCAAAACAAAGGAGATACACGACTTTGTCGGAAAAGATTTCAGAACTAGACCAAAATTGTGTGTATCGGGACATCACACAGGCATTCAAATAGAAATGAGCTAATTCCAAGTGACGTTCTTTCATGAGGTCATAGACTAATTTTAAGTTCTGTACAGAAATAACCAAAGTTTCCAGCCTTAAGGATAGAGCCTACCAACATATCATTCTAGAGTTAAACTATTTCGATATGGGTCTAACATGAGTCAGCCCTATTCCACAAAGTGAAAATTCATTTCATTTCCCATGTCATGGAATGTCTCTTTTTGGTTTTTTTTTTCAGATTTTTTATGTTTTTGTATTTTTCATATTTTCAATGTTTTTGTATTTTTCAAATTTTCTCCCCCTAAATTTGTGCATAAATAAAAACTACCTAAGAATAGAAAACTTTATGAACAATTTTACCTACGAAAACCAAAAACACGCTCAGTCAGTATATCAGATCATTTTTAGAAAATCCACAAGCACCTTGAACTTCGAGCTGCTGATAGGTTTTGTGAACAAATCGACAACATTTGCATCTGTGTCGATTTGCTCCAGTTTAATGAGACCTCTGTCAAAGCAGTCTCTTATAAATGGACTTTAATATCAATGTGCTTGGTTTTGGAGTGAAAGACAGTGTTTTTGACAATTTGAATTGCAACATCATTATCACAGTAAATAGTAGTGTTGAGATAGGTCAAACCGTAAACCTGCAATTGATGTTGCATCCACACCACCTATGAGCAAGATACAGAAGCAACAACATATTCTGCCTCAGTTGTGGAGATCCACCGTTTGCTGTTTCTTGCATTGCCAAGAGATGAGCCTGTCACTCAAAAATTGACATCCAGCTGATGTGGATTTCCTGTCACTGTCAGTTCCTCCAAAATTGCTATCAGAAAACGTAAACAGGTCAAAATTTAAATCTCTTGGATACCACAAGGCAAACTGAGGTCTGCCTTTAAGATATCTAAAAATTCGTTTAACAGCAGTAAGAAGAGAAAGTTTAGGATTAGCCTGATATCACGCGCATTGACAGACAACAAACATGATGTCTAAACGGCTCGCAGTTAGATACATTAGAGATCCGATCATAGACCGATATAGGCGTTGATCGATAGGGGATCCATCTGCATCTTCAGTCAGCAAAGGTCTTTCTGTCATTAGTGTTTTGACCGATTTTGCGTCAGTAAACTTGAATTTAGCAAGCATATCATCCACATATTTTCCCTGGTGAATAAGAATGCCTCAAGAATCTTCTCGAACTTGTAGACCCAAGAACATAGTCATCTCCCCGAGAGCACTCATCTCGAATTGCTTCTTCATCACTCCTTCAAATCCTCTGCAAACACTCGTTGATCCGAAAATAATATCATCAACATAGATCTGAACCAAGATTAAATCCTTGCCAACTCTCTTGATGAACAATGTCTAATCAATTGTGCTACGAGTGTAACCATGAGCCAGAAGATACTTAGTCAGGGTAGCGTACCAAGCCCGTGGTACTTGGTGCAATCCATATAATGCCTTGTCAAGCTTGTAGGCATATCTTGGATGATCTGGATGAACAAATCCTGGTGGCTACTCAATGTAGATTTCTTTCTTCACGTCTCCATATAAAAGCGCAGTCTTGACATCCATCTGGTAAACAATGAACCCCATGTAGGATGCATAAGCTAAGAAGATCCGGATGGCTCAAGTAAAGCAACCGGGGCATAATCATAGTCCAGTCCCTCTATCTGTTTGAATCCTTGGACTACCAATCTTGCTTTAATCTGTACAATAACTCCAACAGAATCTTGCTAATTTCTATACACCCATCGAGTACCAAGAGCACGTTTTCCTTTCGGCAACTCAACAAGCTTCCATACTCTCAGCTTCTCAAATTGGTTCAGCTCTTCGTGCATAGCATCTACCTAGCCTGGTTCCTGCAAAGCTACATCAATAGTTTTAGGTTCTATTTGAGAAATGTAGTAAGAATATAAACATGTATTGATAGTCCCTGATTGGCTCCTGGTTAAAATCCCGGCATTAACAGGACCAGTGATGTTTTCTATTGGATGATTCCGTTGAACACTTGTTGGAATTGCCACATCATGTACGGTCACGCCTTGAGTTGAGGTGTTCAAACTATCAGCATTAGTGTTGCTCGTCTCCCCCTCATTAGGTGTTGTAGTTCTGTTAACTACCGGAGCAGTAACTGTACAATCTTCTGGAATTGGGTCAGGAAACAGTGCAGATCCTGAACCATTAGAAATTACACCACCTGGTGATGCACCTTCAGGGGTTTGAACATGAGTGGGAGTTACCGGCACTTGTTGGGACATTTGTTGAGACGGAGGGTGCTCAGAGAAAAACATTCCTGGCGGATCTAAGGTATGCGCTCTTGAGCTCCCTTCTACCAGTTCATCTTCTTCAGTATCACCATATGGTAACGGTTGTTGTGGAGTTGAAACACCTACATCTGTAGGAACACTACACAAAATGTTAAAAGATTTAAACAAATCTGCATAATCGTATAACCAATCTGGACCAACTCTAGAATCTGTGGCATTCTCTTCAAGCCATTCAATGTTGCACAACTCGACGACCTTCTTGGTTACTTTATTGTATACTCTATAGGATGAACCTTTAGCGTATCCAATGAAGAAACACTCGTCCCCCTTGGCCTCAAACTTTCCATTGGCGTCCATAAGCAATAATACACATGGACAACCAAAGATGCAAAAGTGTGACACCGAGAGTTTACGTCCTTCCAGAATCTCATACGGAGTTTTCATGTAACGTTTATATACTAACGCGTGATTCTTGACGTAACAAGCCGTGCTAACTACCTCAGCCCAAAAGAAACTAGGAAGCTTCGAGTCGGCCAGCATAGTTCGTGCAGCCTCAATAAGAGTACGATTTCTTCTCTCAACCACTCCATTCTGTTGCGGAGTTCTTGGTGCACTATGCTGTCTATCAACTCTTTTTTTTAGCACAGAATGTTTCCAAGGTGATATTCTTGAACTCTGTCCCGTTATCAGATCGAATAGCCTTGACTATTGTACTCGCTTGATGTTCAGCCACAGTAATAAACTGTTTAACTAAAACCGGAGTCTCATTTTGTGACTCAAAAAGTATACCCAGGTGTATCGTGAATAGTCATCAACTATCACGAGATAGTATGACTTTTTGCCAATGCTCAGTACATTTACCGGACCGAAGAGATCCATGTGAAGTAACTCAAGCACGGCTTTGGTCGATGGCATTGACTTGGGTTTATGCGGCTTTCGATGTGCCTTTCCACAAGCAACACATTTCTCTACCAACATGAAATCCTTTATTGGTAGATCACGGCCATTTGACCTTTGGCAAGTTGATTCAAATTCTTCATGTTTATGTGTCCAAGGCGACGATTCCACAAAAGACCGTCATGTTCTGAAATTTTCGAGAAGAGGCAAGTAATCTCTTCACAAGGCTTCTTGTTCATGTCGATGACATATGCATTTCCTCATCGTTCAGCAGTCATAAAAAACCAATCTTCAGGTATCACGATTCCCAGTTTCAAGACATAACATGCCTTTTTCGTAAAATGAATTGCGTTTCCTTTATCACAAATCTTTGAGATGCTCAACAGATTGTGTTTCAGTTCAGGTACGTAGTTCACATTCTCGAAGCTTAATACTATGTTTTGTACTGTTCCTTTTAAGGTGATTCTGCCAGATTCTCCTCCCGCAAATGAGACATATCCTCCATCAAATTCTTTAACATTAACTAGTTGGGACAAGTCTCTTGTCATGTGCCTAGAACAACCACTATCCATGTACCAAAGTCGCGCGATAGTCGTCCATAGCTGTTCCTGCACGAGTAGCGGGATTAGTTAGATTTAGGAACCCAACCCATAGTAGACCTGGGTTTTCCTTGAGCATCGATATAAGACACTTTCTGCCAAACTAAGTTTTCTTTATTTAAAAACTTTGAAGATTCATTATTGGCAGATTTCGGCTGAGATGTAGAAGATTGAGCAGCATAACTTTAGGTTTCCAATGCTTATGTGAACATTTATAATCATTTTTACCAAAAGCTTTATTTGGATTGCTTTGAAAACTATTTTGTTGATTTTGGTTTCTTCGTTTAGCTGCACTCCAATCTTGATCAGAAGGTTTAGCTTTGCGTGAGTTATTCTTCATTGTCTCAGACTTTGCAGTCGTCATAGACTTTTTCATTGTCTCAGACTTGTGCACTTTTGCTCTTTTGTTGCACACTTGGGAGATGAATACAGTTTTTAGCAATGTGTCCAGCAATCCCTTAGTTGAAACATGTTTGTCGTTTCAACGTGTGGAAATTCTGATACTTGGTAACAGAAGCTCTGTTCTGTTGGGTTTGAAAGAGTGAGCTTGTTTAGTTTTCTTTGCTTGTTTTCCATGTGCCTTTTTTGAGCTCTTAGGTAGCTGTTGATCAGAACTAGCACATGTATGAGATTTAGACCTATGATGATCATCGTCTTTTATATCATTTTCGAGTTTATTTTCAGAAGACGATTCAATTTTAATTTCTTTTTCAGGAAAATTATCTTGTGATTTAATATCTGATGTGACCACCTTTTCCTTTTCAAAATCATGCTCAGTTTTAGTTTCAAATGATTTAGAAGTTTCATCAACACATGGATCATGTGTGTTCAAAAGTGGTCACTGGCAGCTTCGGTTTTCAAAGAAGTCTCCTGATTCTTTTGAGAATGTGTTTCAATGGTCCCACTAGATACATCATTAGGAACTTCTACTGAGAAGAAAAATCAGAACACTTTTGATCTTCTTGAGAAAGAGTTTCAGTGGTCCCACTGAATGCATCATTAGGGACATCTACTGGCACACTTTCTGTAGCTGTAAAACTAGAAGCATCACAATCATCAACAATTGAAAAATTACCATCATCATGCACAGTATCTAAATGATCATCACAAGTATCCACAATTTTGCCCAAAACATCAGGCCCAAAAGACGACACAGTACCAGAAAACGAATTAAAAATGTCATGCATCAAACGAGAGTCTGGATTTAGTTCATTTATTAAATTATTAGAAGAATCAGACTTTGATGCTTATTGATTCCCAACTACATCTTCAACTTTTACTTCATCTGCAAGGGAAGACGAAGCATTAGTATTGTTCACAGATGGAGAAATAAAGGTGATTGGCTTATTGTATTTTTTTCAACAAATTACTGTTGATAGATGTCTTATCAGTTTTTGGACCGTAAGTCATAGTATCAGCATTTACTAATTCCTCCACGGTTATGTCTTGAAGATCTTAGATCAGTTCTGAGTTGTGTAAGCGATAGGCTACTACCCTACCTCTACATTCAGGAGTACATAAATAAGAATTTACCTCTTTTGTAGTAAGTCCATGAACAGGAGTTGAATGAACCTGATTCATGAATGCTATATTGTTGGGAGGTGTCTGAATTGAAGGCGTCTGATTCTCAGGAGCTGAAAGGTTAAGCTGTCGAATCTCCATGCTCCAGTAAAAAAAATACCAGGCTGCCCAACCATAGCTGAGTTGTGAGCACTTCCACTTGAGGCAGTAGTGGTGGTGTTAGTTGTAGTAATCGCTCTTTCATTGTTCCGTGCAGCAGGTGGAGCTGGTTGAGCTGGCGCTTGATTCCTGTTGACCTGAGCCTTGGTGCAGTTTCGTGACACATGTCCTTGTTCATGACAGTTGTAGCAGCAAATCTTGGACTTGTCAATTCCGAAACTTGTTAGGTCCATTTGCCATGTGATGTCCTTGATTTGCCCATCTATTTCTTCCAGTTCTTTTCACAAAGTTTTTTTGCCCTAAATGTCGCGATAGCCATTTGCCATGTGATGTCCATTTCCTCGACATCATCTGGATGCATTTGATCTAAGTCATCCATAGAAAAGTTTGGAGGATCTATTTGACCTGCAACAAAACCATCTAAACAGTTTATCACAGAAGCTGTGATTTCAAGGTTCTCATTGGTTTGTTGTGAGAAGAAAGCAATGAACTCGTTCTTGACAGTAGTGGTATTTGAAGCAGCAACGACAGTAGTATTTGAAGACGATTTGACTGACGGTGCTGGGGTAGCAAAGTAGAAGACATTTGCTGGTGCGGACTCTGGTGCGGCTTTAGCAGACTTCGAGCTCCTGAACATTTGAAATCCAGCTTGTGACATGAGAGCAGCGTTGTTGTTCGAAGCAGAGAGTGTTGTGGTGAAACCGGCAGCCAGCAAACTATTTTTGTGATTAGTATCCCTCTTTTTGTCGTCCAACTCACAAGCCTTATTATGAGAAATCATTTTAGACAAACTACATCGAGCAAGATCTTTTGTTTTCTTGATCATCGCTACATGATGATCCCAACTCTTTGGTAGGGCATTCAGAAGTTGTCTATTTGCCGAGGCATTCGACAGTGGCAATTCAGCCATGGTCATTTGAGTGATTAGCTTAACAAATCTCTGAACATGATTTTCAACTATCCATAGATATGGTTAAAGTTGTTGAAATTTTGGCTCAGCAAGTTCCTTCTACTTTCTGTCATATCTTCATTTCCTTCATACACATCAAGCAAGGACTCTCATAGTTCCTTAGCAGATTTGCACATTTGAAACCCAATAGCAATGTCAGGACCCAAAGCCTTCATCAAGTAAGAAAGAGCCTTTTCATCCTCTTCAACTATTGCAAAATCATCATCCGTGTAGTCTACAGGAGGCTTTTTTTAACTTAATTCATGGTGCATCTTCCTTTTCGTACATGATTTCTCTTGGACCACGAATAATGCTTCTCCAAATTTTCGCATCTTTAACCTTAACGTGCTTCACAAATCGCCACTTCCACTCGGGAAAGTCTTCAGCACTCGGCAGTCTTGGAACTCTAGTTGTTGTTCCTATGATAGAGTCCAGTTCTTGATGTTTGTTCATGGCAGCCAGGTCAATAGATTGGTTTGTGGAAGTCATTTTATAATATTTTAAGTCAAAGTGTCAAACAGCATGTATCAATGTCGTTTCAAGTCGAAACCAGAATGTGTAGCAACCTTCAGTCGAAATCCCAGTCGAGATCACAGATTTCGAGTCAAAACAAAAGACAACTTGAGTCGAAATCCCTTGATTGCGAGTCACAAGAAGGCACCAGTCGAAATCTCTTGATTTCGAGTAAACTCTCCAGTCGCAACCACCAATCGGAAGCACGAGTCAGAACCACAAAACAACAGCAAAACAAGTTGAAATTGTAAGTCGAAACCATGAGCCGGACTCTTGATTTCAAGTCCTTAATGACAGACCAAGTCACAACCTCCAGTTTGAGTCGGAACCTTGAATCAATAGCTCGAAACCACCGCAGACTGCGAGTCGGAACCTTGAAATTATAACTCGAAACCTTTAAAACAAATTGTTAGAATTTTTTTACTTGCAATCCCGAATAATCCGGACTTTCCAAATTCAAAAGATTTAACGAAATCTTTTGAATGATTTGCAACTAACTCTCCTTGATTTCAGCAAACAGATCTGAGAATATTCCCGAAACCAAATTTGCACAAATTTGATGAAAATTGATGAAAATTGATGAACAAACTATGAACTCAGCAAGTCGGAACCTTCAAATCAGCAACGAAGTAACTCGGAACCTCCTAAAAACAGCAATAAAACCTCCTAAAAACAGCAATAAACACAATCTAAACCTTCAAATCAGCCTTGAAAAATAGATCAGTACCAAAAACACGGCCAACCTTGAATCCTGTTGATATCGATCGAACCAAGAAAAATGGTTCTCTACTATGATACCAATTGTAAATCTCGTTAACGGATCTTTCAATGATATCAACAATAATCTAGTGTTTGTGCGGAACCCAAACACGAGATGATTCAAGAACAATAAACCACAAACAATAATAAACCAAATAACTTATCTTGCATTCACCAATTAAGGAGACTGATACATGACACAAAAGGGTTTAGGTTGGCTCTCTAGAACTCGTGTAAATTGATCAACCCCAAAACATCATTAGGTGTTTGATTATATACTAACCACTTAGGCCTAAAGCCCCTACACAAGCCCAACCGAAACCTAGACCCATTACACTTGATTTCGACCCAAAACATAAGTTAAATATAGTTACAAGTTCAACCCTATTAACTATACTAACCCACTATACATAAACCTCAGGTTCCAACAAAATGGTCTTCACTTGGACGAACTCTCCAATCTCCACCAGCCACAACGATAATGCCACTATAATAGAAGCTCTAATAAACAAATGTTTAGTGTTCTAAGGACCATCAACCGAACGAGAGCATCAAAGTAAGGATACCACGTGACCGCAAACATACAGAGCAATGGATTTGGGGTTTTAAAGAAGAAAAAGATGTGAATTTACTATTATAGCCCTCCAGTGGACGGTCAAATAATCTTTCCTTAACTGTTGACTGGCTTCTGGGGACATTTGGCAATGAAATACCCACGTCAGCGTCTCATCGTGCAAAAAGTGAAAGACAGGGGGTCAGACGACAATCTGGCCCAAACCTCAGGGAGGCAAATTGCACTTTACTATAATTGAAATGTTAAATTTGTTAAATAACTTATTTTTTTATTATTCGGTACGAGTAATGGTATTATCTTATTTTTAAAGTTTTTCTTAACGTCCCATTATATAAATCATCGAAAACCTGGTTGTATTCGCAGCATGGTATTTTTTAAGTATTGGAAGCTATATCAATTGCCAGGATCGCACCGGTACATTGACGAACCAAACCAATAGCACCCGAACAACATTATTACCAATATTAGTATGTGCTTTTGATGGTTTTCTAATCAAGGTAAAACAAATGTTTTTTTAATGGCTAACAGAATCATTCGCGGGTACTCTTGGGGCACCTACTAGACCAAATGGAGTACTCCGAGAGTAACCCAAGTCCACCACCAATTCCAGGGAAAACCTGGTAACCCACTCGCCTGTAGGCACGACGGTGAAATTACCGATAAAACCCGTTTGGCTCAAGGATCGAATCCAAGTTTCCCTGAGTCTCCTATCATTGCCCACCAATGCCTCACTCTGCACTAAGTGGGAGTTGAACCAGCTTCTCCCAAGAGAAATGCAAGCCTTCCACCACTTGATCTAGATAACAATTAACAAGTGGTAGTTGCTATATCGACTGTTCGTATTATACCAGTATGCGCCGCAACGATGTGTTAACTCCATCTAGCTAAAATAAAAATCAAAATTCCGATGCTTTTACATGGAAAGAAAGACCTGGTTGTAAAAACATTTAGAACAAAACACACAAGTCGCACCAAAATATAATAAATCCATGATAAAAACCAGTAAGGTTTATACAAATAACCACATTAAAGTATCCGCAACAATAAGTTTGGTACATAATCCAAACATGCCATATCATTTCAAACCTCAATCATTCCAAACCCACTTTTTTCTCCGACAACAAACTATTCCAAACCTCCATCTCCAACTCATCACTTACTCTTTTGCTTTTATTATCTATATCTAATTTATTTGATATAATTATGAATTACATAAATAATAATTGTATTTCTTTTATATTAAAAACATATATTTTGATTAGGTTTGTGTAATATTTTATTTAGGTTTGTATAATATTGTAATGTAATGTAATTAAGTTTGTGTAATAGTTTAGTTAGGTTTAAGTAATATTTTAATTAGGTTTGTGTGGTATTTAAAGGTTTATATAAATTTTTGCTTAATTTAAATATGTTTAAAGTTTTTTTTTTTTAAACTAAAACATAAAGATCTTTTTCTTTTATTCAAAATACAGTTTTTTATTTTAAATTAAAACCATTTAAAATATGGGGGGGACCTAATTGTGTCATACCGAACAGGTCTGATGAGGCAAGCCGGTCCATACGATTATGGCATATCTAACCCGAGGGAGGGGGTCCGGATTGTTGGTTTGGTTTTGGACTGATGCTCTTAGTCTTTGAACAAGACAATATATTATGCATTCAGAACTTACTTTATATAAATAAACTACGAATTTGAAAATGATATTTGTCTAGCAAGATTGGCAAGTCTTGCCACATACTTCGCCATGACCAATATGACTATATCATCATTGGTGGAGCCACATAAGTATAACGGGTTCACTGAGGGTTTGTCTGGAATGTTGGTTTGGTTTTGGACTGGTTGCGGACCGTTGTGGTTGCTCTTAGTCTTCGAATAAGGCCATATACTAGGCATTTAGAATTTACTTGATATAAATAAACTATGAATTTGAAAATAATAGTTCTCCAACAAGGTTGGCAAGGCTTGGCACATACTTTGGCACGACCATTATATGCCTATATTGTTACTGTCGGAGCCACATAGAGTATACGGAGGTCACTCGACACCAATGTATTCCATGTATTATATGAAACATATAATACAAAATTTCCGAATGATCCTAGTAAAAGCTTTTTATGATTAAACCCATTGATTTTAATCGTACATTGGGTACACGATAACCCCAGCCGTCAGATCTTCATCCCCCATGCGATTTCACCCCATGCGAAATTCATCTCCCATGCGATTTCACCCCATAAAACACAACATGCGATTTCATCCCCCATGCGATTTCCCAGATCCATGAACGCGCTTTTTTTATAACGTGCGATTTATACTCGCGTACGTAATGTACGTTATGTGTAATTGTACGATACACTTTTCCTATATATATATAGAGAGTTAGGATCCTGTAAAAAAGACTAAAATGTGAGAAGGGTAAGAAAGAATCTACACCATTAGATCTTTGATCTAATGGTTGAGATTAATAGGGACCAAATTGTAAAATTTGGTTTATTTTTTAGTCTGAATTGAAAATTCTAGGGGTAATAAAGTCTTTATATCCATTCAAAAATAGAAACTGTAAATCAAAATCCCTACAATATCTCTCTCTCTCTCTCTCTCTCTCTCTCTCTCCAGATGATCTCCATCTACGATTAAAGATCTCTCTCTCATAATCAATCCGAAGAAGAAACACGACAGCGGCCAATCGGAAGATCAAACACGACAGTGGCGGCGGTGGTGGTGCGAGCGGCAGCGGCGATGGTGGTGGTGCGAGCGACAGCGGCGGTGGTGCTGGTGCGAGTGGCAGCGGCGGTGGTGGTGCTGGATCGGCATTGGTTGTGCGGCGATGGTGGTGCCGGAAGTGGCAGTGGTGGTGGTCCTGCGATCTCTTTCTATCTACATCGAACGGTGCCGGAAGTGGAGAAGATGATACAGAGGTGTTATATTCTTCCATTAATGGTGTTTTTTTTCTTTTATGAATGGTGTTATTTTTTACTGAATGGTGTTATTTTTTGTTTTCTGAATGGTGTTATTTTGTTTCTGAATGGTGTTATTTTGTTTCTGAATGGTGTTATTTTTTGTTTACTGAATGGTGTTATTTTTTGTTTACTGGATGGTGTTTTTTGTTTCTGAATGGTGTTATTTTGTTTCTGAATGGTGTTATTTCGTTTCTGGATGGTGTTATTTTTTGTTTACTTAATGGTGTTATATCTTGTACTGAATGATGTTATTTTGTGTACTGAATGGTGTTATATTTTTTGTTTACTGAATGGTGTTATATTATTTTGTAAAAACACCATGAATTGAACTATGAATTTTTTTAAAACACCATGTCATGAACATGCTCTGATTCTGTGAATGATGCAAAAAAAATTAAAATGAATGATGTTATGGACGGTTATAATTCCTTAAATCAAGGATTTTCTCTCTCCAAATCCTTAAATCAAGGATTACCATATTTGAATTTGTTAATGCATTTACAATCATACCCTTTTCAATTAATTTAGATCTAATGGTTGAGATTCTTTCTTACCTTTCTCACACTTTTGGTCTTTTTTACAATAACTCCACCATATATATATATATATATATATATATATATATATATATATATATATATATATATATATATATATAGGGAGGTTCATTTGAGAAGAATCTTCTTATAAGAAGAAAAATAAATTAATCTAGGCCCTTTATTCTTAATTTGTAATTTCTTCTCATTTGAACTAAATAAAAAAATTATATAAATGTTTTACGTTATATAGTATACATTAATCACTTAAAGACCAATGTCTTATTTTTAAGTTTTAAACCCAATAAGATAACTAGAGCAGTCACAACAGATCCACCATACCACCATCCGTTTTTAAATTTTAAGGTAAATGTCTAAAAAAATCATCATTTTATAATCCACATCAGAACCGTCATATCTATACACCATTTCTATAATTTAAAAAAAATGCTACAATAACTTTTTATATATAAAAAGTTACTATCCGCCCTCTATCAAATCATTATGAATGTATAATAAGCGAGAAATATAATTAAATAAGTGTTTCTAAGTAAGATAAAAATATAAATGATAGATGAGATGTGAAAGGTTTTTAAAATAAGAGATAAATTTTATAAAGTGATGATTTCTAATTAAATTATTAGGTAGAAAATAGTGAAATTGTTGTGAATGCTCATACCCAATAACCAATTAAAGGCATATTTTCTATTGTCATGCCTAGTAAAATAATTCCAATTAGGATCGTTTCCAAAACAAGAAAAATCCTAGAGAACTATAAAATGATTTTTTTATATTTTACATGACTTTATATTATTATTATTATTATTATTATTATTATTATTATTATTATTATTATTATTATTTATTATTGTTATTGTTGTTGTTGTTGTTGTTGTTGTTGTTGTTGCTGTTGCTGTTGCTGCTACTGCTGTTGTTGTTGTTGTTGTTGTTGCTGCTATGTGTTTTCAAGGATACTTTTATATCACCTTATATTATATGAGTTGTTTGATCCGACCCAAAAATTTTAGTGTCAGGTTGTTACAAATCTAAGTATCGAAAAAGAGTGACATGATTAAAAAAAAAAAATCCTAACTCTACTTTGTATGTTGTGCTAAATCTTTTAGCATGACGCACAAATAAGTTTCATCTATTCTCTAAATTCTAAACCTAATTTTCAAATACGCATTTTTAACTTTGCTACACATATTTGTAAATCATATGAAACTGTCACACGTAGATTCAAAACAGGCTCGCAAATCGTGTCTTAGCGGGTTTAACAGGTTTGTGACGACATGAACAATACAAATTCTAAACATGAATACAAGTCGTTTAACTACTTTGTATCCAAAACAATGTGTTCTAACCTTCTAATTTTAATTATTTTTAAGAAAAGTCAAAAATCACATAGTGTACTTTTCAGGTGGAACCCTGACCGACCGGGTAAGGGTGCTGAGAAAAAGGTGCGTTTTAGCTGACATGGCCGGGTGGAAACCTGACCTGCCGGGGTAGGGGGGCTGAAATAAAAACATGTTTAGATGAAATTTATTGTGTTTAATATTTTTCGTTCAAATGTTGATTACAAATCATTTGACGGTTTAACTTAAACACTAATTGTTTTTAGTGTTTATGATAGGCTATCTCAAGGACGGGAACTGGATGGACGACCAAGCACGTGAAGAACCGAACACTACTAAACCAATATCTCTTTGGAGACGTTTCACGAGAAAATTGAAACATGATCACGCATGACAAAATTTTATGTATTAAAACCTTATTGTTTTAGGTGGTAACTTATTTGTGTAATAACCCATTAAGTTGGCTTGTCTAGGTTATCCGTTAACCCAGACTCGTATGTTAAATATATAAAAAAATCTGGACCTAATTATCTGCATTTCTTCAATATATTATACGATGACGGGTTAGAGTGTTACAAGTGACATTGAGAGCTTAAGGTTTAAAGGATAATAGTGTTCAGTTCAAGACTTGGTCGCATGGTCTGTTATGCTATTATGATTAACAACGGTCTAGTATGGATGAAATTTGTTATAAATAACACGTAGGGCAATCGTGTGAACGCACGTTAAGCTCAAATGAATTAGTAAAAGACCGGTATAGTTAACGAATTACCTAGTTAAAAAGTGTTATAGGATGGCTCGTATTATAATACCGGCCCTGGTTAATTTTAAAGTTACTAATCCTTGTGAACGTTTCAGTACCATAATGCTCGCAACTGAAGATGACAGGAGTCTAATTATCTACCGAGGTGATGGTGGAATGGTCAGAAGTATGACAAGGAAAGCATGCTCGCTAAGGACCTAAATCAAGTAATGATACCGAATAAAGGTCGAACGGCAATGAAAGCCCATAAGGGTGAGTATCACCTAGGTGCACACTTTAAATTATTGTATGAACGATATTATGCAACATTCAAGTAATTCATGACGATTGCATACGGGAATATAAGACTTGGGAAAACTAGATAGGATACCTATCCAAGATGATGTTTCCAAGAGAAATTGGGTGGGAAATACGCGTTATTCACAATCGTTAATAACAAAAATACAAAAGAGTTTAGATTTAAAAACTTAGATGAGGGTGACCATCCAAGTAGACATTCTCAATAGATCCTATTGAGGAAAAGTAACGATCACATTGATGAATGTGATTGCATAAAATTTTTATAAAATGAAAACATTCTATATGTTTTGAGATGTAAATGGGTAAAACTAATAATTGTTAAATAACAATAAAAAGAGGTTTTACCAAATAAAATCGGAGATACGGACATGAACCGAGAATTTACTTACATGGGAAGTAATGTGTTAACTATAATAAGGTCATGCATATCATGTGTTGATTGCTTACCTTGGCCAAGTAAGTAGTAAACACATGATACCATGAACTGCTTATAATAAACGCATATACGTCTGATGTAGTAAGGACGAGGTTAATAGGAAGAGTTAAAGGGTCCTTGGGGTCAAGAAACCTTACAGGCATACTAGTATATATGGTTCTCGCAGGAACCATAAAAACGAAGTATGATGCGCGTAGAAATAAGTGACCCAAGAAAATCATTGGATTTAGTCATTTTGGACGAAAGAGCCAATGGTTGACTAGAAAGGATTAGAATAATAAGCCCGGGTAATGGGACGTGATTAAATATATGTGTAAACGCAAACCGGGTAAGGGGAGCGTCAAAACATTAACGAGCCTGAGTAATGGGTCGTAACTGAATATAAGCATAAATGTAAACCGGGTAACAGAGTGTGAAATAAAACCGACGCATAAATGATGTACAGGCTCATAGAAGCAGAGGCGTTGTCCAAACAGAAAACAATCATAGTCATGGACTATGGTCGGTGTAAAAAAGGGGCATGTTGGTCAAATGAGTTAAGGTGTGGGAATCGGTTTCGATTCCCCACGTAAAATGAAATTGGTAAAGAGAAAACAATTGGTTGTACATTCCTTAATGCGGGTAATTGACACAAGTTAAAAAGAAAATGTTGAACGAAAACATGGTTTTAGTTAATAACGACAATTAGACGACTGTAAAGAATTAACGAATAATTGTAAAATGGTTTTTACTTAAAGAAAACAAATTTTGGCACTAATGGGCACAAGACGATGTTTTAAAAAGGTAAATATTGCAAATGAAATGTTAAATCTAAGCATGACGTGGGGCAATCACGGTCAAGAAAATAACATGGGATATGATCACATTGTAGCACGAGCTACAGGACTGGGGTGTAAAGTAACCAGTAACTGGTGAGTCTAACCGGCAGGACTAGTCAAGTTCAAAATAGCATTTAAAACTTGTTTAGTGCTTGTTTTTATAGGATTAGCGGGGAATAACTATGTTGTCCGATTTATATGATCGAGCGACTAAATGGTGGCTCACTCTAGTAGATGATAAGGTGAAGGAATACAAGATGGAACTGACGGCCTATGAGGCCTTATACATGAAAGTCCCATGCGGTAAAGCCTATGAAAATTCTTGATCAAAGGGATGAACGCCTTGAAAGCAAGGATTCGAATCAGGAAAAGGGGAACATTGGAAAGGGGTCAGACACCACTTAGGAGTCCGAAAGGCACTACCCTACATTACCAGTAAGATTATAAAACGGTTAAAGTTTGAGGGGGTGCTCGATTGAAAACCAAAACTAAATTCTTAGGTTTGATGCAAAGAACTACGTAAAAAGGGTTTGGGGGACGAAACCACTTTAACTGAGTGTAGAAGAAATAAAATGTAATGATAAAAATAAAGATATAAAAGGTATTATTTACTTCAAATGAGAGAAAAAATATTTTGTTTTTAGTATAATTATATGGTAGATTTACGAAGGAATGTAAATGCCCCAACATTATGAGATTGTGTATGTTTTCTACATAATCACGTACCATTTATATAGGCAAAAGCATATATGACATATTATGTTGGCTTGTTACACTTTTTTCTCTTTTTATACGGAGAGATGGTAGAGTGTATGATAATATATTTTTAACAGGGACCCACTACACCCGTGGGATGGGTTGGACCCACAAAAGAAACGCGTGGAGCAGTCAAAGGTTATTGGCTTATTGCTTTCCCTACGGATATATGCCTGTGTTCTCTCCAAGGGGTGCCAACGGACCCCATTATTATGACCCTTTTATTTTATTTTTATTACTTATTCTCCCTCCAATTTTTACTTATCAAAATGCTTCCCTCCAAACTTTATTGCTACTAATATTTTCAGAGTTGTTTTACGTCATCTATTCAATGTTTTACTAACTGGTTCAAAGCGGCTCGTAATACCGGTTAAATGTCCGGTAGAACTGGTTAAACCGTCCAGTACATCCAGATGAATCACCCGATACTCACACTCACTTTTAAAATATATTAAAAAATTATAAATGATGAACGTTGTCCCCCAAATATACAAATAGTAATATTTTTTCCTTCCTCCATTTACAACTATTTTTTATATAATAAAGATCACCCTCACAAAATTTGATGGAAGAATGCTTTTAGAGCATTCATATTGGAGCCTTCATATATATATATATATATATATATATATATAGGGGACCGCTAGAATGAGAACCATCACGAGTTGTAAGAACCACGAGAACCGCGACCCGCGGGTGGCCGTTGACCACGAAATTTTTTTTACACCTAGATCCGTATATTTTAAGACCGGGTGTAAATTTTGGGTTCAAACGGCGCGCCCGAGGGGGTAGATTTTTACGCCCAAAGTTTGGGTTTTTTTAATTTTTCTTTTTTTTTTAACCAAACTTTGGGCGTAAAAAACTACCCCCTCGGGTGCGCCGTTTGAACCCAAAATTTACATCCGGTCTTAAAATATACGGATCTAGGTGTAAAAAAAATTTCGTGGTCAACGGCCACCCGCGGGTCGCGGTTCTCGTGGTTCTTACAACTCGTGGTGGTTCTCATTCTAGCGGTCCCCTATATATATATATATATATATATATATATATATATAGTATTGCGCTAAAATGAGAACCACCCCGAGTTGTAAGAACCGCGAGAACCACACCATCCGGGTCACCGTTTACCACGATTTTTTTTACAACTAGATGTGTGTATTATAAACACATCCGTAAAAAAAAATTTTAAACGCCGCGCCCGATGGGGTAGTTTTTTACACCACAAGTTTGGTGTAAAAAAAAGAAAAAAGAAAAAAAATAAAAACACCAAACTTGTGGTGTAAAAAACTATCCCCTCGGGCGCGGCGTTTAAATTTTTTTTTTTTACGGATGTGTTTATAATACACACATCTAGTTGTAAAAAAAATCGTGGTAAACGGCGACCCGGATGGTGTGGTTCTCGTGGTTCTTACAACTCGGGGTGGTTCTCATTCTAGCGGTCCCCTATATATATATATATATATATATATATATATATATATATATATATATATATATATATATATATATATGTGATATTATATAGAGTGGTTGTGAGTAGGGATGGCAAAAATACCCGAGTCAGACGGGTATATCCAAAACCCGACACAAATGGGATGGGTATACCCGATACCCGACGGGTATTGGGCCGGGTATGGGGTTAGTTTTAAAAGTTTTCGCGTGTATAGGTCGGGTATGAGATTAGGTGATACCTTACGCGATTTACCCGAAACCACATATACCCAATTTTTTTTATTTATATTTTTATTTTTCATTAACCATTGTCTATTATTGATTTATTTTATTATGTTCACAATCTAAAAAATAAATTTTCTTTTATATATGTATTTGATAATAGTATTTATATTTTGTATATTATGAAGCATATACATATAAGTGCATAAGTATTATAAAGTTATTTTTTAATTTATGATAAAACTTATATGTACAGATTGCCTGATTCTTAGATATTAGGTCTTTATACTTATTGATATCTGGGGTATTATACAAGATCTTATAATTTTGCGTTAGCAGTGGCCTAGATCTTGTAGAATACTTTTGCGCTTAAACCCCTAAACACTGCATAAAAATTGAGAATATCGAAAGATATATATATCAAGCAGTTTAAAAGATTCCTAAGTGGAACATACCTTTAAGTCGAGCCTTTATCTATTTGTCTGAACAATAGTTCTAACCTGAGCTCTTAGGGCCTCGCTCTAACCCAAAGACATATATCATTTAGGTATATTCACCTGTAAAACTGAATCTAGTGAATTTTGATACGGGAGTATATTCTGAAGTGGGACACATGATTAAGTTAGTTTCTAAAATATTAATCTCGTATCTTGAATCAATTGAAGGTTGTGTGAAAATTTAAGTGGATCAATATACTAATAATCTAAGTGAATCGTTTAAAACTTGATATAGTTCAACGGTGCTTATGATTTGTTATAAACTAATATGATCCTTTGACATAAACTCAACAAAAATATGTTCGTAAATTCTTTGTTGTTGCATTTCATTACACATAAAATCCAAAAAGATTTTAGGAATGCTTTAGCATAAAATTTGAAAAATACAAAAAGATTTTATTTCACTTTATGTTTTCGACAACCGATGTTGGAAAGCTAAGTTTCAAAATCTGAAGATGTTGAACATGTCTTGAAAAAATAACGAGTTCATTAATTTGAAACTTGAATTTGAAATTTAAAAAAATTGTAAAAATTGCTTGAAATTGTCCACCAAGGTCATTAATTTAGACTTGGTAGATAAATGGATATTCAAGGTCATTAATTTGAACTTGATTATCTATAAGGGTTAATGAAGATAATCATGTTTCAAAGTTAAATATGATATTGAGATTTTCATGTCAGAAAGTTGATTGATAGGGGGAGCCTGATAATCATTGTCAAATGAAAAGAAAGCTCACAAGTGGTCCTCATAAGTGGTCCTCACAAGTGGTACTGAAGCGTCATTTGCAGATTGCTAGAAGCAAAGGGAGTTTGCTAAGAGGGAGTCTGAAGTAAGAGGGAGTCTGTGATTCCGAAATGTCAAAGATCTAGAAGACTCAGAGGAAAACGAAGATTAGCTACGACAAAGCAAAGATTGACTGCAGCAATATCCAAGGGGGAGTCTGTAAATGCATTATGTCTATTGCTTCTGTCAATCATGTTCATAGTTGTCAATGTATCGAGTCGTAGTTGATTGTATAGGATTATATGATAGACAAGACGGGTTTGTATAGTTAGTGTCTAATGTGATTAAAATACAACATATAAATTATATCAAATATAGCGTAAAAGCTACCCTTTTTAGTACTGATGTTGGAAAAAGCTCGTGTTTTCGTTCCTTTTTTATTTTCAGGGTTAAAAGAGCTTAAATGTGCAAAAGGAGCAAAAAGACAGGAAAAACCAACATAAATGTAAAGAAGGAGGAATTGTCGCAACTCGCCAAGCCCCGATTCACATCCAAACCACAAGATAGCAAGAACAGAAGACTTGACATGGGGCCGTGTCTACCAAACACAGGCCGTGTCCGAAAATGGATGCGATGCAGAGAAAAAGACAACTACTAAGGACAAAAATTGCAGCCAATACGGGGCCGTGCTAAGCCAACACCGGGCCGTGCTAAGCCAACACGGGGCTTGGTCAACTCAAAGATTTTTAGAATTTGCGATTGTACAGCAAGTACTTTGGCCACGGGCCGTGCCGTTGACACACGAGGTCGTGTTAGTATAATATCTGAAAAGCAATTAATGAGGAAGCGAGAGAGAGATAGGCACGTGGCCGTGCCAGCCGGGACGAGCCGTGCTGAAGCTTCTAAAGACAGCTATAAATAGAAGTGCTTGGTTCCACTTCAAACCATCCTTTGGCAAACCGCTTCTCTCCCACTTGCCACCACTCCACCACCACTACAACACAATCATCCACCACCATCATCCATTTTCCATCTTTTAGAGTGCGTGTAGTCTCGGGATCCAAGATTGATCGTAAGAATCTTTGTCAAACAAAGGCTATGCTTGGCTAATTCTTACATCACTTGGTGAAGACATATCTTTTATGTATTTCTTTTATGATTTTCGATCTTTGGCTACTTTTTAATTGGGTATGTATTAATGACTTTAATAATTAGTTTTTTATATTGAAGGAGAATTTATTCAACCATTCTTCATATGTCGTTTATTTACATATTCATGTCTTTACGGTCTATATAAAGCATGCTAACTGCTTAGAAGGGGTTAGAAGGGTGGTTGGGTAATTCTATGTCTCGTTCAGTGTTAGATCCTGCGAGAACCTGGTACAAGTTTAGTACTACTCCATGGATTGGCCGGGAATGACTGGCCCGACTGAGAGTAAGAAATCACTTGCACCCCTTATTTACAAACTACTATTAAAACTTTAAACCAACCCTGCGAGGACTGTATCCCTGCTGACTCAGACCAACGTGTTGAGGGTGCTAGCTGCCCGTAAGGGGGCCCACCACATTTTGTATTAATAACTTACTTAATTATCTTTCAATATTCCGACCTAGTGGGATTGTATCCTTGCTGACTCAAACTCAAACCACCAGGTTGAGGGTAACGTCGCCTTCAAAAGAGGGGCCTACTACTATAACTAAGATAATCTCTTAAAATGCCCAAAGTGCGGAAATCATCAAAAGGGTACATGAAAGATAAGTCGGATCCAAGTGATTCTTTCTTGTCTATCTATTTTTATTTTATTTTATTTTTCTATTTTTATCTTTTTAGTTTAAAAATATTTTCTCAAAGAATGGTTCGATTGGACGTTGATGATAAGCCGGTACTAAAAGCTCTTGTGTCCTAAGACGACCTCGGTATCTTGCCATCACTATACTACGTCCGCGATAGGTGCACTTGCCCTAGCGTGTGTGTAGAGTGATAGTAGAATATCGTGTTTTATAAATTTAAAACTTGAAATCGGCGAGTAAAAAGAGCTAAAAATATACCAAAAAACTATAAACACATGCATGCACGTCAGTGTCCATTTGTACGAATGTGCAGTTCGTATGAAAGGAACTGTCTAGTCGTCCCAAGGTGCCAGTCGTACGAAAGCCACAGTCGTCCCAGTTGGTTCATGCGACTGGGGATGCTTATAAATAGGGATTCAGGTTTTGTCATTTGTAACACTTTTGCACTTGAGAGGGGAAACTCTGTCCATTTGGTTTTGTGATTCTGTAGCTTCAAATCATCAATAGAAACCAGTTTAATTAGCTTGTTCTTGTGCATGCCACCTTCATACTTGGATTCCGCACGAGATATGGAGACATTGTACCGGTTGCAGCTTTCGGAGACCCGAAACGGTCCTAACAGTGAGCCTGTGAATTGTATGTAGGACAATCCAGTCCTTAAGATGAAGGCCTTAAAGTACATGTAAGATTCGTGGGTTGTATGTAGGACACACTGTCATGTTGTTCGTATGCAGGACCAACCAGTCCCCTCATTTATATGTAAGACACCCAGTCTCGTTGTAACTAGGACCAACCCCGTAACTAGTCTGTAGCTCATGCATGTTTCGTAAACTGCTTATGTTTATGTAAAAACCGGTATGTTTTGCATAAACCTTTCGTAAACCATTTGAGTTTATTGAAATTCACAAAGCATTTGTGTTAGTTAAAACTTGTTTGTAGCATGGTTTAGAAATATGTAATTTTTGTTCATTGAAAACCTTGTATGCTTTTGCAAAACTTGCATGTCTTTCCACCCGGAAATCATTTATAAAAATATAAAACCATAAAAAGTGGGGGTTATGAACTCACCTCAATATCCTTGTGCAAAGCTAGCTAAATATAGTTCCATAATGTCGTTTCCAAAACGTAACTCGCTAGCATGCAATCTATAACATTCCTACCAAGGAATAACTTATAAGTTTCTAATGAGACGATGTAGCTAAACTACGTGTCACCGAGCTCTACCGAATCCTTAACCATACGATTCTATGGAAAGTTGTTAACTTAAAGGAAACGAATAAGATATACTTGTTAAGTTCCATTTAATGTTGGTGATAGATACTAAGTTTTGGAAACCCTTAGTTTTCAAAAGGTTTAGAATATATATATATATATATATATATATATGTGTGTGTGTGTGTGTGTGTGTGTGTAAAAATATAATTGTATTACTAAGATCGTGTTAGTCGTCCCGAGTGGTCATACGTGTACGTAACGAATATTTATATGAAAATAATTTATTGTAAACTCATATAATGTATCGCGTCTCGTATATAATTATCAACATAATTACATATAGTTGTATGTTTGTTATAATTGACTTGTTCGTTCGTTACCGGAGGTATCTCGAATAATAATATATGTTAAAATCGTACGGTATTTTATCCTATGCCGTTTAGGCGTTTAAAATAAATATAAGAAGTTACATTTATTTCATAAAGTTTTCGAGTTGTGGACGTTTAAAATAAATATAAATAATAATTATATTTATTTTATATAATTATCTATTACTATACGTCTGAAATAAATATAAAAAATTATATTTATTTTATAAAAGAATTCAGCGTTATCGACGTTCGAAGCGAATATAAACAATTATGTTTATTTGATAAAAGTATTCGAGTTATCGACGTTTGAAACAATTATGAACCATTATGTTTAATTTATAAGAGGATCTGCGTTATCGATGCTTGAAACAAATATAAACAATTATAGTTATTTATAAAAGTATTCAAGTTATCGACATTTGAAACAATTATAAACGATTATGTTTAATTTATAAAAGGATTTGTGTTATCGACGCTTGAAACAAATATAAACAATTATATTTATTTGATAAAAGCTTTCGAGTTATCGACTCATTTTGTAAGAGTTATAATGTTCGTCAATATAAATATACATTTGTATTTGTTTTTATAAAAATTACTTGAATCTGATGGTTTTCGTTTTAATATAAAGCACGTTTCGTTTTACGGATTTTTACGAAAAACGAGAAGAGTTTCCTATGTTTTTGGACGATGCCGACAACATAAGTTGTCGATATAATTTTCAAAACGCAACAATAAATGAAATAATATATGTATATATCTATATACAAGTTTACAAGATTTAGGTGTTTCAAGGGTTAATTATGACATGTAGGCGTATTATAAGGTTAAAAATAAGTATGAATAACATAAACCAAGCATGATGAAGTATGATTAGGCGTATGAATGTCGTAATTAAGTATCG
Organism: Helianthus annuus; assembly: GCF_002127325.2. Lineage (NCBI taxonomy): Eukaryota > Viridiplantae > Streptophyta > Magnoliopsida > Asterales > Asteraceae > Helianthus > Helianthus annuus. The sequence continues at coordinate 88,608,165 of NC_035441.2, forward strand.
TATGCATCCAAAAGACGTATTATTCATGTATTTCATGAATTTGAAAGTTTGTCACATAGTTTCCAAGAATTTCGAATAATGTATCTATTGTTTCACGAATTCAAATGTACGAACAAGTATGAAGTATGTATAACACAAATTTATAGCAAGACGAGTTTTATTTATGATCCAAGTCTCGGATTATACAACAATTACAATGAAAGAACGACTACAAGAACACAAGACTTCCAAAAATAGAAATACAAACAAGACTTTCTAATTATGGAAAGTATGAAGAAGCAGTGCGTTACACCAAAATTAATAAAGGGAGTTATATACTTCCTAGTCCATTCCAATCAGTGACATGAAGGAAGGTTAAGCATGTTGAGGTTAAGGATTTTGAGAAAATGAGAAAATCCAAATTAACCATGATGCTTTTAATGATTTAGAGGAATCACCTATGTTAGAGAGAAGTGGGGTCGCTTCGAATGGATTTGTGGGGAGGCGCAAATCCTAGAGATCTCGCAGAACCAGGAAAGTGTTCCATGACCATAAACGGACACAACCATGAGGACTTGACTGAACTAGGGAGAGTATTGTGTGAATGTATATTGTCGCCTACATAAATGGGGGATTGTTCAAAAACACCGCGTCTACAAGACCCTAGGAGGCTAAGTATGCTTCACAAAAGAAGGTTCAAGGTTACATCTACCTATCTTGCAATACTCAACTGTTGAACGTGTATCATTGAAACTTGATAGATCGATTTCTATTCATGTGGGGGATTGTTGGAAATTTGTGAAAATAGCACTTTTCCAAATATAGGAAAATGTTTTTTTCGTATTTTGGACAAGAAACAAATATAAGAAAATGAGCGGGTTTTATATACTTATTTGTGGGTTTGTGTTCTATGTTGGAAGAGCTTCGCAATGAACTAAACTACGTCCAAAACAGAGCTAAGATGAATGAGATATCGATGCTCAAAGTTTGGTGTTTCAAACATAGAATGCTGAAAAAGTGGGAAAGTGACACCTTGTCCCACATAGGAGGAGAGTTGAAACTTAAAAGGGTATTTAAGTGGGAACTCTCCATCCTTATTGTTTCACGGAAGCACACACTAACCCTAACTCGCACGCGCGCGCGTGGCGTGGGCGATGAAGCGCAATGTGGCGCTTTGATGGCGCACTTTGCACTTCGCATCGCCGCGAGCCGCCTTTGTATTTTTCACCAGTGCGTGTGGTTAAGCACAAGGATTGCAAGGACCAGGTGATTCGTGACGTGATGTGGCAGTCAAGCGCATCCGCGCGCGAGTACTCGTGGCACGTCCGCGCATGGTACATGACTAGCTGGCTTGCGCGCTGGCGCATGGACTGATGTGACATGCGCGCATGAGCCAGAAGGGCGCACGCGCACCAGTCCGTCTTGCACGCACGTGCAGAAGCTTTCAGCAGTTAATGACATTGCAGTTACATTTCAGCATTTGCAACTGATGAGTCAACGGTTTTGACTGAGAATTAAATGACGAATTAAAGTGCATTGAAGACGTTTAATGCAGTTTAATTCTTCTATTTAATTCGTTTTTCAGTTTCGACTTCAGATCTGCAGTATAAATAGGTGGACACCCCTGCAGAAGAAACACACCGAAATCACCCAGTTGATAAACAATCTTCTCTCACAGAATTCTTCTTTCCATCTTCAAGCAGCAAGGTACACCTTCGGGTTGGAGTCAAGACCGGCAGTGCAACTGCTTAGGCTGTTGTATCTTGGAAACAAACGAGTTCTCTTGGAATACTCGAAATTTGTTTTAAGGGACCCGTGTCTAACACGATCCTCAGCCAAGAACCGTTTTCTGTTTTGTAATTCTGTTCTTGTTTCTTTTATTTCAGTTGTAACTGTTTCATAATTTTCAGTATCATTCTTTTCTATATTGTAATTTCAAGTTAATAAAAGTTTTATTTAATTTTGCACGAACGGATTCCTACAAGTGGTTAATGAAATGACACAAGCCGGTTAGAGATATAGCACTTTCGTAAAAAAAAAGTGGACTTTAAAATCCTTACACTATTAAATATCTTACAACTTTAACCCAATGTTTTCTTTCTACGATCCTTTTCCTATATGCCCAATTTACCGGAATATTAGGACAATTGTATTCCATAATGAATAAAAAGCTTCGAACCTACAATATTCATATCTTACATATATAATAATACATTATTAGGCACTAAAATGCTAAGTTGTGTGTTGGTCCACACGAAACTTTAACTTAATAATTCGATACCCAATCTTTTCATTTATGAAAATGACATAATAATTATCTATTACCTCAGATATACCAAAACTGGAGACAACAATATCATCCCAGATATCTTTTATCAACACTTTTGTAACCAAAGGCCAAAAGAAAATATAACTTCACTATTTTAAGAATGTCTAATGCTTATACTTAAGATGAACTTTGAAACCGAAACCATTCGGTAAAAAATAAGAAAGAAAAACCTTGAAACCGAAACCTTTCAAACCGAAATATGACCATGAGAACTTCAGCCTGATTTCAATATCAGATTTTATTTGTTATGTCACACCCCGATTTCCACGTGTCACCGGTGGGCCCGGTGGGGGAGTATCGTGACGTGGTTGGCAACGTAATAGTCAAACAACACAATATTTAATATGCACAACGGAAGCAATTTAAAAGATGTAATACAACCGAATTTAATTATTGTAATATCAAGTATCACAACGTTCGATTGTTTATCCACAGACGGATCGAAATAAAATATGAGACAATAGTTCAACAGACTTCAGGCATCCTAAGCTTGCGAGACTTTTTATTGATGCTAAGGAGACAATCCAGCCAATTTCGTTTAGTACCTGCATTCAGTCTTTTTTGGGAAAATACGTCAGTTTACACTGGTAAATACAATCAACTGACTCATTTTGGAAAATGATTGAAAATTGGTTTGGATGCACGTGGCACAAACATTTTTTATTATTTTAACTTGGGAGAATTATTTAATATTATAATCTTGTGAACGAATTACATGTTACTTGTGCGTTCAGTAGCCCGGATCTTGTCCGGGTTAAAGATTAATAGACACACCACATCGTAGAGTTATACACTGACAGGTGTACGCCTACACCCCGTGCTCAGGTCGTGGCCATCTCGTAAGATGATGCCAAGGATATCCGGGACATGGTCATTAACCCCCCAAAGACTTTAAGTAATCAAGACTGTTTAAACGAGCCGATCAAATTATTCAACTACCCACTTAACTGTGGAGATTTGATGCTCGATCAAGCGGTATGCTATATACCGTAACCCAAGCCCGTATAGGGGAAATAAGTTAAAAGTATTTACCTGAGCAATGTATAAATCACAATAAGCAAACGCAAGTAGCTTTTACTAGTCCTCCTTATCTGGAACGAAGGTTTATAATAACCTATTAGGATTCTAACGGGTCTTTTATTAAGCTTAAGCTTAGACCGACTAGTTTCAAAGATACGGTTCGTACGCACGATTAAGCGAAGACCGGATAGAATGTGATTCAGACCTGTCAAGTTTGAAGACTTGCTTAATATGGGTTTATTATTCACATTCTGGATTTTGAGATAAAACCGTTAAGGTTTGACCCGTTTCGGTTAATTTATGTAAACTTGTTACATAAACCAAACCGTACGCGTAATAAGTGTGACGGGTAGTCATGAGAGCTATATACAGGTTTCCTAAGTTAATTATGTCTCGAATATGTTGTGACATCAGTGAGGTGTCTTTCATTATGCCCGAAACGTGTTTAAACACAAACTAGGCCCCGTAGGGGTAGTTTGGTCATTTTAAAGGTTGTAAAAAGGTTTAAGTGTTTAACTGAGTTACAGGTCTGACGCAATCAGTAAATATACTCCAATTAATGAGTTATAACAGTAAGATAAAGCATATGTGTGAAATTTATCGTTTTTAACCAAACTATGCCCCGTAGGGGTATTTTGGTAATTTCACATAAGCCGAAAAGCTCAGAACTGAAGTCTGAGTTTATCCACCTTTGCTTACTGTTAAAATATTATAATTTGCCTCTTATATCAGTAGGTATCAACCCGTGTATGTCTAATATGATTTTAAAACATACTATGCGTTAAAAACGCTAATTAAGGCGATTAAAGGCCATTTCCGGGTTCGATACTTAAATCTGATATTTTTATATTTCCAGAAGGCTTAAAAGAATTTATTTATGATATGTGATCAGTAGCAAAAGGTTTGGAGTCGTTTAGATATGTAAATCTCATTTTATGGCCCGTAAGGGCAAAACCGACATTCACCGAATTAAGCCTACGACTATGAGTTATGCTCAACCTAAAATTAATTAAAAATCTTTAAAAATCCCGAAATAATATATTACATCAGTGGGTAAAAGATTTGATACCAAAAAGTATGTTTAACTAGGCTATACGCTAATTACGCCATTTTATTAGCATAAAGCATTCATTTTGCGATAATGAGCATAACTCTTAATCTACTAGTCAAACTGATGTCAAACTTTGCATACAAGTCTATATATCAGTGACTAAGGTTTCTACACTTTTACATTTTCATAAATCACGTTTTAAGGTAATAAGGGCATAACGGTCAACATATGAGCAATAAACGGAAACATGCATATTAATTAGATAACTAATGAGCCAAGGTGTATAATCACAGAGGGTTGTTCTAACATGTAACCTAGTCCAATTAAAGCTCTGAGACATTTCTAAAATATGCCTAAACGGGTCAGAACTGAAAGTCAAAGTGAAAGTCAAACTATGTGACTTTCGGTTCCGAACCGGGTCTAAACAGGAAATTGTCGGGTTGAACATGTTTAGACATGTTCTTACACTTATTACTGAGTTATAACAATGATCCAACAGGTTGTATATGATCTAAAATGTTAATTATGCATAAATGGCATTTTAGGCTTCCTGTTGACTTTTTAAGTAATGGTTTGACCCGACTTTTGACCTGGTTAGAGTGATGATCAGGGGAAACCCTTTTGAGGTTTTATTACCCACATAAATACCATCTTATATCTACTTTTGATTCGAGAGTTGACTGAGCCATTATTGACTAATCTCGAAGTCAAACCATACTTACAACGGTTTGATCTTTAGTTAATTAATTAAGCTAAAAGTAATTAGAGAAGGTTAGGCAACTTACAAGGGTCCTAAGCTTGATTAGAGAACTCTTGAAAGCAGGTTGGAGTTCCAAGAATGATCAGAATGTTGAAGGAATGATGTGAGGAATGTTTGTGACTTGAATGCCCTTTTTATAGTGGTTTCAATCACCACAAAACATTGACAAATAAGTCTACCAGGTAACCACAACCTTCCAACATGTGTTCCTAGTGCTTAGGGGGTGTTTTAGGGGCCAGGAGATGTGAGAAAAACCGGCTGGATGGGTTAAATTCGCGCATAACAGGATGCAGCAAGTTTTTCTGTTTCTGTGCGCGTGACGCGGCCCGCCTCCCATTTTAACACAACCCATGCGGGCCACATGGCCCTTAAATTCAGATTTTTACTTTTCTTTTGTTTTGCAACTTGACCTTGGGCTTCACGAAGGGCAACCAAGGTTAATTTCTGCATTCTTGACCCCCTTATAATTACCTATAAGGGCTTTAGGACTCATACCCACTTTGCCAAGTCCCCGGGTAACTTTATTGTTACCCGAAAAGTCCTAACTTCCAACGTTTACGCTTTAACACTTCGCACACGAATTTGATCATAACTTTCTCATACGTTAACGAAACTTTATGAAATTTTTATAGTGCATTCTAGTGAGCATAACTAATATTTACAAGGCTTCGGGTTTGTCAAAAGGTCACTCAGAGGTATAAATTGACAATGTTGACACATTTGGTCCCTGTAGTTTGCAATCTCTCACCTTTAGCTTCGTATGATCCATGATTTATTCGTTTGAAGGTATGAGCATCGTGTAGGGTTAATGTTCATTACATTTATTCACAGTTGACACTTGGAATACGTATATTCTCATACTTTCCATGTTTGTCAACTTTAGTCCTTCTATAATATTTCTTCCACGCGTTTACACATTTGACACGTGTCTACACATTATAGGACGTGAATTTTTTGAGGTGTTACATGTTAGCACGTTAGTGATAGAATCACATGTTTCCTTTTCGTGACAGGTTCTCAACATTACCGTTAAAATCCGTCATCAAAGCCTACTTTATCGATATAGAAACTAAATAATTTATTTGATATTATTGATTATGTGTTAAAATGTTATGCTAATTAATGCTTGAATATCAAGATAATCGTATCAAAAATATAGAGAAACAATATTAGAATATGTAATAATAATCACACATATTTTGGATTATCTATGGATTTGTAACAGATCTAGGCTTAAGGCTCCTAGCTGGGACAAGTGAAAAGTTTTCGATATTTTGGATATCATGTAATTTGGGGCTGTGTCCGTTTGTTTTTTTGGAGTTGTTTGTTCCCAGCCTCTTGTTGGCTTTATATATATATATATATATATATATATATATATATATATATATAAATAAAGTGTGTTTGCCATTAAAAAAAATAATCACACATATTGAGTACAGTTTTATGCATACGAGGAGCCAAAAGATGATGTGACAACAGAATTTGTAATGATTTTGTCTTAATTATTAAAACAAAAAAATAGATATAACTAATTATAATTAGTCGTATGAGTATTGTTTTCTTTCGTGCATAAACGCGGTTTTTTGGTGTTTAACAGAATGGATGTGATGGTGACCCTCGTAACATTGAATATTTTGGCCTTCCCATGTGACATGGTTTCTAATTTTTCAAAACCTCTATTAATTTTCCTTGTTTCGAATGGGACCCATATTGATTTCATGCCCTAAACACACGACCTGTAATATGAAAATGAAATTAATAGTTATAATAACTAATTTGCTCCTTAATTTCGTTACACTTTGAACTATGGCAAACTAAATAAACAATAAGATTATCTTTGATTCTTAAACACCGTATCCGAGTTAACCACTCAGCTGATAAATACATGAGCAATATAAGTTTAAGTCTAAGAATCACATTTCAGAATACTTAAATCATTTTATGTGATAGAAACTTGTAACACTCGTGTTTAAATAAACCTTTTTATAAACATACCATATTAAAAACCATGTATATTCCATAAGCTAATGAGTAAAACTAGATTATGGTTATATAACTAGATTAAAAACTCGTGTATTACACGTGTTTAATAGATTTTTTTTTCTAAAATATATTGTAGAATGAATGTGTTAAAATCATATTATGCATCCTTATAAAATACACAAAATTCTTTTAAGGAGAACGATCGGTATTTTTGCTGACAAAATACAGTAAACTATTTTAAGGGGCGCCCGATTAGACCACACGGTGTGGTGGGGCTTGAAGACGGGGCATTATGCGCCACGTGGACCGACCCTCATAACATGACGTGGTGGTTAAAACGACGGTGTGGCACGCAGCGTTGATGCAAGGCGTTTTCGAACATGTGGCACAACCTTTTTGATTATTTTTTTTATATAAACATTACTAGAAACTAAACTAGTAACATTACTAGAAACTAAACTAATAACATTATTAATATATAAACAATACATAACATTAAAATTAATAAAAACATTACATAAAATTAAAACTAAAAAACACACAAAATAAACATAACATAATATAAAATTTAAAAAACACATAGTTTATATAAAAAAAATAATAATTTGCCACTCCGAAACATGTTTGAATTCACGTCCAACCTCGTGTCGGTAGTTGATGAGCGCGACTTGTATGATGTCGTCCTCCCTGAGGTCATCCCCTTGGTGCTCCACCGCGGTGTGGAGTTGCTCGAATCTTTCACAATCCATACGGATTGTCCTAAAGCGAGATGATATGGCGTCGACGGTTCGGGAGTGATCACCCCTATGGACCGAGAAGTGTTGTAGAATTCTCCCCCAAAACGGGCCGCTAGACCGGTTGTGTGGCGTATAGTGGCTTAAGGCTTCAACCATCGACTTACAAAGTGCGATGTCTTCCTCTTGCGTCTATGGGATGGCTGCCATGTCTTCTTCTTGTGTCAGTTTTGGGTGTGGAGGGTAGGATTTTGTAAAAGGTATGGGTGTGGGGTGAAGATGTGGCGTGTGGTATTTATAGATATAAAAAATGAATTTTAGAAAGTAAATAATTTTAATTTTTAAAAAGTAACCGATGGGGTTAAAATGGCTCGTCTCCACGTCGAATCAACACGTGCCACGTCAACGCGGAGAAAGGTACAATGCTGGTGGAAATCCCGTCGCCATGTGGACAACGCAGTTAACAACGCGGAGCACGGGGTGGAAAAGTGGGCTTGGACTGGCAACAACGCCAGATTTCGACGTCCACACCGTGTGGTCTTAGTTTTTGATGAAGTGGACTGCTTATGTGTCAAAAAAGTCAGCTTTGCTTACGTGGACTGATAATGTAGCAAATAAGTCAAAGTTTTGATGACGTGCACTTCTTATGTGGCAAAATTTTGATACCTTGGACTGCTTATGTGGTAGTTTACGTTAGCAAAAACTAACTGAGTTAACTTTTATTGAGTACGTAATCACTACGGGAAATATGTTAAAAGTCGGGGCTATCATAAAACATTTTCTTATTAAAATCTATTTTTTTTATTATTTGATAAAATGCATTAGAAAATCAGAAGGAGAGTCATGACTGATACAAAATGAGCGATCAACTAGACTTTTGCAAGTCAAATTATTAGAAAAATATTCACTAAGGTCTACGCATTTTCAAATTAAGGCTAATTTCCTTATAAAATTGAACCTTTTTAGCTGTTTTACAAGATGCTTTAAAAATGGATGATCTTCGATTTTCTTCACTTGATTTATTTGGTAAACAATCATCTTCTACTTCCTTTTTTAACACAAAATGCCAAGTCATTGTCGTATACACTCATTTTAGGGTAAATTACAATTTTCGTCCTTTATGTTTGTATCATATTGCCGTGAGATCGATCCTTGAGCATCACTATCACCACCACCATATACACCATCCACTGGAACAATTAAAAGTAACAAGCTGAAAAGGATATTGTATTGCCTTTTCTTTATTTCCCAATAACGCTTCTTTCCATTATGTATTGAAAGGTTACTTAGCAATCAAATAAAAACCAAACAAAGACATACTTCCCCAAAAAATGGCATTAGGCCTCTCATTTTAAGAGTGCTTATGTTTTAAGATATGAACATAAAATGAAAATCAGTTTTATAATTGGGTAAAAAAATCAAAATTAATACATTCCGCAGTCAACAAACATGAAGCTTTTTACAAGAATTCAATTATCTAACAAGCATCCAACTTAAAAGAATAAAAAATGTCTAATAACTAACCAAAAATATGCAGATGTTTGTTTCAATTAAAAGTAACAAGCTGCTTAAAAGCATGTGAGTTCTCCGAAGATCAGCTGTCATAATTCCCCAAAAACTGAAGGTCGTCATAGTTCCCCAAACCTAACCACCACCATAGCCTATGGTTTCAAATCGGAGCGTCTACAACACAACCACCCTTCAATTGATGTCAGATCTGCGAAGTTAGTTAAGGGTCTAGCTGTCACACCCCTTTCTAAGGCGGAAGCACGAGGTGTGATCATGAAAGGTTCTCATTGTATACGAATGGTAAACATACTACATGCTCATAAAAATAACTTCAAATACCATTAACATTACGTAACTGGAAACATAAGTTAAGTTTGGAGTTTACATCACATCATAAAACGTTGTCTGAAAAGTTTACAACATTATTCTTAGATAAACATAAACGACATCCCAGAGCAAGAGTAAGACCGCGCGCACATCCACTTTAGTTACCTGAAATACATGTGAGTTTTTGGAAAATCGTCAACATAATGTTGGTGTGAATTCATGCAGTTTTTGTAATGATCGTTTGTATACTTTGTATGAAAACATGGTATGTAATTTGTATAAATCAAGTATTTCTGTAAGTATCGAGATTTTTAATAGGTTGCAAGGCCATTAACATGTGACACGCCATAGGAAGCATCCAAACCTTAGGCATTTTTCTAGTTGTCGATTCACGAATGAGACACAAAAGCACTACTTGGTACTAGTTTTCACCAAGAGTGTGGCTGCCCGAAAACCCGTTAGATCTAACCTTTTGTTCTGCGGTCTAGGTATATTGTTGATTAATGGTGCTTCTGGTACCCTATTCGTGACACGATTTCAAGTATCATTCCGTAATTCTTGTATCCAACATACCATAACACATGTATTTTCCCCAAGTTTAAAAAGTATGTAAAAGATTAAAAGTGGGGACATGAACTCACAACTTTGCGTTCCTTGCGCCGTAAACTTCACCGGGTTTTGCTTATATAGTGTCGTGACCTATACGTGTTTTATTTAACGTTAGTCACTAGATTTGTATCGCACAAGTACAAGTCACCATCTTTTATGTATTTGTTCTTTGTGTGTTAAAAATAATTTATATTTTTAACTATGTATCTTACTTATATTATTTTCTCAAAAATAAGTATAAGTATCTTGTATTTTTTCACCCGAGTTATGTATTTTGTCCAAAAACTTCGTTTCATGTTCATAACTTGTCCAAGTTATTTATTCTATGAAGAAATATATTTTCATAGATATATTTTCTTGTATTTGTGTAGGCATGTTGTATGTGTATTTTGTATTTCTACTCCTTGGGAGTACTTAGTGTATTTTCAAGTCCTAATACTTATCATGTACAATACATACTACATACACTTAGCACAAAATTTGGTGATCATTAAATATATATATTAAATATATATATTTTTCTAAAAAATATACATACTTAATATCAATTTTTTTATCTTGAAGAAATCATCATTTCTTAACTTGAAGTTTACACAAAAATTAGGGAAACCTTGGTAAATATTTTTAGGTGAATTTTTAGGGAATAAGTTTCAACAAAACTTATATTTTTCTAAGTGTCAAAATTCTATAGAAATTTGGACATGGTTTTCCCTAAAAATGGAGGTTTCCCATGTTTTCAAAACATGTGTTTATTTTCTTTTAAATCATCATCAACATCAACAACACAATCAAGACTTACCACAAGCCAAGATCATGTAAATTACACTACATCATGAACTTGAAGTTTTTGTAAAAACTTGTAGTAACTTACCATGTTATTTAGTAGGTTTAGTTACCCTTAAAACATGGTTATTTGTTTGTAAATCACTTTCTTGAAAGATTTATTCATTTACAACTTGTAAGATGATTTTTCTAAAAATATTTCTTTTGTATTTTTCTTGTTACAAACATGTTTCTAGTCTTGTTTAAACACTAAAAATATGGTTAGTTTATTTTGAAACCATGACTTTGTAAGTCTCATACATAAACTTGGTTTCTTGGGAAAATTATTCTTGTAATCATCTATTTACAAGATTTGTATCTTGTTTAAATCATCTTTTCATATGAAGGTCACTTTCATTATTCAAGTTCATGAAGACATAAAGGATGATGATCTTGGTCTTTCACAAGATCACCACTTTAACTTACTAGAGCATGTGTTTAATCACAATCTAGTAGGCTCCATATGATGTCTAACATCACTAACACTAATCATCAATCAACAAGAAGCAAATCAACACATTCAACATGTATTCTTATATTTTTAAGCTTATGTTAAAGTATCATGATCATGTTCTTTAGTGTTCTCGCGATTAACAATATTTAACATCTTTTGACCATCAAGATATGCAGTAATAAGAGATCATGAGGGCTCACCACTAGCAACAAGGCTAGGGAAGAATACTAGAAGTTGAAGATGACAAAATGGTTGGATAAAAGCAAATGAAGAAGGTCCTTCAAGATCCACAAGCTCCACACATCGTTAGATACCTTCTTGCACCTCTTTATGAACTTGGAATGGATGGACTTGATTGAAGAATGATGGTGGTGTAGGGGAGTGATCTCGGCCGAGAATGGGAGGAGAGGAAGGAGATGTGTTGGTGTGAAGTGATGAATGAGGTCACACCGAGAATGGGAGGAGAGGAAGGAGATGTGTTGGTGTGAAGTGATGAATGAGGTCTTATGTGATCTTATTGTACTTTGCAAGATCTTACCATATCATAAAGAATCCAAGGAAGATTATGTGAATCAAAAGAGATCTTAGAGAAGATTAAGTAGGATATTGTAGGATCTTGAAAGATTATGGTGGGGTCACCCCATTGTGACCGTCCACTACATGGGGGGGGGGGGGGAGAAGTGTACATTTTAATCGCTAATTACATAAACAAGTTAGGTGTCAAATATAAAGTTTAGGGATTTAATGTGTTATTATGTTATAAGGGGTGTTATGGTGTTCGGGGACCATAACTAGTTCAGAAATAAATAAACAATGCTTCTAGCAATATTTTGATGTTCCGGGTAATGTCCGGTTGTTCGGTTAAATACCGGTTCGTTAAAGTGCTAAATTGCACCGTTTAGTGTCCTTTATGTATCCTTTTGTGACGCTTTCAATTCCCGACACTTAGGAAAGTATTCAGGACCATTTAGTCATGTTTTTGCATGGTACAATCTTGTTACAATGCTGAATTTTGCTGAAATATGTAAAATTCAGCATTTAAAGTGTGTTTTGGGTGCTTTTCAGTGCATATTCTAGCTTCCGGAATGTCTATATGTTAACCCTCGTATCCATTCTTGGGTTTTAATGTATTTTAGATGTTGGACCTACACCTAGGCCCCAATTCTAATGTCTGACTGCTTTCTGCAGAATTGTTGACACAATGTGTCTTACCGGTGAGTTTACTAGTATTTCTGACGCAACGCTATTCCTTAATGCATAAGCAAAATTTTGTGGTATAAAACATGCATGAATTCACTTGTATAGTATGTAATCAGACAATGTTGACATTTAAGCACATAATTGCCGTTATCAAGTATTAATTAAATTGTACGGAAATTACCGGTTTTGTGCTAGTTGTCACAGTCTCCCCCCGTTAAAAGAATTTCGTCCCGAAATTCAGGCTGAACTAACTCTCGCAGGAGTTTTCTTGAACAGGTGGGGGTATTTTTCTTTAAACTGGTCTTCACGTTCCCACGTGTACTCAGGTCCGTGCTTAGATTCCAACGTACTTTGACAAGTTTGACACTGCTCCTTCAGGTCTTGATGACTTTCCAGTCTGTAACCTCAACGGGTTGTTCTGTAAATCGGAGGGTGTCGTCAATATGCACTTCATCCGCAGGGATGATCACTGTTTCTTGGGTTGGACTCTTCTTGAGGTTGGATACATGAAACGTATCATGTACTCCGTTAAGTTCTTCCGGTAATTCTAATTTGTATGCGACGGTACCAATTCTTTCCAAGATCTTGAATGGTCCGATGTATCGTGGATTCAGCTTTCCACGTTTTCTGAATCTTACTATGCCCTTCCAAGGTGAGACCTTTAACAACACTTTGTCTCCCACCTCGAATTCTAATGGTTTTCGTCTTCGATCCGCGTAGCTCTTTTGTCGATCTCGAGCCGCCTTAATGCGCTCTCGGATCTGCATAATCTTGTCGGTTGTCTCTTGTACAAGTTCAGGACCAACCATACGTTTGTCTCCAGCGTCTGCCCAACATAAAGGCGAGCGGCACTTGCGGCCATACAGAGCTTCGAACGGCGCGACTTTTATGCTTGTATGATAACTGTTATTGTAGGAAAACTCAACTAAAGGTAGATGAGTATCCCAGCTGCCGCCTAGGTCCATAACACATGCGCGAAGCATATCTTCTAGCGTTTGTATGGTCCGTTCGCTCTGGCCGTCTGTTTGCTGTAACACGCCAAATTTCGTAAGATATATTACAATGTTTTAATCGCAATATTTGACTTTCAGAAATGATAAACATAGATTTCTACTATTATTAAAGTTTTATAAACTATGGAAAGTTTAAAGCATATGTGCACATAAAGTTAACTAAGTTAGTATGTGAAATGAAATAAGTGGCATGTTTTAAAAGATAGAGGGGTTAAAATGTGTCGTGAACAGCTGCTGCGCAGAAAGTTGCTGCACATTTTTAGTATAAATATTAAGTAAAAATAGTTGTATTGTTATGCACACTTGTATGAATCATGAACTACTGATTTTAATAAATTATTAGTAAGTTATTTGATTGTTTTAAGTGTCTAAAACACTTACCAACTAGTCTATGCATATGATTGCACCAACGGGTCGAAACGGGTTGTTGATAGAAAATAGTAGAATGGATGTGTAAAAACCAAGGTGTTAAGAAATGGTACGAAATGTTTAATGTATGAAACAAGTTGCCTAACTTAGAGAATGTTATCATTCTAAGTATGGAATTTTGAAAGAATAATGAACATGATGTAAATACATAATTATGCATGCTAGAAGCTCATGTATGACTTTTGTGATGATGGAATGATAAATTGTTAGATTGATTAGCATTGTAGTATTATGATACATGTTGAACTCGTTAAGCGATTGACACGTGAATAGAAGTGTGATTAGTGATGCGTATGATTACGTATACTAACTATTGAATGGATGTAATGGAATGAGATAATAGGAACGTGTCAAGGAGAGCTCAAGCATAGGAGGATAACGGGTCAAGATAAGGCAAGGTGACAAATACACTTATTGGAATACTCAAGGTAAGTGATTTCTATAATCACTTCTTTAGTTGTTTAAGTAATATAATGTTTTAATTATTAAGTTCATATGAAGATGAGGTTAAATCAATGGATTATTTTGATAAATGCACGAATGGGTCGAATAATTCATAGATGAATAACAAGCCGAATACGTATAAGTTAAGGAATTCCTTAACTCGGATGTTGGACTTCAAGATCACGTGATAGAATATTAAATTACAATCATATAGGAAGAAACGTGACGCAAAACGGACGAAAAATGAGAGAGTTATGTCCGTTTCAGTAAGGATTAATGGCTAGGAAAAGTGCAGAGTTGACACGGCCGGGTGGTGAACTGACACGGCCGGGTGAAGGTTCTGTCAAAAATATTATTTATGTGATTTATGCGCCGTAGGCTTCGGTATATTATCCGTGAACTACGACGGGCCTCCCAAACATGATTTCGAGTGTTTCCTTGACGATTATAAGTTGTAAACCCAAGTCTAAGCCTCATGTAATTTATATAAGAGTGTGATAGATGTATGTAATGAAGTTGGACATGTATTACATGTAAATGTATACAAAAATACGTACGGAACACGTAGGTATGAATACATGATTGTAGGTATGATTAATTGTATATTAGGTATGTAGATGTGTATGATTGTAAGTTTGTATGTGTGCAAGTATGTGCGAATGCATGATTCGGATGCATTTGAGAATTAGCGTTACTAATAATGCCCTTGGGTTTGGAATATAAGTTGATTGGATGCATTTAAATGGTTAACGTCCTTTTTATGAAGATGTAGTAAATGAATATGT
The DNA here is from genome assembly GCF_002127325.2 of Helianthus annuus. Lineage (NCBI taxonomy): Eukaryota > Viridiplantae > Streptophyta > Magnoliopsida > Asterales > Asteraceae > Helianthus > Helianthus annuus. Next base: position 88,623,616 of record NC_035441.2, read on the forward strand.
TGAGATTACGGGTTTGGCTAACCAAGTTATTATTGAGTATGTTTGAAAGTGCAGGTGATGAATGTCGGACTTTCGAAGTGTTGATATAATAATGAAACGGTTGAATGTTGAAAGGATAATTGGACTGAAGTAACTTATGCGGTTAGAATATGCTATGGACGTTTTAGTTTATACAATATTATATGTTTGGTCGTCACCATCTACTAACAGGTTCGTTGTATGAGAGTATATGTCATACCCATTTAATCGGGTAATCGAATGCGTAAGAAAAATGAAAGTACGCACACGAATGGAACTAAAATGACGGTTTTATAAGCAAACAAGTATAATGACTAACTTTTTAAAGCTTTGTTGTTGAATGTAGGTAAATCCTCAATTTTGGCGACTTGGAGAATCGGAGCGAGCGCGTGTTCGTGTTATGCGATACCAAACGCTTCCGCTAGTTTGTTCAAATGTTTTTGACCCAAAATTTGTTGTATTGGTTTTTAGTAGTATCTTGTTGAACAAATTGTAGAATTGTATCTAGTTTGTTTATGTTTAAAACAGGGGTATGCTCGTTTTATGGACGGGTCATGCCCGATTTTTTGTTAAATTATAGTTTGATAATATCACATTTAGGAAGGTGAAATTTTGGGCGTAACAAGTTGGTATCAGAGCCTAGGTTTGAGGGATTCGAGCAAGAGTATCAGTGCTTGAACTCAAACCGATGACTCGTGCAAAAGTGTGCTCGCTCCGAGATCGCCAATGAGGTAAAATTTTAAATTTTCGATTGATATAAGTATGTATAGTGTGTTACGGTATAAGTTTTAAGGTTCAAGTAGGCTACGGGTGATAAGGCGTGTAAAATAAGAAGTCCCGGGACCCGTGTAGCTGAAAACGGACCCGGTAAATGGTCGGAACACTCAAAAGAAATTCAGCAGCGTTTCAGCAAACGGGAGGCCGTCGCCGATGGGCTCCTGGCCGTCGCCGACGCCCCCTTAGTCCCGACGCCCTAAGTATCTGCCGACGGGCAAAAGTGGCCGAAGCCACATTCCAGGACCCGTCGCCGACGGGTGTAAGGCCGTCGCCGACGGCTTGTGGAGTAACAATCTGCTAAAAATTTTATTTTAGTATTATTTTCGCGTTTCGAGTTACCGGGTTGTCCGAAGGCCCATTCGAATGTTTATGTAGGGTCCAATGTATCTAACCACAATTAGTGATTACGATGGAAAGAAACTTGTAAAGGCCTTGTTTTCGTACTTTGAGTTTCTAAATTGTCTAAAAGCTTAAGGAATGTTCGTGTAAGATCTATATAAGGCCTAGTACGACGTATGTGACCACGATTAGTGGATAAGATAGACGGAATATGCTAATCATTTATTTATATGCTATTTATAATGCCAAGAGCACGCGGGTTATGTGAAGGGTAAGCGCAATTGTTCGGAAGGAATGATCCGTGAATGCGGTCTAGGACCGGCATCAAGGCAAGTAATAAGACGAATTGACCCCTGGTACGTATACTCAATGCGTTGATGTATGAAATAGTATAATTAGGCAAGTGAAAGGAAAATCTAAATGAATATAACAACGACATGGTAAAGGAGTTTTAAAAATGTAACACGTGCCGAAACTTAATTCTTCGGGCATAATGTGGCGATTACGCGAAGACACGAAACTAGTACGTGGATTGTGTACCTGGCCAGTACACAAGAAACGTATGACGTTCGTGAGACCGCGATAATTGTTACATGTATGTCCGTTAGAATTGGGTAGCAGGTGGGCGTACGGGTGAAATGAGTAGTAAGACTCTCAGGAGATTGAGAGTACTACGTAAGAGTCCAAAATGCAAGTGATAAGAATAAAATGTTGAATCCGTAAGAAGTACGGACCAACAATGTATGAATGCAATGCTTGAATCCGCGAGACGGATTCAAGGAATGAAAGATACGAATGCAATGCTTGAATCCGCGAGACGGATTCAAGGAATGAAAGATACGAATGCAATGCTTGAATCCGCGAGACGGATTCAAGGAATGAAAGATACGAATGCAATGCTTGAATCTGCGAGACGGATTCAAGGAATGAAAGATACGAATGCAATGCTTGAATCCGCGAGACGGATTCAAAGAATGAAAGATATGGATGCAATGCTTGAATCCGCGAGACGGATTCAAGAAATGAAAGGCATGAATGCAATGTTCAAATCCGCGAAGCGGATTTAAGGTATAAAAAGGCGAAAACTAGTCTACATAAGAAGAGTCAATAGTTTGACCATGATTGCGTCAAACAAGTCATATAAGTAAATGTAAAGCAAATGAACAAAGAAATGACAAGAATGAAGATATTCGAATGTGAAGTAATTACGTACCAAACAAATAAATGTTCCTTAAGTGATGTGATTCAGTTTAAGCTTGAACTTCTATATATATATATATATATATATTGTCACACCCCTAAAATCCACCCGCGGAGTATCACCGCTTGGGAGCGTGACTGACCAGGATCAAGCCACCAATCATACAGAACAATACATATAATATAAGTAGTTGTCATTTAGATCAAACCAAATCCATATGAAAGGTGTTTCAAGTCATAAGAAAGTTATCTTTGTTTAGCGGAAGCGTATAAATAAAACCCATCGTAAACAAGTATCAAATATCAAAAGTGTTTAACAGGATAATCACGATCCAAGCCCACAACGACCCGCTCCTCCATGTGCAAGCTCCATATACCTAACGACCTGCAAGGCATGTAACAGAGGATCAACAACTAGTTGAGCGAGTTCACAGAAAGTAAATGCGTAATAGTAAGTTCGTTTGCAACAGGTGGCTCTACTGGGCCGTTAGTACGTTCTATTGGTGGGGGCTTCCCATGTTGTATAACCACTAGACTACTCGTAACCATAAGTATCCTTCACAACCGAGGATAGTAGTGAGTATAAGTACACGTAGGTTTTACGTGTGTATCCTTCACAACCGAGGATAGTAGTAGGTATTAATGCACGTAGGTTTTACGTGCGTATCCTTCACAACCGAGGATAGTAGTAAGTATAAATGCACGTAGGTTTTACGTGCGTATCCTTCACAACCGAGGATAGTAGTAAGTATAAGTACACGTAGGTTTTACGTGTGTATCCTTCACAACCGAGGATAGTAGTAGGTATTAATGCACGTAGGTTTTACGTTCGTATCCTTCACAACCGAGGATAGTAGTAGGTATTAATGCACGTAGGTTTTACGTGCGTATCCTTCACAACCGAGGATAGTAGTAAGTATAAGTCTACGTAGATTGTAAGTATGTGTCCTGCACAACCGAGGACAGTGAATAGCATAAGTATGTGTCCTGCACAACCGAGGACAGTGGTATGGTAGTCTAGTAACAGTGTATCTAGTCAATCTCATTCCTTTAATCCCATTCCCATGCCCTTGGGAATCCCATGCCTTAGTAAGGGTGTGAACTCACCTTGGTTTGCTCGGTATGCTAGGTTATGCACTCACAAGTAATCAATCAAAGCCTAGAGTATACACGTGTTCACAGTCAGTTCATGTTTGTATGGTTTCGCAAGCAAAGTTCATCACGTAGGGTGTGTAACAGTTAACATCAGACATTGCAACCAGTTAATCATCTTCATACATTTCATGCTTGATAGGAAGAACAGGTTAACAGGATTCGCATAATAGAAATGTTATATGTCTAGCTGTGATAATCACCCTTGTAATCATAACGGAATTAACGTGATTAACCGGATTACACTCTAATATAGTTTACTAACTAAGAGAGTTAATTAGGCTAATGTTTAAGCAATAATCAGATCATGCGTATAACAAACAATCGGACTATTTCATTGCACCATCAAACATTCATGCGAAGCTTCCTAGTTAACATTCAGACAATCACTATCCTTATGAAATTTGAATCACAAACATACACCAAAATCGTATCACTTTGCTTGAACCAGAAAATCTATGCTACATATTTAAAAGTCGGACAGGAGGAGGGGTAGCCCCCCCTCAAACTCGGACCATCTTGAGCCCCAAACAAAGTCGGGCAACTGCCATAAAGGTCGGACAAGAGTTCCCTTGATTAAAGTCGGACTAGGGTGGTGGGGGGGGGGTTTCTATTCTTAAACTCGGACCCCTGGGAACATGATGAAAGTCGGGCATGGTTTTGATGAAGCTCGGACCACCATGAGGATCCAAAAACTCGGACCCTCTTCCCTTGTAAAGAAACTCGGACCTCACTTTTTAACAAACTCGGACAAGGAGCTTGTCCTTTCAAAACCCCGGACAGCACATCCTTGACAAAAAGGTCGGACCTCCTTAGCTTTGTTTGAAACTCGGTCATGCATATGAGAGGAAACTCGGGCTAGGCTTTTAATCTAAGGAACTCGGACAATCTAAAGGTCATTAAAGGTCGGACTATAACACCACACAAAAACTCGGATCTAATATCCTCGGACAAGCAAACAATCATAACCAATCACAGTTAGTCGTGCAAATCATCTGAACAGTTACGTTTTCATAAATAACCAGTCACGTTCATCGTTCCAAAACCCTAATTTCATGCATTTGAACGGCAGAATCTCAATCAATCGATCAATGCTTAATAACAATAGCCATTTCAGGATCAATCTATCAAACGTACACTATCATCATCATCAATAATTCATAATCAAATCAAAATCACAGAAGTATCATATGAGAGCTAGGGTTTTCATGAATACACAATCAAAATTTGACAATAATCAAACAATCAATTAGGTTTACAAGTATTACGATAATCAATAAACAATTACCTTGAATGATTCTAGAGAAAAAGAGGAATCGAAAGTGATGAATGCCTTGTGCCAATGATGGTGGTGATGATGATTGCTAGAGGATTAGAGAATTGCAAGTACGTGTTTTGGTTTTGTGTGCAAATGATTAGTGAAATGAGATTAGGGTTAAGTATCTAGGATTTCACTAATTACTCTCTACCTCCCTAAGTATTATGTTTTTACACATGCACACCATCTCATAACCATTTCCTAGTTTCACCACCAAGTTCATATATTTGCCAAGTCTTTCACAATTAACAAACAACCATGCACAATCACACAATACGATTCATCACATCAAAACGTATACAATTTCATAGCAATTAATTGTGCAAATAAACAGCTAAACAATACAAGAATGTGCAATAAATGCGAAATAGCAATCTTGGAAATTCGAGTTGTCACATTATCCCCAACTTGAAGGAAATTTCGTCCCGAAATTTGGTACGTACTCACTGAGGAAGCTAGGTAAGTTATATCGTTCACTGGTTTTCCTGGGGTGTGACATCATCCCCCCGTTGATTTGGAATTTCGTCCCGAAATTCAGTAGTAGTAGCTTCAGCCTCAGTAGTGGTTGCATTGGTTTCGAATAATTGGGGTACTTTTCTGTCATCTGTTCTTCGCGTTCCCAGGTGTACTCTGGGCCACGTTTGGAGTTCCAACGAACTCGGACAAGAGGGATTCTCTTGTGTTTGAGGACCTTAACATCCCGGTCCGTGATTTCAACTGGCTCCTCGACGAACTGCAACCGCTCGTCGATAGTGAGTTCTTTAAAAGGAATTATGAGGGTCTCATCTGACAGGCACTTTTTCAGATTCGACACGTGGAATACGTTGTGAACTGCACCGAGTTCAGCTGGTAGGTTTAGTCTGTAGGCTACTTGGCCTATTCTTTCAGTGATCTCGAACGGTCCAACATACCGTGGATTGAGCTTGCCTCGTTTACCAAATCGAACCACACCCTTCCAGGGTGAGACTTTAAGTAAAACCCGGTCCCCGACCTGAAATTTCAATGGTTTCCTACGCGTATCCGCGTAGCTTTTCTGGCGATCACGAGCCGCCGCCATGCGTTGTCGTATTTGTGCAATGCGTTCAGTAGCGTCAACTACCATTTCTGGTCCTGAAATCTGACTATCCCCCACCTCTGCCCAACAGAGAGGTGACCGGCATTTTACGCCCGTACAATGCCTCGAATGGAGCGGCTTGTATGCTGATGTGGTAACTATTGTTGTACGAGAACTCCACTAACGGGAGGTGCTTTTCCCAGCTGTTGCCGAAATCGATAACACACGCCCGAAGCATGTCTTCAAGAGTCTGGATCGTTTGCTCAGACTGCCATCCGTCTGAGGATGATATGCTGTGCTTATGTCTAATCGTGAGCCAAAAGATTTGTGCATTGCTTGCCATAGCTCTGACGTGAATCGTGCATCCCGATCCGAAATGATGGAGGTGGGCACCCCGTGCCTCGAAACAACTTCTTTAAGATAAATGTTTGCGAGAGTGGAGAACTTATCCGTTTCCTTTATAGCCAGGAAGTGTGCAGACTTGGTGAGTCGATCCACGATCACCCATATAGTATCATTCCCACGCTGGGATCTAGGCAGGCCAGTAACAAAATCCGTGGAAATTTCTTCCCATTTCCACTGTGGTATCCTGGGTTGTTGCAGTAGACCTGCGGGTTTCTGATATTCAACCTTGACTCTCGCACAAGTCAAGCACTTGCCAACATAGGTGGCGATGTGGGCTTTCATACTTGGCCACCAGTATGTTGTTTTGATATCGTGGTACATTTTATCCGACCCTGGCTGTACCGAGTAGCGAGACTTGTGCGCTTCGTCCATCACAAGCTCTCGTAAACCGCCATAAAGTGGGACCCAAATACGCCCCGTTACATAGTAGGCGCCGTCTTCCTTTTGTTCCATGCGTTGCCTTGAGCCGCGTAAGGCTTCAGCCATGACGTTTTCGGGTTTCAATACTTCTATCTGAGCATCTCGTATTTGTGCAGGAAGGTCAGACTGAATAGTGAGCTGCAGAGCTCGTACACGCCTAGGTAGAGTGTCTTTTCGACTGAGAGCGTCAGCCACAACATTGGCTTTGCCTGGATGATACTTGATGGCGCATTCGTAGTCGTTGAGTAACTCGATCCATCGTCGTTGACGCATGTTCAAATCCTTCTGCTTAAGAATATGCTCGAGACTCCTGTGATCGGTGTAAATTGTGCACTTGGTACCGTACAGGTAGTGTCGCCATATCTTAAGCGCGAAAACAACAGCTCCCAGCTCTAAATCGTGCGTCGTGTAATTCCGTTCGTGAACCTTGAGTTGACGAGAGGCGTAGGCAATAACTTTATCCCGCTGCATCAATACACAACCCAGCCCCTGTATCGATGCGTCACAATAGACCACAAAATCGTCTGCGCCCTCTGGCAGTGAGAGGATAGGTGCGCTGCATAGCCTATCCTGTAAATACTGAAAAGCGGTTTCCTGGGAATCTCCCCAACAGTAGGTAACACCTTTCTGTGCCAGCATTGTAAGCGGCTGTGCGATTCTTTGAGAAGTCTTTAATGAATCGTCTGTAATACCCCGCCAAACCCAAGAATTAGCGTATTTCCGTCGGTGTACGCGGTGCAGGCCAGTTCCTGATCAAATCTATCTTGGATGGATCAACATGAACCCCATCCCTGTTCACCACATGGCCTAAGAAGTGGACTTCACGAAGCCAGAAGTCGCACTTAGAAAACTTTGCGTACAATTGCTCCTTTCGAAGAAGTTCCAAGATAAGACGTAAGTGCTGCTCGTGTTCCTCCTGACTCTTGGAGTAGATCAGAATGTCGTCGATGAAGACAATGACGAACTTGTCAAGATAGGGTTTGCACACCCTGTTCGTAAGGTCCATAAATACGGCAGGTGCGTTCAATAATATCAAACCATCCATCATATCAAACATAAAATATAGTAGGTAAAATAATTCATAAAACCCAATACGATTAATGTTCGAGCCAAACTTTGTTTGAGTAGCGTAAACATAATAATGAAAACCCAAGATAAGTTATAAGTTCAAATATCGTTCATTGCGTCTCCTCGTCCTAATACGAAAACTCGACCTCCTGCCTCGTTGCCATTGTTGTTGTTGTTTCCCCCGTTGTTGTTGTTGTTCCCGTTGCCCTGGTTATTGTTGTGGTTCTGATTCTGGTTCAACTGAGGGCAATCGCGTTTAAAATGTCCTTCAGCCCCACACTGGAAACATCCCCCGTTCCCACGCTGTGGCTGCTGCTGTGTGTTCTGCGGAGCTGGTAGTTGCAGTTGCTGGTTTTGTGAAGGTTGAGGCGGTCGTTGTTGTTCTTGAGTTACAGGACGTGAGTTTCGACAATCCTTAGCTTCATGACCAATCTTGAGACATCTCTGACATCGTTCCTTGCGACACCATCCACTGTGGTGTCTGTTGCACCTGTCACATAGTGGATGAATTCCCCGATATCCACCCTGCCCCTGGTTGCCTGAAGAGTGCTGACTGGGACTCTGATAACGGTCAGTCTTTCGCTGCTGAACCTGTGACTGGACTGGAGCTGATCCCTCGCTGGAATCCCCATCCCATTTTCTCTTATTGTCCCTGGGAGTAGCAGAAGTAGTGATAGCAGTAGTGGTAGCACTGATGCGTTTTGGCAGCTTGTTCTGATCCACTGCCTGATCTGCGAGACGATGAGCAAGACGAGTGACTTGCTGGACAGTGCCAAGGTTAGCTGCAGTCACATGACTCTGAATTTTTGGCACCAGACCCTTGAGATACAGCTCGATACGTTTGGTGGGAGGGTCTACCATAGTAGGACACAATGTGGCTAATTCATTCGATCTCTTCGTATAAGCTTCAATTTCAGACCCCACCATCTGTAGGTTGAGGAACTCTACCTCTAGTTTGTGGATGTCCTCACGACTACAAAACTCTTCCTTAATTAGGTCATTGAACTCGTTCCAGGGGGTGGCATTAGCAGCTTCCAGCCCTAACATCTGAACCTGTGCTTCCCACCAGGTTAATGCAGCACCTTCGAGTGTTCTAGAAGCAAACTTTACCCTACGAGACTCAGGGCAATCATGCACTTCAAAGTCAGTTTCGAGCCTCTCGAACCAATGGAGGAGACCTACAACTCCCTCAGTTCCACTGAAGGTACTAGGCCGACAATCCTTGAGATTTTTGAAGGTGTAAACAGGCGACTGAGCGTGTTGACCTCCTGCTTGTATGGCTGCAAGTGCCGCAGCAATTCGTTCGTTAATGAGAGCCGTCAACTGGGCTTGTGTCATGTTGATATATCCGGCCATGACCTTTATAGCAAATGTAACGTAAGTGAGAATGGTTTGCGAGTAGTGCGATGACAGAAGAGTGTAAGCACATAGGTGTTCTTAAGCAATAGCAAGTAGTGAGCAAAGTAATGTAAGCATACTACGAGCAAAGTTCTATGCAGTTCTAGCAAGCAGGTAATAAACATAAACCTTATTACCTAGGATGTCGAGTCTTGCACGTGGAGCGAAGTGTCGTTGTGGATCGTTGAGAGCACTGTTCTGGTTATAGTCTGGTTTTAATAAAAACGTTTTCCCATATTAAAACCAAGTTCTCTATAACCAATGGCTCTGATACCAATCTGTCACACCCCCAAAATCCACCCGTGGAGTATCACCGCTTGGGAGCGTGACTGACCAGGATCAAGCCACCAATCATACAGAACAATACATATAATATAAGTAGTTGTCATTTAGATCAAACCAAATCCATATGAAAGGTGTTTCAAGTCATAAGAAAGTTATCTTTGTTTAGCGGAAGCGTATAAATAAAACCCATCGTAAACAAGTATCAAATATCAAAAGTGTTTAACAGGATAATCACGATCCAAGCCCACAACGAGCCGCTCCTCCATGTGCAAGCTCCATATACCTAACGACCTGCAAGGCATGTAACAGAGGATCAACAACTAGTTGAGCGAGTTCACAGAAAGTAAATGCGTAATAGTAAGTTCGTTTGCAACAGGTGGCTCTACTGGGCCGTTAGTACGTTCTATTGGTGGGGGCTTCCCATGTTGTATAACCACTAGACTACTCGTAACCATAAGTATCCTTCACAACCGAGGATAGTAGTGAGTATAAGTACACGTAGGTTTTACGTGTGTATCCTTCACAACCGAGGATAGTAGTAGGTATTAATGCACGTAGGTTTTACGTGCGTATCCTTCACAACCGAGGATAGTAGTAAGTATAAATGCACGTAGGTTTTACGTACGTATCCTTCACAACCGAGGAGAGTAGTAAGTATAAGTACACGTAGGTTTTACGTGTGTATCCTTCACAACCAAGGATAGTAGTAGGTATTAATGCACGTAGGTTTTACGTGCGTATCCTTCACAACCGAGGATAGTAGTAGGTATTAATGCACGTAGGTTTTACGTGCGTATCCTTCACAACCGAGGATAGTAGTAAGTATAAGTCTACGTAGATTGTAAGTATGTGTCCTGCACAACCGAGGACAGTGAATAGCATAAGTATGTGTCCTGCACAACCGAGGACAGTGGTATGGTAGTCTAGTAACAGTGTATCTAGTCAATCTCATTCCTTTAATCCCATTCCCATGCCCTTGGGAATCCCATGCCTTAGTAAGGGTGTGAACTCACCTTGGTTTGCTCGGTATGCTAGGTTATGCACTCACAAGTAATCAATCAAAGCCTAGAGTATACACGTGTTCACAGTCAGTTCATGCTTGTATGGTTTCGCAAGCAAAGTTCATCACGTAGGGTGTGTAACAGTTAACATCAGACATTGCAACCAGTTAATCATCTTCATACATTTCATGCTTGATAGGAAGAACAGGTTAACAGGATTCGCATAATAGAAATGTTATATGTCTAGCTGTGATAATCACCCTTGTAATCATAATAGAATTAACGTGATTAACCGGATTACACTCTAATATAGTTTACTAACTAAGAGAGTTAATTAGGCTAATGTTTAAGCAATAATCAGATCATGCGTATAACAAACAATCGGACTATTTCATTGCACCATCAAACATTCATGCGAAGCTTCCTAGTTAACATTCAGACAATCACTATCCTTATGAAATTTGAATCACAAACATACACCAAAATCGTATCACTTTGCTTGAACCAGAAAATCTATGCTACATATTTAAAAGTCGGACAGGAGGAGGGGTAGCCCCCCCTCAAACTCGGACCATCTTGAGCCCCAAACAAAGTCGGGCAACTGCCATAAAGGTCGGACAAGAGTTCCCTTGATTAAAGTCGGACTAGGGTGGTGGGGGGGGTTTCTATTCTTAAACTCGGACCCCTGGGAACATGATGAAAGTCGGGCATGGTTTTGATGAAGCTCGGACCACCATGAGGATCCAAAAACTCGGACCCTCTTCCCTTGTAAAGAAACTCGGACCTCACTTTTTAACAAACTCGGACAAGGAGCTTGTCCTTTCAAAACCTCGGACAGCACATCCTTGACAAAAAGGTCGGACCTCCTTAGCTTTGTTTGAAACTCGGTCATGCATATGAGAGGAAACTCGGGCTAGGCTTTTAATCTAAGGAACTCGGACAATCTAAAGGTCATTAAAGGTCGGACTATAACACCACACAAAAACTCGGATCTAATATCCTCGGACAAGCAAACAATCATAACCAATCACAGTTAGTCGTGCAAATCATCTGAACAGTTACGTTTTCATAAATAACCAGTCACGTTCATCGTTCCAAAACCCTAATTTCATGCTTTTGAACGGCAGAATCTCAATCAATCGATCAATGCTTAATAACAATAGCCATTTCAGGATCAATCTATCAAACGTACACTATCATCATCATCAATAATTCATAATCAAATCAAAATCACAGAAGTATCATATGAGAGCTAGGGTTTTCATGAATACACATTCAAAATTTGACTATAATCAAACAATTAATTAGGTTTACAAGTATTACGATAATCAATAAACAATTACCTTGAATGATTCTAGAGAAAAAGAGGAATCGAAAGTGATGAATGCCTTGTGCCAATGATGGTGGTGATGATGATTGCTAGAGGATTAGAGAATTGCAAGTACGTGTTTTGGTTTTGTGTGCAAATGATTAGTGAAATGAGATTAGGGTTAAGTATCTAGGATTTCACTAATTACTCTCTACCTCCCTAAGTATTATGTTTTTACACATGCACACCATCTCATAACCATTTCCTAGTTTCACCACCAAGTTCATATATTTACCAAGTCTTTCACAATTAACAAACAACCATGCACAATCACACAATACGATTCATCACATCAAAACGTATACAATTTCATAGCAATTAATTGTGCAAATAAACAGCTAAACAATACAAGAATGTGCAATAAATGCGAAATAGCAATCTTGGAAATTCGAGTTGTCACATATATGAATATATTTATGCAAATTGCGTTTTGTACAAGAATGGTCGAAAGGATAAATGGGTCATACGGGTCAGATGGCGATCTCCATTTGAACTCGGTAGTTAATGTTTTGATATGTTAAGTTTTGTACTCATAGGTGAGCTTGATGAATGGACACGCAATGTTACTAATCAGAAAGGAAGGATCATCGTAAGGTATGGATAACGAATCAATGGAATTTACTTCCGTCAGGTATGTATAAAAAGAAGTGTAACTTTAATAGAGGTTAGTACTCGACTAGAAATGGATGTGTCAGAATAGAATGTATGTATATATACAAACCGTAATGCAAAATGTGGAGTGAATTTCAAAATGTTCGTAATGATCGTCAGGTAGTATTGAACTTGAATGCTCGTAACTGTGGAAATTCTGATAGAATATAAGAGACGATAAGTATCCTTAAGAAATGCTAACTTTGATGCTCGGCTTGTTGGCCATGTTCATTTGAACAAGACATTGTAGAAAAGATACGCATGGCATAAATAACAATAATAACCATGGAAATAATGCTTAGTCTTCGTGATTTAAGTATGGATAAGTAAGTTTAAGAAGGGACGTTGGTAACGGGATGATAGGGTTTGCTCGTGGTGAACATAATGAAATAATGTATATGATATAATGATAGAATGAAACAAATCATAGAAAGTGAAAACGACACTAATAAGAGCTCTGGATCAGATTATGAGTTTTATGTGATTATGAAAATAAATTACATAATTTAAGAACGTAAGGACAATGCGTACAATCATGTTTAGGTATGAAACAAACTTTTGACCAAGATCCCGAATGTATTCATGTTGTAATAAGCATCGTGAATGAATAGATGGAAAGGTAAGAGTAGTATTGGTCTACTAAGAATAAGAAAGGTTTCGGGGACGAAACCTTCTTTAAGGGGGGTAGACTTGTAACACGCCAAATTTCGTAAGATATATTACAATGTTTTAATCGCAATATTTGACTTTCAGAAGTGATAAACATAGATTTCTACTATTATTAAAGTTTTATAAACTATGGAAAGTTTAAAGCATATGTGTACATAAAGTTAACCAAGTTAGTATGTGAAATGAAATAAGTGGCATGTTTTAAAAGATAGAGGGGTTAAAATGGAAATGTGCTATAAATAAACACTTGACAAAAATTAGTCAGTGTTTGGTCTGGGCGTGCGAACGAGAGAAGGAACCAAGGGAACCAAAACCCTAAACAACCTAAAACCATCAAATTGAAAGGGGAATCGAGGGCTGATCGAATGCATGAGTCTAGATACCCTTTAATCTAAGTGTATTGATCATAAGGTGAGTTCAATTTTCTGTTTTAATGCTTCATGATTTAGTGGGTGTTGAACAATTTGTGAAAATTGTATGAAATCGAGTTGTATGTGAATTAGTATCATCATGTAGAACGAGAATCTTGCTCGAATTTGATGAAATTGAAGAACTTGAGTGAAACCCATTTTTGTTCTAGTGGTATGGTGGTATGTAGTGATTTTATGATAGTGAAAGTTATTTGAAATTGAAGCATGAATGTATAAACAGTAGAGTGTTGTTAGATGAACTTGATTGTAGACTAAGAAACTATGTGAAACTAGGTTGAATTGATCATTGTGAAAAGGACTAGTAGGTTATGCATATCATACATGTACATAGTGTTTAAAATGTCATACGCACACCAAGTGTTCGACTAAATGCTTGAATGATAAATTTGTAATTTCTGAATGAATATGAATGTTGTATGATGATAAACTAATAAGAATGTGCCTTATAGTCTTGTACCGAATACCATGATTATGATGCTTACAAGGTGTTTGATAAATGCCTACAAAGTTTGTGTAAAATAGTTACTTTTGACAGCCTTAGATAGTCATCTTGTAAAGGCCGTATCTCATTCGTTATTAGGAGTTAGTCAACGAGCCTTATATTGTTGAAAAGGTTGTTTCGCATATTACATTTCATATTTGGTCATAAGAGGCTGATTATGAGATTTAGTGGGTCAAAACAGCATGAAAAGTTAGTAAATTCGTTTTGACAGCAAGCTGTTTGGAAGCATTTCAGCTTCTGTGCTGATTTTGTAAAAATCATATAAAATCATAGGAATGTCCGATTTTTACGATCTTTCTATGCTTAGAAAGATCTCTGAGTGTAGATCATTACATATTTGAACATGAAGAACTGAATCAGAAGATAAATGGGTTAAAATGTGTCGTGAACTGCTGCTGCGCAGAAAGTTGCTGCACATTTTTAGTATAAATATTAAGTAAAAATAGTTGTATTGTTATGCACACTTGTATGAATCATGAACTACTGATTTTAATAAATTATTAGTAAGTTATTTGATTGTTTTAAGTGTCTAAAACACTTACCAACTAGTCTATGCATATGATTGCACCAACGGGTCGAAACGGGTTGTTGATAGAAAATAGTAGAATGGATGTGTAAAAACCAAGGTGTTAAGAAATGGTACGAAATGTTTAATGTATGAAACAAGTTGCCTAACTTAGAGAATGTTATCATTCTAAGTATGGAATTTTGAAAGAATAATGAACATGATGTAAATACATAATTATGCATGCTAGAAGCTCATGTATGACTTTTGTGATGATGGAATGATAAATTGTTAGATTGATTAGCATTGTAGTATTATGATACATGTTGAACTCGTTAAGCGATTGACACGTGAATAGAAGTGTGATTAGTGATGCGTATGATTACGTATACTAACAATTGAATGGATGTAATGGAATGAGATAATAGGAACGTGTCAAGGAGAGCTCAAGCATAGGAGGATAACGGGTCAAGATAAGGCAAGGTGACAAATACACTTATTGGAATACTCAAGGTAAGTGATTTCTATAATCACTTCTTTAGTTGTTTAAGTAATATAATGTTTTAATTATTAAGTTCATATGAAGTTGAGGTTAAATCAATGGATTATTTTGATAAATGCACGAATGGGTCGAATAATTCATAGATGAATAACAAGCCGAATACGTATAAGTTAAGGAATTCCTTAACTCGGATGTTGGACTTCAAGATCACGTGATAGAATATTAAATTACAATCATATAGGAAGAAACGTGACACAAAACGGACGAAAAATGAGAGAGTTATGTCCGTTTCAGTAAGGATTAATGGCTAGGAAAAGTGCAGAGTTGACACGGCCGGGTGGAGAACTGACACGGCCGGGTGAAGGTTCTGTAAAAAATATTATTTATGTGATTTATGCGCCGTAGGCTTCGGTATATTATCCGTGAACTACGACGGGCCTCCCAAACATGATTTCGAGTGTTTCTTTGACGATTATAAGTTGTAAACCCAAGTCTAAGCCTCATGTAATTTATATAAGAGTGTGATAGATGTATGTAATGAAGTTGGACATGTATTACATGTAAATGTATACAAAAATACGTACGGAACACGTAGGTATGAATACATGATTGTAGGTATGATTAATTGTATATTAGGTATGTAGATGTGTATGATTGTAAGTTTGTATGTGTGCAAGTATGTGCGAATGCATGATTCGGATGCATTTGAGAATTAGCGTTACTAATAATGCCCTTGGGTTTGGAATATAAGTTGATTGGATGCATTTAAATGGTTAACGTCCTTTTTATGAAGATGTAGTAAATGAATATGTTGAGATTACGGGTTTGGCTAACCAAGTTATTATTGAGTATGTTTGAAAGTGCAGGTGATGAATGTCGGACTTTCGAAGTGTTGATATAATAATGAAACGGTTGAATGTTGAAAGGATAATCGGACTGAAGTAACTTATGCGGTTAGAATATGCTATGGACGTTTTAGTTTATACAATATTATATGTTTGGTCGTCACCATCTACTAACAGGTTCGTTGTATGAGAGTATATGTCATACCCATTTAATTGGGTAATCGAATGCGTAAGAAAAATGAAAGTACGCACACGAATGGAACTAAAATGACGGTTTTATAAGCAAACAAGTATAATGACTAACTTTTTAAAGCTTTGTTGTTGAATGTAGGTAAATCCTCAATTTTGGCGACTTGGAGAATCGGAGCGAGCGCGTGTTCGTGTTATGCGATACCAAACGCTTCCGCTAGTTTGTTCAAATGTTTTTGACCCAAAATTTGTTGTATTGGTTTTTAGTAGTATCTTGTTGAACGAATTGTAGAATTGTATCTAGTTTGTTTATGTTTAAAACAGGGGTATGCTCGTTTTATGGACGGGTCATGCCCGATTTTTTTGTTAAATTATAGTTTGATAATATCACATTTAGGAAGGTGAAATTTTGGGCGTAACATTTGCAGATGGAAGGTCGTGCTTAGATCTAGCTGAGATCCAAAGGCTTCCTGAAAGGATTGCCAGATTCTTGAGACAAAGCGTCCATCTCTGTCTGAAATAATTGAGATAGGCACTCCATGACGTGCCACGATTTCTTTTAAGTATATCTCAGCAAGCTTTCCAGTGCTATCCTTTTCTCGGATCGGTAGGAAATGCGCAGATTTCGTCAATCGATCAACTATCACCCATATTATATCGTGCCCCCTATGGGTCCTGGGTAATTTTGTTATGAAGTCCATCGAGATTTGCTCCCACTTCCACATGGGTATCTCTGGTTGTTGTAGTAGGCCGGATGGTTTCTGATATTCAGCCTTAACCTTAGCACAGGTTAGGCACTTTCCAACATAAACAACAACGTCGCTTTTGAGTCTCGGCCACCAATAATATTCTTTCAAGTCTTGATACATTTTGTCCGATCCTAGGTGGATCGAGTATCTCGACTTGTGTGCTTCGTCAAGGATGACTTCTCGAATACCGCCATAGAGCGGAACCCAAATACGCCTTTTAAAGTATAAGGTTCCCTCTTCATTTGGCACCATATATTTCAACATACCCCGGAGGTATTCAGCTCTACGATTTTCTCCCTTAAGGGCTTCTTGTTGTGCGTCATGAATGCGTGCAGTGAGGTTTGTTCGAATAGTCATTTCCAATGCTCGAACCCTTAGAGTCTTAACCCTTTCTTTTCGACTTAGCGCGTCTGCTACAACGTTTGCCTTTCCAAGATGGTACTTAATCTCACAATCATAATCGTTCAGCAGTTCGACCGATCGTCATTGACGCATGTTTAATTCCTTTTGATCAAATATGTGTTGTAGGCTTTTGTGATCTGTGAAGATTGTACATCGAGTACCATATAAATAATGTCGCCAGATCTTCAAGGCGAATACCACTGCGCCTAGCTCTAGGTCGTGAGTGGTATAGTTCCTTTCATGCACCTTCAACTGCCTGGAAGCGTAAGGGATGACTTTTTGGCGTTGCATGAGCACGGAACCCAAACCTTGTCGTGAAGCGTCGCAGTATACCATGAAGTCTTCAGTGCCTTCGGGTAAGGATAGTATCAGTGCATCGCATAGCTTATTTTTGAGCAGTTGGAAGGCTTTTTCTTGCTTATTACCCCAGTCGTACTTCTTATCTTTCTGCGTGAGGGTTGTCAGCGGTTGGGCTATCTTAGAGAAATTCTCAATAAACCGTCGGTAATGACCTTGCTAAGCCAAAAAATTATCGAACTTCAGTTGGGGTTTTGGGAGCTTCCCAATTCTTTATCGCTTTAATCTTGGATGGGTCTACATGAACGCCCTTCTCATTCACAACGTGACCAAGAAATTGAACTTCGCGAATCCAAAATTCGCACTTGGGGAATTTTGCATAAAGTTTCTCTTTCTTCAGTAATTCCAAAATGATTCTGAGGTATTGTTCGTGCTCTTCTCTCGTTCGCGAGTAAATCAGGATATCATCGATAAATACAATCACGAATTTATCAAGATATGGTTTGCATACGAGGTTCATCAGATCCATAAATACCGCTGGCGCGTTCGTCAGTCCGAATGGCATCACAAGAAACTCATAATGCCCATAACGTGTTCTGAATGCAGTCTTTGGTACGCTTTCCTCTTGGATCCTTAACTGAAGTCATCAATTCTTGGTAGTGGGTACCGATTCTTGATTGTGAGCTTGTTTAACTCTCTATAGTCGATACATATCCGCAGTGTTCCATCCTTCTTCTTCACGGACAATACAGGAGCTCCCCAAGGTGAGAAGCTTGGCCTTATGAATCCTTTATCCAACAACTCCTGGAGTTGTGTAGATAATTCTTGCATTTCAGATGGTGCAAGCCGATAGGGTGCCTTGGCTACAGGAGCGGGTCCTGGAACCAATTCTATATGGAATTCGACTTGTCGTTGCGGAGGTAATCCTGGCAGATCTTCGGGAAAAACATCAGGGAATTCCTTCACCACAGGAATGTCTTCGAGTTTCGGCTCCTCAGCTTTCTTATCTACAACATGCGCTAGGAAAGCAACACATCCTTTCCTTAAGCACTTCTGTGCCTTCATACAACTGATGATTCGCAGAGGCGCGTCTCGTTTTTCTCCATGTACGATGAGAGTTTCATCATTCGTCAGAGGGATGCGAATGATTTTCTCGTGACAAACAACTTCAGCTTTGTTCTTGGACAACCAGTCCATTCCGACCACTACATCGAAGCTACCCAATTGAATAGGTAAGAGGTCGATGCTAAATCTTTGCTCACCAAGTTCTAATGTGCAACCCCTAACAACTTCACCCGATTCAACAAGTTTACCATTGGCTAGTTCTATGGAATAAGGAACATCTAATCTACTAGATTCTATTCCAAGCATACGTTTAAATTCCACAGATATGAAGCTATAATCGGCACCAATGTCAAATAGTATGGATGCAAAGTGATTGTTAACGAGAAACGTACCGGTGACCACATTAGGGTCCTCGCGTGCGCTCCTTGCTCCAATCACGAATGCTCGAGCCTGAGCGTTTCCCCTTTGGGCAGTCTTTCTTGAAATGATCCTTGCTTCCACAACTAAAGCATCCCTGGTTCTGCCCAACTCCATTACCATTCCGGTTACCATTGCCATTTCCATTTCCACCACCGTTCCTATTACCAGTACCGTTGCGGTTTCCATTCCCGTTCCTATTTCCTTTTCCCCAACAGTCTTCTGTTTGATGACCCAACTTACCACATTTGTCGCATCTTGGAATGAGACAAGCTCCTTCATGATGATACCTACATTTTTGGCATTTAGGCAGGGTGCCTTGGTATCCTTTGGCTGCAGTATCATTTGCCGCTGCAAAGGTTCTCGCCTCCTTAGGTGGGTTAGTGTCACGCTTCTTGTTGTTTGAACCTTTGTTGTTGCTGCGGGTTGCTTGATTCAGGTTTGCATGTTTCCTTTTCTTGTCACCGGACGACTCAGCGTGCGTCTCGGTCTCCTCAGTAGGGTTCAGCGACAACTTCTTCATACGGACAGCATCTTCAGTAAGGTTGATAGCCAGAGTTACAGCCTGAGTGATCGTTTCAGGTTTTGCTGCAGTCACCAAGCTGCGAAATTCTGGTGCCAATCCCCAGATGTAGCGTTCAACGCGCTTAAATTCGGGAGTCACCATATAAGGGATCACTCTAGACAAATCATGGAACCTTCGGGTATAACCAGTAATGTCAGCACCTTCCATGGTCAAATGCCAGAACTCAGTCTCCAACCTTTGGAGTTCAGCACGAGAGCAATACTTTTCTCTCATACGTTCCTTTAGCTCATCCCACGTCAGGCCGTACGCAACATCATCACCCAGAGTTTGGACTTACAAATTCCACCAAGTCAAAGCTTCATTAACAAACAACCTTGTAGCAAAAGTGACTTGCTGATCCGGGGTAAACTTGCTCATACGGATAGTGGCCTCAGTCTTCTCCGTCCAGCATACAAACGCCACTGCACCTCCAGTGCCGTCATAGTTCAGCGGTTTGCAGTCGAGAAACTGCTTGAAAGTGCAGCCCTGAGCTGTGTTTCCTCCAGATGAATCTCCATTCCCATTACGTCTTGCATTGCTTGGTCCTCCACTGTGTTCAGTACGGTTCGCCTCGTACTGGGCGATAGCTGCGGAGATCCTTTCTTCCAGTAGGGCGTTCAGTTCTTCAGCAGTCCTTGGCAGTGGGGGAGGAGGAGGTTGATCAGAATCTCGATTGTTCACAGCTCTCCTAGGTGCCATGTTCTGAAAGAACACAACACAATAGGGTTAGACATTTGTTTGATATCGTCATACGAGACAGTAGTAGTATATATACACAGACATATACCCACATGAGTGACATCAAATAATCCGCCAAGTGTATAAATCAATTTGCACAGTAATAAGCATGCATAAATAGATAAATACTGATGTGTCATAAGATGTTCACTGAGTCTTTACACATACTAAGGCAACTTGTTACATCATTGTTTGCGAAGTAAACCAAATGCATAAGGGTTACATCTCCCCAAAGTACAAGTTAAATATATGTAAAGGACAAAACATCTTACTTCACCTTGGCGGTTCTTGTCTTTATACCCTAAAACATTACTCCAAAAGAGTATTTAATAGGCTAGGGGAGGAGTGTTCACGTTTGACCTTTTCTTGCATTTGAAGGAATCTCATTGACACGTGACAAGACTTGCTGTGGTTTCTGTGCACTGAATTCAATAATTATGTATGCATCCATAATTACGTAACTCCTTGCACAGTCCACACAGTTCGTTTCATCCTCGTATCACTTCCTTCAGATAGGTCACTTCTTTCAGGTAAAGTCATGAGTACCTGAGATATTATATTTCTAGTATATGTAAATATCAATTATTACTCATAATCGCAAGTAATTCTTAATCAAAGACAAGTGCTACTCCAGTGCACCCTAAGTTTCGTAGTGTCTTTTCTTGACTCTTTGAAAATAGTTTCAGGTAGTGGATGTCGCGGAAAGTTTTATGCAATGAAAACTTTTTTATAAAATTGTTTTCGTGAAAGGATCCTAAAGATTGTAGACTAGACTCGAGAAGGAATCCTGGTTCACTACAATCGCAGCTCTGATACCAATCTGTCACACCCCTTTCTAAGGCGGAAGCACTAGGTGTGATTATGAAAGGTTCTCATTGCATGCGAATGGTAAACATACTACATGCTCATAAAAATAACTTCAAATACCATTAATATTATGTAACTGGAAACATAAGTTAAGTTTGGAGTTTACATCACATCATAAAACGTTGTCTGAAAAGTTTCCAACATTATTCATAGATAAACATAAACGACATCCCAGAGCAAGAGTAAGACCACGTGCACATCCACTTTAGTTACCTGAAATACATGTGAGTTTTTGGAAAATCGTCAACATAATGTTGGTGTGAATTCATGCAGTTTTTGTAATGATCGTTTGTATACTTTGTATGAAAACATGGTATGTAATTTGTATAAATCAAATATTTCTGTAAGTATAATGATTGTTAATGGGTTGCAAGGCCATTAACATGTGACACGACATAGGAAGCATCCAAACCTTAGGCATTTTTCTAGTTGTCGATTCACGACTGAGACACAAAAGCACTACTTGGTACTAGTTTTCACCAAGAGTGTGGCTGCCCGAAAACCCGTTAGATCTAACCTTTTGTTCTGCGGTCTAGGTATATTGTTGATTAATGGTGCTTCTGGTACCCTATTCGTGACACGATTTCAAGTATCATTCCGTAATTCTTGTATCCAACATACCATAACACATGTATTTTCCCCAAGTTTAAAAAGTATGTAAAAGATTAAAAGTGGGGACATGAACTCACAACTTTGCGTTCCTTGCGCCGTAAACTTCACCGGGTTTTGCTTATATAGCGTCGTGACCTATACGTGTTTTATTTAATGTTAGTCACTAGACTTGTATCGCACAAGTACAAGTCACCGTCTTTTATGTATTTGTTCTTTGTGTGTGATGTGTGTAAAATGCAACATATAAATCACATCAATTAAGGCATAAAACTAACCCTTTTTAAGTACTAATGTTGGAAAAAGAGTGTTTTTGTCTTCCTTTTGTATTTTCAGGATGAAATGAGCTCAAATTCACAAAAGAAGCAAAAAGACAACTAATTCTAGCATAAATACAAGAAAAGGAATAAAAGTAGACTGCCCGGACCCTCAACGGCATCCTCCAAAGCAAAGAAGAGAAAGCAGAAGTCTGAACACGCCCCGTGCTCAGCCAGCACGGGGCCGTGCCCAAGAAGCAACATAAAAGACAAACTTATAGAAGCTTCCATTGCCCACCACGGGGCCGTGTCCAGCGGGCACGGGGGCGTGGTGAAAGTACAGCAGGCGCATTAATTGTAATTGAGAATTACAATTAATGAGGAGAGAGAGTGTCAGACGGGCACGGGGGCGTGTCCAGCGGACACGGGGCCGTGCCCAGCCTTCTGTTCAGCCTATAAATAGGAGTGCTTGGTTTCATTCCATCTCATCACTTGGCACACCACCTCTCTCACACTTCATCCACCACCCACCACCACCATAACACCATCATCCACCACCATCATCCATTGTCCATCGTAGAGTGTGTGAGTCGTCTCGGGATCCAAGATTGATCGTAAGAGTTCTTGACAATCAAGGCCATGTTTGCCTAAGTCTCTTACATCACTTGGTGAAGACAAGTGTTTAGTATAATACTTTTTATTTTCAATCTTTTTCACTTTTTATTTGGTTTTGTATTAATGACTTTAATAACTAGTTGCTTATGTTGAAGGTGATCTTTCCTTATCGTTTGTCCGTGGTGTCTTGGCATTATTTTACTGTCTATATAAAATAAAAGATTTTCACCATTCATATCTCCACGGTCTATATGGAGGTATGTTGGCTACCTGGTCGGGGGTTAAGGGAACGGTTTGGTATGGGTCTTGCCCTTGTTCAGCGTTTAGAGGTCCTGCTTGGGACCTGGGTCAAATTTAGTAGGATCTCCTTCAATGCCCATAGGTATTGGATGGCGGGGATCCAAACTCTTTGACCCCCTCATAAGTTAACTACTATTAATACTATAACCCGGCTATTTAGGACTGTATCCCTGCTGACTCAGACTACTTAGCCGAGGGTAACGTCACCGCCGAAAGCGGGGCCTACCACAATTTGCATTAATAACTTAATTCATTATCTTTCAATAATCCGACCCTTTAGGATTGTATCCTTACTGACTCAAACTACTGGGTTGAGGGTAACGTCGCCTTCAAAAGAGGGGCCTACTACAATAACTAAGATAATCTCTTAAACAAGTGCAAAAGTGCGAAAATAATCAAAGGTTATACTAATACACGTGTCGGATCCAAGTGATTCATCTTGTATATCTGTTTTATTTTATTTTTATTTTTCAGCATTTAGTTAGTTTTTATTTTCTTAGTTTAATAAACATTTTTCTCACTTTTTGATTTGATTAGACGTTGAGGATAAACCGGTATTAAAAGCTCTTGTGTCCTTGGACGACCTCGGTATCTTACCAACACTATACTACGTCCACGATGGGTGCACTTGCCCATATGTGTGTTTAGTGTTAGTGAATATCGTGTTTTATAAATTTAAAACTTGGCTAAAAGTGTAAAAAGGGCTTAATTATACATCAAAAATATATTACACCTAACGCACATCAAGTTTTTGGCGCCGTTGCAGGGGACACAAGGATTTTAAGAAAGTTAGGAATCAACGGCCTAATCATATTTTTATTTTTCTTTTTAATTTTTAGGATTTTTCTTAGTTTTTCAGCTTCTTCAGAGCTCATCACGGGGCCGTGCCTGCTGAACACGCCCCCGTGCTCAATCATTGGAACTGGCAATCCTGTTTTAAGTCAGACAGTAAGCTGAACACGGGGCCGTGTCCACTCAACACGCCCCCGTGCCCAAGATTCTCTTACTGAAAACAGAACCGTTAGATCCCAGCGGTTGGTAATTTCTGACACAAACATGGGTGATAGTAATTCTTTTTACTTTCGGCACTCTTATGGTATGTGGTGTCGATTATGTGGAGGCGAACATGAAGAATTAAAATGTTATTTTCTAAATTATAGGCCCCACTATATAGACCCACCGATTCCTTATAACCTTAAGAGGGGCGAAAGTAAAAATAAGCACTATCTCTCCCTCGAATGCGCCCAGCCAGATATTCTAGGGGAAATGCTCCTTGATGAGTTATTTCAACTAGAAGAACTAATTCTAAATTGGTCAAAAGAACTTAGGAAGGATTTTATTGATCCGCCCCAAGATGATGACCATGAGGAAATGTTGGAACCGCATTCCGACAACCTCGTTGCTCCCGAAAATACCTTCATACCTAGAAAAGACTTGGACGATAGTCGTCCCTGTGCCGATTGTGCCGTGAAGGACTCCCCATCGACTTCGTTCGATGCATACATAGACCTGAGCGATTCGGCATACACCTTCTTTAACGAGAGCCCGGAAAAGGGTTGGACTTGTCCACCTAGAATGAAAATAGGAATTACCCTCACCGATAACCTCTTGCGTTCTCGCCTTAGTATAGGACAATTAAGGTATCTTAGGCACTTTGGGGTTGTTCCAACAAATCAAGAACCACCCGATATAAATAAACTCCTTAGGAGCAACAAACTCCATAAAACAGCCTCCCGACACGGGGCCGTGTCCGGTCAACACGACCCCGTGCTCACTCAGAAGATTCTCTGCTGATTTTGTCAGAATACGGACAAAATGTGTCAGGATTTTCTCTGCACACGGGGCCGTGCCCAGCGGACACGGGGCCGTGTCCAGTGTGCTGTCGTTTTCTTTAAATGCAGCCTGATTCCTGCTCATTTTTGACCACTTCACTAAACAGAGATTCCTGGGATCTTCACATATACCATCCTAGGTAAGTGCTAAAAGAAGGTTCCCAAGGACCATCTTGTCTTTTCCACTTTTGTTCATTTCTCCTTCTTTCAAAATTTTTCAAACATCTCCTCCATGGAAGCTTGGAAACCCCATGATTCCAATCTTCTATGTGAAGTTTGTAAGATTATTGGCTGCGGATTCTTGTTTAAAGTTAGTTCCATAACTTTGTTTTAAATTATCTAAGCTTAAACCACAGTTAAAAGATGTTAAAATAATTTAAAACCCAAGAATCGTTAGACAAAAATCCTGCAGACGACTGAACACGGGGCCGTGCTCAGTGAGCACGGGGCCGTGTTCGAGGTACTGTTCTGCAAAAGTTTAGTTATCTTCGGTTTCTTTCACAGAAAATGGCCAGCAGGAATAGCGGATCATCTTCACGAAATAACCGAAATGGAAGAAGGTCGTCCACAGCAGAAGATTCCCTAGTAAACTACGTTTACGCCTTGAGGGAAGCCATAGACGAAATGACGGGAGTAGAAGAAGCATTAGTGGACCGTATTAATCATCTGACGGTAGGATTGGAGGGCTGTCTTCGAGAAGTAAACCTCCTGCACCAGAGGTTAAACCTTCTTGCTTCCCCGCCTTTGGTTCCCGTAATAACCCAAAGAGCGTGGAATGTAGTACCCGAGGTCATCATTCCGGCCGAATGGCACGCCGTGCACCAAGTGCCTCAACAAAGGGTGGTGCAAGGAGTCCCGGTGAATGTTCCTCCTCAAGCCACTGAAGAGAATGAAGCTGCTTTCTACCTCCCAAGGGAGATAGAAGAGTGGCTTTGAACAACAACCGAGGAGCCGTCGGCTAAAGGGTGTTACTACATCGGGAAGCTATTTCCGAAATTTTCCTAAATAAGTAGAACCTTTATGATAACCTCATGTATCCCCTAGTTATATAGCTAACTATATGTAATTCTCTATGTTTGCAATGATATGATGGTTTCTAAGGTTTGATGGTTATTAATAAATAAAACACACTCATGGTGGTAATGGATGAAAAAAGGGAACGAGAAGAATGGCCCCATGCACAAAGAACAGAGCAACCCGACACAAATCTCCATCACAGAAGGCTCAACACGGGCCGTGCCCAACCAACACGGCCCCGTACTGAGCCACCTGCAGAAAAACGCCCAGTTCAGGTAACTGGACACGGGCCGTGTTCAGCGGACATGCCCCCGTGTCCAGGCTTCTGTCTTATTTCTTTAATTTCTGTTACTGGCACCTGACCACGGGGCCGTGCCCGGTCACCACGGGGCCGTGTCCAGGATGCCGGTAACATAAATCTTTGCTTTTTAACCCACTTTTACACATTCTAATCAACCGAAAATCTTATTTTTGGGACACATTGAGGACAATGTGTAATTTAAGTGTGGGGGGGATGCTAAAACCTTGAATTTTGCAAATCCTAATTACAAGCCTTACACAAAACTCTATTGGAACCGCTAAACACCCCAAATTTTTTTTTTTCAAAAACTTTTCGTTTTTTTTACTTGTCTTGGTTTAATTTGGGAATAACAAGTTCTAAAAAGGTTATATTTTTACAAATTTACAACCGATAGCGTCGTGATAACAAAGAACCAACATAAGAAAATTACGAAACAGCATAACAAGTCTAGTTAAAAATTCGATTATATATACTTGATCGCATTAAAAACCCATTCCCACAAAAGTGAATTTTGAGCCTTTATTGAGCATACAAATATACATCTTTAGACTAAATGCTCATTTTTCGTTTCTTGTGTGAATAGCCGCTTGGTTCTTACAACTCTAGAACTTGCCACGACGATACATTCCCGGTCCTTACCAACTTAAACCCAAGTAAGTAAGTGATGGAGGCATTAGGACTAACCATATTTTTCTTTCTACACCGTTATTTTTCATTTTTTTACCACCTACCAAAATCCCCCTAGTTAGCCTCTTTGAGCCTAAACCTTTCATTTCATTACCCTAAAACCCTTTTTACCCACCAAAAACCCTTTTTTTTATTTTTCACCCTTTATTTTAGTAACAAGCTCGGTTTTTCGTAAGCTCGCTATTTTATGTGACTTATCAATATATATATATATATATATATATATATATATATATATATATATATATATATATATATATGATGAAGTCAAAAACAAACAAAAGCTATATAAAAGCTTGTTTGGAGAAATACTTCAAAATAAAGAGTCACTAAAAACAAGGTGTGTCACGAAAACAGACGCTTTTTACGATTTTCGCCCTTTTACTAACCACTAACCCATCCACCCACCTTTAACCCAAGCCTAACCCTTCACCCAAAAAGTCCTCTTGATATTTACAAAGGTAAAAAGTTAAAAAGGAGGAGGATTGATTGCTTAGCAAGCCTATGGAAGGCGTAAGTTCCATGCCGCTCTCGAGCGATTCACTAAAAATACACCTTCGGCCGAGTGTTGAGTGATTCCCCGTGAGGTATGTGAACTTGTATATAAATGGAATTTTAATAAGGCATGCTATGCCCGAATAAGTAATTTATCCTGTGAAACGTTCTAATTAAATCATAACGAATAGGATTGTAAATAAATAAAAATAAAACTTACAAAGATCTTGGATTCCCGACACTCTATGACAAGCCAAAAACTTTCTCTTCTACCTATTCCATTTGGGAGTGTAAGCCACATTTAAAGAGTTTTGCTTGAGGACAAGCAAAAGTTCAAGTGTGGGGGTATTTGATGTGTGTAAAATGCAACATATAAATCACATCAATTAAGGCATAAAACTAACCCTTTTTAAGTACTAATGTTGGAAAAAGAGTGTTTTTGTCTTCCTTTTGTATTTTCAGGATGAAATGAGCTCAAATTCACAAAAGAAGCAAAAAGACAACTAATTCTAGCATAAATACAAGAAAAGGAATAAAAGTAGACTGCCCGGACCCTCAACGACATCCTCCAAAGCAAAGAAGAGAAAGCAGAAGTCTGAACACGCCCCGTGCTCAGCCAGCACGGGGCCGTGCCCAAGAAGCAGCATAAAAGACAAACTTATAGAAGCTTCCATTGCCCACCACGGGGCCGTGTCCAGCGGGCACGGGGGCGTGGTGAAAGTACAACAGGCGCATTAATTGTAATTGCGAATTACAATTAATGAGGAGAGAGAGTGTCAGACGGGCACGGGGGCGTGTCCAGCGGACATGGGGCCGTGCCCAGCCTTCTGTTCAGCCTATAAATAGGAGTGCTTAGTTTCATTCCATCTCATCCCTTGGCACACCACCTCTCTCACACTTCATCCACCACCCACCACCACCATAACACCATCATCCACCACCATCATCCATTGTCCATCGTAGAGTGTGTGAGTCGTCTCGGGATCCAAGATTGATCGTAAGAGTTCTTGACAATCAAGGCCATGTTTGCCTATAAGTCTCTTACATCACTTGGTGAAGACAAGTGTTTAGTATAATACTTTTTATTTTCAATCTTTTGCACTTTTTATTTGGTTGTGTATTAATGACTTTAATAACTAGTTGCTTATGTTGAAGGTGATCTTTCCTTATCGTTTGTCCGTGGTGTCTTGGCATTATTTTACTGTCTATATAAAATAAAAGATTTTCACCATTCATATCTCCACGGTCTATATGGAGGTATGTTGGCTACCTGGTCGGGGGTTAAGGGAACGGTTTGGTAAGGGTCTTGCCCTTGTTCAGCGTTTAGAGGTCCTGCTTGGGACCTGGCTCAAATTTAGTAGGATCTCCTTCAATGCCCATAGGTATTGGATGGCGGGGATCCAAACTCTTTGACCCCCTCATAAGTTAACTACTATTAATACTATAACCCGGCTATTTAGGACTGTATCCCTGCTGACTCAGACTACTTAGCCGAGGGTAACGTCATCACCGAAAGCGTGGCCTACCACAATTTGCATTAATAACTTAATTCATTATCTTTCAATAATCCGACCCTTTAGGATTGTATCCTTGCTGACTCAAACTACTGGGTTGAGGGTAACGTCGCCTTCAAAAGAGGGGGCTACTACAATAACTAAGATAATCTCTTAAACAAGTGCAAAAGTGCGAAAATAATCAAAGGTTATACTAATACACGTGTCGGATCCAAGTGATTCATCTTGTCTATCTGTTTTATTTTATTTTTATTTTTCAGCATTTAGTTAGTTTTTATTTTCTTAGTTTAAAAAACATTTTTCTCACTTTTTGATTTGATTAGAAGTTGAGGATAAACCGGTATTAAAAGCTCTTGTGTCCTTGGACGACCTCGGTATCTTACCAACACTATACTACGTCCATGATGGGTGCACTTGCCCATATGTGTGTTTAGTGTTAGTGAATATCGTGTTTCATAAATTTAAAACTTGGCTAAAAGTGTAAAAAGGGCTTAATTATACATCAAAAATATATTACACTACACACGCATCAGTGTGTTAAAAATAATTTATATTTTTAACTATGTATCTTACTTATATTATTTTCTCAAAAATAAATATAAGTATCTTGTATTTTTTCACCCGAGTTATGCATTTTGTCCAAAAACTTCATTTCATGTTCATAACTTGTCCAAGTTATTTATTCTATGAAGAAATATATTTTCATAAATATAATTTCTTGTGTTTGTCTAGGCATGTTGTATGTGTATTTTGTATTTCTACTCCTTGGGAGTACTTAGTGTATTTTCAAGTCCTAATACTTATCATGTACAATACATACTACATACACTTAGCACAAAATTTGGTGATCATTAAATATATATATTTTTCTCAAAAATATACATACTTAATATCAATTTTTTTATCTTGAAGAAATCATCATTCTTAACTTGAAGTTTACACAAAAATTAGGGAAACCTTGGTAAATATTTTTAGGTGAATTTTTAGGGAATAAGTTTCACCAAAACCTATATTTTTCTAAGTGTCAAAATTCTATAGAAATTTGGACATGGTTTCCCGTAAAAATGGAGGTTTCCCATCTTTTCAAAACATGTGTTTATTTTCTTTTAAATCATCATCAACATCAACAACACAATCAAGACTTACCAGAAGCCAAGATCATGTAAATTACACTACATCATGAACTTGAAGTTTTTGTAAAAACTTGTAGTAACTTACCATGTTATTTAGTAGGTTTACTTACCCTTAAAAACATGGTTATTTGTTTGTAAATCACTTTCTTGAAAGATTAGTCATCCACAACTTGTAAGATGATTTTTCTAAAAATATTTCTTTTGTATTTTTCTTGTTACAAACATGTTTCTAGTCTTGTTTAAACACTAAAAATATGGTTAGTTTATTTAGAAACCATGACTTTGTAAGTCTCATACATAAACTTGGTTTCTTGGGAAAATTATTCTTGTAATCATCTATTTACAAGATTTGTATCTTGTTTAAATCATCTTTTCATATGAAGGTCACTTTCATTATTCAAGTTCATGAAGACATAAAGGATGATGATCTTGGTCTTTCACAAGATCACCACTTTAACTTACTAGAGCATGTGTTTAATCACAATCTAGTAGGCTCCATATGATGTCTAACATCACTAACACTAATCATCAATCAACAAGAAGCAAATCAACACATTCGACATGTATTCTTATATTTTTAAGCTTATGTTAAAGTATCATGATCATGTTCTTTAGTGTTCTTGCGATTAACAATATTTATCATCTTTTAACCATCAAGATATGAAGTAATAAGAGATCATGAGGGCTCACCACTAGCAACAAGGCTAGGGAAGAATACTAGAAGTTGAAGATGACAAAATGGTTTGATAAAAGCAAATGAAGAAGGTCCTTCAAGATCCACAAGCTCCACACATCGTTAGACACCTTCTTGCACCTCTTTATGAACTTGGAATGGATAGACTTGATTAAAGAATGATGGTGGTGTAGGGGAGTGATCTCGGCCGAGAATGGGAGGAGAGGAAGGAGATGTGTTGGTGTGAAGTGATGAATGAGGTCTTGTGTGATCTTATAGTACTTTGCAAGATCTTACCATATCATAAAGAATCCAAGGAAGATTATGTAAATCAAAAGAGATCTTAGAGAAGATTAAGTAGGATATTGTAGGATCTTGAAAGATTATGGTGGGGTCACCCCATTGTGACCGTCCACTACATGGGGGGGGGGAAGTGTAAATTTTAATCACTAATTACATAAACAAGTTAGGTTTCAAGTATAGAGTTTAGGGATTTAATGTGTTATTATGTTATAAGGGGTGTTATGGTGTTCGGGGACCATAACTAGTTCAGAAATAAATAAACAATGCTTCTAGCAATATTTTGATGTTCCGGGTAATGTCCGGTTGTTCGGTTAAATATCGGTTCGTTAAAGTGCTAAATTGCACCGTTTAGTGTCCTTTATGTATCCTTTTGTGACGCTTTCAATTCCCGACACTTAGGAAAGTATTCAGGACCATTTAGTCATGTTTTTGCTTGGTCCAATCTTGAAACAATGCTGAATTTTGCTGAAATATGTAAAATTCAGCATTTAAAGTGTGTTTCGGGTACTTTTCAGTGCATATTCTAGCTTCCGGAACGTCTATATGTTAACCCTCGTATCCATTCTTGGGTTTTAATGTATTTTAGATGTTGGACCTACACCTAGGCCCCAATTCTAATGTCTGACTGCTTTCTGCAGAATTGTTGACACAATGTGTCTTACCGGTGAGTTTACTAGTACTTCTGATGCAACGCTATTCGTTAATGCATAAGCAATATTTTGTAGTATAAAACGTGCATGAATTCACCTGTATAGTATGTAATCAGACAATGTTGACATTTAAGCACATACTTGTAGTTATCAAGCATTAATTAAATTGTACGGAAATTACCGGTTTTGTGCCAGTTGTCACACCAGCGTGAAGGGTTGGGTTCTGATGGTGGCGGGACTGTGGAGGTCGATGGCGGCAAGATTGCGATCTGGTGGTGGTGTTTCAGTCTGATGAGATGACAGTGGTACATGGTGCTGATGGTTGGGGTTATGAAGGTTGATGGTAATGAATGCTTATAGTGATGATGATAACAGTTTAGTGGTTGATGATGCTGATGGGTGCAGAAAGAAAAGAGAGATAGGAGAAACAGAGGGGAATTTATGGATTTTATTAAATATATATAATTAAAATAGAAAATAGATTGGGGTAAAAAAACTATTTTGCCCTACAGAGGGTAAAAGGACATAAATGCCCTCAGATGAGATGCACATGCCAAACTTAACTTGAAAATTTAACTTGGTTAGTGGTTAAGGATGTAGAGTGTAATGAGTTTTACAAATAAAGGACTGTGGCTGTAATTATCAAAGTTAAAGGGTATCCGTCGCAATATGATACAAACATAAAGGACGAAAAGTGTAATTTACCCCTCATTTTATCATCGTTATCTTTTGTATGAAACGAACGCAATTTACTGGAGGCACCTAGTCTGGAATGAACGGAACTATGATCCGTTAGAATGTTAAAGGGTCTCATGTAAGTCATTTGACTTTGATTGGTTAACTATAATAAATGCGTACGGTTCGCTAGATTAATCGAAGACCGGATAGAATGTGGTTTATACCCTTCCGAATACAAGGACTCATATTATATGGGTCAAACAACCATAAATTTTGATTAGAACTGATTTGGAAAGGTTTTGACCCGATTCGGCTAACTTATATAATTTATGCTATATAAGTTAACCGTACGCGCATATGCGGCACCGGTGATCGAATGGGTCTATGATAAGTCCAATATGCCAAAAATATGTTTTATTATGATACCACATCAGTTTCAAACTCAGATTATAAGTTCATTATGTTTTAAAACCATTCTTTGCGCTAAAAAGGCATTTTAGGCATTTTTAAGCATATTATATGGACTTTGCATAAAACCCATCAAATGATATGATCAAATGGTATAACCTCAGAGGGTTATTCCATACAATAATATGATCATATAACAACCTTAATTTAGTCTCTAAACTATCTCAAACGGGCCAAAATCGAAAGCCAAAGCAGAAGTCAAACTATTTGACTTTCGATTTCGAACCGAGCTCTAAGCAGGAAATGACGAGTTGGACATGATCTAACATGTCCCAATATATTACATAAACTGTTATAATGTCAAAAATTAAGGTTTCGATACTTAGGAGTTCATTTAATGTAAATTACGAAAATCTGCGTTTTTTACTTTTATTTACTAAAACTTTGACCTGTCATTCACTAACTTAACGTGATCTTGATAAGGTGTCATCATAGGTGATTAATACCTTCATTATTACAATCACGTAGCCATGTTCGATACGAACTTTGGCTTGACCGAAATGGTCATAACTAAAAGTCAAAGTAAAAGTCAATTTGCTTGACTTTCGGCTAATAACTAGCCTAGGAATGAAATAAACTGAGTTACAACACTTACAAGTATTCAAAGGAGTGTTATAACTCCAAGAGGGAAGCCTCTATAGTGCAGATGCTATCCAAGAAAATTTAGAGTGAATGAAGTGAAGGTGCAAAGGTGTGCTTACTAACTTAATATTGATTTGGATGGCTCTGGGCGAAATCGGCGATCCTAAGAAACCCTAGCAATCTTGTTCTTCGTTCAATCTTACCTTCTTCTTGATTGATCTGGGTTAGGGATTGTGGTGTTGTCGTTCCTTCTGAGTAAGGATACTAGACTTTACCTTGGTTTCTAATCTTTTGACATCAGGATTAGGGTTTTTTTCTTTTTCGTTTACTGCTAGGGTTTGTTCGTCAGGTTTGTTCTGGTATTTTCTCTCTCGTTCATCTGTTTCGTTGCATGGTTCTTGAAGCTTTGTGATATGGATTATAGTCAATCTAAACCGTCTGATATGGATGCTAAACACTCTAAGCCGCCGGATATATTGTCTACGTCCTTAAACCCTAATAAGGGTTTTGCTTCTCGGCTGTTGAATATTGATGGTAAGACGTTCTATCCGCGTAGGGGAGTAATTTCAGATCAGCTACAGGGATCGAAGGGAATTAATGTAATAGATGAGCTTACTAAGATCACTGTTCCAGTTGATCTTGCTGCTGAAGGGCCGGCTGTTGTTAGACCGAATGTTACTGTTCCGAATGAGGGGCTTGATGAGGTTTTTTGGGAACCTGTTAAGGAGGATAAACCAGTGTCGTATGCTGAAAAAGTGCAGGTTACTCGTAAGAAGAGGGAGGTTAACTTCAGATTATTGGAGCCTGTGGAAACTAGGGAAGATGCTGATATTGTGATACCGAAAGCGGTTGTCCAGCAAGTTCAAGATAAGTTCGATAATGTACTGTATGGATATTTTCTGGGCAATAGATTACCTTTTCCAGTGGTTGAGTATTATGCGAAGAACGCCTGGGCAAAATTTGGTTTTTCTAAGCTTATGATGAATACATCGGGTTTTTTTTTTCAAGTTTGACTCCAAGGAGGGATTAACAAAGGTGTTGGAAGGAGGGCCTTGGTTAATACGTAAAGTTCCATTATTTCTGAATATTTGGTCGCCAAAGGTTACTCTTAAGAAAGATAGTATCAAGACCGTTCCGATATGGGTAAAACTGCACAATGTGCCGATTTCAGTGTATACTGATGATGGTCTGAGCTTGTTGGCTTCGAAGCTAGGGGTGCCCAAAAGGCTAGATTCCTATACGGCTGACATGTGTGTTGAAAATTGGGGTCAGAGTAGTTATGCTCGTGCCATGATCGAGCTCAATGCTGATAATGATCTAAAGGATGTTATTACGTTAGCTATTCCTAAAATGGATGAGGATGGTTTTATAATGGAACGCGTAAAGGTTGAATATGAGTGGAAGCCTCAACGTTGTAGTGCATGCTGTTTATTCGGACATGATGATAATACTTGTAATAAAAAACCGAATGGTAAGTCCAAAGCGGTCTCAGTGGATGAGGAGGGTTTTGTTACAGATAGGCGGAAGATGGCGAAGTACACGTTTCCGCAAAGAAAGCAGAAGCCAAAGGTTGTTTACAAACCTAAGGTTAATAAATACCAAGCTAGTACATCAGGTACGAAAGGGGATACTTCGGGATCTAATGTGAAGGTGTCAAACTCATTTGAGGAGCTAGCTAATGAAACTAATGAGGAGAAGCATGACCAGAGTAGTGCTAGATTGGCCGGTGAAGAAACGTGTAGTACTCGTATCCAACAACCAGATGAACAACCAGATGAACTTAAAGAGTTGAATCTTACGGAGATGGCTGATTTTATGTGTGGTAATCGGACGGGTGGTAATTCTGAGGGGGCAAGCACTCCCGGTTACGATAGTTTTTAATGGGTAGCCTAGCTTCATGGAATATAAGGGGTCTGAACCAACCCCTGAAACAAAGTGAGGTTCGTTTGTTTATAGCTGAAAATCATTTGAGTATTTGTGCCATTCTTGAGTCTCATGTTAGTGTGAACAATCTGAATAAGATTTGCAAGAAGGTTTTTCGGAGTTGGAAATGGACTTCGAGTGGAGGTATGTGTAGTAGAGGTACGAGAGTGATATTGGGTTGGAATGCTGATGATATTGACCTTATGGTTATCTCCCAATCGGATCAGGTTATTCATGCCCAGGTTCATTTAAAATCGGTTAAAAGGAAGATTTTTTGTTCTTTTGTATATGCGGAAAACAAATATCAGGATAGAAGAAGCTTGTGGGCTGATTTGTGCAATTTTAAGGGCATAACACATGATACTCCTTGGGTTGTTATGGGAGATTTCAATGCTGCGTTGAATATGGAGGATTTTCTCATGCGTCCGTCGTCCCACACTATAGCTATGAGAGAGTTTTATGATTGTGTTCAAGTTGCGGAATTGATTGATGTGAAGAGCCATGGGTTGCATTTTACTTGGAATCAAAAGCCTAAAGATGGTGTAGGAATGCTAAAGAAGATTGACCGCATTATGGGTAATGTCAAACTGTTAGATGTTTTTTCGGATGCTTATGCTTATTTTCAGCCGTTCCGTGTCTCTGATCATGCTCCTGCTGTCCTGAAATTATTTTCTATGACAACGGACCGGCCTAAACCGTTCAAGTTTCCAAACTTTATTGTGTCTAAGCCTGATTTTCGCCAAGTTGTTATATCCGAATGGAATAAAACAGTGGAGGGTGCTACTATGTTTTCAGTGGTGAAGAAAATGAGGGCCTTGAAGACTCACTTTAGGAGGATTTTACGTGACCAAGGTAATCTCCACAAAAGAGTTACCGAGTTAAGAAATGAGTTGGACCAGATTCAAAAACAGGTGGAGGCCAATCCTTTTGACGCTGATTTACGGTCATCTGAAGCTATATGTTTGCGTGATTTCAAGTCAGCGGCTTATGATGAGGAATGTTTCTTGAAGCAGAAATCTAAAGTTCAGTGGTTATGTACGGGTGACTCAAATACTTCCTACTTCCATAATTGTGTTAAAAGCAGGAATGCGAGGAATAAAATCAATTGCATAAAGGATGTGGATGAAAACCAATATGAGGGAGAAGATGTGGCTGGTGCGCTGCTGAACCATTATTCCGGATTCTTGGGCACGGAAGATCAAGTGGTTAGGTTGGATGATGACAACTTGTTTGTTAATGTACTTCAGCCACATGTGGCGGAGAATATGGTCAGACAGGTTACAGATGATGAAGTTAGACAAGCTATGTTTAGCATAGGCGAGATTAAGGCTCCGGGTCCTGACGGTTACACTTCAGCATTCTTTAAGAATGCTTGGGATGTAGTGGGTGGAGAAGTTACTAAGGCGGTGCGTGATTTTTTTAATAACGGTCAGATTCTTAAGCAAATCAACCATACGGTTCTCGCGTTGGTGCCAAAAGTTGATACTCCGAATACGGTGCTTGACTATAGGCCGATCTCATGCTGCAATGTGATTTATAAATGTATTAGTAAAATAATTACAGATCGTCTGAAGGGTAGTTTGGAGATCCTAGTGAACATAAACCAGTCGGCTTTTGTTCCTGGGAGAAAGATCTCGGATAATATTCTTATTACGCGGGAGCTTATGCATAATTATCATGTGGATCGAGGTCCCCCGAGGTGTGCATTGAAGATAGATATCCAGAAAGCTTACGATACTGTTAATTGGTCGTTTTTGGAGGATATTTTAAATCGGTTCGGCTTCCACCAGAAAATGGTTTCATGGATCATGGCATGTGTGACTACGGTCTCCTATTCGGTTAGCATAAATGGTGAGTTGCATGGTTATTTTGCTGGGAAACGGGGATTACGTCAAGGGGATCCAATGTCCCCTTACTTGTTCACTCTAATTATGGAGGTGTTGTCCCTCATGTTACAAAAGATGGCTTCAAACTCTGAGTTTAAGTTTCATAGACATTGTTCAAAACAGAAGATCATCAACGTTTCTTTTGCTGATGACCTTTTTGTATTTGTTAATGGGGATGTGGGTTCGGTTCAGCTTATTCGGAACATATTGGAGAAATTCTCTAGTGTATCGGGCCTGGTTCCTAGCTTGCCGAAAAGTACAATATTCTTTTGCAATGTTTCGGGTCATGTTAAATCAGCGATTCTGAGTATGTTGCCGTTTCGGGAGGGAGTTCTCCCGGTCCGCTATCTTTGGGTTCCCTTAATCTCTACTAAGCTTTCATTTAGAGATTGTCGAGTGCTAGTGGAACGCATGGAGAGAAAGGTCGATAATTGGATGTCTAAATCGCTTTCATTTGCAGGAAGGTTGCAGCTCCTTAATTCAGTTCTAGCAGCTATGTACACTTATTGGGCCTCGGTTTTTATTTTGCCTATGCGTATTGTGAAGGATTTGGAAAAGCGAATGAGAAGATTTCTTTGGAATGCGGGGGCGCCTGGGAATGTTCGATCGAAAGTTGCGTGGAATGACGTTTGTATGCCTAAGGATGAGGGTGGTCTTGGTATTCGTAGTATTTCAGATGTTAACAAAGCCCTTATGATGTCGCATATTTGGAGTATCATAACCAATCGTGAATCTCTTTGGGTTAAATGGATCCATTCATACAAGTTGAAAGGGAAGAATTTTTGGGAGTTTCAAGGCCGTGGGAGTTTGACTTGGAGCTGGCGGAAAATTTTGTCTATTCGTCCGTTGGTTAGACCTTATGTATGGACGTTGATTGGTAGTGGTGCCCAAACAAATGCATGGAGTGACAACTGGTGCTCGTGTAGTCCGATTCGCAGTTTTATTACTCCTAGGAGAATAGCTCAAGCGGGATTTAACTTGCAGACAACTGTTGCGGAGCTTATAGATGCGGATGGTAATTGGAGATGGCCTCAAGCATGGTATGATTTGTTTCCGGTCCTCATAAATATTATGGTGCCCCCTCTTGTGCCTGATTTGGATGACAGGCTGGTATGGAAAAATGTGGAAGGAAAAATTAGGCACTTTAGCTCGTGGGAAGCTTGGAATAACCTTCGGGTTAGGGATAACAAGGTGGCTTGGGAGCATATGGTTTGGTATGGCCAATGTATTCCACGGCACTCGTTTCATTTTTGGCTGGTGTTAAAGAACAAGCTAAAGACTCAGGATAGGTTGGCGGTTTGGGAAGCGGGGAGTGAGACAAATCTTCGGCTTATGTGCTGTCCCCTTTGTAACTATGGTCGAGACTCTAGAGATCATTTATTCTTTCAATGCACTTATGCGGCTAAGGTGTGGAATATAGTAAACAGAAGGATTGATATGGGGAATGTAAATGATACGTGGAACTCAATTTTGGTGTGGATTGAGCAGAATTCTGCTTCTAAAAAGCTGGAACACATTGTTTGTAAGTTGGTTCTTGCGGCATCTGCTTATTTCATATGGCAGGAGAGGAATAACCGCCTGTTTTCAAATGTACAAAGGAACGAAGACACGGTGGCTCAAGTTGTTCTTGATATGGTTCGGCTACGTATTATGGGATTCAAGATCGGAAGTGACGCTAACCATGGGAAGCTTTTGGAAACATGGAGATTGATGGAAGACGAACCGGGCTGATTTTGAGTCTAGGTCGCTAGTTTGCGTCTAGTTAGCTGTGTTTGTTTCGGGCTGTTTTGTTTTATAGTTGGCTGTGTGTTGGGTTGTTCTTTTTGTGTGCCTAGACTTGGCCTGTCAAGTCTAGTAGTGTGTGTCAACTTTTGTCACACCCTGTTTTTTGATTCTTTATAAAATTCACCGGGGTAAACCCTTTACCCAAAAAAAAGTGAAGGTGTAAGTTGGAATGGCACATGGAGGCCTCTATTTATACTTGCACAAGTGTTATAAGATCATGCCAAGTGTTCACAAAGCTTCCCTGGAGTTGATTAGTGTCCACTTAGGTGGAGGAAGCAGAAGAAAGTGGCAAAATCACGAGCTAGTTGTCCAAACAATGCAGCTGCAACTGCCAGCTGTGAACTGCTGTTCTGCAGACACCTTACGGACCGTAAAGTATCGGATACGGTTTGTAAGGGGTCTTTGGTGCCCACAGATATTTCAAACACCTTACAGACCGTAAGGCTACGACTTGCGGTCCGTAAGGGACCGTAAGAAGTTAAAATTTTGGCCATTTTGGCACATTTGATCCTTTCACTATCCATCTTCCATATATTGTACTAAATGGTCCTTCTCGTCCAACTTACCG
This sequence comes from Helianthus annuus, assembly GCF_002127325.2. NCBI lineage: Eukaryota > Viridiplantae > Streptophyta > Magnoliopsida > Asterales > Asteraceae > Helianthus > Helianthus annuus. The sequence goes on from NC_035441.2 coordinate 88,663,090, forward strand.
GGATTATTTGAGAGTTATTGGACACGTATTGCCATATTATTTGTCTGTGCAACCCCTTTTGTGTAAAAAAAGGGCTTGTGTAAGAAAAAGTAATATGTGTCACATTGTTACTACATATGTAGTTAATTGTGCCAGCAAAAAAAACACACACACTCATAACTTTTTATTTGTAAAATAAACAAGATCATCAAAGATTAAATTATGGACTTTCTAATTTATTACAAAACAGCTAACAACCCGTTTAAACAACATCTGAACATTTAAACTTACTAGTACGTTAAATATAAATAATAATATTTAAACACACTTAAATTAATAAAAAAAATACAGATTTCTAGTCTAACAACAGCATTTTTTTTTCAGTTTCTATATATCTCTTACGTCCACCCTTCCTATCAACACATCTTCACATAAAAGCAAAGAAAAAAAAGTCCAAAAAAACCATTAAAATTAATTAAAAAAACTGAAATATCCAAGAATATATAACAACAACCGCCATTAACACAACAAAAAAAAATATTATTTCCCTTTAGAAAAAAATAATAAACTATCAAATGTATTTTACCAATACACATCCAAAATCATTCAACTTTTACCATATATATATATATAGTGTGAGGTTCATTGAGGAACACTAAAAAAGTGGGGAACAGTGGGGAACCGACTCAAACGAACTCCGATTGGACTCATTCTAGCGGCGTTGGAACCGGCTCGTCGAACCCCAACTAGGATCTTTTAACCCTAAACCCTAAATCATAACCCCTAAACCCTAAATATATTAGGGTTTGGCTTTTAAGGTTTAGTTTTAGGGTTTAGCTTTAGGGTTTAGTTTTAGGGTTTAGCTTTAGGGTTTAGGGTTTAGATTTAGAGTTTAGGGTTTAGCTTTTGGGTTTAGCTTTAGGGTTTAGCTTTAGGTTTAGCCTTTAGGGTTTAGCTTTTAGGGTTTATAGTTTAGATTTTACGGTTTAGCTTATATTTTAGCCTTATTTTTTAGCTTTAGCGTTTAGCGTTTAGGAGTTAGGATTTAGGGTTTAGGGTTAAGAGATCTTAGTTAGGGTTCGACGAGCCGGTTCCAAAGCCGCTGGAATGAGTCCAATCGGAGTTCGTTTGAGTCGGTTCCCCGCTGTTCCCTACTTTTTTAGTGTTTCCCAATGAACCTTCCCATATATATATATATATATATATATAGGGGAGGGTTATCTTGAGAACGCTAAATATTGCGAGAACTGTGAGAACGAATGAAAAAACCAATCAAAACCAATTTTTTTAATACAAACCTCATTGTAATTAAGATACAACATCAAAAAAAGAATTTACAACATCAAATAATTCATTTCTCCTTTCAAAATCACTATTTTTAGATTTTTTACACATGTGTAAATATAGCAGATTTACACATGTGTAAATGGCAAACTTACACATGTGTAAATTTTCTTTATTTACGAATTCACGTTAATTTAAACGTGTAAATTAAATTTCTAATATTATACTCGAATAATAATGATAAGTGTAGAAAAAAATTTTGAATTTGATTCGGTTTTGACCAAGTTCTCGCGGTTTTTTCATTTGTTCTCATGGTTCTCACAATATTTAGCGTTCTCATTTAAACCCTCCCATATATATATATATAGGGGAGGGTTATCTTGAGAACGCTAAATATTGCGAGAACCGTGAGAACGAATAAAAAAACCAATCAAAACCAAAAATTTTTTAATACAAACCCCATTTTAATTAAAATACAACATCAAAAAAAGAATTTACAACATCAAATAATTCATTTCTCCTCTCAAAATCACTTTTATTAGAATTTTTACACATGTGTAAATATAACAAATTTACACATGTGTAAATGGGAAACTTACACATGTGTAAATTTTCTTTATTTACAAATTCACGTAAATTTAAACGTATAAATGAAATTTATAATATTGTATTCGAATAATAATGATAAGTGCAAAAAGAAATTTTGAATTTGAATTGTTTTTGACAAAGTTCTCGCAGTTTTTTTGATTTGTTCTCACGGTTCTCGCGATATTTAGCGTTCTCATTTAAACCCTCCCCTATATATATATATATATATATATATATATATATATATATATATATATAGACACACACACACATAAACGTATGAAAAGGTTATTGTCATTTAAAATTTATGGCGGTAGTTTATTTAAAGTAAAAAAAATTAAGGAAATAATATTTTTTACTTCCTATAATACCCCCTCTGAATAAAAAAATAAAAATAAAAAGTTAACAAGATGAGTGGTCTGAATTGATTCATTTAGTTCACAAATAGAAAAGAAGTTCCCACACAAAATTTTTTATTTATAAAATAGGGTTTTTTTTTTTTTTTTTTACATATTTTCCCCTGTTAAGAGAGCTTATTACATATATCCCCAACCAAAAAATTCAATTACATATTTCCCCTCCCTAACCCATATATTTTACATATTTCCCCTCCTTAACCTATATATATTACATATTTTCCATATTTATTAAAATTTCTCTTATTCAATTACTATTTTACCCCTAATGAGAAGTTATTAAATGAATATTTACATATTTCCCTTTCTAATATCATTAATTACATCTTTCCACAATTCTTCTACTTGCTACTCTTCTAAAATAATACCATAATACCTATAACCAATTGATTCAATAAAAAATAAATTTCAAAACATGAAATCCTCACTTGTTCATAATCAACTAAGTTTATTCCCGGGGGCGTTGCGCCGGGATTCTTAGCAGCTTTTGTTTGCTGCAAAATTAACAATATACAAACAATTTTAATGGTTAACAAAACAATATGAATGAATTTATAGTCTCTTAGTAGTGTAACAACCCGACTTTTCGGGTCAAAGTCAAAGTCAAAGTACAAGTCAAAGTCAAGGTCAAGGTCAAGACATGTTATTACTCAGACCTGGGCTTAGTGTGGTTTCCGTTGTTTGACACGTTGTCATGTCGTCTCCGTTAAACTCAAAACTTTTAACTTAGAAAATTTTACAAAGTCTTCAGAACATCAGATTCGCCGATCGAATAGCCATCCGATCGGATGACCATCTGATCGAATGACTATTCGACTAACTAACTTGACTTTATAAGTTCAACACTTGAACAATTTTACAAAACTTCAAGGAATATCACACTTTTAATCGAATAACCATCCGATCGAATGGCCATCCGTCCGGATGATCATCCGATCGAATGACTTGAATTACACTACAACGAAAATTTCAAAAGTTTTTACAAACACTCACTCCATCGAATGACCAACCGTTCGAATGGTCATCCGTCCGGATGACCATCCGTCCGGATGGTCATCCGATCGACTCATCATCCGACACTCTACACGCTGTTCAAATGCTCACGCTATCGTTCCATGCTCAGGCTAATCTCCCACGTGCTCCCTTCAATCCAAGACTGTGTTTATTTACTAAACACATACTGTGAGTATACTCGAACCCTTTTTCGCTTAACGCACTGTTGGGTGTTACATACGTTACCTATATCAAATCACATCAACACACAACGCAAACACTTTTAAACGCTGACCGCTCTTGCATGTTATACGTGTTTCGATGAATGCTTATATGTTATGTTTACACAGTGATTGTTGCTTGACACCTTAGCAACGATAGTACTATAGTTTGGACTCAGCACCTGTCGTGGACAGGGGTTGTTAAGGGTTTTACTTCGCATGGTCACAGTGGTGATAATGTGTTGCACATTCTACACTCGCAGTCATGTCGGTTGCATATGTCATTATCGATAGCTTACTTGCTTCACATTTCTACGTGTTACATGCTGATTATGTGTAAACGCTTTCGCTACTATATGCTACTAAACTTGTGTACTCACCTTTATACTCTGTGTATTGACTTTATTTTAATGTATGTGACAAGTGTCTAGGATGCTATGCTTTGATGAATCAAGTTAGGTGGTCCAGAAACCCACGAATAAAATCTGAGTTGTCGGAACAGTCAATTTGTCTTTGAGAACAATATCTGTATTAACTATTTTTACTTTATATGTTGATGGTATGAGACGTTAACGATTAATATATTGTCATTAATAGAGATTATGGATTCTCTTGGACAATCTGTTTCGCTCAGTGCCACGCCCCGATGTTTCCGCCATCGGTTGGGGTGTGACAGATTGATATTAGAGCCATAACTATAGGGAATTAGGAAAGACTCGACCTAGTCCGGGTCGATGTCTTAGTATTGACCTAGTCTATAGTCTAAGTATCAACATACCACCTTGTGCGAACCCAGTAGGGGTTCTGCACGACCCTATTTCTGTTACTCTCTTGAACTCGCGAAACCTGCATACTTGCGCGAACACCGCATACTACCGCCTTGTGCAAGAACGACCTTTCCTAAGGTCGGACACTACTGCTTTTCCTAAAGCTGACACTACACACGTTTTTCGAAAACACTCGCATAACACTAACGAGTGATTTGGTCGATATTAGGTGTGAAAATTGAGAACTCTCGATAAAATCGCTCGCTCAACGCGTATTTTTACTTTTAACACGAGAATTTTTGTTGAGTCAGTAGTGACATCCGTACCTCGACGAAATTCTCCCTCTCTATCTATCGTAACTCTCAAATCTATTAGATAACAGAGTATCTTGGGGCAAGTTGTTAAGCTAGGGGTGAAACCCGCATCTTAACGACTAGTTCCATTCCTTACTTGGATTTTTCAAACCTTTCACCAAAGTCTCGGTGGATCCCAATGACTTGATTCACGTATTAACCAAAAGGATGCGTGTCATTCGCCCGTAACGAGGCGAGAACACAGTCTAGAAGGCCAAAACGTGTACTCGAGGTCCTTGTGGATAGTTGAGTCACTTTGGGCAGTCGCTGTCTAAACACCCAGACATTCTGTTTCGATTCTGAGCTCGCAACCGCTGACTCTGTGGATCATTGATTTTATGTGTTTAAATGTTTATATGTTTCGATTTTGGTGATTTTATATGCTTTATCCGTTCTTCGCTACACTAAATGCGCACACCTCGCACTGCACTCTCATCTCAAAACACTAACAAATCGTAGACAAACAATGAACTCTCGTACGCTACTCGTAATCGCTATTCGCAATCGCTACACGCACTCGCTACTCTCAATCGCGAATCGCAGCTTTGAAAGATAGGAAAATACGTGCAAAATATGTAGGTGAATACGTGCAAAATATAGGTGAATACGTGTAAATATGTGCTTACATGGACTACGTGCTTATGTGTTTATGTGCTTATGTGCCTATGTGGACTATGTGCCTACGTGACTATGTGCCTACGTGTTAGACGTGTTCCTATGCTTTATGGAATATAATAATAATAATAATAGTATGGTGGTTAAACGCTAAACTTTTTCAAGACCCGATATAATCGAATCTCAACCATACGACGATGTCTGCTGCAGACAATGTCTTCCCTTGGTTCCCACACTCGCCGCAACGCTCAGAGAAGCAGAGATGACAAGCGCATCGCTTCTCTTGTCGCCAAGGAAATGGCAAAAGTCATACCTCAGATTGTCAGTGAGATCGACGAGGTGAAGAGCAGCTCCTCCATCGAATCTAAGAGCGGCTCTCCGAAAGCTCCCTTCAACTTTAAACAATTCAAGGCCTGCGGTCCTAAAGACTTCACTGGTGAAGATGGACCCAGTGCTATGTTTCAGTGGTTTAACTCGATTGAAGTCACTCTCCGTCAAAGCAGATGCCCAGACAACCTCTGCACCGTTAACGCAACTGGAGTTTTTCAGTCCAGGGCTCTAGACTAGTGGACTGCTGAGCGCAACCGGCGCGGAAACGATGCCGCCTATGGACTCTCTTGGGAGGAACTGAAGGAAGTCATGATGAAAGAATTCTGTCCCCCCACATGAACTCTAGAAGCTGGAAAACGAATTTTGGGGTATCAAGCAAGAAGGAGGCGACAATGCTGGTCTCACCGCTCGATTCAAACAGCTCAGTATTATCTGTCCTGGCCAAGTGTCAACTCCCGACATCATAATCAAGAAGTACATTCGTGCTCTACCAGACTGTGTTTCCGATTTTGTTCAAGCAGCTAAGCCTCCTACCATTGAGGAAACCTTCCAACTCGCTGCTGAGATTAATGATAAGCGAGTTTTGGCTGGTTATTTCAAGACCTCAAGCAAGAATCTCCACCAGGTCATTGCTACTCCTGCTACTGAAACCTCAACACCTCAAGCTTCAAAGTCATCACGTCAGAATCGCAAATGCAAGGGTAACAACAACAAGAACTGTGCCGCAACCGCCACTCCTCTCAACGCTGTACCCGTCCAACCCAACCCGAATCAGAATCGTCAAGTCGCACCTGTGACCAACGCACCGCCTGCTAAAAGTGCGTACACTGGTCCTCACCCTCTGTGCCCTACTTGCACCTACCATCACCCAACTGGAATAGCTTGCCGTTTTTGTGTCCACTGCAATCTCTACGGACACTTCACAGCAAACTGTCGCACTGGACCTCATCAGCAAGCTCAAGCTCCTCATGCACTGCCAGCTCCACTCCCCGCTCCTCAGGGTAACCAAGCAGCTCTTACCCCAGCTGCTCATGCACGAGCTTCCTTCGCATGCGGTGACTCTAACCACTTTGCTAATGTCTGTCCGAATCGAGTTGTGAAACAAGAGCCGCAACAACAACATCAACAGCAGCAGCCTCAGCAGCAGCAACGACCACAACAAGCAGCCCGCAGAAGAGCATTCAACATCAATGTCCGCCAGGCTCAGACTGACAAAAATGTTTTCAATGGTACGTTTCTCGTTAACGGTATTTATGCTTCGTGTTTATTTGAAACTGGAGCCGATAACTGTTTTGTGTCGTTTGAATTCGAAAAGCTCCTAAAACGTAAACGCGTTAACCTCCTGACGACGTTCGACGTAGAGATTGCCACCGAAAGAACCGTCACCATTAGTTCTGTTCTCCGTGACTGTACTCTCGAGCTCAACAATCACGTTTTCTCGATCGACCTTATTCCGATGCAACTTTGTAGTTTCGATATCATAGTAGGCATGGATTTTCTTCGTGAAAATCGTGTTGAAGTCGTTTGTTTCGAAAAGATGATCCGTTGCTCTCTTTTAAACGATGATCAACTCTGTGTTTATGGCGAAGTATCAACGAAGGAACTCAAACTCATGTCGTGCATTCAAGCAAGCAAGTATCTCCGCAAGGAATACAAGGCTTTCTTGGCACACATTGTAGTAGCGGAGAGGGAAAAGGAAAAGAAGTCAATGCAAAAGGTACTTATTGTGACAACCGTCAAATTTGCATGCATTCATACAATTAATTAATTTTAATTACGTGCTTAATAACTGTGCTTGATTACAACTGATGACGTAAACTGCTTTCTGATTTATGTATCATACATACATATGCATCACATTTCATACTGTCACTCCATTCATTACATACAAACTTTAGTGACAAACTTGATGCGCAAAGCACAATTAGCACACTGAGCGGATAACTCAGAAATACACTGACAGTGCCAGTAAATAGATAGACAGTGTTTTGAGGCCCAGTATGGGCCAGGGACAAGGTACTACACTAGTGTGGAGTGTAGGGAAGTGAGGACCATAAAACTGCGTCTCTAGGTGATAGTTAAAGTGCCGGGAAGTGCCTAAAACCCACTAATAATGCAGAATTCTGCATTATTTATCAAAAATTCAGCATTTAATATGCTAGTAATGTGCCAAAAATATGGCAGAATGGTCCTGTATGCTTTCCTAAGTGCCGGGAATTAAAAGTGTTACAAAAAGATATATAAAAGACATTATACGGAATAATTAAGCACTTTAACAAAACGGTATCTAACCGAACAACCGGACATCACCCGGGACACCAAATTTTTCCAAACACATTGTTTTATTATTTCTTGGCTAGTCATGATCCCGTACACCATAACACCCCCCTGAATATCAACTAACTAACACATGTAAGTATATACTTGGAAATTAACTAGTATTTACCCACTATAATCAAAATGTTACAATTAACCCCCCCCCCATGCCCTCTTACGGTCACAAAGGACCCACAAAAATCCTCACCAATCTTCCAAGATATTATTTCAATATTATATTGAGATCTTTGCTTGTGATCTTGAACATATTATTAGAGAATGGTTATAAGTATGGTGGGTTCTTACAAGACCTTACCTTCATCATATCTTCACATAAAGTTCACACCACCTCCCTCATCTCTCCCTCTCCCTCTCAGCTCACCATAACCGCCACCACCACCACCTTAACTCAACCATCTTCATCATTTTCAAGCTTGTTCAAGCACTAGAAGGTGATACATGGAGTTTGGAGCTTGAAGGTCTTGGAGAATCCTTCTGATTTGCTTTCTTTCACCACTTTTCATCATCATTTTTCATCATCTTCTCACTAGAGTTCTTCCCTAGCCTTTGTGCTAGTTGTAAGTTCTTGTTTAACTCTTGTTCATCTTATTTTTATGGTTAAAAGTTGTAGTATGTTAAGTATATCTAAAACACTAAAGAACAAGAACTAAAAACATGAACATAAAGCTTTACATAAAGTTTACATGAGGATGAAATGTTGTTAGTAGGATGTTGTTATGAATATGTTGTTAATTTCTTATTGATTCTTGGTTGTGTGATGTTAATCTCCATATGGAGTTTGTTAAATGATGTTTAGAAATAAGATCTAATAAGATTAGAAGGTGATTAGGGGATTATATGAAATAATCACCTTCTAGTTTAAACATGAACTTGAAAGAAAATGATTTTCTTTAAATATAATTGAACAAGTAGGTTGATGATCATGTAGATCCAAGTTTTACAAAAGATTTTTCTAAATAAACCAAGTTAGAGAATCGATTTTTGGAAAATCATGACTTTTACATACACTTACACCAATTTTGGAAATAAAATAAGTGTGGAAACATTTTATTTACAAGAAGAGTTCAAAAGGTTAATTTTTGTAAAAATTGTTTACAAGTTGTAAACACTAAACTCTTTTAAGAAAATGATTTTTAAATAAATAATTACACTTTGGAAGGTAACTAAGTCCACTAAACGCATTACCAAGTTACTACGCGTTTTTGTGATATATCAAGTTCATGATCAATATGTAACACATATAGTGTTGGCTCTTGGTGATGTAAAATTGTTTAAGGATTGATTGTTGATTGATTTTGAAAAGAAAATGATATGCTTGATAGCATGGACACCTCCGTTTTTAGGGGAAACTCTGACGAAATTTTCTAAAAATCCCAAGACTTAGAAATTATTTTCTAACAAGTGATTACAAATGTGTTTTAACTTCGTTTTCGAAAGTAAACTTCGCCATGAGTTTTGTTACAAGATTTCAAAAGGGCGGAGGTGGGTTTTCGTAAATAAAAGCGGACAAATATATTTAGAATATATATTTTATGCTAAAACGCTTGTGTGAATATTTGTTTGATTTGTGAACTAGTTATATTATTTTAGGGTAAAATAATATAACTTATCAAAACACCATTACATCTACAACTCCAGAATAATACAAAAAATTACAAGGAATAAATATTTAAGTTACATACTTGGTATTGTGAAACCGAACACTAAAACGTAACTTACGAAATATTCCGGAAAATACTTTTACGAATATATTTTTGGGTAAATATTATTTTGGATACAAGGAGTGAAAATATATTATCTTTGGGAAAAATATATATTTTGGGAATACATTATTTTTGACAAATGTGTTAAATATATTTTCTAAGTGGGACTTAAAAATATATTATTCGAAACTACGAAATACATGTATAAATACTCCCATCCTTGGGAAGGAAATACCGAATTAAAATACTTGAGAAGTATAAATACAAAAATATTGGCTAAACAATTATTCCAAAACCAAAAATAATTATTTTAACTAATAATTATAACTAGGAATAATATTTGGAAACGTAACTCAAAAACCTTCATACTAAGCAAAGGCACGACCCGTTCGTTTAATAGACGTTAGTACACTGTAGGTAGTCGTGTTTGCTGAGGAGACTTGGGTTACACATACTGAAGACGCAATACTGTGAGTTCATGTCCCCCTTTTCTCTTAACTGTTTTCAGTTTTATACTTCGGGGGTGAAATACATGTTACAATTATTACAGACGCAATACTGTGGTGATCTCTTTTTTTTTCCTTATTGCTACATACCAGGGACTTACATACATACTTACAATGTTTCAAAGGCTTATACATTCACACAAACGAACACATAAACTCGCTCAACTTTTGTTGATGTTTTTTAAACTACATGTATTTCAGGGAATTTATGAGTGGATCTGGCGGGCGTTGGAAGTTTTTATGCTGCGTTAAGAATAAAGCTGTCATCCATGGTCTTTGATTTGGTTAATGTGTCTTATTCCTGGACGAGACACGTCTTCCAAACCTTGGTGTTACTCAATAACTTTTTGACGAGTCTTTAATGAATTCGTAATCAATTTGTAAGATTTGTAAAACTTGAATCTAAAGTCTATTTTTTAAAACGATGTTGTTATGTTTTACACTTATGTAATGGATGACAAAACTATGGTTTTATCATAGAGTTGATGTTATGATTGAATGCAATGATATTAAGAAAGTCACACCATAATCACGCTTCCGCAAAAGTCAGGGTGTGACAGCTTGGTATCAGAGCTTCGATCGTAGTGAACTAGGATTCATTCTCGAGTCTAGACTACGATCAATAGGGCTCTCACGAAAACGCTTTAACAAACATGTTTTCATTGCATACACAAAATGCCCAGATCTAGGGAACAAACATTTTTACAAACAAAAGGCACAAATACACATTTCAAAATTTACGTTTATAATTCAGTCTTAGAGACTGAGGGATGTTTAGTCTTAGAGACTGAGGGAAGGTTGGTCTTAGAGACCAGGGAGTCAGTCTTAGAGACTGGGGAAAATTTGGTCTTAGAGACCAGGGATTTAGTCTTAGAGACTGGGAGTTGGTCTTAGAGACCAGGGATTTAGTCTTAGAAACAGGGAGGTTTGGTCTTAGAGACCAGGGATTCAGTCTTAGAGACTGGGGAGGATCAGTCTTAGAGACTGATGGAGGTTCAGTCTTAGAGACTGGGGAGGTTCAGCCTTAGAGGCTGGGAAGGTTCAGTCTTAGAGACTGGGGAGGTTTAGTCTGAGAGACTGGGTAGGTTTAGTCTGAGAGACTAGGTGTTTTAGTCTGAGAGACTGGAAGTTTTAGTCTGAGAGACTGGGTGTTTTAGTCTGAGAGACTGGTTGGTTAGTCTGGGAGACTGGGAAGGATAGAAAGTTTCATGAAGAATAATGTGAATACGTGACTACATGATAAATTACTTTTTTTGCATATGCTAATGGTTAGTGATTACTATGGATATACATGAGATGACTATTATGTACCGACACACATGTCATCTTGATTAGAAAGCGAGCTGTCAGACATTGATAACCCTACGACCACCACCACAGATAATGGGATTACATCTGTGCTGGAAATATTTTCGTCAGACACTAAGAGTGGTCCTGATATGCTAACTAAGGACGAGGGCGACTTTTAACAGACCGCGCTACCAGATTGTGGCGATAATTTACCCTTGTTGATGGCTTCTCTAACAAGAATCCTCTTGTCACTCTTGTTTCAGTCCATGACCACTTCATCACTGGTCGTCCCGATGGTGAACACACCATGGCTCCGATCCTCGACAATGCGCCTTGGTGGACATTCCTTCCGAAGGTTGGCTACTCGACGAATAATTGATGATGAATTTGATGTATTATTGATGATCCTTCTGATAACGCCCATGATGATGGGAAGATAGACAAAAACGTTGTTACTAAATTCACGTCTGGAGGCCCCTGTTAGCAAGCTATCCTCTGATTCTAATATGCACTCGATTTTAGACTCCTTGAGTCTGTGGCATCTGCAGCCTTACAGACGGCCAGATTACAGCTTTCTACTACTGACACAGACGACGACGACATGACTGCTGCACTATCACCTGCTCGAGGCACACACCGTTACTCGACCCAGAGCCTGCTCCTGAGCCAACTCCTGTTCCTTTTGGGTCAGTTTGATGTTGCACCTACTGATCCTGCACCCTTGATTGATCATAACTCTGTTTCTTTTTGGTTTACCAGACATTGCACCTCTTATATCTGACCCAGTACCTGCACCTGACGATCTCCTTATTGGTAGAGACGTTTGTTTTTGCACCCGTGACCGCTGATGTTGCTCCTTCTCTCCTATGGTGACAGACGTCCATTGCACTGGCATGCCTATCGCTTTCTCTTAGGACTTACCCGCACCCCGGAAAGGTACTCCAGGTTGACACCTGCTTAACGATCCCTATTGCTGCTGCAGCGTTTTCTACGACCTCACAGGCCGCACCATTTACTACATTCACCTCTACATCGCTGGACGAACCATTTCGATGGTTCCTATAATACACTATGCTGATTTTAGACCTTTACCATCCCTCACATTATGGAGGCTAACCACGGGATGAGTGCTACTGTAACATCAGCTACAGTTGAAGATACGAGTCGCAGAGTTTTGGAGCTTGAGCTGACACCACGTCCTCCACCGTGTATATTGCCAGTATACTTTGAACCTCCACATTTATCAAAAATTCCATTTGCACTCTCACCTGCTGCTATTACGCCTTACCCAGGTTTTTGATGCTCGTTTCTTTACTATCGAGCGACAGACTAGTTAATTACTTTGACGTATATACAAGCTCGAGGAGGAATTCACACATGTTAACAGTTTACTTTTCTTTCCTCCTCCACCTCAGTCACCAGTATAGTGGTTTCTGGATTATGCGGATTGCATTACATTTGGGTAAAGACACTAATGATAAGCCGGGATTGTGGAGACACTTGAAGACCACATCTGACTACATAATTTTGATACACTAATACATTTATTGGACAAGGGTAGGGTGACCCAGTGTCCCTCTTGATGCGATACATTTTGTAAGGCAATACAATCGTGGACGGAGAATAATGAGAGCCCCATTCATCGTTAAACACACGACAATACATTGTGGCAAATGACCAACGAAAGCTCAGTCGCTATATCTTCGTTAAGCACATTGTTGATCTGTATGTGTGTGCTATAATTATAACGTCACGTGCTTACTTGTTATGCTCTCATTAAACATAATTACCAAATTACGTGGTTATGCTATTATTATGTATTGCTTGATTGGTTGATATGATAACCTATTATGTGTATGTTCAAATGACCACTAAACAATTATATGCACTCCCTGAACAATAAGACCTGACTTAACCCATCTTCTTTTTAGAAGATGTCGATACAAGGGAACGTCGATACCAACAACCCTCTGCCGACAACAGCGGCAGGACTACAAGGGAGCATCTCGCAGGCCATCGCACAGCTCGAGCCCTTCGCTCTGAACACGGCGGAGGTACCTCAGGAAATAACCCACCCAGCGGCTGCACCTACGAGCAGTTCTTGAACCATAAACCTCGAGAATTCGACGGCACTGGGGGTGCCTTAGCTTTTGTGCTTTGGGTGGAGAAGACAAATTCTGTTTTACGGTTGTGCAAATGTGCCCCGGAACATCAGGTCGCGTACGTAGCTGGACTATTTGTAGATGGGGCTCTATCATGGTGGAACTTTCATGTTCAGGCAATGGGCGAGGCTGCTGCGAATGCTTTGACGTGGGACGAACTGAAAGAACTGATGCGAAAAAGGTATTGCTCTAGGGCAGAAGTCCAAAAGTTGGAGACTAAACTATGGAACTTGAAAATGGAAGGCCCAAAGATAACTGAGTATGTGCAGAAATTTGGCGAATTATCACAAGTTGCTTTGCGTTTGGTGGAACCAGAATCTAGGAAGATCGAACGTTTCATTGGGGGACTGACACCTCAGATTCTAAGCCTGGTAACAACATCCAAGCCTTCAACAATCATTGAAGCTATTGACATGAGCGTGGCGCTTACTGAAGAAGCAATTAGACTAGGAGAATTTTCCGCTTCGGAAGAGAAAAAGGAGACTCCTATAGAGTCATCCGGGGATAACAATAGAAAGCTCGCAAGTTTCAAGAAGGTTACTCGGGCGAGTCACAAGAAGAAGGCCAAAAAGGGAAAAGACTACATAGGTATCCTACCTAAGTGCGACAATTGCCTACGTTATCATGTCGGGCGATGTAAATATGGAAAATGTGAAAACTGTGGTAAGAGGGGGCATCCTAAGGAAACTTGTAAGCAAGACACTGAACGTAGAAATGGAGGCTAAGATGGCAGCGAAAATCACGTAGAAAACGACGACAACGACAAAGGCAGGACGAGTGACAAACAGAAACGTGCTCAAGGTTGTCTCATGTCACAGCCCCCGATCCCTATCTCCCGGGAACGGGCGGCCGTGAGCCAGTTTCGGTGGTATCACATTTATTTATCAAATTTGGCAGCGGAAATTTTCATCAGGACCATAGTTAGGAAATGTTTTAATCAGAGTAAACCACCATGTTTTATAACATTAAACATATGGGTATAAACCCAAGTTTTTAATACACACGTTTCATAGGAATAAATCCTATTTATTTAATAAAAACATCCATTTTATTCTTAGGTAACTTTATTGCCACTTTTCCAAGCCTTCAGTGCTGTCCAGCTGGCTTCTATTTGGCTTTCACATATTGTTACCTGAAACGCGTTTTAAAAACATTTTGTCAGTGGGAAATACTGGTGAGTGAATCCCAGTTTAATCAAGTTTAAATAAAAATTCACAGTGAACAGTATTGAGGGCGCATCCGCAATTACATTTGTTTCCAAGTTATATCAATTACCACCACACGGTAATGTCGTTCCGACTTATGGTCATGTTACTCCTTTACCAGGTGGTAACAAATTTTGTATACAAAACCCCAAATTTACCGACTGTAATTGTATTCTTACAAATACTCAATAACTGTTATTCGCATGGAAATTTAAGGTTTTGTAAAAACAGTTTTCAAAAAGAAGATTACTCACATTGCTGTTTTAGGTTTTTCGTAAGGGTTTCCTGGAGATAATCTATAAATTACACAAATGCACGTGTGTTAGTATAATAACCCATTTTAACATTAGTAATACCCTCCCCGAGACGGCATTCCAACGACTACGTCGGGCAGAACCACGACAGCCGTTACGGAACCCTAGATCAATCGGGCAGCGTATCTAATACGTCTCCAGGGGTTATAATACTTACATCGTAGCAGAACCTCGCTATTTTAGGGGGTATAATGCCCGGCTATAGTAACACTACTACAGAAATTTAGAAAGAACGAAAGAAAGTGAGCGACGAAAACCGAAAGCCCGTTGCCTTCTTATATAGGGCTGTAATTGGACTCCCACGCGGCCCGCGTGGAGTTTGGGCCTGGTTCTACGCGGCCCGCATGGCCTAGGGCCTAGGCTTAGCTGATCCGGGTCAATCTTATAGGTTCGACACGAGTTGGACACGTGGCCGCTCCGGGTCACGCCACAATTCCGGACACTCGCGGCCCGCTTGGACTTAATCCACCATGTACGCGGCCCGCTTGGGCTTAGGGTTTTGGCAAATCCTGGTTACTACTCGCGCGGCCCGCGTTAGGTTGAGGTGAGGTCCATACGGCCCGCCTCAACTTAACTTTTATTGTTTTTATTTATTTTATATAGTATAATCTAGTTTGAGGGCTCGGTTTTCACATACGGGGTACATATAAAGACACATAGATATATTTAAAGATATATTAGGGTATAAGAATTATTATGAGGGTGTCGGTTTTACCGAGGGTTGTTATATCCTCCCCACCTTGTTTTAGAGCTCGTCCTCGAGATTTACTGGAACAAGTGTGGATATTTCTTTTTCATTTCTGATTCAAGTTCCCACGTGTACTCGGGTCCTCTTTTAGAGTCCCACTTTACTTTGACCAGAACCAATCTCTTATGCTTGAGATTTTTAACTTTCCTATCTTCAATTTGTAGAGGCTTCTCCACAAACTTGAGTTGCTCATTAACCTCTATATCCTTAAGAGGTACTACGAGTGATTTATCAGCTAAACACTTTTTGAGATTAGATACATGAAACACATCATGTATTCCTGCCATTTCTTCTGGTAGTTGTAGCTGATAGGCTACAGGTCCTATTCTTTTAAGAATTTTGAAAGGTCCAATATACCTAGGACTAAGCTTTCCTCTCTTGATGAATCTTACCACTCCTTTCCAGGGAGAGACTTTTAATAACACTTTATCTCCCACTTGGAATTCTAATGGTTTGCGTCTGTTATCAGCATAGCTCTTCTGGCGATCATGCGCGGTTTTCAGTCGTTCCTTGACTTGAATAATTTTGTCGGTTGTTTCTTGTACTATCTCGGGTCCAGATAGTTGTTTTTCTCCAATTTCCGCCCAACAGACTGGGGTTCTGCACTTTCGTCCATAAAGTGCTTCGAATGGTGCAGCATTGATACTTGTGTGATAGCTGTTATTATAAGAAAATTCTATTAAAGGTAAGTGTTCATCCCAATTACCTCCAAAATCAATTACACAAGCTCTAAGCATGTCTTCCATTGTCTGAATTGTCCTTTCACTTTGTCCGTCTGTTTGAGGATGATACGCGGTGCTTAGATTTAGCCTGGTTCCCATTGCTCTTTGGAAACTTGACCAAAAATGAGAAGTAAAACGGCTATCTCTATCGGAAACAATTGATAAAGGAATGCCATGTAATGAAACAATTTCATTTACATATAATTTGGCTAATTGTTCCATACTAAAGGTTTCCTTCATTGGTAAGAAATGAGCTGATTTGGTTAATCTATCTACAATCACCCAGATTGTATCATTACCTTTCCTTGTTTTAGGCAATTTGGTAACAAAATCCATTGTTATCAATTCCCATTTCCAAACTGGTATTTCTAATTGCTGTAACAAACCTGAGGGTTTCTGATGTTCAGCTTTAACTTGTGAGCAAGTTAAACATTTAGAAACATAAGCTGCTACATCCTTTTTCATTCCTATCCACCAGAAATTTTTCCTTAAATCCTGGTACATTTTATCATTTCCTGGATGCATCGTATATTTAGATTTATGGGCTTCTTCTAATATACGGTGACGTAAATTTCCTAATTTAGGTATCCACATTCTCTTTTTATGGAACCTCCAAATTCCATCTGTTCCTTTTTCTAATTCCTTAATCATTCCTTTTAATTTTTCAGTATCCTCCTTGATTACTGTTTCTTGTGCTTTTCTAATTTGATTGTTTAAATCTACTTGTAGATTTAATTTAAGAGAACGTACCCTTTTTGGCTTTTCGTGATATTTTCGACTTAAAGCATCAGCCACCACATTTGCTTTTCCTGCATGATACTGGATATCACAATCATAATCACTAAGCAATTCCATCCAGCGTCTTTGTCTCATATTCAATTCTTTTTGCCCGAAGACATATCTTAAACTCTTATGATCTGTGAATATGGTAAACTTACTACCATAAAGATAATGTCTCCATATCTTAAGGGCAAAAATTATAGCTCCTAATTCCAAATCATGGGTTGAATAATTTCCTTCATGACTCTTAAGCTGTCTAGATGCATAGGCTATAACCTTTTGACGTTGCATTAATACGCATCCATAACCTAACTTTGAAGCATCACAAAAGACTACAAAGTCTTCAGTTCCTTCTGGTAATGCTAGTATTGGTGTATGGGTTAATATTTGCTTAAGGATTCTAAAGGCTTCTTCTTGTTTTGGTCCCCATTCAAATCTAACAGATTTACAGGTTAACTTAGTTAAAGGAATGGCTATTCTAGAAAAATCTCGAATAAATCTTCTATAATAACCGGCCAATCCTAAGAAACTTCTAACCTCGGTTGGTGATTCTGGGGTTTTCCATTTGGTAATTGCTTCGATCTTTGCTGGGTCTACATGAATTCCTTCATGATTTACTAAATGTCCGAGAAATTGTACCTGTTCTAACCAAAACTCACACTTTGAAAACTTAGCATAAAGCTTCTCTTTTCTCAATAAACTTAAAAGTAAATGCAAGTGCTTTGCATGCTCTTCTTTGTTTTTAGAATAAATGAGAATATCATCTATGAAGACAATTATGAATTTATCCAAATATGGCTTACATATTCGGTTCATCATGTCCATAAATGCAGCTGGGGCATTGGTTAAACCAAATGGCATGACAGTAAATTCATAATGACCATACCTTGTTCTAAATGCGGTTTTAGGAATATCCTCTTCCTGTACCTTTAATTGATGATATCCTGATCTTAAATCGATTTTAGAGAAAAATCGAGCTCCTTGAAGTTGATCAAACAAATCATCGATCCTTGGTAATGGGTACCGATTCTTAATCGTGACTTTGTTCAATTCCCGGTAGTCAATGCACATACGCATTGATCCGTCCTTCTTTTTAACAAATAAAATCGGCGCTCCCCATGGCGATGAGCTTGGCTGTATGAATCCTTTTTCTAACAATTCGTCTAATTGTTTCTTCAGTTCTTGCATTTCTGCGGGTGCCAAACGGTAAGGTGCTTTGGCAATCGGTGCTGTTCCTGGTAACAGATGAATTCTGAATTCAACTTCCCTGTCTGGCGGTAGTCCTGGTAATTCTTCTGGAAAGACATCTGAAAATTGGGATACTACTGGAATATCTTTTAATTCTTTTCCTTTAGTGTTAGTGATTATAGAAATCAAATACACTATAGATCCTTTCCTTATACAACTTGCAGTTTTCATCACAGAGATAAATTTAGTGGATCTAAATGGTTTATCTCCTTTAATTGTGATCTTTTCACCTCTTGGTGATTTTAATTGAATTGTCTTTTGATCACATAAAATACTGGCTTTATTGGCTATTAACCAATCCATTCCTAATACTACATCAAATCCAACCAGATTCATTGGGTAAAGGTTTGCCATAAATTTTTGATTAAAAATTTCTATATTTGCTCCCTGCAAGAATTCAGAAATCTTAACAGTTTCTCCATTTGCGGTTTCCACTAGACATTCTTGTGGTAGTTTAGTTAATGATTGATTTAGGAGTTTGCAAAATGAAGTATTAATAAAACTTTGGTTGGCACCAGAGTCAAATAATACTTTAGCAAAAATATCATTAACTAAAAACGTACCAGCAATGACGTCTGGGATCATCTTGGCTTCGTCTGCAGTCAAAACAAATGCTCTAGCATTTCTAGGGTTCTTGTTATTTGCAGCTGGGGTCACTTTTGGGCAGTTTGGCTTGATATGACCTTTTTCTCCACAATTGAAGCACATCCCATTAGTTGGTTTTCTTCTGCATGTCTCCTCTTTATGTCCTGGTGCTTTGCAGAAATTACAGTAAGTAGAGCATCTTCCAGAATGCTTCTTTTTGCAGGCTTTGCAGTATGGTGCAGAGGTAGAACCTACATTCCTACGGTTGGAATTCCCAGAACGGAATTCTTGAGTAAGCCTTTGGGTTAGGTTTCTCCTCTGGTCTTCTTCTCTAGTACGGATTAACTCATCTGTCAAGGTATTGGCTAGTTCTACAGCTTCCTCTATGGTTTGGGGTCTAGCGGCCTTGACTACATGTCTAATTTCTCCAATTAATCCCCAGATGTAACGGGAGATTAATACCGGTTCAGGTGATGCAAGGGTAGGTACTATCCTAGCATATTCAAAGAATGTGGTAGTGTAACCCTTACTGTCTACCCCGGTCATTCTTAGATTCAGAAACTTATTTGCTATCTGTTCTTTTTCATTGGGAGGGCAGAATTTCCTTTCTACCATGTTCTTGAATTCTTCCCATTCCATATTATAAATCCTATCACTTCCTCTGGATTGGAGGATAGTGTTCCACCATTCTAAGGCTGCATTTTTAAACAGATTTGAAGCAAACATTATTTTATCTTCTTCAGCACACTTGCTTATTTTCAGAACTGCCTCAGTTTTCTCTATCCAGTGTAAAGCTGCAATGGGTCCTTCATTGCCCGAGAATTCTATTGGTTTGCAGGACCAGAATTCTTTGTAAGAACAACCATGTGGCATGGTTCTTCTTCTTTTGGGAATGGGCGCTTGAAGTATGGGTCCATTGTTTACGCTGTTTTCTGGTTCAGTTGGTCGTTTACTGCTATGCTTACTTTTATTATTCGCTTCCTGAACTGTTTGAATAATAAATGGCATTGCATCTATAATTCCCTGTGCCACAATATGCTGAACGGCACTATTATCCATTTGGTTTCCGTTGTTATTATTGTCCGAATTCTCATTAACCACGTTAATGTTACTCTGGTTATCGTTATTCAGATTTTCTTGATTTCCCGCGTCGGCCATCTGAATTTTAAACACTTACCAAATATTAATATCACAATTAATATTTGAATATATCCAATCACATAACACGTACGTTTACCCAAAAACGTCGAGCATTGCGACTTTACTCTTTTTATATATACTATGCATCGATACACACCAGTACAGAAATTAAAATTACAGTACCGACTGAAATGTAAAGCTACAATACTAATAGTATGCATCCGTAGTTTTTTTTTTTTTTTTTCTAACACATACACACATATATTATTATTATATTATTATTATTATTACTACTACCATTTTTACCATTACTTTCACTGATATGGATTCATCCAAAAATCCATATTACGCTCATCGTATTTCCATACGAGGCGCTCTCCTACCTGTCGCATACGATCACTGCTTTCTAAAATTTCCTCCCCAAAAGTCCTAAGTTCCTGGACATTTTCTGCACTCATTGGGGGTGCAGGTTCTAGGATTGGGTTTGGAAACTGAGGTATGGGTTCCTGATACGGAGGCATAGGGGCCTGATATGGGTATGGATTCTCTAAAATTTCCCTAACATATGCATCACTAATGTTGTAGGGATCTTGAGGATCTAACCCTGGGTAAGCTGCTAAATTGGGCACTGGCACATTTTCCTGTATTGGGTTTTGTTGCACATAGTCCCTAACATCGTCCCACCAGGGGTCGTAGTTATTTGGGTCTAGAGGATCAGGTGCAGGTACCCTAGGTATTTCCTCCGGGTTGAAATCAGGCATTTCTATCTGGTTTTCTATTTCCATGGGTTGATCAGGATTTTGTGGTTGGGGTGCTAGCATTTGTTCCAGGTTTGGGTCGGCAGCAGTGGTTGCTAAAATATGGATATTAGCGATACCCCTATTGAGCATATCCTGATTATAAGCATCGGTTTCTCTTTTTGCTGCGGCTAACACTCGCTGTTCCTGCAACTTTTTCATTCTTTTCCTACGTTCATGCGCTCCCCTACTGAACCATCCCCTCTTTTTCTGAGGAAATGGCTCTTCAGACTGAGCCTTAAACACAAAGATTCCTTCTTCTGTGTCAGCAGAATACCCTGAGAGGGCAGGCTGAGAAGAGGAGGTGCCTTCGCTCCTAGGTGAACCAGACAGTTGACGATAGGCGTCAGAAGGTCCTTGGTCACTCATACTGTAAACTAACAAATAGTCAGATAACACAGAGCAAGAAATACAATTATACACGTATTTCCATAATTTATTTCCTAACACTTTGAATTTTGATGTCAGCAGAACACTTCTGTGGCTGAATCAGTGGCATAGCTCTGATACCACCTTCTGTCACAGCCCCCGATCCCTATCTCCCGGGAACGGGCGGCCGTGAGCCAGTTTCGGTGGTATCACATTTATTTATCAAATTTGGCAGCGGAAATTTTCATCAGGACCGTAGTTAGGAAATGTTTTAATCAGAGTAAACCACCATGTTTTATAACATTAAACATATGGGTATAAACCCAAGTTTTTAATACACACGTTTCATAGGAATAAATCCTATTTATTTAATAAAAACATCCATTTTATTCTTAGGTAACTTTATTGCCACTTTTCCAAGCCTTCAGTGCTGTCCAGCTGGCTTCTATTTGGCTTTCACATATTGTTACCTGAAACGCGTTTTAAAAACATTTTGTCAGTGGGAAATACTGGTGAGTGAATCCCAGTTTAATCAAGTTTAAATAAAAATTCACAGTGAACAGTATTGAGGGCGCATCCGCAATTACATTTGTTTCCAAGTTATATCAATTACCACCACACGGTAATGTCGTTCCGACTTATGGTCATGTTACTCCTTTACCAGGTGGTAACAAATTTTGTATACAAAACCCCAAATTTACCGACTGTAATTGTATTCTTACAAATACTCAATAACTGTTATTCGCATGGAAATTTAAGGTTTTGTAAAAACAGTTTTCAAAAAGAAGATTACTCACATTGCTGTTTTAGGTTTTTCGTAAGGGTTTCCTGGAGATAATCTATAAATTACACAAATGCACGTGTGTTAGTATAATAACCCATTTTAACATTAGTAATACCCTCCCCGAGACGGCATTCCAACGACTACGTCGGGCAGAACCACGACAGCCGTTACGGAACCCTAGATCAATCGGGCAGCGTATCTAATACGTCTCCAGGGGTTATAATACTTACATCGTAGCAGAACCTCGCTATTTTAGGGGGTATAATGCCCGGCTATAGTAACACTACTACAGAAATTTAGAAAGAACGAAAGAAAGTGAGCGACGAAAACCGAAAGCCCGTTGCCTTCTTATATAGGGCTGTAATTGGACTCCCACGCGGCCCGCGTGGAGTTTGGGCCTGGTTCTACGCGGCCCGCATGGCCTAGGGCCTAGGCTTAGCTGATCCGGGTCAATCTTATAGGTTCGACACGAGTTGGACACGTGGCCGCTCCGGGTCACGCCACAATTCCGGACACTCGCGGCCCGCTTGGACTTAATCCACCATGTACGCGGCCCGCTTGGGCTTAGGGTTTTGGCAAATCCTGGTTACTACTCGCGCGGCCCGCGTTAGGTTGAGGTGAGGTCCATACGGCCCGCCTCAACTTAACTTTTATTGTTTTTATTTATTTTATATAGTATAATCTAGTTTGAGGGCTCGGTTTTCACATACGGGGTACATATAAAGACACATAGATATATTTAAAGATATATTAGGGTATAAGAATTATTATGAGGGTGTCGGTTTTACCGAGGGTTGTTATATCTCAACTGTGGGAGCAAGAAGCATTTCAAAAAATACTGCCCTAAGAAGAATCAGGCACAAGGATAAAAGCTCAGTAGCAGAGCTAGGGGAGCACACCAGGAATCCAAGCATGGATATCGGTATGTCCCATATTACTCAACGTTATGCATCTGTGCTGCTAGATACTGTTGCAAATTTCAGCTTCGCAACTCTAGAGTTTAAGAGTATACTTGGGTTAGTAGCAAGTAAGTTAGATAAACCGCACTCGATGGAACTAGCTAAGGGGAGCTAGTGGAAGCCAACGCAGTAACTAGAAACGGCAAGATAGTACTCGGAGAGCGTAAGCTCACGTTTAATCTACTGCCAGTTGAACTGAGAAGCTTCGACGAGGTAATTGGAATGGATTAGTTGCCAAGCGATCGAGCGGAGATTGATATCCGCGTCCCGATGGCGAACGAAGGAATGATATTGACTCATGAAGCAGGGTATGCCATTACAAATTACTAATTGCTTGATGGCACGAAAGTTGTTGCGAACAGGATGTGTTGTTTTCTTGACTTATGTCGTGGACAAGGGAGTTGAAGGACCGAAACACGAAGATCTTCCTGCGATAGGGGAGTACCTTGATGTCTCCCCCAAAGACTTGCCAGAATTATCTCCTCAACGACAAGTCGAATTTTCGCACCGATTTGATCCCAGGCGTCACGACTGTAGTTAATGCACCCTAGCGGCTTACACCTTCGGAAATGCAAGGATTGACAGTGTAATTTCAGTGGTAGATAGAGAAGGAAGACAACAGACCAAGTTTCCCGCTTGGGGTAACCCCAGTTTTGTTCGTCAAAAAGAAGGACGATAGCCCCATTCAAACATCAAACTACCAGGAGCCGAACGAGCTAACCCACGAGAGTCGGTGACTCTTGCTAAGGATTAACGAATTACTTATTTAACTAACTGTGAGGATACAACTACTATTACACGACTGATTGATGATCGAGTGTCATTAGCGGTGAACTCAGGAAGAAAGTATCCCGGGGAAATTGTGGGACAATAATTTGTTTTTAAACATACACAAAAGTGGTGTTTCCTATCCAATGCACAAAACAGATTTACACAGAATACGAAACCTCGAGGATGTAGAAAACATATACTTAGGACCTTGGGAACCCAGGTCCAAACTCGTAAAGGTGGTTACTTAGGAACCATATCTGTCAACTCAATCAAACACCATTAACCTGACATATATGCCATTTCAGTTAACAAAACAGAAAGTGCTTAAATTTCTTTTGTTGAAATCTTCACTTTTGCTTCTAGCGAGTAGATATTTGCCTCTCTACTCCCCTTAATGGTAGTTGCATCGCATTGATTGTCTTCGCTGAGAGCGAACACACAATTGCTTCGAATACTTGGTCATTTCTCCATTTTAGCAAACACTCATTGTTTCATTACTTGAAAACTCATATGCTACGCATGCACCATCTGCTACGCCTGCGGTTTCATTTCAAATGCTTCATTGAAGTTCAAATTTTATGTTGGCAAACCTAATTACTGATTTGTGATTCGAATGACCTACATTATTGTAATTGTTGGCTCTTTTGCTATCAAGTCAACACACTCTCTTGGAACTTCTCTTATTTCAAGTTATATTCATGGATTATCTTTGTGACCATGCCGAGGTTCCTTTGTTGATACACACGTTTATTGTCGGATTACGCTAAAACCAAGTTCAATTGCTTGAACTTATCCATTTCACATGTTTGATTTGAGACGCTATATGATGTATTGAGAACATCACATTAAAATATTTTTTGCAAAGGTTCTCTCATTTCGAGTCGTAGTAGACTTGGTTGGTCTACGACTCCACTAAATCGTTTGATTGGTTTCGATACCTTGCAGTGATACTTTCACAGAATTGAAGCTCGCGCTAATTGGGTTACTCACTTCATACACGGATTTAATTGTCTACTTATTTGTTAACAATCCATTTTGATATTCACAATCAAAGCAGTCTCAACACAGTTGCATGTTAAGACAACGGTACATAGATTCACTTCATATCACGGTGTACCTCCTAACGATTCTTTCGTTATAAATTGAACACCTAGCAGTGTTTATTGCTTTCCATCTTCAGTCAGAAACAATAATTCTTCGATGTTCCGTATCCAACTGAAAACTTTATGACATTGTGTAAAACAGAATCTTCAAGTTGTTTTAGTACGCTTTCATCTGATTTCAAACTCGGTGAACTTGTTCAGTCACCACTATTATTGAATCATGCCATTACGACGCCTTGTGGTGCCATTGCAAATTTGTAGCTTGTGCTAATCATGGTCAATCGTTTCACACAAAACTACATATACTTTTGTTTGACTAAGTCATTTAAACATTCCTGATGCAACTACGAGTCAAGACAATGATACACCAGATTCGCTATTCGGTATACTTGCGGAATTTAAGAATGTCAACACACTAATCCTTACCATTTATTTATTCGAAAGTTGACTGATCATTTTCATATTCAAGTTGTTGATTCTGAGTTCGCATAGCGGATGCTACGGTTTGTGAAAACTTGTTTGCAGAATTGCGATCGATCGTTTGAGAATACTATTAGTCAAAACTCCTCTTTTGAGAATCCTAAAAGCACATATCTTTTTACCAATGGATTCGTGTTGTTGTAATATGTATGTGGACTCATCTTATGTGAATAAGGTTTGATTCGGTTTTGTAATTACCTACCTCAATATTATCCATATGCATGCACGCATAATGTAACTCTAAGGAGATAAGATGGTACAAATTTCGAGGACGAAATTTTCTTAACAGGGGGAGAATGTGACAACCGTCAAATTTGCATGCATCCATACAATTAATTAATTTTAATTACGTGCTTAATGACTGTGCTTGATTACAACTGATGACGTAAACTGCTTTCTGATTTCTGTATCATACATACATATGCATCACATTTCATACTGTCACTCCATTCATTACATACAAACTTTAGTGACAAACTTGATGCGTAAAACACAATTAGCACACTGAGCGGATAACTCAGAAATATACTGACAGTGCCAGTAAATAGACAGACAGTGTTTTGAGACCCAGTATACTACACTAGTGTGGAGTGTGGGGAAGTGAGGACCATAAAACTGCGTCACTAGGTGATAGTTAAAGTGCCGGGAAGTGCCTAAAACCCACTAATAATGCAGAATTCTGCATTATTTATCAGAAATTCAGCATTTAATATGCTAGTAATGTACCAAAAATATGGCAGAAAGGTCATGTATGCTTTCCTAAGTGCCGGGAATTAAAAGTGTTACAAAAAGATATATAAAAGACATTATACTGAATAATTAAGCACTTTAACAAAACGGTATCTAACCGAACAACCGGACATCACCCGGGACACCAAATTTTTCCAAACACATTGTTTTATTATTTCTTGGCTAGTCATGATCCCCGTACATCATAACACCCCCTAGATATCAACTAACTAACACATGTAAGTATATACTTGGAAATTAACTAGTATTTACCCACTATCATCAAAATGTTACAATTAACCCCCCCCCATGCCCTCTTTCGGTCACAAAGGACCCACAAAAATCCTCACCATACTTCCAAGATATTATTTCAATATTATATTGAGATCTTTGCTTGTGATCTTGAACATATTATTAGAGAATGGTTATAAGTATGGTGGGTTCTTACAAGACCTTACCTTCATCATATCTTCACATAAAGTTCACACCACCTCCCTCATCTCTCCCTCTCCCTCTCGGCTCACCATAACCGCCACCACCACCACCTTAACTCAACCATCTTCATTCATTTTCAAGCTTGTTCAAGCACTAGAAGGTGATACATGGAGTTTGGAACTTGAAGGTCTTGGAGAATCCTTCTCATTTGCTTTCTTTCACCACTTTTCATCATCATTTTTCATCATCTTCTCACTAGAGTTCTTCCCTAGCCTTTGTGCTAGTTGTAAGTTCTTGTTTAACTCTTGTTCATCTTATTTTTATGGTTAAAAGTTGTAGTATGTTAAGTATATCTAAAACACTAAAGAACAAGAACTAAAAACATGAACATAAAGCTTTACATAAAGTTTACATGAGGATGAAATGTTGTTAGCAGGATGTTGTTATGAATATGTTGTTAATTTCTTATTGATTCTTGGTTGTGTGATGTTAATCTCCATATGGAGTTTGTTAAATGATGTTTAGAAATAAGATCTAATAAGATTAGAAGGTGATCAGGGGATTATATGAAATAATCACCTTCTAGTTTAAACATGAACTTGAAAGAAAACGATTTTCTTGAAATATAATTGAACAAGTAGGTTGATGATCATGTAGATCCAAGTTTTACAAAAGACTTTTCTAAATAAACCAAGTTAGAGAATCGATTTTTGGAAAATCATGACTTTTACATACACTTACACCAATTTTGGAAATAAAATAAGTGTGAAAACATTTTATTTACAAGAAGAGTTAAAAAGGTTAATTTTTGTAAAAATCGTTTACAAGTTGTAAACACTAAACTCTTTTAACAAAATGATTTTTAAAGAAATAATTACACTTTGGAAGGTAACTAAGTCCACTAAACTCATTACCAAGTTACTACGCGTTTTTGTGATATATCAAGTTCATGATCATTATCTAACGCATACAGTTTTGGCTCTTGGTGATGTAAACTTGTTTAAGGATTGATTGTTGATTGATTTTGAAAAGAAAATGATATGCTTAATAGCATGGACACCTCCGTTTTTAGGGGAAACTCTGGCGAAATTTTCTAAAAATCCCAAGACTTAGAAATTATTTTCTAACAGGTGATTACAAATGTGTTTTAACTTCGTTTTCGAAGCCATGAGTTTTGTTACAAGATTTCAAAAGGTCGGGGGTGGGTTTTCGTAAATAAAAGCGGACAAATATATTTAGAATATATATTTTATACTAAAACGCTTGTGTGAATATTTGTTTGATTTGTGAACTAGTTATATTATTTTAGGGTAAAATAATATAATTTATCAAAACACCATTACATCTACAACTCCAGAATAATACCAAAAATTACAAGGAATAAATATTTTAGTTATATACTTGGTATTGTGAAACCAAACACTAAAACGTAACTTACGAAATATTCCGGAAAATACTTTTATGAATATATTTTTGGGTAAATATTATTTTGGATACAAGGAGTGAAAATATATTATCTTTTGGAAAAATATATATTTTGGGAATACATTATTTTTGACAAATGTGTTAAATATATTTTCTAAGTGGGACTTAAAAATATATTATTCGAAACTACGAAATACATGTATAAATACTCCCATCATTGGGAAGGAAATACCGAATTAAAATACTTGAGAAGTATTAATACAAAAATATTGGCTAAACAATTATTCCAAAACCAAAAATAATTATTTTAACTAATAATTATAACTTGGAATAATATTCGGAAACGTAACTCAAAAACCTTCATACTAAGCAAAGGCACGGCCCGTTCGTCTAATAGACGTTAGTACACTGTAGGTAGTCGTGTTTGCTGAGGAGACTTGGGTTACACATACTGAAGACGCAATACTGTGAGTTCATGTCCCCCTTTTCTCTTAACTGTTTTCAGTTTTATACTTCGGGGGTGAAATACATGTTACAATTATTACAGACATTTTATACAAGGTATGATTAGCTTAAGGAGGGTTACTACTTAGATCATGTGAATGAGTAGGGCATGAGTGATAGATCTATTTGGGTGTAGCAAGCCCCACTCCTGAGTCTGCTGAATGGACCATGTGGTGACTATGTCTTACAGCCGGAAGCCCGGTATGAAATCTGCTAGGTTTGAGTCTTCCTGCATCGCTTCACACATACCATTGGCTTTGCAACCCAGTGGTGATCTCTTTTTTTTCCTTATTGCTACATACCAGCGACTTACATACATACTTACAATGTTTCAAAGGCTTATACATTCACACAAACGAACACATGAACTCGCTCAACTTTTGTTGATGTTTTTCAAACTACATGTATTTCAGGGAATTTATAAGTGGATCTGGCGGGCGTCGGAAGTTTTTATGCTACGCTAAGAATAAAGCTGTCATCCATGGTCTTTGATTTGGTTAATGCGTCTTATTCTTGGACGAGACACGTCTTCCAAACCTTGGTGTTACTCAATAACTTTTTGACGAGTCTTTAATGAATTCATAATCAATTTGTAAGATTTGTAAAACTTGAATCTAAAGTCTATGTTTTAAATGTTATGTTTTACACATATGTAATGGATGACAAACCTATGGTTTTATCATATAGTTGATGTTATGATTGAATGCAGTGATATTAAGAAAGTCACACCATAATCACGCTTCCGCAAAAGTCAGGGTATGACACTTATGGTTCGTGATTTTCCTGCTGTCTTTCCTGACAATTTACCTGGTCTACCCCCGTCTCGTGATATTGACTTCCGTATCGACCTCATTCCTGGAGCTAATCATGTCGCTAAAGCCCCTTACCGCCTCACTGTTGGGATTGAACCCTAACAGAGGAACAGATA
Organism: Helianthus annuus; assembly: GCF_002127325.2. Taxonomy (NCBI): domain Eukaryota; kingdom Viridiplantae; phylum Streptophyta; class Magnoliopsida; order Asterales; family Asteraceae; genus Helianthus; species Helianthus annuus. Next base: position 88,692,660 of record NC_035441.2, read on the forward strand.
ATGTAAAGCCAAAACCGGATCCCATCAGTGGACACTTAATAAGCAGCAGTTTACTCTAATCTCTCCCCTTGACAGTGGTTATCTAACAGCTGATGGATGTTAAGTGCTGCTCAACTACAACAACTGATAAACCAAACTCTGATGATTATCTAACAACTGCTGAAGACAAACTCTGTTGCTCTATCTACTGCTGTATCCTAAGTACTGCTGAAGACTCAAGCACTGCCCTCTCAAAGACTGATCACCTTTGAAGAAAGCACTGAAGACTCAACATCTGTGCTAAGGCTACAACAGTAGAACGTGAAGCAGTAGTTTCCTTATGTTTTGTACTTTAGTGATTATCAGATGTTACATAACAGTAGTTTGTATAGAACAGTATTTATAGTTTGTTAGGTCGTTAGATGTCACTATCATGGTGACGTCAGCTGAAGCGTATCAGTAGTTTGGTTTGCCTATAAGTATGAGTACACTTGATCGTTTTGAGTGAGTTTTTCTCCTCAATTCATCCTTTCATCTTGTGCAACCAACTCTGGTGTATCAGGCTGAGGGGGAGTTTAGATTGTAAGCCTGCACTGTAATCTTTTGCTTTTATGTAAATCTTTTGACTCAATGAAAAGCAATTGTTTATCAATCTACACTTTCCTTTGTTTGTGTTTACAAAGTTTGCTACTCATTTCCGCTGCACTTATTCGTTTTATGCAAACAAACACAATCACAGACAGCCTCAGATCCTAACAATTGGTATCAGAGCTTGGACAGTCAAATTCGATCTTACAATCAATTTGACATAACAGTTCAGCTCAAAATTCATTGATACCAAGGTTGGTTGTATTCAGTTGAAAAAACGGAGTAACGAGTGAATCATGGTTATATGAATATTCAAATACTCTGAAAATCAACCAAGATGTCATATGACACACAAATCTCACACAACAAGCGTTATCATGCACATGTCACTCATAGTTTTCAGATCTGTAAAATATCTGATAAATTATGGGATCGTTCTATGTTTTCAAAATTGATTTCAATTGTTGTTTTGATATTTGTGATGTTTTAAGTAAACAACTAAAGTATGTACCTCAGTTCAGCAAAACTTGTGTTCATCTAAAACACTAGAATACTGCTGACAAAGAAAAGAGGGAATAAAACTTTAGTCAAAATCTCTCAAGTGCTCAAAGGCAGGTTGAGTACCTTCAAAAGGACCAAATCAACTTTGTCAAAAACACATTGAGAAAATAAGATGTCAAGACAGTCCTAATCATAAGTAATGTGAGATCTGTAAAAAAAAAAAAAAAAACATGCTCATACATGGTCAGATCTCTCAAAACATTGCTTCAAAATGATTATGGACAAAGTATGTTCAAAATATAATCTCCTAGTGAGTATTTCTGAACATATGAATAAACAGGGTATAAAGGGAAAAGGAAAATGAACAAATCTTAAAGTGTGGCTATCTCAAACTTTTGAAATCAAAAGCAAAAGAGTATAAGCATAAAACACTCTTGAGGTTCAAATTAGATCATCAGTGGCCATTGTGCAATTGTGTGCATTCATCAATACAGGAATTGTTCTGGTAACAATAGCATCTTCAGTGATGGTGCTTAAAAGGAATTTACAATCAATTGACAAGAAATTGACCCAAACAATGGTCAAAATAACTTGAGAATGATATAATCATGAATTTATTGGAAAATTGTCGGATCCTTTTGATTATTTTCAAAACTTCCTTTGATTTTTGTTAAGGTGTTTTCCTCTAAAATAAAAACCGGATATATTTCATTCCTTTATGAAATATATTTTGTTCTTTTACTCATTTTTAATAGTAAAAGCTCATCTCTGGTCAGGATGTAATTTCCTTATTTTTGTGTGAAATTACTATCCTTAAATCTAGTCAAAAGGAAATGACATACATACCAAGGTCAGGTTGAGCTCAAGTTAGGTTTTCACTGATCATAAATTGATTGTAAATTGACTTAGATTACTGAGATACTCATGCTCTAGTTCAGGTAATTAGACACAAAATGAGCAGCTCATGTAGAAATGTCTTCATCATCTAGGATGCTAAACCATTGTCTAAATAATAGACACTTGGCAAAACCTAGAACAAAAATTCCTGTAAACAACTGCTGGCAATTTAATCTTGATAATTTACATCTAAAATGTATTTTGTTAAGAATAGCATTTCAAATGCTCAAACAGATGTTAGATAAGATACTGTGCTTTCACAAAGCAAAATCAAGTTCTACATCTGAACAAGCAGATGCTAACATTTTTGTCAAGAGTTGAAACACTGCTGCACTATCAGTTGTTGAGACAAAAATCTTCATTATTCTACCACTGTTGTATCTAAAATGCTGTTGTGCTTTAACATCTGCTCTCTAAAGTCTGTCCACTGCTAAAGTGTCAACCTCTGCTCTTTAAAAACACTGCTGTTTAAAATCATTGTTTCATCCACTGATACATCCACTGTTTCATTTTATTACCGTTGTAACTACTGATACTTGATCTATCAGTAGTTGTTAAAACAACTATCTTCCATCATTTACCATCTCATCAGATGTTTGACACGTCGTCAGTTTTTAGCCGTCAGATCATTATAACCGCTCACACACATCAACATTCACCTTTTTCCTTAATAAAACTCTGCCCTAACACCAAAACAGGGTTTTACTGTCGAATTGAATTCCAAAAGTTCTTTTCTCACAACAGTTTCCCTCTCATAACTCCAAAAATCTTTTTCGATCTTCTTCATAAAAAATGACGAAACCAAAATCGAAAACAAAATCAAAACCATCATCTTCCTCCAAAACAGCAGAAGCCACTCAAATGGCCGCTGAAACACCGGAGATCCGCTACAAAGCTCCACACAATTATGTAGGTATACTCACAAAACCTACCGATAACCACACCTTCGACTCCATCCTTGACATCCTTTCTGCATCAAAGTACAAAGCTTTGATAACAGCAGACGCTCCTATTTACCTTGACACCCAGAGAGAGTTCTGGAAAAATGCCACCCTTGAAAAACAAGGAGATATCATCGCTGCCATCAACTCCTCGATACAGGGTAAGAAGGTAAAAATCTCACCAAAATCCATCTCTGAAACCTTTAAACTCGATGATTTAAATGGAAAAACCTATTTTACAAAAGACGAGTTAGTAAAGGATTTCATGAATAGGAGCTATGCAGAACAACCAAACAGGGACACCCTACAAAAGGGTTACTTCCCTTCTGCACCCAGATTTTTATTCCACACACTGCTCATGTGTGTTTCAAATAAAACAACGTCCTTCAATGAGATACCAACAAAAATCCAATGCCTGGGGTATGCAATTTTGAACAGTGAAAACTATAACTACTCCCAGGAAATATTTGATGATTTGGTAAAGAACGTTGATAATAAGGCATTTATGCTCTTTCCGAGGTTTCTAAGTTACTATTTTGAACAAAAATTTGTCGAGAAAGAGGCAGAAGTGCCCAAACAAGGTGTCTCATTCAAAATAAACAGTTTAACAATAGAAACTTTTTCAAGAATGATGGCACCAATAAAATTAAAAACAAAAGAGGCAGAGCAGATTTTAGAAACTGCCACTGACCCTCAAGAAACCACTGCTGAGCCCACTGCTCCAGGTGATCAAAGTAGCACACCCACTGCTCTAAAACCCACACCTGCCACCACCAAAAAGACCAAAAGAAAACCATCCAGAAAACCCACCAAACCCAAAACAAAGGCAACTGTGGAAGATGAGATCCCAGAGCAACTGCCAGTGACAGCCTAAAAGTCACCAGAAACCACTGCTGCTACTTCCTCACAGCAGTGGGTAGAAAGATCTCAACCCCAGCCTCAAACTCCTCTTGCATCCTCACAAAAGGATCAAGTTGTAAGCACAGGGACACCACATTATGAAGCTCTGTATCCACTCAGATCCATCTTCCACAGTCCTGATCCCAAGGGTATGTCTCTTTCAACACCCATACCCTCACCAATAATATTGCCACAATCAATAATACCCCTGTTGCATGCAGTTGATATGGCACAGACAAAAACCAGTTCCTCTCTATCACCCATTACTGAGAGTATACCTCTACAAGTGACTGGGTCTGATGCACTTACCTCTGCTATCCCAGCAACAGCTGAGGAGGTTACACCCCCTGAGTTACAAGTAACTCTTGGTGGTAGTTCAAGTGGAGCAGCAACTACAACTGATGGATCAACAGATCTTCAGTTGGACAGTTGTTACATAACTAAGACTCCCTTGAAGGCAATTTCTTCCATGGCAACATCGGTAACCACCAGTGAGTTATCTTTAACTCCTGGTAACATTAAAGGATTATCGAGTGCCGAAGAAAGAAGTCCCCAGTACCAAGAAAAAGGGGCATCAATGGATGACTTTTGGGCTACAGCTCCTAAGTCACACATTGATACAACCACCACTGGTGGGGATTCAGATGATCCTGTTAAATCAGGTGCTGATTCAAGATACAACGAATTGACGGCCAGAGTTGAAAATCTAGAATCTTCTGTTGCCGAAATAAAAGATATGGTGCAGCAGCTGTTAGCAGCTCAAATAGCCCAATCTTCTGCTCCTCCTGCTCAAGCACCTGCTCCACAAGCATTTGCTGCAAATGAGCTTTGGAATATTCTCCAACCATTGCTTGAACATCAGCAACAAATGGCTGCTAAACAGCACGCAAATCAAGTACAAATGCTGACCAACATGGTGGAATCTCGGTTCAAAGACACTCAAGCAGACATCAAGGCTATAAAGGCCAGCATACAACAGAATGCTCAAAGTGAGAAAGGTCCATCTACCATTTTTTTCATGGATACACCCCTGGCAGATAATGCCAAAAAGGGGGAGAAAACCAAGCTGAAAAAGAAAGGTATAGAAGATGGGATATACTTTGAACCAGAAAAACCCAAAACCACAAAAACTTCAATAGCTGATACAACAGTAGTTACAAAAACTGCTGTCAGTAGCCAAACAGCTGCTATCTCATCAACACACACACCTCCAACACACACCACTTCATCACACACCACCACAACTACTGTTCCACCACCACCACCACCTGTGTCTACAACACAAAAACCACCCCTACCATCACAAACAGCGAAACCATCATCACCCCCTGCTAAAAGGCAGAAGACAACAGATGTTACAACATCTGTTGTAATGGCAACAGTGGTTGAAACACAAGTTGTTTCAACTACTGCTAGTCAACCACTGATCACCTCCCAAACAACTGCCACAATAACCCCTGCTCAAAAGCAGAAGACATCTGCTGACACATCAGCAGTTGTAATGACAGCAGCAGTTGAGACACCAGTTGTTTCATCAGTTGTTTGTCAACCATCCACCACTGCTCTATCCTTTCCTATATCTCAACCAAGGTTCTTTAGCAGAAAAAGAAAGCCTATTACTGCCGATGAAGGGATACATGATCCAAATGCTGAAAAGTATCCACTGGAGCTTGAAGCCGTCAAAAATGAGATGAGGCAGTTTTATACAGAAACAGATCCTTCAAGAAGAAAATTCTCCTCACTCATAGGCTATATAGCTCCAGAAGATATAAATGATTATCTCAAGATAAAGGCAAGGCAAGCTAAAGTTAAAGCCAAGGTTGACAGTGAGAAAGAAAGGCTAAGCGAAGAAGGCATTGCTAATAGACTGGAGTTCTACCTTGCAAAGGTTAAGCAGATGGAAGAATATGCACAAGAGCTAGACACAGAAAAGGCTGATCAAAAGAAGAGATTGAGAGAACAACTTCTAGCCTTCATCATGAAAGACAAGTTCTACCCTGCTGAAGAATCTCAGTTTAAAGAATGGCCTTTAGTAGCTTTGAAGCATGAGGCTGAAAGGATCCAAAGAATCAAAAATGATCCTTCAAAGAAGAAAACTGCTCCAAACTGGAGTAAGTACAAAAGACTCATTGCTGATCTCACTGCTGAATATAAAGGAAAGAAGAAGGAGTTAGTGGATGCTAAAGTAGACACTGCTGAAGCCATATCAAAATGGTCTAGGCAGCAAACTGATGAAGCCTATGAGAGGCTGAAGAAAAGGAAGAAGAAAGAACAAATGGTGAAAATGGAACAACAAATTGAAAACCTCAGAACAATGCTAAAATCAGCATACAAACCTATTCTTGTCTCAAATCAAGAAGAAGGTACACAGATGTCTGAAGAAGAGGTCAAGGAAAAAGAAGCAGAGTTCTTCAAAGACACCATCATGAAAATGGGTCTGAAAGAAGATAGCTCATCAAAGCTTCAAAGCCTTTTTGTGAAGGTATTAAACAGCCCTTCATCCCCAAACACTGCAACAGGCATGATAGACAATGAAAAACAAGAGCTTACTGGACAAGAAACTGCAGAAGACATAGCTGCAGCAAACAAAGTCATAGAAGAAGCTTTCAAAAGAATGTCTGAGAGTTTGCATGTGTTTTCAAGGCCATCATCCCTCAACTCATCTGCAAATAAATCTCTCCCAAGAAACCCATTGGATTCAAAAATACTAAAGTGGAAGTCTGATCAAAAGACCCACGTATTGACTTTGCTCAGATCCAATGGTGAGGTGAAGCATATATCAAGGAAAGAAGCACTAGGCCTTAGTGTTCAAGATTTGCAGGATCTCCTTGAGCTTTCACTGTGCAGGGATGTAGATGACCAGAGTGCCAAAGAATTTGAAGCTGAATTTAAGGAACAAGCTAGGGCACTCTTGATGAGTAATAAAGGTCCTGAATAAGGAATGGTTTTGGCATTATCTGTTCCAGGGGGAGATTGTTGGGATTGAACCCTAACAGAGGAACAGATGATGTAAAGCCAAAACCGGATCCCATCATTGGACACTTAATAAGTAGCAGTTTACTCTAATCTCTCCCCTTGACAGTGGTTATCTAACAGCTGATGGATGTTAAGTGCTGCTCAACTACAACAACTGATAAACCAAACTCTGATGATTATCTAACAACTGCTGAAGACAAACTCTGTTTCTCTATCTACTGCTGTATCCTAAGTACTGCTGAAGACTCAAGCACTGCCCTCTCAAAGACTGATCACCTTTGAAGAAAGCACTGAAGACTCAACATCTGTGCTAAGGCTACAACAGTGGAACGTGAAGCAGTAGTTTCCTTATGTTTTGTACTTTCGTGATTATCAGATGTTACATAACAGTAGTTTGTATAGAACAGTATTTATAGTTTGTTAGGTCGTTAGATGTCACTATCATGGTGACGTCAGCTGAAGCGTATCAGTAGTTTGGTTTGCCTATAAGTATGAGTACACTTGATCGTTTTGAGTGAGTTTTTCTCCTCAATTCATCCTTTCATCTTGTGCAACCAACTCTGGTGTATCAGGCTGAGGGGGAGTTTAGATTGTAAGCCTGCACTGTAATCTTTTGCTTTTATGTAAATCTTTTGACTCAATGAAAAGCAATTGTTTATCAATCTACACTTTCCTTTGTTTGTGTTTACAAAGTTTGCTACTCATTTCCGCTGCACTTATTCGTTTTATGCAAACAAACACAATCACAGACAGCCTCAGATCCTAACAATTGGTATCAGAGCTTGGACAGTCAAATTCGATCTTACAATCAATTTGACATAACAGTTTAGCTCAAAATTCATTGATACCAAGGTTGGTTGTATTCAGTTGAAAAACAGAGTAACGAGTGAATCATGGTTATATGAATATTCAAATACTCTGAAAATCAACCAAGATGTCATATGACACACAAATCTCACACAACAAGCGTTATCATGCACATGTCACTCATAGTTTTCAGATCTGTAAAAGATCTGATAAATTATGGGATCGTTCGATGTTTTCAAAATTGATTTCAATTGTTGTTTTGATATTTGTGATGTTTTAAGTAAACAACTAAAGTATGTACCTCAGTTCAGCAAAACTTGTGTTCATCTAAAACACTAGAATACTGCTGACAAAGAAAAGAGGGAATAAAACTTTAGTCAAAATCTCTCAAGTGCTCAAAGGCAGGTTGAGTACCTTCAAAAGGACCAAATCAACTTTGTCAAAAACACATTGAGAAAATAAGATGTCATTGAGAAAAACACGTTGAGTACCTTCATACGCCCTAGCACATCTCCATGGGGCGCACCTGTCCTTTTCGTGAAAAAGAAGGATGGATCGTTCCGTATGTGCATCGATTATAGGAAACTCAATAAGCTTACTATCAAGAATCTCTATCCCTTACCCCGAATCGACGAGTTTTTTTGATCAATTGCAAGGCGCTACGTGTTTTTCTAAGATCGATCTACGCTCTGGTTATCATCAACTACGAATTCAACAGGAAGATATCCCTAAAACCGCTTTTCGAACTCGCTACAGCCATTATGAATTCATCGTTATGCCCTTTGGTCTTACCAATGCACCCGCGGTTTTCATGGATTTGATGAATCGCATGTGTAAGCCCTTTCTCGATCGCTTCGTCATCGTTTTTATCGATGATATCCTTATCTATTCGAAGTCGAAAGCCAAACACGCGCGACATCTTCGTTTGGTACTCGAGCTTCTCCAAGGGAATCGCCTCTACACCAAGTTCTCCAAGTGTGAATTTTAGCTTGAGGAGGTTCAATTCCTCGGTCACAACGTCAATAGTCAAGGTATTCACGTTGATCCCGTGAAGATTTAAGCAGTTAAGAGTTGGATTACACCAAAAACCCCGTCTGAAGTTTGTTCTCTTCTCGGATTGGCGGGTTATTATCGTCGATTTATCGCTGATTTCTCTAAAATCGTCGTTCCTCTAACCTCTCTGACGCATAAAGACAAGACTTTTGTTTGGGGAACCGAACAAGAGGATGCTTTCAAACTCATAAGCGTATGCTTTGCAACGCTCCCGTACTCGCGCTACCTGATGGAAACGACGACTTTGTTGTTTACTGCGATGCCTCTAACCTGGGTCTTGGTTGTGTTCTTATGCAACGGGACAAGGTTATCGCGTACGCGTCTCGTCAGCTCAAAGTCCACGAGAAAAACTACACAACCCACGATCTCGAACTAGGTGCAGTTGTTTTTAAGTTGAAGATATGGCGACACTACCTATATGGTACTAAGTGTACGGTCTTCACTGACCACAAGAGCCTACAACACATCTTGAACCAGAAAGAGCTAAATATGCGCCAACGCAGATGGGTTGAACTTCTCAACGACTACGACTATGAGATACGATACCATCTAGGCAAAGCAAATGTCGTTGCCGATGCTCTTAGCTGACGAAGCTATTTACATAGCGTTCGTAATGTTCAAGCCCAACACGACCTCGAAGCTCTTATTCGCGACGCTCAACAAGCTTGTTTTCTCGAGAACACCTTGAAGGAAGAACGAATCCTTGGAACCAAAAACCAACTGGTGAATAAACTGTAACACCCCGTGTTTTCAAATGTCAAAGTCAAAGTCAAAGTCCAAGTCAACTTTGACTTTCCTTGACTATAATTAGTCTATTTTATGTTTTATTTGTATTATGTGGAGTAAGTGTTGTAATCAAGAAAGAAAAGAAGTAATCGAATGTTGAATCGACGCGAACCGACTTACGACTGTGAATGGTAGGAAGTAACAATGCGATAAAGTTAATCAATCAGTAATCAAACTAACCGAATCACCAATCGAACTCGAATCTCGAATTATGCGGATTTGGTATTATATTACTTGTGCGTGTGCCTTATGTGTTACCTGTGCGTGCTTACTTTATGTTTTGTGTGGTATTCAATCGAATCAATCGAAACTTAAATCGAAACTCGAATCCCAAATCGAATGCAATCGAAATCGAATTATGACGAATGGTAACGTAAGGATAGGGTGAACTATAGATGATTGTATGTTAGATATAGTAGTTAGGACTGAAAGTAATTTGAATAGGAAACTCTATCGTACTCGTAACGTCTTCAATCGAAATCGAAATATCGAAAATCGTTGCACCGAACACTCGAACCAGGCTGTCCGATCGGGATGCCTGGCCGATTGGCCAGCCCTTTCCTCTTTTGGAGCCTATAAATAGGGCTGTCATTGTCATCCTTTCCACTTTTGGAAATCTCTGACCGACCAGCTTGTGCTCCTCACCTTTTCTCAGATTTCTTCCGATTCCGGTAAGTTTTCATCCTAAATCTTGTACTTTCTTGATCAAAACATGCTCCTACACCTTTCTATCTTTCAAATCTTGATTTCTAACCGTGAAATCATCAAGATCTAAGCATTCTTGGATGATGTCATCATGGTGTTCTTCAAGAACATCATGTTTTGGCTTCAATCCACCATGAATAGCTCGGATCCAACCGATTTCCACATGAACAAGCTAAGATCTATCAAGGATCTAAATATTACATGATGTGAAGGATTGAAAGAAGGAATTCCAACTTTCTTTCAACTCTTTTACACTCAATGCCTTCAAACCGGTAGAAACGGAGCTTGAGTCAACTCACCAAAACATTCTAGTGGATGAGTGGTTCAAGAATCGGATTCTATCTACAAGGTTCACCAACTTCGGGTTAAATGTGAAACTGCCATCCCGAACCGTTCACCAGCCGGACTTGGGTGATTCCTGTCTGAGCAGGAGAAACAAGTAAGGACGAAGGCTCCCCGGTTAAGCTCGTTGTCAAACTACCTCAACATAACGACAAATAATCAGAACAGCCAAGTGATAGACGAACAGGCCGATTAGGTCAGGATGCTGGCCGAACGGTTAGGCTGTTCAAACGAACAGCCCAACCGATCGGACATGCCAGCCGATCGACCAGGCCAGCCGATCGGCTAGCATATGGCCCCACACTTTGACAATTTCATGAAGTATAGTATTGAACGAGATGATGTTCGATCGAACAGCCGTTTGTCAACATTACTCCTCGGATCATGAGATACTATGCTTCAACACTTAGTCGATTTTCAATTCATTGGACGTATAGGAATGCCACCCGATCGAGCATGCTGTTCGATCGAGTATGCTGTTCGATCGAGTGCGCAGTTCGATTTAGTGATATCCTGCTGAGGACTACTACTGAAGTTCCTAACTGACCGGTTAAGCCGGCCGATCGAACAGACCGTTCGACCGATCGACCTGATAGGTAAGAACACTTCAGTGTTCTCAAATACTACAACAAAAACTTCAAAAGTTCAAACCATCATACACAAACACATCCAACTCAAAGGAAGAAACAATCCACTCGAACAGTCCAGCCGATCGAGCCTACCGGCCGATCGAACGGACTGTCCGAATGAACTGTCTAGCCGAACGAACAACCCATTCGATCGAACCTACTGTTCGATCGACCAGGCTGTTCGACCCACTTACACTCATTACGTGTTACTCATCGTCATGCTATCGAACAGTTCAGGCTAACCCTACTCTCAAGCGCTCCCCTCAATCCATCAATCAACCGCTGTGAGTATACTCGATCCCTTTTTGCTTTCAGCACTTTTGGGTGTTACATACGTTACTTATATCAAAACACAATCGATCACACTACTCAAACTATTTGAACGCTAACCAATATGCATGTATTACGCGACTAAATGAATGCTTGTTGATTGTGTTTACACGTGGAATGCTGTCTACCTGCCTTAACGACGTAGTACTATAGTTTGGACTCAGCACCCGTTCGCACGGGGGTTGTTAAGGACAATTACTTGCATGGATTATGGTGGTAATCATGTATTGCGAACCGTCTCGGACGGTCAACCCGCAGTCATTGGTATCGATAGGTCCATGTCGATAATTAACATGCTTCGTTTTCCTCTGTGTACGTGCTGGTTATGCGTAAACTATTTCGAACTCTATATGCTATTCTCAAACTTGTATGCTCACCTTTACATTATATGTATTGACTTTATTTTAACATATGTGACAGGTGTTTAAGATGTTTGCTTGCTAGGAAAGCGAGGCTAGAATAAAGCTCTAGAGGCCCCCAACAAATAGTTGTCTGTCAGGAAAAAGCAACTAGAGCATAGTTGTCTGTAGATCTTGTCAGTCTGGGTCTTTAGGAGCCCTCGAACAATATTTATATGTTTCATTTAAAATATGAATTGTCGAAACAGAATATTTGACTCGTTGTTATCTGTAATAATTTGTTTGTTATTTGGGACACGGTATGGGACGTGTTATTTAAACTGAATAGTGATGATAATTGTTATGGGAACTTCTGGACAATCTGTTTCGCTCAGTGCCATGCCCCGATGATTCCGCCATCGGTTGGGGTGTGACAGATTGGTATCAGAGCCATAACTATAGGGAATTAGGCTAGACACGACCTAGTCCGGGTCGCCGTCTTAGAGACCTAGACTATAGTTAGGAACCAATGGACCGAGCTTATGTGCTAGATTCTGATATTCTTCGCTATCACTGCACTCGAATTTTCAAGTAAAGTCAAGCGATTTAGTCGAGATTAGGTGTGAAAGCCGCAAACTCTCGACTAAATTGTTTGATCGATGCTGATTTTATCAATCTATCGATGATTTCCTCATTATTTTCGATAACGAACGAGGAGAATTATACCAAATCAGGAGTGAAATCCATATTTTGATGAATAATCTCCTCAAATTTTACTAAAACAAGGAAGAAATTGCTAAGCCAGGGGTGAAACCCGAACCTTGGCAACTTATTCCAACTTTTACTCATCTCACCAAAACCTCGACGGACTCCAACGACCTGAACTCACGAGTATGACCTAGGGGAATACGTGTTGAATGCCCAAGAATCGAGGCAGAAACGCGACCCCGAAAGTCGAAAGGTGACGACAAGTCTATTGTGAATAGTCGAATCGCTTTGGGTAGTCAATGTCTAGTAGCCGCAGACAATCTATTTCCTCGATTTTACGTGTTTCGATTCTGAGCCCGTAACTGCCAACTCTGATGATCCGTTGATTTTACGTGTTTTATGTGTATTTACCTGTTTATGTGTTTAATTTTGATGTTCGCCCGATTTTTGCTATCACTTCGATCGACACACACGACTCGCATTGCTATCCTATCTCAAAACGCTAACAAGTCGCTATAGTTCTAGACAATACTATGATATGATATACGCTATACTATACCCGATAAGCTATACGATTATGCGACACTATTTGATAAACTATACGCGATCGCTATATACGAATGACACGCGAGCTTTGAATGATAGGTTTCTGTATTCTGACTTCCTCTGTGATTAAGTGCCTATGTGCTTCAGTGTTTATCTGTCTCTGTGCTCTACGTGCCTATGTGTTTCTGTGATTATGTGAATTTGTGACTATGTGCTTATGTAATTACGTGAAGTGTGTTTCGACGTATTTCTAAGCTTTAATAAGTAGTAGACGTGTGAGGTGAGATTCGATTTGTTGTGTCTGAGACATACGGCGATGTCTGTTGCAGACCATGTCATCATCTGGACATCGAACCCCACTTACTCGCCAAGAGAAGAGAGACAGGTGTCTCGCTACTATCATTGTCAAGAGTGTGGCAAAAGCTGTGAGCGATGTCTTTGAAAACGCCAGCAAATCGTCTGAGGAGTCGCGAATTGATGCTCCTAAGGATGCCAACAAGACTGGTTTCAGCTTCAAATAGTTTAAAGCATGCGGACCCAAGGAATTCACCGGAGAAGATGGCCTTACCGCCATGTTTCAATGGTTCGATTCAGTTGAAGTCACTCTGCGCCAAAGCGGCTGTCCTGAAAATCTCCGCACCCTTAATGCTACAGGCGTCTTCCACTCCCGAGCTCTAGACTGGTGGACGGCCGAACGAAACAAGCGCGGAAATGATGCAGCTTATGAGCTGACTTGGGAGGAGTTAAAGGCTATTATGATGGACGAATTTTGCCCTCCCCATGAACGCCAAAAGCTGGAGGACGAGTTTTGGAACATAAAGCAGAAGGATGGAGATAACGTTGCTTTAACTTCACGCTTTAAATAGCTCAGCATCATTTGTCCCGATCAAGTCAAGACGTCAGACATGGCCATCAAGAAGTATATTCGAGCCCTACCCGATTGCGTTGCCGATTTCGTTCATGCTGCCAAGCCATCATCGATTGAAGAGACCTACCTGCTTGCCGCTGAGATCAACGACAAGCGGGTAAATTCTGGTTTTTTGGATAAGCATACCAAGTCTCTGCACCAAGCCACCGCCGCATCGACCGTCGACACCACCACTTCTCAACCCTCCAAGTCATCAAGAAAAAAGAAGAAGCACAACAACAACAAGTCCTGCAACAAGAACTGTGCTGTAGCAACGACTACCGCTCCTCTGCAAGCCGTACAGGCTCAGCAGCAGTCGCACCATCGACAAGCTCCGGTGATCAATGCGCCGCCAGCTAAGCGCGCATACACAGGTCCCCACCTGCTCTGTCCGACATGCTCATACCATCACGCGGTGGGAATCGCCTGTCGTTTCTGCGCCCACTGCAACCTCTACGGGCACTTCACTGCGAACTGTCGCTATGGTCCTCGTCAAGCCCCAGTTCAAGCCGCCGCTCATCAAGCTCTACTTCTAGCCCCTCAAGGCCAACCTGCAGCTCAAGCACCCGCGGTCAATGCTCGAGTCTGCTTTGCATGTGGTGATCCTAACCACTTTGCAAACATGTGCCCGAACCGGGTTGTGAAACAAGAACCCCAGCAGCAGCAGCAACAGCAGCAGCCTCAGCAGCAACAGCAAGCAGCCCGTGCCAGAACCTTTAACATCAACGCCCGTCAAGCCCAGGCTGACAACAACGTGGTTAATGGTACGTTCCTAGTGAATGGTATTTATGCATCATGTTTGTTTGATACTGGAGCCGATAACTGCTTCTGTGTCATTTGAATTCGAGAAGCTCCTTAGTCGTAAACGCTCTTATCTCCCCTCGTCATTCGTAGTCGAAGTTGCTACTGGAAGAACCGTCGTCGTTAACTCTGTTCTTCGTGATTGTACCCTAGAGCTCAACAATCACATCTTCCCAATCGACCTTATTCCGGTGCAACTCGGAAGTTTTGACGTCATAGTAGGCATGGACTTTCTTCGCGAAAACCATGCTGAAGTTGTGTGCTTTGAAAAGATGATTCGATTCTCGCTCGCGAACGGTGATCTATTATGTGTGTACGGTGAAACAGCTTCGAAAGGCCTCAAACTTATATCATGCGTCCAGGCTAGCAAGTATCTCCGCAAGGAATACAGCGCCTTCTTAGCTAAAATTGTAGTAGCGGAGAAGGAAAAGAAAAAGAAGGTTCAAGTCAAAGATGTCCCAGTGGTTCGTGAATTTCCTCAGGTGTTCCCTGATGATCTTCCCGGACTACCGCCAAGTCGTGATATCGACTTTCGTATCGACCTTATTCCTGGAGCTAACCCTGTTGCTAAAGCCCCTTATCGGCTCGCGTCATCCGAGATGAGGGAACTCTCGAACCAACTCCAGGAGTTACATGAAAAAGGCTTCATTCGCCCGAGCACCTCTCCTTGGGGCGCGCCAGTCCTTTTCGTCAAAAAGAAGGATGGGTCGTTCGGGATGTGCATCGACTATCGGGAATTGAATAAGCTGACCATCAAGAACCGTTACCCTTTGCCTCGATTCGATGACTTATTTGATCAGCTACAAGGTGCCAAGTGTTTCTCAAAGATCGATCTACGTTCAGGCTATCATCAGTTGCGCATACAAGAGGAAGATATACCCAAAACAGCCTTTCGTACCCGTTATGGCCATTATGAATTCGTTGTTATGCCTTTTGGTCTAACCAACGCACCCGTGGTTTTTATGGATCTGATGAATCGCGTGTGTAAGCCTTATCTTGATCGTTTCGTCATCATGTTCATCGAGTCTTGATTTATTCCAAATCGAAGTTCGAACATGCGCAACATCTACGTTTGGTTCTCGAGTTACTCCAGGGGAACCAACTCTACGCCAAATTCTCCAAGTGCGAATTCTGGTTGGAGGAGGTTCAGTTTCTAGGTCACATCGTGAATAGTCAGGGCATTCATGTCGATCCCGCGAAGATTGAAGCAGTCAAAAGCTGGATTACACCAAAAAACCCGTCTGAAGTCCGATCTTTTCTTGGATTAGCAGGCTATTATCGACGATTTATCGAAGGATTCTCTAAGATCGTTGTGCCGCTTACCACTCTTACCTATAAAGACAGGTCTTTTGCTTGGGGAACCGAACAAGAATTTGCTTTTCAAACCCTTAAGCGCATGCTCTGCAATGCTCCCGTTCTCACGTTGCCAGACGGAAAAAACAATTTCATTGTCTACTGTGATACTTCCAACCTTGGTCTTGGTTGTGTTCTCATGCAACGAGACAAGGTTATAGCTTACGCATCTCGTCAGCTCAAAATCCACGAGAAGAACTATACAACCCATGATCTCGAGCTAGGCGCAGTTGTTTTTGCATTAAATATTTGGCCACACTACCTATATGGTACCAAGTGTACGATCTTCACCAATCACAGGAGTTTACAACACATCTTTAATCAGAAAGAACTTAATATGCGTCAACGCCGATGGGTAGAACTTCTTAACGATTACGACTGTGAGATTCGTTATCACCCGGGCAAGGCAAATGTTGTAGCCGACGCGCTCAGCAGGCGGAGTTATTTGCTCAGTATTCGTAATACCCAAGCCTAGCACAATCTCGAAGCTCTCATCCGCGAAGCCATGCTTGTTTTAATGAACGCACTTTGAAGAAGGAGAGAATCTATCACGATGGAGCTCAGCTTGTAAGCAAAGCAGATGGGATTTTCTATTATCTTGACCGAATTTGGATCCCTAAGCGGACCGATTTGCGAAAGATGATAATGAATGAAGCCCACAAGTCCCGATACTCTATTCATCCCGGTGCCGATAAAATGTACCAGGATCTTCGTTACAAGTACTGGTGGCCGGGTATCAAACGGGATATCGCCCTCTATGTTGGAAGTTGCCTGACTTGTGCGAGAGTTAAGGCTGAACATCAACGACCTTCTGGCTTACTCGAACAACCTCCAATCCCCATATGGAAGTGGGATAGTATAGCTATGGATTTCGTAAGCAAACTTCCACCCACGCCATCAGGTCATGACAGCATTTGGGTTATAGTGGATCGTCTGACCAAATCAGCCCACTTTTTGCCAATATGGGAAGACTACAAGGTGGAACGACTAGCCCGAATCTACACCGACGAGATCATTTGTAATGATGGTACGCCTCGTGACATCATTTTAGACCGTGACGCTCGATTTACTTCGCGGTTGTGGGAAACGTTTCAAGCGGCCCTTGGTACGTCGCTTAACCTGAGTACTGCATTCCATCCTCAAACTGACGGACAGACTGAAAGAACGATCCGTACTCTTGAAGACATGCTCCGCGCATGTGTCATAGACTTCGGTGGTAGTTGGAACAAACACCTACCGTTGGTTGAATTCTCGTACAACAACAGCTATCATGCCAGCATACAAATGGCACCATTCGAGGCTTTATATGGAAGAAGATGTCGTTCGCCTATTGTGTGGCACGAGATCGGTCACTCGCAATTAACCGGTCCCGAGTTACTACAAGAAACGACTGACAAAATCCTCCAGATTCGAGACAACTTGGCAAAAGCCAGGGATAGACAGAAAAGTTACGCCGATAGAAGACGCAAGCCCCTTGAATTTGACGTTGGCGACTACGTACTCCTAAAGGTATCCCCTTGGAAGGGTGTAGTCAGATTCGGCAAGAAAGGGAAGCTAGCGCCTCGATATGTTGGACCTTTTAAGATTCTGGAAAGGATCGGAAAAGTCGCCTACAAACTCGAACTACCGAAAAAACTCAGTAACGTCCACCCGACTTTCCATGTGTCGAACCTCCGAAAATGCCTAGCTGACCATGATCTGATTGTACCTCTCGACGATCTCCAGGTCAATGAAATGCTACATTTCATGGAAAAGCCTGCCGAAATCATGGATCGCCAAACCAAGCAACTCAGGCGCTCGCGCATCCCTATCGTGAAAGTCTGATGGGAAGGCAAACGAGGCGCGGAGTTCACTTGGGAACTCGAAAGTGACATGAAGGCCAAGTACCCGCAGTTGTTCAAATGAAGATCTGGAGCGTCAAATTGGTAATTCACGGTGCTGTGCAGCTTCGAGCCTAATTTCAGGACGAAATTCCCTAAACAAGGGGAGGCTGTAACACCCCGTGTTTTCAAATGTCAAAGTCAAAGTCCAAGTCACTTTGACTTTCCTTGACTATGATTAGTCTATTTTATGTTTTACTTGTATTATGTGGAGTAAGTGTTGTAATCAAGAAAGAATCGAAGTAATCGAATGTTGAATCGACGCGAACCGACTTACGACTGTGAATGGGAGGAAGTAACAATGCGATAAAGTTAATCAATCAGTAATCAAACTAACAGAATCACCAATCGAACTCGAATCTCGAATTATGCGGATTTGGTATTATATTACTTGTGCGTGTGCCTTATGTGTTACCTGTGCGTGCTTACTTTATGTTTTGTGTGGTATTCAATCGAATCAATCGAAACTCAAATCGAAACTCGAATCCCAAATCGAATGCAATCGAAATCGAATTATGACGAATGGTAACGTAAGGATAGGGTGAACTATAGATGATTGTATGTTAGATATAGTAGTTGGGACTGAAAGTAATTTGAATAGGAAACTCTATCGTACTCGTAACGTCTCCAATCAAAATCGAAATATCGAAAATCGTCGCACCGAACACTCGAACCAGGCTGTTGATCGATCAGGCTGTCAGCCGATCAAACAGCCCAGCCGATCAGACAGACTGTCCGATCGAGCAGGCTGTCCGATCGGGATGCCTGGCCGATCGGCCAGCCCTTTCCTCTTTTGGAGCCTATAAATAGGGTTGTCATTGTCATCCTTTCCACTTTTGGAAACTCTCTAACCGACCAGCTTGTGCTCCTCACCTTTTCTCAGATTTCTTCCGATTCCGGTAAGTTTTCATCCTAAATCTTGTACTTTCTTGATCAAAACATGCTCCTACACCTTTCTATCTTTCAAATCTTGATTTCTAACCGTGAAATCATCAAGATCTAAGCATTCTTGGATGATGTCATCATGGTGTTCTTCAAGAACATCATGTTTTGGCTTCAATCCACCATGAATAGCTCGTATCCAACCGATTTCCACATGAACAAGCTAAGATCTATCAAGGATCTAAATATTACATGATGTGAAGGATTGAAAGAAGGAATTCCAACTTTCTTTCAACTCTTTTACACTCAATGCCTTCAAACCGGTAGAAACGGAGCTTGAGTCAACTCACCAAAACATTCTAGTGGATGAGTGGTTTAAGATTCGGATTCTATCTACAAGGTTCACCGACTTCGGGTTAAACGTGAAACTGCCATCCCGAACCGTTCACCAGCCGGACTTGGGTGATTCCTGTCCGAGCAGGAGAAACAAGTAAGGACGAAGGCTCCCCGGTTAAGCTTGTTGTCAAACTACCTCAACATAACGACAAATAATCAGAACAGCCAAGTGATAGACGAACAGGCCGACCAGGTCAGGATGCTGGCCGAACGGTTAGGATGTTCGAACGAACAGCCCAACCGATCGGACATGCCAGCCGATCGACCAGGACAGCCGATCTGCTAGCATATGGCCCCACACTTTGACAATTTCATGAAGTATAGTATTGAACGAGATGATGTTCGATCAAACAGCCGTTTGTCAACATTACCCCTCGGATCATGAGATACTATGCTTCAACACTTAGTCGATTTTCAATTCATTGGACGTATAGGAATGCCACCCGATCGAGCATGCTGTTCGATCGAGTATGCTGTTCGATTTAGTGACATCCTGCTGAGGACTACTACTGAAGTTCCTAACTGACCGGTTAAGCCGACCGATCGAACAGACCGTTCGACCGATCGACCTGAAAGGTAAGAACACTTCAGTGTTCTCAAATACTACAACGAAAACTTTAAAAGTTCAAACCATCATACACAAACACATACAACTCAAAGGAAGAAACAATCCACTCGAACAGTCCAGCCGATCGAGCCTACCGGCCGATCGAACGGACTGTCCGAATGAACTGTCTAGCCGAACGAACAACCCATTCGATCGAACCTACTGTTCGATCGACCAGGCTGTTCGACCCACTTACACTCATTCTACGTGTTACTCATCGTCATGCTATCGAACTGTTCAGGCTAACCCTACTCTCAAGCGCTCCCTTCAATCCATCAATCAACTGCTGTGAGTATACTCGATCCCCTTTTGCTTTTAGCACTTTTGGGTGTTACATACGTTACTTATATCAAAACACAATCGATCACACTACTCAAACTATTTGAACGCTAACCAATATGCATGTATTACGTGACTAAATGAATGCTTGTTGATTGTGTTTACACGTGGAATGCTGTCTACCTGCCTTAACGACGTAGTACTATAGTTTGGACTCAGCACCTGTTCACACGGGGGTTGTTAAGGACAATTACTTGCATGGATTACGGTGGAATCATGTATCGCGAACCGTCTCAGACGGTCAACCCGCAGTCATTGGTATCGATAGGTCCATGTCGATAATTAACATGCTTCGTTTTCCTTTGTGTACGTGCTGGTTATGCGTAAACTATTTCGAACTCTATATGCTATTATCAAACTTGTATGCTCACCTTTACGTTATATGTATTAACTTTATTTTAACGTATGTGACAGGTGTTTAAGATGTTTGCTTGCTAGGAAAGCGAGGCTAGAATAAAGCTCTAGAGGCCCCCAACAAATAGTTGTCTGTCAGGAAAAAGCAATTAGAGCATAGTTGTCTGTAGATCTTGTCAGTCTGGGTCTTTAGGAGCCCTCGAACAATATTTATATGTTTCATTTAAAATCTGAGTTGTCGAAACAGAATATTTGACTAGTTGTTATCTGTAATAATTTGTTTGTTATTTGGGACACGGTATGGGACGTGTTATTTAAACTGAATAGTGATGATAATTGTTATGGGAACTTCTGGACAATCTATTTCGCTCAATGCCACGCCCCAATGATTCCGCCATCGGTTGGGGTGTGACATAAACCGAACGGTATCTTTCACTATCTCGATCACATTTGGATCCCCAGTCGCAATAACCTTCGGGAGATATTGCTGACTGAAGCCCACAAATCACGATATTCCATTCATCACGGTGCCGATAAGATGTACCAAGACCTTCGCGCCAGGTATTGGTGGCCTGGAATGAAGAAGGATATCGCTCTTTATGTTTCGAAATGCCTAACTTGTTTCAAGGTTAAGGCTGAACATCAGCGACCCTCTGGCTTACTCGTACAACCTGAGATCCCTATGTGGAAATGGGAGAGTATAGCTATGGATTTCATTACGAAACTTCCGCGCACGCCATCAGGTCACGATAGTATTTGGGTTACTGTTGATCGTCTTACAAAATCCGCTCACTTTCTACCGATACGAGAAGACTATAAGGTTGAACAATTAGCACGAATCTATACCGATGAAGTCATTAGTCGACATGGGACACCTCATGATATCATCTCTGACCGCGATGGTCGATTTACCTCGCGCCTTTGGGAAACTTTTCAATCCACACTCGGTACTACTCTTAATCTCAGTACCGCTTTCCATCCCCAGACCGACGGTCAGACTGAACGCACGATTGCACTATCGAAGACATGCTTAGCTCTTGCGTTATAGATTTTGGTGGTAATTGGGATTCGCATTTACCTTTAGTCGAATTCTCGTACAACAACAGTTATCATTCTAGCATTCAAATGGCACCCTTTGAGGCATTATATGGAAGAAAATGTCGATCGCCTATTGTATGGCACGAGATCGGAGATGCGCAAATTAACGGTCCTGAGTTATTGCAGGAAACGACTGACAAGATCCTCCAGATACGAGACAATCTCTTGAAAGCTCGCAGTCATCAAAAGAGTTACGCCGATAAATGCCGCAAGCCCCTTGAGTTCGAAGTTGGTGATCACGTACTCCTAAAGGTTTCACCTTGGAAGGGGGTGATCCGATTCGGCAAGAAAGGAAAGCTAGCGCCTTGATACGTTGGACCCTTTAAGATTCTGGAAAGAATTGGCAAAGTGGCCTACAGACTCGAATTACTGGAGGAACTCAGCAACGTACACCCGACTTTCCACGTTTCGAACCTCAAGAAGTGTCTAGCCGAAGAGAATTTGCATGTCCCTCTCGAGGGTTTGCAAGTGGACGAAACATTACACTTCATGGAAAAGACAGTAGAGATCATGGACCGAGAGACCAAGAAGCTCCGACGCTCACGCATTCCTATAGTGAAGGTTCGCTGGGAAGGCAAACGTGGCGCCGAGTTCACTTGGGAACTCGAAAGTGATATGAAAGCTAAATATCCATATCTCTTCGTTACGCCTGCGCCTTAATTTTGGGACTAAATTCCCTAAAGTAGGGGAGGCAATAGCAACCCGACTTTTCAGGTCAGGGTCAAAGTCAAAGTACAAGTCAAAGTCAAAGTCAAGGTCAAGACATGTCATTACTCAGATCTGTCTTTCCTTGCTTAATTATTGCTTTGTACTCTCGAGATTCGATAAACACTTAACCCGTCGCAGTAATTTATATGTATTGGTGTTTAACAAAATTTTGAAATATGTTTCTCAACGCTTATTCAAAACGCAGTTTGTACCACATACTACTTAACGCAATCGCAACTCTATCATATCGTAATCTCATCGCAAACTCGAAACGCAGATTTACTTTTATGTTCTTTATGTGTTATGTTATTTGTGTAACTACCTGTTTAATGCTATCGCATCGCTTACTCGCAACTCACTTAAACGAAATGCAATGCTCAACGAACGAAAAGAAAGTCGGAAAACTAACTCGCACGAGCCGTCGGATCGAATGACCACTCGATCGAATGGACATCCGACCGGATGACCATCCGATCGGATGGCCATCCGATCGACTACTCCACCACCTTAACACTCTCTCGCACTATAAATACACACCTATCACATCACTATTTACTGATGTGACAGCCCTATCCAGCCAACACGCTCCCAGCTCGTTCCAAGCACTTTTCTCTCGATTCCAAGCGATTCCGTAAGTATTTCTCTCTAAATCTTGTACTTCCATCATCATTACACATATCTTTATCCTCTTCTCCACTGAAATCACTACTTTTCACCATGAAATCACCGGATTTGGATTGCTTTTAGGTGACGTCATCTCGGTTTCTTATGAACACTCGAGTGTGACCTCATCTCATCAAAGTTTGTTCAGATCTAAGGGATTTCCACAATCATTTCACACAAATCTTAACAAAATCTAAACCTTTATCAACGGATTTCATACTTTTCTTCAACTTCCTTCACTTTTTCACTCAAAATCGATGGAATCTAGACTTAGTCGGGCTCTCTACTCATACTCTAGTCGGGCTCTCTACCCATCCAATCGACTGAGCTGGGCTTAGTGTGGTTTGCGTTGTTTGACATGTCGTCATGCCGTCTCTGTTAAACTCAAAACTTTTAACTTAGATAATTTTACAAAGTCTTCAGAACACCAGATTCGCCGATCGAATAGCCATCCGATCGGATGACCATCCGATCGAATGACTGTTCGACCAGGTGACTTGACTTTATAAGTTCAACACTTGAACAATTTTACAAAACTTCAAGGAATATCACACTTTCAATCGAATAGCCATCCGATCGAATGGCCATCCCTCCGGAAGACCATCCGACCGAATGACTTGAATTGCACTACAACGAAAACTTCAAAAGTTTTTACAAACACTCACTCCATCGAATGACCAACCGTTCGAATGGTCATCCGTCCGGATGGTCATCCGATCGACTCATCATCCGACACTCTACACGCTGTTCAAACGCTCACGCTAGTGTTCCATGCTCAGGCAAATCTCCAACGCGCTCCCTTCAATCCAAGATTGTGTTTATTTACTAAACACATAGTGTGAGTATACTCGAACCCTTTTTCGCTTAACGCACTGTTGGGTGTTAGATACGTTACCTATATCAAATCACATCAACACACAACGCAAACACTTTTAAACGATAACCGCTCTCGAATGTTATACGTGTTTTGATGAATGCTTGTATGTTATGTTTACACAGTGATTGTTGCCTGACACCTTATTAACGATAGTACTATAGTTTGGACTCAGCACCTGTCATGGACAGGGGTTGTTAAGGGTTTTACTTCACATGCTCACAGTGGTGATAATGTGTTGTGCATTCTACACTCGCAATCATGTCGGTTGCATATGTCATTGTCGATAGCTTACTTGCTTCACATTTCTACGTGTTACATGTTGGTTATGCGTAAACGCTTTCGCTACTATATTCTACTAAACTTGTGTACTCACGTTTACACTCTGTGTATTGATTTTATTTTAACGTATGTGACAGGTGTCTAGGATGCTATGATTTGATGAATCAAGTTAGGTGGTATAGAAACCCACGAATAAAATCTGAGTTGACGGAACAGTCTATTTATCTTTGAGAATAATATCTGTATTAACTATTTTTACTTTATATGTTGATGGTATGGGACGTTAACGATTAACATATTGTCATTAATAGTTGTTATGGATTCTCTTGGACAATCTGTTCACTCAGTGCCACGCCCCGATGTTTTCGCCATTGGTTGGGGTGTGACAAGTAGCATGACATAATCCATTAGCCTCTTAGGACATGCTGCTTCGTCTACCTCTTAGGAAGTGTTGTTTGCAATTGCAGTCCTTGATTTCTATTTTTCTAAGTGGTCAACATGATGATATATTTTTCGTTAGTTATCTCATCTTAAAAAATGAAGCCAAGCTATTAACTTTTCTATTCTTTCGAATTTTTAATCAAACCACTGTATCCATATTCTTGGTTTTCTTAAACCATGATTTAACATTATGCCTTGCCGTTCTTGTCCTCCGATTCTTTTCCGGCATCAGGTTAAACTTTCAAATGAAATCTCAAATTTGTTATAGATCGGTAACCGGTTCTCACTTCAGATTAAACTCTGTTATAGATCTAAAATTTCTCACTACTTGAACAAAGAAACCTTCAGTTGAAAACTTTGTTACAGATCGGTAACCAGTTCTCACTACTCGAGCATTCTTTGTCTGTTTAGGAATACCCAGTTACAACGGCGTTAAGACAAGAAGTTTAATCAACATATATTGCCTGAAACTCGAATAAGCTTTGCGAAAATCGGTTGCAAGAAGAAGGGGAGGGGAAGAAGAAGATGGAGAGGGAAGAGGAAACAATATGAAGATTATGGGAATAAGAAGGGTAAATGGGTAATTTATCAAAAAAATAGGGAAATATGTAATTGAATTTTTTGGTTGGAGATATATGTAATAAGCTCTCTTAAGAGGAGGAAATCTGTAAAAAACCTATAAAATAAAAGAAATCATCAATGATTAAATTATGGACTTTCTAATTTAATTCAAAACAACTAAAAACCCATCTAAACAACTTTTCAAAATTTAAATTTACTACTATGTTAAATATAAATAATAATATCTATACTATATAATAAAAGAAACCATGTTAGAGACACATGGCGATCTATGAGGCGATCTTAATTATTTTTCTAAATATTTATTATGGAAAGTCAATTATTGATAATATTAAATTTAAAATTTTAAATTCGTAGAACAGATTTTAATGATAAAGACAAAGATAACTGATAATAATATATTAATTATTATAATAATATATTAATTATTAAAAATTAAAAAAATATATTAGGGTTTTAAATATTTATAAGCATAAAGATTTTATTTAATTGGTAGTTTTAATTGCTTTTATATTTTGATGATAAGGACAAGGATAACTGATAATCACATATTAAAATAAAAATCTTTATTTTAATCAACTGTTTCATTAAAATGATTTATTCAATACATGTAGAACATATATATATTTTTATATATGTGGTATATTTAGAATCCTACTTCTAAAAAAGGATCCCATTATCCCGTTTTACACTCCAATGAAATAATAATATTAAATCATAATATCCAGCTTATCTCTTGTATATTTAATATTTTTTACTAAAATATTTCTTTTCTTTTTTTTTCTGCTGATTATCCAACATGAGGTAATACGTAAGTTTCTAAGCTAATAATAAATAAAAAAACAAAGTAAAATGTTATAGACCATGTAATATACAACTCTCTAACCTAATAAAAAATAAAGTGAGATGTTACAATAAGTAAATAGTACCTCAAAGTTTATTTTGTTAGAAAACACATCTTGATGACTAAATGTGTTACCGGATGACATAATAATAATGATAGACGACGTGTAATTTGTTTGTTTTGTTTTAAGACAATGTAAATTATTAAATGAACCAATAAAACAAATCTTTTGTATCCATGGTTGTGAAACAATGATTCTGTTACAACACTCCCCGACGTTTCCGTCGCGGTTTTGTTTTAACGCGGTCGGGGTGTGACACATGGCGTTTGTTTTTCTTGGTGTGATCAATTCATTGTGTATAGACCCCTCTCTTATAGGAGTTTTTTGGCGCGTAGTTTAGGTGGGATTTTTTATTATAATAAATGATAGTAATAAAGTAACCGCCTTTTCAGTTACTGTGTGTATTTACTGTTTTGCTCAGCTTTATCAGTTTTTAGGGTGATAGACGTCCCATCTTCCAAGTTTGACGTTTTTTTAAAATGGTGTTATGCAGACCAAGATGACAAAATACAATAACGGAGAAAATATTAAGCAGAAAAAATAATTTTTGTTATTCCTGGCATCTTGTAAGCAATAACTTTTTGTAGTATTTCTTTGGCGTTTTGCAAATAAATAGAGAAACATATCATTTAATTATCTTAAAAAAAGAAGAAGATTACACAGAAGAAAAAACAATTAAAACTCTTCATCAGAAGCTATTTTATCCGAGAAGTATCCATCACTTGCGTCATCTTCTTCCTCGGAGTCTTCATCTAGACCTTCATCCATGTCATCACCTTCACTTTAATCGGCTTCTTGTTCTTGAAGATTCTGAAGCCTCCATTTGAACATTGCATTAACGCCATTTTTGAGTCAATTTCTGTGTTCAAACAAGTGGCGTTATGCAATTCTTCTATGAACCCAAGCCCCTGCTTTGTCATGATGTTTTCAAGCCAGTAGTCTTCCTGCTCTCCGCTGTCGTATATAATGGTCACCATGTCTATTTATTCATCAAAACGCCATGATGTCATGATAGGGTCCGGCTTTACATCTGCTTTGATTGGTCCAAATTTCCTTGTTAATGCTTTCATAAGCATATGTGTTTCATGTCATTCGTTATCCAGAGCGATGCCAAGGGCCCAAGAGATAGGATACCCCTCTGTACCTCTTCTTCCATCTTCAAAATTACCTTGATCGTCCTAACATACACCCTCCTTCTGTTGTCAAAACGCATTACGAATCACCTGATTGCCAGAGTGTATCTCCACCAAACGATGGTTGCCAATTTTGGCATTTTGGTTAAATTGGCGTTTTTGGTTAAAATTGTTTTTGCAGAAATGATAGATTGAAGTGATTATGGAAGCGATGTTTTACGTCATTTATATAATGATGTTTTTGGCGCGTAATTTAGGAGGGAATTTCTTCTAATAAATGTTAATAACTGAATTTAGTTACTGTGTTGTTTCCTCTTCCTGTAATCTCCAACGCGTTTTATCACTAATTTTTGGCGTTTTGTATTTAATGGCGTTTTATTTTTTTGAATGGCGTGTTCTCATTTTTGTTGGCTTTTGAATTTGAGCGGTAAAATACCATTTTACCCTTAATGAAGCGCGTCCCACATATTAAAATTGATGTTATTTACGAAAACGCCCCCGCGCAATCTAGTCCATGAATTGTTTTGATCTGACGATCCATAACCGTTCTCCTCGTTCTCACACTTTCCCCCATTTTCTTTAAATCCTGAACCTATATATGTGTATATATATATATTTGGTAAAAGTAGAATGATTTTGGGTGTGTATTTGTAAAATACATTTGATAGTTTGTTATTTTTATTTCTAAAGGGAAATAATATTTTTTTGTTGTGTTAATGACCGTTGTTGTTATATATTCTTAGATATTTCAGTTTTCTAATTAATTTTAAATGTTTTTTTTGGGGTTTTTTTCTTTGCTTATATGTGAAGATGTGTGGGTAGGGAGGACGTAGGAGATGTATAGAAACTGAAAAAGAAAATATTGTTGTTATTGTTGTTCGATTAGATTTTTTTTTATTAATTTAAATATGTTTAAACTAGGTTAGAAACCCGTATATTACACGGGTTGATAAATATAATTTTATATACTAAGTAATAAAATAGTTTCATCTTTTAAAGACTCGTGTATTGCACGATTTGAATAAACACATATCTTACACTTACTTATAAACAAGTCAATCGGAGTTATGTTATATCTCTAACGAGCCATACAAATAAGAGAAAAATATGGGTCAAAAGGCGCCCAAAATGTAGTTTTAATGTATAAAACATCCTAAATATTTCTATTAAAAGAATTAGACTACGGTTGAAATAATATTATTTTTGTAATCACATTTGATACTAATTACTCAAAAGAATATTAAAAGAAATTTGGACATAGTGTTTCGTGTCAACCTAACCTGACCCATATCTAAAATTACGTATTTTGAACCAACACGTTATTACGAATCAGGTTGGGTCAGATTATGTATCCACTTGATCGAGAATTCACTATACCTAGATATAAATTTGAATTTAACGTCAAACAAGATTGCTTTTGAACTTCAAAAGTCAACCTTTATTTGAAACGGACCAAAGAGGAGGAGGTGAACGAACCTGAGACCAAAATGAGATCCAAATTATGCGGAGCTGGTGGGTGACCCATGGGTCAGACAACATCTTCACCATTCGGCAAATGAACCTTTCTTAAAATAAAGTAAACAGTACCTGTCTGGTGCCCATGATCAGTATCTCTCTCTTGGCTGCTTAAAATCATTGTATTTTGGGATAACAGCCTGCACGAAAATAACAGAATTTTTACGTAACAACCACAGGTCGTCAAGTGTTTGATATCTAGGATAACAGACCGTGCACCAAACATATATTCAACATTTTTTATATTTTAAGTTTTTTAAATTATTTTTCATGTTTTGGAAAAACTAAGGATGAAGGACTATTGGTGATGAAACCTCGTAGTCTCACTGTGACAAGTTAAGAAGTAATTACATGATTATTTAAACAACCAATTAATGTGTTTGATAAATATGATTTATTTAAAAGGTGGAAAAACGGGTATCAGGCAATGGGTCAAATGATTAATATTTAGAACTGTTCAAGAATATCATATCAAAGTTACCTCAAATTATGCTTTTTACTGTGTCTTTGCCATAGTTGCCAATAGCAAATAGCGACAAGCTATCTATACTCTACATAGAGATAGCGATGAAATAACGTCACTATTTTAGGCTTAGCGATACGTTAGTAAAAAAAGAAGTATTTTATAGGTATATCTTTGATAGCGGGACCTTCGATATATTCAAAAGCGAGTGTATGCGTTACAGGGTCTACCGCATAACGCACGGGAGTAAAAACTCCGAGCCGTCTAGCCTTTGTCATACACCTAGCCTCCTATCAATGACAAAAAAACATAACTAACTATGATGTTTTTAATAGTAAAATCAAGCGGCAGCTGCAGCAAAAACACCACCACCACCACCTGAAGCCGCGTTTCTGAAGCCGCGCGATGCAGCGTTACGGCAGCCGCGCCTGTTGCGTCTGCCTGCAGCCGTGCCCGTTGCGTTTGGCCGCTGCGTTTCTTCGGCCGTGCTTTACGTTTCGGCAGCCGCGCGCTACGGCGTTACGGCAGCCGCGCCGCTGCGTTTGCCTGCAGCCGTGCCCGCTGCGGCGTCTAGGCAGCCGCGCACTGCGCCGTTACGGCAGCCACACGCTACTGCCTTAAAACATTAAAACAGACTCGAACGGCCTACTATTACAACCCATTATAAAAAGCTCTAAACATGCTGAGTTTCGTTTATCAAGCTCGAGCCGGCTCGCGAGCCTTAACGAAGCCATTGTTTTGTATAATTTTTTAATTAATATATTAAATATATATTCAAATAATATTAATTACTATTTACAAATCTACGAAAAATAACTAAATTATATATAAAATAATAATTATAATTAATATACATTTAATCAATAAATAGTAAACGAGCCGAGCTCGAGCTTTAAAAAAACAGCTCGAATCGAGCCGGGCTCGGTTCGTTTGCACCCCTAATGTCTGTATACCTTTTGTAACCATATTTGACACGTAACTATTTGTCAAAAATTATAAATATACACAAAAAGTGTTTCGGGTCAAATCAAAACAACCTGTTTTGACATGTACCAAAATCCCTAAATGTGACCATCACCCAACCCATTAGTCAACCGACTTAACCAACTCTCGTAATATATAAGAAGCAATAATTTATAAGTCTAATACCTTAGATGTCCGTAACTAATCTACCGTCCTCTTCAAGTTTCATAATTGGATTTCGCTTCTCCAAGCACAGCCTTGTGTTGTTCTATCAGCTAGACAAAACAAAACAAAATAACTTTTAATAAAAAACTCAAATCAATGGTAACTTTTAAAAAATGATGGTAGTAAATACTAACCTCTTCTGTCTTCTTATAATCATCCTAAACCTTGAACGCTTTCTGCTCTATCTCTTTAAACGCTTCAAGCAAATGTTCCTTCTGTGCAATTAGTTTATCTTTCTCCTTCTTTGATTCCTCAATCCCATTCGTTAGTTTTTTCAACATTTTCTGACCCGTTTCTATTTGAACTTTGTGTCGATTGATCTCTGTACTGTTTTTATCAATGTCCTAATGGGAACAAAAACATCAGCATACTTAAAAAAAAACACGATAGAACAGTTAACTAATGTATTGTACTTACATTTTAAATTTTGGTAACCTTCGACTTCTGGCTTTTTAACCGTTCACCGCCTGCATTCTCGATCAGCTCTCCCTAACACCACTCTCGAATCTCCAGCATTCGCAACGTAAATCAACCCGTTACAAATAAGACCCTCCAAACAACACATTCCCACAGATGCTATTTATGGGCATATCCGCCATTGTTCTCTTACAACCGAAAGAAACTCATCCTCCGTCGCTAAAAACGCTTTCTTGATAACATTCGCAGACATTTCTTGATCCTCAGACACAAATCCTGAACCAAAATAAACAAATAATTTATAAAGTTTCACACTTCCACAATCGAATCGA
This sequence comes from Helianthus annuus, assembly GCF_002127325.2. Classification (NCBI taxonomy): domain Eukaryota; kingdom Viridiplantae; phylum Streptophyta; class Magnoliopsida; order Asterales; family Asteraceae; genus Helianthus; species Helianthus annuus. Next base: position 88,723,806 of record NC_035441.2, read on the forward strand.
ATTCTTGAAACCGTTTAACCGAACTTACTCTTGAGATTAGCGAACAGATTCTCGTTAACGAATCTTGACGTCTCCGGTCCACCATGTCCGTCATAGACGCCGATGAACGTTCCGTACGGACCTGAATTCATCGAACTCAATGGTCCTGATTCAACCTGGCTCTGATCTTCTAACAAATTGAATGCACAAACAAACACTTTCACATGTATTATAGAATCATGCACACCTGAGCCAATGTCAACATCACTGCAATATGCACATTAAGCCAAACAACATATGAAAGGAACACATAAAGCATGCATATTACATGAGAGAAATTGTGACTCACAGTCAAACAACTAAGAAAACATATTAGAGGCCGGGAGAGGTACGGCAGAGCATACTCAGTGAAAGAGATCTGCAACTCCTTGATGTGGTGCCCAGGCTTGATGTTAATCTTGCTGCATCAACTATTTTATGTAAGGGGTAGCAGTGACTATGCACATCCAAGTTCTGATGGGCACCTAACACGTACATTAACAAACACTTTTATATTGCATATATTTGTCTACTTAATAGAGTTGAACTTCTCAAGTTTTCTTTAGCTTTTAAGAGTAAAATCAACAACACATCAATCGCAAAGAAGAAAGCAATTCTTAACTAAAAACCACACGAAATATAGCACAAGATATACGACCAATAGTTTAACACGTTCTAAACACATTTAAGTAAACTTACTATTAACCAGTAACTCCAATTTCTAAGGAAGGAAAAATGTCTCAAATTGACTATCGTGACCATAATCTCAATTATAGAATCAACCTAATTTCTCATATCGCCTATTTTTCGATGACTGCATTAAACTGTATACCAATACCATCTATTCTCCAGATCAAACTCCTTCAACTCTGGATCCCACGAAGAAACATTTGACAGAAATATCCAAATTCAAACACTGCAAGAGTACATTACCTTTAACCACAATTCCAAGCTATAAGGATCCGATATCCTGGATAAGGATAGCTGCAACAGATTTTTTTTGCCATCAATTAATATAACATGAATGCATAAAAATAACAAAAATAGCAACAAATTTCATATAAAGTTTCTAATTCTTACAGTGGAATTTATTTGTGTGAAAGCATAGTCTACGGCTATTCACCATACCATGAGTGCTGGTAATCAAGAGGGTAGCCACCTGAACTCAAAGGCCATGGATATAACAGAATACTCAAATCTGTATATCAAATAAGATTAAAGCTAAAAGAATTAGGGTTTCCCCTAAAATTTAAACCCTAATTAATCAACTGGTACAATCAAAAGTACAAATCACTAATCAATGATACTAATCGAAAACAAAAACTTACATTCAAGATAATCAATCGAAGGAGAATCCGTGGTAAAAAAAAGCCTTCACTTGTGACGACAATTGGTGGGGAATCCATAATAAAAACCCTGAACAATTTACTGAGCATCTCATAAAACTCAGATACGACTTTATTACAAGAACAGAAACTGAGTGGCAGCGACTTTCGAACTTGCACAAAAAGTTCATTAGATTTCTCCATGTTTCTTCTTACGGAAGCTTCGTTACACATGAAAGAAGAAGAGCGACAGATGAAGATCGTTTTGATTGCAGGTGGTTCATCTTCAACTCCTGTAACAAAACAAATGGTACGGATTTCATATTTACAGATCCAAACAATAATTACCTCAACGAAATCGGTTCATATCAAAAGTTTGAAACCTAGATCTACAATATAAAATTCCAATGAATTTGCACAAAATCTAGAAAAGCACTTACTCCGTGAAGTTCAAAACCTAGACTTGAGTTTGATTCCAACGATTTCCATGAGGAATTGGAGTAGTAGAAACGTGATGGAGAAAAACCCTAGATCCAGATCTGGAATCGCCAGAGAGAGAGAGAGAGAGGAGCAGGGAAGCGGGCATTTTGAAATGTTTTGAAATGAGAGTGAAACCTGATGTATCCATGTTTTTTTTAGTTGAAGGGTATAAGTGGAAATGGATTTTTTCTGATGCTTAAAACACTTGTACATCATGCTTTAGGGATGTTTTAAGGAAATTTCAATGACCTTAAGAAGTCCTTTGGATATGTATATTATATATAGTATATATATATATATATATATATATATAGGGAGCCGCTAGAATGAGAACCACCCCGAGTTGTAAGAACCGCGAGAACTACACCCCACGGAGCGCCGTTCGCCATAATTTTTTTTTACAAGTAGATGTGTATATTATAAACACAGCCGTAAAAAATCATGGCGAACGGCGCTCCGTGGGGTGTAGGTTTTTACACCACAAGTTTGGTGAAAAAAAAGAAAAAAGAAAAAAAATTAAAAAAACCAAACTTGTGGTGTAAAAAACTACACCCCACGGAGCGCCGTTCACCATGATTTTTTACGGCTGTGTTTATAATACACACATCTACTTGTAAAAAAAAAATCATGGCGAACGGCGCTCCGTGGGGTGTAGTTCTCGCGGTTCTTACAACTCGGGGTGGTTCTCATTCTAGCAACCCCCTATATATATATATATATATATATATATATATATATATATATATATATATATATATATATATATATATATATATATATATATATATATATATATATAGGGTTGGGCTATATAGAAAACCCTAAAAATTTAAGAAAACTCTAGAAACTCAAAACTCCCCCCATTTTCACCCAACCTCCCGACATTTTTTTTTTTGAAAAAAATAACACATGTAATATACATGTTTTTAAGAGTTTTGGGCCAAAAAAAAACAAAAAAGCGCCGAAGGGATGTTTTTAAAAAAAAATAAAAAAATTTCAGCAAACTCCGGGTGACTAACATGTGTTAGGCAAAAAAGGCTGAAACTTGCTGAAATTTGTTTTTTTTTTTTAAATATTCCTTCGGCGCTTTTTTGTTTTTTTGGCCCAAAACTCTTAAAAACATGTATATTACATGTGTTATTTTTTTCAAAAAAAAAAAAAAAAAAGTCGGGAGGTTGGGTTTTCTAGGGTTTTCTCAAAATGGAGGGTTTTCTACCTAGCTTTAGCCTATATATATATTAATTATCAATAAAAATAATTCGAGCGAAACCGAGCAATCGACGAGCGAGCGGACCTTTGCTCATGCTTGGATTGAATTTGAATCGAACCGATCCTAGCGGTTCATTTACAAACTGAGCGGGAATCGAACGAGCATTTTTCGAGCGATCGTCGAGCAATCCTCGATCGTCGAGCAGTTTGGACAGCCCTTTTTCTAACAAGAAAAACTAGAGCATATTCAACATATTATGATAAGAAAAGATTACCGCTAGCATTTAATAATTTGAGTGAACAAGATGCAAATTTTGCTTTGCATCAGAAAGATCCCTATATTATGTAACTCGGCTTTACTTAGATCGATAACCCGACTAGGTTTTATTAAGAAAAACTTGTATATTCATGCTCAAGCAAGGAAGGTTTATTTGGGAATTGTTGGAACTACATGAAGCCCTCGGTAGTCAAAGGCGCACTCAAGGGACAAAGGATGGCATGTCGCCTACGCACGATTAAAACAGAAGCTCATGACAATAAAATCACAATAAAAATAAAAATAAAGAATACGTATAAAAAACTAATACTACTTCCCATATATAACTAAAGCTCTTATATAGCCAGCACCTGAAATCATTAATTATAACCTTGGTTTTAAAAGGCGCACCTGATGTGCAGAGCGAGCTAGAAAAAACCCCAAGGGCTTAAGGTGTCTAATGTACTTCTGGGCCAAAATTAGAGTATGTACGAAGGTGATATGTAGTAACAACCAAAGGGTGAAGAAATTATGAAAAGTTTACATAAAAAAAGTTCCTATGTAGAACATACGAGAGAGGCGCAACTTCTGGTTATAAATAAAGCTTATTTAGTTTTACATAGAGCAAAATCTCGCTACGTGACGTGTGTGCCACGTGCCTCAGTTTTTGAGACCTAAACGCCTTGTAATGCCTCACTCTTTTTTTAACCATGTTTCTAACCGATTAAACAAGCTCAAAGAGAAAACAGAGTATATAGACAAGAAAAGAAGATGAAAAACACAACAAAAAAAGCCCAAAACAAAAACTCAAGGCAAAAGTCAAATTATAGGGCTTTGGTGAAGTTTAGAACAGAATTCTCTTACCAATTTTTCTACTATGGGCTTATCTCACATCAAATTTTATAAATGCATCAACTGAAATGAACTTAAACCTTCAAATTTGTAACTATTCTAACACTTTTGATAACCTTTCTGCCTGTGTAGGCATGATTCGATGTAAAATCTGAATATCTAGGATAGGAATCTTTGTATTAAGTTCACATTATGAAATAATTTTATTACTAGATGTAATCATTATAGCTAGAAGAAATAATTTGCATCCAAGCTGATGTTGCGAATAATTTAGCTAAATCACAATAAAATCATGAAAAGGGCTTGGTATAATCATAAATAGACACGGATAAAACTGGTTACCCAAAACAAGAGAATACCCTGTGTCAATGTTTGAACATATTATGACAAGAAAACAAACCGCTAGCATTTAATTATTTGAGTGAACAAGATGCAAATTTTGCTTTGCATCAGAAAGATCCCTATATTGTGTAACTCGGCTTCACTTAGATCAATAACCCGACTAGGTTTTATTAAGAAAAACTCGTATATTCATGCTCAAGCAAGGAAGGTTTATTTGGGAATTGTTGGAACTACATGAAGCCCTCGGTAGTCAAAGGCGCACTCAAGGGACAAAGGGATGGCATGTCGCCTACGCGCAATTAAAACACAAGCTAATGACAATAAAAGCACAAAAAAATAAAATAAAGAATACGTATAGAAACTAATACTACTTCCCATATATAACTAATGTTGGGTTGTGGAGGATTTGACTAGCAGGGGTGCTGCTACACTCCTTCTGCACCTAGCAAGCTAGCAGGGGTGTTCTGTGCTACACTCCTTTTGCAGCTAGCAGGAGTTTCTCTGTTTATGTAATAAAGTCAACAACCCTAATTGTAACCCATATAAATACTTCTCTTCATGTACTGTAAACTTCTTGAGCACCTAATAAAGAAAAGAACTAGTTGTGGGAGTGGATGTAAGTCAGATTAGACCGAACCACTATAAATCTTGTGTTCTTGTTCTTGTGATTTAGAGTGTGTGAGTGTGTGTGCTTGTTGCAGATTGTTCTTGTGTTTGTGGAATCGTGTTTCTGGTCCCAACAACTAGTATCAGAGCTCAGGCTCTTGATTGATTCACACAAACTAGGTTAGAGGTGAAGAAGAAGAACACTTACCTGTCGAAGAACAAGCCGTGGTCTCGGGTTTCAGTCACAGTCGCAGACATAGCGTCTAGGGTTTCTGAACCAGCCGCCGCTAGCACAGCCGCCACCACCGTCGTCAGTTCCTAACTCCGATTAGGGCTCCGATTTGAAGACATCTTCAGCAGATTGCGACTAGGGTTCGATAACCCAGTAGCCGTCGCCTAGGGTTACGAAATTGAAGGCCATCCTTGCTAGATATCGCATCTAGGGTTCCAAAATTGAAGACCTAGGGTTTCAATTATGCACTTGAGTTGCTTGATTTTGTGAAGTTTGTAGGAGCAGGTCGTAGGAAGAAGAAAGAACTAGGCGTTCTTTTTTTTTTCTTTGTTTCTTTAAGAGAAAATCAGCTTTCTCTTATTTGCAAAAAGGCCCCTCAACTTTAACCAAAGAGATAAGTACTGAGATACAAGTGCTAAACCGTCTGTTTGAAGATCAAAGAAACTTGAATCAGGTGTTTTCTGTTTCTATTTGTTTCAGTGTTGGTTTTCTATTTGTTTCGATTTCAGTTTCGTTTTAGTCGTGCTTGTGTTATCATGACAGAAGACGGGAAGGTGCAAATCGAAAAGTTTGACCTGAAGAAGTTTGGTTGGTGGAAGATGCAGATTGAAGCATTACTTTTGTCAGAAAGACTTAGATGTAGTGCTCGAGGATGAAAGGCCAGAAAAAATGCCACAAGCAGATTGGGATAGGATGGATAAGAAAGCCAGGGCAGTGATAACGCTTTCTCTATCAGAGAATGTTGCATTCAATATCCAGAAGGAGACCTCAGCTAGAGGAATGATGGCAGCATTATCGAATATGTATGAGAAGCCTTCTGCAGCGAACAAGGTTTATCTTATTCGAGAGCTTGTGAATAGCAGGATGAGGGAAGGTGATTCAGTTACAGTGCACATCAATAACTTAAACTCGATATTGTCTCGGTTGGTGTCTGTGAACATCAAGTTTGATGATGAGGTTCAAGCCCTATTGTTATTGTCCTCGTTACCCGATAGTTGGCCCGGAACCGTAACTGCTGTTACGAGCTCTTTAGATACGAGCAAGTTTACGTTTGTGAAGATGCGGGATCTTATTCTGGGCGAAGATGTCCTAAGAAGAAATATAGGTGGATCATCGGGTGATTTAATGCATGTCGGCAGAGGAAGGAAGAATAACAGATGTAGTGGAAGCAAGAACAGAAAAAGGAGTCAGTCCAGGGCTCGAAATGATGTGACCTGTTGGAACTGTAAAGAGGTTGGACATTTCAGGAATCAATGTCCAAACGATAAGAAAGAAGTCAATGTTGCAGTAGACCATTCAGATGATGAAGTTTTGATCAGTAATGTGGAGAGCAGTGTGGATTCCTGGGTTATGGATTCGGGTGCTTCATTTCACGCTACCCACAACAGTGAAGCACTACGGAATCTTAAAATTGGGGATTTTGGCAAGGTACGACTTGCAAATGATGAAGTCTTAGATGTCACAGGCATGGGTGATATTGACTTAGTTACTCCAGTCGGATCTACGTGGACTTTAAGAGACGTGAGAGTTATTCCAGGCTTGAAGAAAATGCTTATTTCAGTCGGGTAGCTGGATGATCAGGGTCACGAGGTTAAGTTCGGTAGTGGACAGTGGAAGGTAATTAAGGGAAATTTAGTAGTTGCACGTGGCAAGAAGAGAGGCTCATTGTACATGGTCAGTGTACCGCCTGAGGGAGAGGTTCTCCCAGCTCAGAAGAAGACCAAGATCCGGTTCACAGAATCTCGTGGGCAGAAGAAGGTTTGCTTTGCAGATGGCAAACCCAGAGTCACAGGTCAGATTCAGGTTGAACGTGCTAGGAAAGGTTCAGTAAAACCAGTCAGGGGCATTCATGGCATTGGGAGCATGGGTCGTGCTTCAATCAGAGTTACCAGACGACAGTGGGTTAAGAGAACCAGTATTCCAGCTGTCAAAGTCTCTCCAGTTGATTATCTGCTTTATTCGGAGAGTGTTTGTTATCAGGATGTTCCAGGATCGGGCAGTTCGTGTTAGTGGGAGCCGATAGGGACAGAGAACGAGTCACGAGTCGTGACTGATGAGTTGAAGCTCAGTGGGAGCTTCAACGGGCCTTCAGGTTAACCGATGAGAAGGCCGCCCACAACTAGTAAAGATGAAGAGGTTACAGAGGTACGTATGAAGATGAAGTTTTAAGGAGAGCAGTTTGAAGTCGTCAAAGCCTCCAAGTTGGAGATTGTTGGGTTGTGGAGGATTTGACTAGCAGGGGTGCTGTTACACTCCTTCTGCACCTAGGAAGCTAGCAGGGGTGTTCTGTGCTACACTCCTTTTGCAGCTAGCAGGAGTTTCTTTGTTTATGTAATAGAGTCAACAACCCTAATTGTAACCCATATAAATACTTCTCTTCATGTACTGTAAACTTCTTGAGCACCTAATAAAGAAAAGAACTAGTTGTGGGAGTGGATGTAGGCCAGATTAGACCGAACCACTATAAATCTTGTGTTCTTGTTCTTGTGATTTAGAGTGTGTGAGTGTGTGTGCTTGTTGCAGATTGTTCTCGTGTTTGTGGAATCGTGTTTCTGGTCCCAACAACTAAAGCTCTTATATAGCCACAACACCTGAAATCATCCAACTAACTTCAAAATTATAAAAAAAAAAAAAAACCTCTTTTAGAAACATCTCTTAACAAGTGTGGTATAACAAGTTGTATACTACATTACTCAGGGCCGGTTATTAGTATGGGCAGGTAGGGCATTGGACCCAGGCCCAAACTTCTTGAGGGCCCAGAGTTTTTAAAAAAATTCCTATATACTATATATTTATGTAAAATGTTATTGGATTGTATGTTTGTGTTATTATGTAGCCCAAAAAGAAAACCCGTGAAAGAGATTGAGGGCACGGTCAAAAAAAAAAAAAATAAATTAAACAAACTGCTTCTACCTGGGGACGACTGGACGAGAACAACAGAAGAAACAAAAGAGAAGAAAACGCAGGTGCGGGCGTGCGGCTGGAGACGAGAACGAGACGAGGTTGGGCTGCTCTAATCGATTAATCGACTTCAACTCTTCAAGGTATGTGTTTTTTTATCTGGTTTAAATTAGGGCTTCAATTTATGTTATTTAGGTTTAAATTAGGGATGAAATTCGACCGAATTTTTGCCCTAAACTTGTTATTATAATCGACCATTCGGCCTTCATCTTTGATTGACGTAAATACTAATGAGTGATTTATTGTCTAGTTTATGGTTGTAAATTGTTCAAGTGTGATTAGAAGTAATCGCTTTGTGCTCAAGTGTGATTCGGGTTGTAATCGCTTTGTGTTCATGTGGGCCCGATTTATTTTTAGTGGCTCCAGGCCCAAAATGTTTCGAGATTTCTCGGAGACGGCACTGACATTACTTATAACCTTGGTTTTAAAAGGCGCACTGGATGTGGAGAGGGAACTAGAAAACACCCCAAGGGCTTAAGGTGTCTAATGTACTTCTGGGCCAAAACTAGAGTAAGTAAGAAGGTGATATGTAGTGACAACCAAAGGGATAGAAGGTTTACATAAAAAAGTTCCTATGTAGAATATATGAGAGAGGCGCAACTTCTGGTTAAAAATAAAGCTTATTTAGTTGTACATAGAGCAAAATCTCGCTATGTGATGTGTGTGCCACGTGCCTCAGTTTTTGAGAACTAAAAGCCTTGTAATGCCTCGCTCTTTTTGTAACCATGTTTCTAACAAAGTAAATAAGCTCAAAGAGAAAACAGAGTCTATAGACAAGAAAAGAAGATGAAAAACACAACAACAAAAAAAAAAAGCCCAAAACAAAAACTCAAGGCAAAAGTCACATTATAGGGCTTTGGTGAAGTTTAGAACATAATTCTCTACCAATTTTTCTACTTTGGGCTTATCTAGTCGGACATCAAATTTTATAAATGCATCAACAGAAATGAACTTAAACCTTCAAATTTATAACTATTCTAACACTTTTGATAACCTTTCTGCATGTTTAGGCCGGTATCGATGTAAAATCTGAATATCTAGGATAGGAATCTTTGTATTAAGTTCAGAATATGAAATAATTTTCATACTAATTGTAATCATTGTAGATAGATGCAATTACGCTATCCGGTGTGGAATAAAGCCTTTATCACATCAAATTAGCGTCACATAGGTTTTAGAGCAACAATGGCTCCTCCTTAACATCAACCGTGTGGGATAAATCCCTGTTCAGTTTCTATTTTCAACCATATACGTCGAATACCTTTTTATTTTTATTTTTTTTTTTCAATTATTTGATATCCTGTTTATTTAGTTTGATCCGAACACATATATACCAAAATTTTGATATGTAATTCGGTTATGTTTTAAATAGTTTCGTTTTGTTAGGTTTAAACCGAAAAATGAACACCCGTCTCTTGAAACTTTGAGAAGGGTTAATGCTAGTATATTTTAACAGAAGGACCTGATCTAGCCACTATTACCAGTTTTCAAGAACCCATTCGGTTTGAAACTTTTAATGAAACCCGTGATAGTGATGCATAACTAAGCCTAGTGATGAAGAACTAAACCCTAATTCGTACTGACATTTACTGTGGTGTGATGTGGAGACTGTAGAGTTGAGAAGCGGTGGTGTCTGTCCTGCGAGCCTATTTTTTAATTTTATCATTAGTGAGCCTAATGGACTAAGAACCAAGGCCCACCCAGAAGACCATTTGGTTTCTTAGTATTAGTGAAGGGAGGCCTAAATTAGTAAATCTAATTTGTAATTTCAATGGTTTTTGGGTTCTTATGTTTTTGTCTTTTATTTTGTAGTTATAAAATCTGGAATTTCAATGTAATGTAATTAAATCAAGTCTAGATCAAGATTAACTACAAAATGAATAAACAAAAGAGATTGAAAACTTAAGGTGTTGAGTTTCAAAGACGAGGACATTATTACCATGATGACTTGAAGATTTCACATACCGTCCGATTGCGCTATGCGCATATAATGTATATATGTGTGAGCGTTTGAGGGCAAAAGTGAAAGTGTACTAATTTTAACGTTATTTTACTAATTTCGTGAAAATAACGTTAAAAGAAGGGGATGGTTAATCATGTATCATGTGATGACGTTGATAACCGAACCGATCTGACCTTTGCTCGTGCTCGGTTCGTTTACAAACCGATCCGAACCGAACCGAGCATTTTTTCAACCGAGCCAAAGTCGAGCGAGCGTCTTTCGATCCGATCATTTTTCAAACGAACGTCGAGCGAGTATCGAGCGTCGCAAAACAAACAAGGAAAGTGACGATGGGAGTGCTAGTTATTAGAATAAAGTGCAGTTTTCGTCCCTGATGTTTCGTCCAATAGAACACAAGTAAAAAAATTTAACAAATAACAAGGAATACAAAAGCACTCAACTAGTTCTATCTAGATTAGCTAAGCGGGAAGATAAATTGTCGATCGATTGAAACATACCCTTGTTTTATCAGAAGTTTGAAATTGAATGAACCGATTGAAGCAAAACCCTGGCGATGCCGTCTTGGCGAGTGGCGATGGAGAAATCAAAATAACGATGGCCAATGGGGGGTTTTGATTAGGGTCTTGTACTTCTGAATCAAATGGCGGGTTGAGACTTGAGTATTGATCGACTCTTCACATTTTTGTATTTGAAATTTGACTCAATTACTCAAATGGACATTTAAGTATTGGACAATGGACTATTGGTATTGGATTTCAATTCTAATTACTTAAACGAGCTCTATTTAGATATTAGACTAAACATTGTTGATGTTGGTCTCTAGTCATTTCATTAAAAATGATACACACAAATATATATATATATATATATATATATATATATATATATATATTAAAAAATAAATCGAGCCAACCGAGCCGAACCGAACTGAGCGGACCTTTGCTCGTGCTTGGTTCGTTTATATATATATATATATATATATATATATATATATATATATATATATATATATATATATATATATATATATATATATATATATATATATATATATATATATATATATATATATATATATGTTAAAAAATAAATCGAGCCAACCGAGCCGAAACGAACTGAGCGGACCTTTGCTCGTGCTTGGTTCGTTTACAAACCAACCGAGCATTTTTTTAATCGAGTTGAATCGAACGAGCAAATTCTAAGCATTTTTCGAGCGAGCATCGAACGAGCGTCGAGCGCCGAGCAATTTGAACAGCCCTAAGCCGGAGGTCTCATTGGAAATAGCCTCTCTATTCCTACAGGGTAGAGATAAGACTATCTACTTCTTACCCTCCTCAGACCCTACCTAATCTTTGCTATTGGTGGATTTACCGAGTATGATAATGATGATGAGGACGACCTAAAGATTTAACATGTTGGGGTAAAAAGTCATCAAATTCAACTGTGTGTTGATTTTTGCTGCTTACTAATGAATGCGAAATTGGAATTGGGATCAAAGGGTGCTACTAAATATACGTACCCCATCTTCTCACATACTTATGGGTGGGACCCGTCACTTTTTCTCCCATAAGGGAAAGGGGTAGTACAAGTATACTCACCTTTTTTCTACCTAAGAAAACTAAGGGTTGCAATTTCTGCAATCCGTCCAAAATTATTGGTTTTTATTGATGATAAATTATACCTCTTAGCAAAGAAAAAAAATTGTTTATGGTGGAAACTCCAATTTAACAAGATATACTTAGGTGATGTTTGTTTTTGAAGAGGTAAAACGTCTGCAGTCTGCGGACCACATCTGCAGACATCTGCAGCTGAAGAGGTGGACCAAATCTCTGCAGTCTGCAAGAAGAAGACTGTTTTTTTTAACGGCTCGAAAGTAAGTTCAACATATGCATAAACAAAGCGTAATAAGCTCAATACAGAAAGTGAAAACAACTCAGAAATCACAAATAGGTTCGACGGATGCATAAAAGAAGTGTAATAAGCTCAACTTGTGAACAATAACAGCTTCGATCATAACTACATCAACACAGAAAATGAAAACAACTCACAAATCACAAATAGGTTCGAGATGCATAAACAAAGCGAAACAAGCTCAAATTATGAACAATAACTGATTATTTCATCATAATACATGTGCAGAAACTGAAAACAGATGACAATTAGGTTTTCTAATAGCTAATGAGTGATGGTGAAGAAGAGGAACATACAGTCATGGAGATCTCATTGCCTTCGTATGGATCGAGCCAGACCTTGCCTGTGCCGCACTTAAGGACGCTAGCGGCGAGCCGCTTCTGTAGCTTTAGCGATACCATCTCCTCCTCTTCACGGCGGCGAACCAGAGGATTAGGGTTTTGCGTGACTGAGGCGACGGGGTTTTGACGGAGGCAGAGAAACGACAGAGGAGGGTCGCCGGATGAAGAGAATCGACATAAGGTGGGGTCGACGGTGATGGTAGAGAAGGTGGAGGTGTTGGCTGGCTGGAGAAGATGGAGGTGTCGTTGTTGAGAAGAAAGATGCTAGGGTTTTTTCATTTGTTTTTGAAAGAGCAGAGGTTAGAGGTTAGAAGAGGCTTGAAGATGTGAGGCAACATCTGCTTGAGGAAAAGGTCCTGAAGACATTTTTTAATGAAAGCACTTCAAGAAAACAAACACACTGCAGACTCAAATGTCTGCGCGTGGTCTGCGTGGAGCAGACATAAGAGTATCTAAAGTACTTTTGACGAAAAAACAAACACCCCCTTAGTCTTCAAGAAGAAGCCCATAGAGACACAATCTTCACGGGTTTGATAGAGTTCATCAGGATCTTGATAGATATGGGATCTCATTTGTAATGATGACGGGTTAGTTAGGGATCACTTTAAACTATCTATTAGGATATGACATTACATATTTATTACGATTAATAGGTAAAAGAAACTTGTGTATTACGTGGGTTGAATAAATAAAAACATTGAATAGTTACTACCGAAGATTTTGGAATCATAATTCTTTTAGTTAAAAAAATATAATATGAACGAGTGAAATAAGAGAAGCAAGATAAAAATTTTGACCTCACAAAATTGTGACACATGACGTGACCATTACTTCTTTATTAATTATAGGTAAGATTTGAAAAATAGATGTCAAACTGATTTCCGTAAAGGGAACTTTATAAAAGATGTATTGCATGTGCATTTAACATGGCCATAAGGGTTTTTTGATTCCAAGGGTTGGAACTACTTTAATGCAAACAACTAGGTGATCTTATGATTTAAAGTAGTAACTCACATAACCCCATATAATTTTTGAGTGTAGCGGTTAACACTACATACCTCACAAAACACATTCCTCAACTCACCTTTATCCCGGTATCACCATCACGGGGAAGAAATTTCACAAGCCATAACGCCGGGTGGGGAGGGGGGTGTTCCCCGGCGCTATGCGGCACCATGAGGTCCATCACGGCTGCATAAACCCCCATTACGCATGGTCTTATGCTTTGACAAGAAAATCGAAGGGTCTGCTTAACAATAACAAATTTGAGCCATTTGTTTTCAAAATATTCGGGGGAGTGTAGTAACATTCTTTGTCTTATATATCAATGAAAAGATATCCCCTCACTATAGACTTATATTGATAGATCAAAGAGACTTATCACACTAAGTCAACGTTTATGTATGGGTAATATTTTAAAGAGCATCAATATTGAATAACCCAAGAAGTTATGTGACTTGACATAATACAAAGCAAGACTCAACATCCAAGTGAAAGAGTTGAAAAATACTACATGGCTAAAGTTGTATATGCTTTAATGATAGACTCTCTCGTGTATGCCATGTTATTTACTAGACAAGATGTCTTTTAAACGATAAGTGTTACCAAGGGCGGACCCATGAACTAGAAGACTTTTAAGAAGATATTTGTTGGTGCACTACGTCTGTCGACTACATCTTATATCGAGTCTAGAGTTTTATAGATTAGATATGGCACGAAATCCTAGAAACATGAGATTGTATAGGTTCGCTTATGTGTCATCATCTAGGTTCGCTTATGTGTCATTGGTCATAGGTCCGCTTATTTGTCATGATGTAGGTTCGCTTATACGGACATGACCCATGAGCGTATAAGCGAAACCTGTTGGCCTATATAAGGGGCATTTTCGAGCGAACCTAGATATATAGTTAGAGGTGTATTCTTCCGGCAAGTCACGAAGTGCTGCCGAAGTGCTGACAGAGTGTATAAACGCTATAAAAATCAATACAACAGCAATTATAAGTGAATCCGGCTGAAATCGCACCAAATCATTAGTTTCCGCCTCTTGATTTGGATAGGAATTCTTCTGATCGACTCAAACAGGGCCAAACACGATCCTACAAGTGGTATCAGAGCTCAGGAGGGAGAGTTCTTGCCATTTCAGCTGCATTTCATCTGTTTTTCTACACTTTCTTCAATATTTCAAAAATTTTCATGGTAAAACCAGCTCAATTTCACACATTGCACTCGGAATCATGTATTAGTAAATCCTTGAAAGTTTCAGATTTAAAATCGACCTAGAAAGTAGGATTTTTGGGGTTTCGCTTATACGAGCACGTTCAAAAAGTGACATCAGCAAATAGGTCCGCTCCAAATTACCTGCTAGGTCCGCTCCAAAGACACTTTTTGTTGTATTTCCGCTCGAGAGGTTCGCTCATAGGGACTTGATTGTTGAAGGTTCGCTCTAGAGGTTCGTTTTTAGGAACATATTTGTTGTAGGTCCGCTCCAAAGTCACTTGAGGGTCCGCTCGTGTGACATTTAGAAGGTCCGCTTATTTGACAACTTGTAGTTCCGCTCGTAAGACACAAAAAGGATCCGCTCCAAGAACACTTAAAGGTTCCGCTTATTGTGACATTGGAGATTCGCTCGTGTGAACACTTTAAGTTTTCGCTTTTCTAAACAGTCGTAGTTTCGCTTTTAGTGACAGTTATAGTTCCGCTTTTCTGGACACTTTGGAGTTTCACTTATACAACACTTTGGTATTTCGCTCAAAGGGTCAATTTTGCCTAAGCTTGGAAATTTGTGAACTTTGGACAATTGAACAATGGACACTAAATTTTATAATGCCTTTGCTAGTCCAATTACACTTACGGAGAATGCTTTACTTGAAACTGAAACCGGGACGTCTCAGAAACCGCCTAAACTTATGGATATTGATGATTATAATGCATGGTCTGAACGGTTTGGAAATTGGGTTGAAGCATATCATTTGGATGCGTGGGAACACACTGAGGAACCATATGTTAGACCCACAACAAATGGTGTGCAATTAACAATTCTAGAAATGAGTACGGAAGATAAAAAGAAATATCGAGATGAAAAATTGATGGTGAGTCTGCTTCAGCAAGCGATAAAGGAAGATATCTTGATATTGCTTCAACATGATGGAACAGCTTATTCAATTTGGACAGAATTGGAAGCAAAATTTGTTGGAAGTGATGATATGCTTAAAAACAAAATGTCTCTCATGAAGAAAGAATTTGATCTGTTTCGTGGTTTGAAATCTGAAAACACCAAGCAAATAATTGACAGATATTGTAACTTGGTGAGAAATATGACAAAACTTGGAATTAAGAAAGATACTGACGAATTGATTGAAAAACTTGCAGATGCGCTACCACATGAAACATGGGGAATGTTTCTGATGATGCTGAGATCCAACAGAAAAGATTACAAAAATATGACACTGGGAGATTCCATCAAACACCTGGAAGCTCAAGAGATGGAGCAAAGGAAGATTGCCAGGATGAAGAATTACGATGGAGAACAGGATATCAGCTTGTACTACAAGAGTGGTACTTCTGGATCAACAACTCATTCTCCGAAAATCAAAACTGCTTTCAGTGTTAAAGATTCTTCTGAAAAGAAATCATACCAAGGATCAAGCAGCACAAGATTTTCATCATTCGATCTAAACATTTCTGTAACAAAGAATGGAAGAAAACTTCAGTGCAATATTGTTCTTAGTCTTGAAAATGATCAAGATTACACTGAAGAGATTGCTAAAAATCAAATGTCTTTGCTGGGAATGGTTCTTGAGTCTTATAGTAGTTTTGTGGCCGGAAAGATCGGTAATCCAATGCTCACGAAAGAGGAGTACGATCAAATTGATGCTGAGGAAATGGAATTGATGGACATTAAATGGTGCATGGTGATGTGTGTAAAATGCAACATATAAAACACATCAATTAAGGCATAAAACTAACCCTTTTTAAGTACTAATGTTGGAAAAAGAGTGTTTTTGTCTTCCTTTTGTATTTTCAGGATGAAATGAGCTCAAAATCACAAAAGAAGCAAAAAGACCCCTAATTCTATCATAATTACAAGAAAAGGAACAAAAGCGAACTGCCCGGACCCTCAACGGCACCTCCCAAGACAAAGAGAAGAGAACAGAGCCTGAACACGCCCCGTGTCCAGTGAACACGGGGGCGTGCCCAGGAAGCAGCAGAAAAGACAAACCAGTAGAAGCTTCCATTGCTCACCACGGGGCCGTGCCCAGCGGGCACGGGGGCGTGTTGAAAGTACAGCAGGCGCATTAATTGTAATTCGCAATTACAATTAATGAAGAGAGAGAATGTCAGACGGGCACGGGGCCGTGTTCAGCGAACACGGGGCCGTGTCCAGCGTTCTGTTCAGCCTATAAATAGAGGAGCTTGGCTTCATTCTCTCTCATCCCTTGGCACACCACCTCTCTCACACTTCATCCACCACCCACCACCACCATAACACCATCATCCACCACCATCATCCATTGTCCATCATAGAGTGTGTGAGTCGTCTCGGGATCCAAGATTGATCGTAAGAGTTCTTGACAATCAAGGCCATGTTTGCTTAAGTCTCTTACATCACTTGGTGAAGACAAGTGTTTAGTATAATACTTTTTATTTTTAATCTTTTGCACTTTTTATTTGGTTTTGTATTAATGACTTTAATAACTAGTTACTTATGTTGAAGGTGATCTTTCCTTATCGTTTGTCCGTGGTGTCTTGGCATTATTTTACTGTCTATATAAAATAAAAGATTTTCACCATTCATATCTCCACGGTCTATATGGAGGTATGTTGGCTACCTGGTCGGGGGTTAAGGGAACGGTTTGGTAAAGGTCTTGCCCTTGTTCAGCGTTTAGAGGTCCTGCTTGGGACCTGGGTCAAATTTAGTAGGATCTCCTTCAATGCCCATAGGTATTGGATGGCGGGGATCCAAACTCTTTGACCCCCTCATAAGCTAACTACTATTAATACTATAACCCGGCTATTTAGGACTGTATCCCTGCTGACTCAGACTACTTAGCCGAGGGTAACGTCACCGCCAAAAGCGGGGCCTACCATAATTTGCATTAATAACTTAATTCATTATCTTTCAATAATCCAACCCTTTAGGATTGTATCCTTGCTGACTCAAACTACTGGGTTGAGGGTAACGTCACCTCCGAAAAAGGGGCCTACTACAATAACTAAGATAATCTCTTAAACAAGTGCAAAAGTGCGAAAATAATCAAAGGTTATACTAATACACGTGTCGGATCCAAGTGATTCATCTTGTCTATCTGTTTTTATTTTATTTTATTTTTCAGCATTTAGTTAGTTTTTATTTTTCTTAGTTTAAAACATTTTTCTAACTTTTTGATTTGATTAGACGTTGAGGATAAACCGGTATTAAAAGCTCTTGTGTCCTTGGACGACCTCGGTATCTTACCAACACTATACTACGTCCACGATGGGTGCACTTGCCCATATGTGTGTTTAGTGTTAGTAAATATCGTGTTTTATAAATTTAAAACTTGGCTAAAAGTGTAAAAAGGGCTTAAAAATATATCTAAAAATATAACACACCGACACGCATCAAGTTTTTGGCGCCGTTGCCGGGGACACAAGGATTTTAAGAAAGCTTAAAATCGACGGCCTAATCAGTTTTTCAAAACCTTTTCAAAACGCGCGCATTTTTCTGCATTTTAGTTTAGTTTTTGCATTTACAGTAGCCTGAACACGGGGCCGTGCTCACTGAACACGCCCCCGTGCTGCATATTTTAGAGTAGATACCCAGATACAGAGTCTGACCACGGGGCCGTGTTCACTCAACACGCCCCCGTGTTCAACGTGACCAGCAAATTTAATTAAAACGCCCAGATACAGTCCCTGAACACGGGGCCGTGTTCACCCAACACGGGGCCGTGTCCAGCTTCTGTTTCCGTCTTATTTTTGTTTTCTGGTCCCGAGACTCAGTTGTAGTCTGTTGAGTGATTCCTATGGATCAATACTCAAGAGATTACAACTACACCTATGATGAGGATGATTATAGAGGTAATTATTGCACTAATTGTCGTAATGCACGCTCGGTTCAATATAATACTTCATATCAACCATCCAATTCATACAACCATTATGAGGAGCCCAGGTACGAGCCATCAACTTCATACACATCCTATGAAGACCAAAGGTATGAACCTCCTCCCTCATACTCGTATTTTGATGAACCAAGGTATGAGCCTTCATACTCATACTTTGAAGATTCAAGATATGAGCCACCACCTTCATATTCTTATTATGAGGAACCATGGCGTGAACAACCCACCTCATATGAGTACTATGAAGAACAAAGTTTCGACCCTTATCCATCATATACTTACAATGAAGAACAATGGTGTGAACCATCTACTTCATATGAGTACTATGAGGAACCAAGGATCGAACAACCGGATTCAAGCTTAGAGGATCCAAATTCTTTCAATCTCACCGAAGTGACCAACAGGATATTAGAACACATTAAAACTATCGAACGTTGCATGAAAGAATCTCGCGCAAGGGAAGAGGAATCCCGCGCGAGAGAAGAGTTAAAAAGTAATAATAACGTAGAGGTAGTTGAAAGTGTAAAAATGGAAGAACAAGAAAGTGAAAAACAGACACATGAGTTAAACAACGAAAATGGTGAGTCCGATAATGTTAAAATTCAAGAAGAGTCTAATTTAGATGAAATTATTCTCTTGTCACCTACTTTCGAAAACCATTGTTTAATAACCCCTCATGCCGAGTTTTTAAAAGAGTTAAACACTAGTGCTAAAATCAAAGAGATGGTAAGTGTTAAGTTAACTAATGATCAAACCTCGCTAATAAAAGAAGATCCTTTTGAAATTAACATCACACCGGTTCCATGTTTCTTTCAAAATTCGTTTATTAGTAATGTCACTATTGATAAAGATCTTTGTGTTAACATAATGCCCAACTACATTTTTGAAAAGTTAAGTATTAGTGATTTTACTCCACTTCAAATACCCATTTTTCTATCCGACCGAAAAGTAATAAAATCAATCGGTGTAGTCGAAGATATTTTGGTTCAAACAAATCAAATGGTAATCCCAACCGACTTCGTCATCTTAGATGATGCCCCCCTAGTCTTGGGAAAACCTTTTGTACAAACTCACAAAGCTTTGAAAAACCGGAAATTTAACAGTCTAACTCTTCAATTAGGGGCATTCAAAAGGAGCATAGATCTTGAGCGCTCAATGAAATATCCTTTTGGCAACAATGACCCCCTAATTGAAGATGAAGCTGAACCACCTGATACAAACCACGAGGAAGACCACTTTGTCGACGAAGAGACCATGCAGCCATCAGGTACCTCTTCAAGAAGCAAGACGCAAAACCCCGTTTGATAAGGTGGATTCTACTCCTCCAGGAATTCGACATCGAAATCAAGGACAAAAGAGGAGCAGAAAACACTGCTGCAGATCACCTCTCACGCTTAGAAGACCCAGCTTTGGAAACAACCAGGGGCGAGCAAATCAACGAAAAATTTCCCACGGAGTCTCTGGAAATGATGGAAAGCAGACAAGAACCATGGTATGCCGACTACGCTAATTTCTTAGCCAGCGGTATAGTCACCAAAGGATGGCCACATCATCAAAGGAAAAAATTCTTTGCTGATGTAAAGCATTACTTTTGGGAAGACCCTTATCTTTTCAAAATGTGTGCCGATCAACTCATCCGAAGGTGTGTCCATGGTAATGAAGCACGAAGAATACTCCGTCATTGTCATGAAAGTCCATACGGAGGACATCATGGTGCCGCAAGTACCGCAAGAAAGGTATTTGATTCGGGATTCTACTGGCCAACCATTTACAAGGATGCACAAAACCTTGTAAAGATATGTGATGCCTGCCAAAGATCAGGTAATATTTCTTCCAAAAACGAAATGCCCCAAAATGGCATTCTCGTTTGTGAAGTCTTTGATGTGTGGGGACTCGATTTCATGGGACCTTTCCCGCCTTCAAAAGGAAACAAATATATACTTGTGGCGGTCGATTACTTGTCTAAATGGGCAGAGGCCGAAGCTCTTCCAACAAATGATGGAAGAGTAGTAGTAAAATTCCTAAAAAAATTGTTCTCTCGTTTCGGCACACCAAAGGCATTAATAAGTGATAGAGGTACCCATTTTTGTAATCATCAACTCGAAAAAATCTTGACAAGATATGGGGTCTATCACCGGGTCTCAACAGCATATCATCCTCAAACAAATGGGCAAGCCGAAGTGACTAATCGAGGTTTAAAACGAATACTTGAAAAAACCGTAGGGATAAATAAAAAAGAATGGGCTGACAAACTAGACGACGCTTTATGGGCTTTTCGAACCGCTTATAAAACCACTATAGGCACAACCCCATATAAACTAGTCTATGGAAAAAGTTGTCACTTGCCAGTAGAAATCGCTCACAAAGCCTACTGGGCAATAAAAAACGTAAACTTAGATTTAGAAGTTGCCGGTAAGAATCGATTTTGTCAAATAAATGAATTAGAAGAACTTAGGAATTATGCATATTCTAACTCCGAAATTTATAAGGAAAGAATGAAAAATTTGCATGATAAATATATTAAAACCAATGAATTTCGGGTTGGAGACCAAGTTCTATTATTCAATTCGCGACTTCGATTGTTTCCTGGTAAGTTAAAATCTAGGTGGTCGGGACCTTTTTCAGTCACCCATGTTTTTCCACACGGTGCAGTAGAAATTAAAACTCGAAATGGAACACCATTCAAAGTCAATGGCCAACGGCTGAAACTCTACAGAGGGTCCATTGAGGATGAGGAAGAGGAAATCGCACTTCAAACGGTCAACGAATAAACTCATACCCGACATGTTACAGGTAAGTATACATTCGAAACTGGTAAAATCATCTAACCATTATTCGGAGATAAGGGGCATGCACACAAGCACGTAAAAAAAAAAAAAAAAAAAAAAAATTATTTTCACCCGGCACGGGGCCGTGTTCGCTGAACACGGGGCCGTGTCGAGGCGACTGTCGGGATAAAACCCTCTTTTTCTATCAGTTACACCATTCCACACGCCCCGTTTCGCCGAGAACTCTCTGGTTTAGAGCGATTTTCTGCCAATTTCGAACGTTACCACCAAGCCTAACAACGTCAAGGTATGATTCTATCCTTCTTAGTAGTTAGATTAGTTACTTGCATGTAGTTAAAACATCAAAAATTGGGGGAAATCTAGGGTTCTTCATGTTCATCCGGATCGAACTCAAAATTTTTGATGAAAATTGTTAGTAGTAGTTTAGAGTAGAGTAATAGGAAGTAAATAGCCATGTATTGTTGATAGATTTGTCCGATTTCCAACTAAAAACACAAACCCTTGTTCTTGAACCGAAAAACTCAAAATTGAAAGGGTAAATGGTTTGATTTTGGAAAAATGACACTTAGGGTTTCATTTTCGGGGGAAACCGCTGCTATTAGGCTAAAAATTTTCAGGTTTTCAAAACCGGGACGAAAAAATGAAAATTAGGTGTTACAGACGCCTGAACACGGGGCCGTGTTCGCTGAACACGGGGCCGTGTCCAGCCCACTGTTTGCAGTTTTCAACCCGAATTTCCATGTTTCGCACTAACTTTTGTTGTATTCTTTCCAGATGTCCAAATTCACACGGTTCAATGCCAACGAACTTGACGCCAGGGCTCGCTACGAGGTCCTACAAACAAGGCCCGAAGAGTATCCCAGGCGAGCATGTACCGATCTTCTGACAATGGTAAACCAACTGGACCGCTTCAACAACATAGTGACAGGTCCACTGCACGTAGCATTGACTACCCGACTTCGGTCGGTCCATCAATGCACATTGGAGTTCTATAGCACGTTCATCTTCAACTCGAGACGCGACCCGTTTGATCACGAGGCGGTCGAGTTTCGATGTGGGGGTACGACCTATAGAACCTCCATGGCGCAGTTCGGATCAATCATTGGGCTGTACAAAGACGAAGAAGCGGGGAACGAAGAGAATACCGGGGGATTGCGAGACTTGGACGCGACAGAACGCCAAGCCGCATGGGCACAAATCGGTGAAGGGATCTATAACTCCAGCAGCACAAAGAGTACCAAACTGAGGGACCCGCTATACCGTTACATTCACAGGCTCCTCACGTACTCGTTGAACCAACGCCATGACAGTAGTGGCGTTGTTGGGGTTAGAGATTTGGTTGTCCTCCACTGCATCCATAACCGGAAGCCTCTCGATGTTCCTTACCTCCTACTGCGGAACATGCACTTAAACCGCCTTGCCACTGCTCCTACACCGATCTTCTTCGGGGGATGGGTGTACCGTCTTTTCAAGCACTTCGCGAACATCCCGAAGTCCTTCGAAAGGAGCCCATGGTCGGGACGGGTTGATTACCATATCTGCCGGGCCATGAACTTGCTCTATGAAGCGGAGGACGGGACGGTGAGCTTTCAAAGGACACAAGGCTACGCATGGAACCCGCAAGAGGCTCTAGTTCTTCACGCACCACCTCCACATTACCAATACCCTCCCCAAGGCGATCCGGGTCAATCCTCCTCTCAAGGAGGCGATTTTCCTAATTTCCAAAGTTTGCATGATCTTTTGCAGGAAAACCTCATGTGCACTCGGAACACCTACAACCTTGCCAACAACACACATCTCCGGGTGGGAGCTATCGAACGAAGCATCAACGACATACAAGATGACGTCGGTAGCATCCGGGAGTACATGGCGAGGCAGGGAGGCGGAGGTGAAGACAGTGATGAAGATATGGAGTAGGAGGCCGGGAGGAGCAAAGGGCTAGCTGGTTATGAGCCCACAGGTTTGATTACCCTTCCTATCGAACAATTCATGGCCTGCGTGCCATTTGTCAAGACAATTTACTTTCCTTAACTCTTTTCTTTTTATTTTTACTTTGTTTTTACTTTGTGTTGGATAATGTTTAACTATGGTAAGATTAGGATGTTTGGTGCTTGGTTGGATGGTATTGAATGCTTGAACAGGTGCGATGCAAGGGCTAGAATGCTAAACATTAGCACTCACAGCCCTAGGAGGAAGAAACCGGGAGAAAACCCTATTTTTTTCGGCTAACAGACTGTCACCACGGGGACGTGTTCACCCAACGCGCCCCCGTGTCCATCTCCCAGTTCTGCTGTTTGGCTACTGACCTGCAGATTTTTGTCGGACACGTGGCCGTGTTCACCCAACACGCCCCCGTGTTCACCCTCTGTAAGTTTTTCGTTACTGGCAGTTCACCACGGGGCCGTGTTCAATGAACACGGGGCCGTGTCCAGAGTGCCAGTAACACAAATCTTTGTTTTTAAACACACTTTTACATATTCTAATCAACCAAAAACTCTATTTTTGGACACATTGAGGACAATGTGTAATTTAAGTGTGGGGGGGATGCTAAAACCTTGAAATTTTTGCAAAATCCTAAAACAAGCCTTACACAAAACTCTATTGGAACCGCTAAACACCCCAAATTTTTTTCAAAAACTTTTTCATTTTTTTTATTTATTTACTTGTCTTAGTTTAAGTTGGGAATAACAAGTTATAAAAGGGTTATATTTTTACAAACTTACAACCGATAGCGTCGTGATAAAAAGAACTAACATAAGAAAATTATGAAACGGTATAACAAGTCTAGCTAAAATTCGATTATATATGCTTGGTCACATTAAAAACCCATTCCCACAAAAAGTGAGTTTTTGAGCCTTTATTGAGCATAAAAATACACATATTTAGATTAAATGCTCATTTTTCGTTTCTTGTGTGAATAGCCGCTCGGTCTTTACAAATCTAGAACTTGCCACGACGATACATTCCCGGTCCTTACCAACTTAAACCCAAGTAAGTAAATGATGGAGGCATTAGGACTAACTATTTTTCTTTCAAAACCATTATTTTTCATTTTTTTTACCTACCCAAAATCCCCCTAGAAAACCCCTTTGAGCCTAAACCTTTCATTTCATTACCCCCAAAACAATTTTCTACCCACCAAAAACCTTTTTCATTTTTTTCACCTTTATTTTAGTAACATACTCGGTTTTTCATAAACATACCCTTTACGTGACGACGAAAAAAAAAAAAAAAATATATGATGAAGTCAAAAACAAACATAAAGCTACAAAAAGCTTGTTTGAGAAATACTTCAAAAATAAATGTCACCAAAAATAAGGTATTTTACGAAAACCGACACTTGTTACGATTTTCGCCCTTTTTACTAACCACTAACCAACCACCCACCTTTAAACCCAAGCCTTCACCCCAAAAGACCTCTTGATATTTACAAAGGTAAAAAGTTAAAAAGGAGGAGGATTGATCGCTTGGCAAGCATATGGAAAATGTAAATCCGTGCCGCTCTCGAGCGATTCACTTAAATATACACCTTCGGCCGAGTGATTGAGTGATCTCCCGTGAGGTATGTGAACTTGTATATAAATGGAATTTTAATAAGGCATGCTATGCCAAATTAAATAGTTTATCTTATGAAAAGTTCAAAATAAACCATGACGAATAAGATTGTAAATAAAATAAAAATAGAACCTATACAAACCTTGGATTCCCGACACTCTAGGACAAGTTAAAAAACTTCTCTTCTACCTATTCCATTTGGGAGTGTAAGCCACATTAAAAGAGTTTTGCTTGAGGACAAGCAAAAGTTCAAGTGTGGGGGTATTTGATGTGTGTAAAATGCAACATATAAAACACATCAATTAAGGCATAAAACTAACCCTTTTTAAGTACTAATGTTGGAAAAAGAGTGTTTTTGTCTTCCTTTTGTATTTTCAGGATGAAATGAGCTCAAAATCACAAAAGAAGCAAAAAGACCCCTAATTCTATCATAATTACAAGAAAAGGAACAAAAGCGAACTGCCCGGACCCTCAACGGCACCTCCCAAGACAAAGAGAAGAGAACAGAGCCTGAACACGCCCCGTGTCCAGTGAACACGGGGGCGTGCCCAGGAAGCAGCAGAAAAGACAAACCAGTAGAAGCTTCCATTGCTCACCACGGGGCCGTGCCCAGCGGGCACGGGGGCGTGTTGAAAGTACAGCAGGCGCATTAATTGTAATTCGCAATTACAATTAATGAAGAGAGAGAATGTCAGACGGGCACGGGGCCGTGTCCAGCGTTCTGTTCAGCCTATAAATAGAGGAGCTTGGCTTCATTCTCTCTCATCCCTTGGCACACCACCTCTCTCACACTTCATCCACCACCCACCACCACCATAACACCATCATCCACCACCATCATCCATTGTCCATCATAGAGTGTGTGAGTCGTCTCGGGATCCAAGATTGATCGTAAGAGATCTTGACAATCAAGGCCATGTTTGCTTAAGTCTCTTACATCACTTGGTGAAGACAAGTGTTTAGTATAATACTTTTTATTTTTAATCTTTTGCACTTTTTATTTGGTTTTGTATTAATGACTTTAATAACTAGTTACTTATGTTGAAGGTGATCTTTCCTTATCGTTTGTCCGTGGTGTCTTGGCATTATTTTACTGTCTATATAAAATAAAAGATTTTCACCATTCATATCTCCACGGTCTATATGGAGGTATGTTGGCTACCTGGTCGGGGGTTAAGGGAACGGTTTGGTAAAGGTCTTGCCCTTGTTCAGCGTTTAGAGGTCCTGCTTGGGACCTGGGTCAAATTTAGTAGGATCTCCTTCAATGCCCATAGGTATTGGATGGCGGGGATCCAAACTCTTTGACCCCCTCATAAGCTAACTACTATTAATACTATAACCCGGCTATTTAGGACTGTATCCCTGCTGACTCAGACTACTTAGCCGAGGGTAACGTCACCGCCAAAAGCGGGGCCTACCATAATTTGCATTAATAACTTAATTCATTATCTTTCAATAATCCAACCCTTTAGGATTGTATCCTTGCTGACTCAAACTACTGGGTTGAGGGTAACGTCACCTCCGAAAAAGGGGCCTACTACAATAACTAAGATAATCTCTTAAACAAGTGCAAAAGTGCGAAAATAATCAAAGGTTATACTAATACACGTGTCGGATCCAAGTGATTCATCTTGTCTATCTGTTTTTATTTTATTTTATTTTTCAGCATTTAGTTAGTTTTTATTTTTCTTAGTTTAAAACATTTTTCTAACTTTTTGATTTGATTAGACGTTGAGGATAAACCGGTATTAAAAGCTCTTGTGTCCTTGGACGACCTCGGTATCTTACCAACACTATACTACGTCCACGATGGGTGCACTTGCCCATATGTGTGTTTAGTGTTAGTAAATATCGTGTTTTATAAATTTAAAACTTGGCTAAAAGTGTAAAAAGGGCTTAAAAATATATCTAAAAATATAACACACCGACACGCATCACATGGCTAGCGTGATGAGACGAGCTGAGAAGTTTAAACAAATTACAGGCCGAGATGATTTTCGTGATGCAAATATTTCAACTTTAGGCTTTGATAGATCTAAAGTTACATGCTTTCGTTGCAGGGAAAAGGGGCATTTCAAGAGAGATTGCAAAAATCGTGAAGCTACTGGAGCCCAAAATCCTTTTGGAAACAACGATTATCACAAAAAGGCAATTTATCATCAAGTCACACCACCAGCACAGCATCAGGCACAAACTGCACATGGGAGAGATGTGATTGACGGGTCAAAAAGAGCATGTCTAAGCAAATATGAAAATTTTTCATGGGATAAATATATTCCAACAAACAGCAAAGTGTGTTTGGCAAAACAAGATGATGAAAAGTTGGCTGAAGGTTTCTGTTGGGACGATTTTTGCCCAGATCAAGATCTCATGGCCAAAGAGATGTCCAAAAACACTTCAAATGTTAATGCTTTCATTGCAAATGCTTACGATCTGAAATGTGCTGAAAAATGCAGGAAAGTCATGGAAGCTGCTGAAGCAAGACGGAGAAAGCTTGAAGAAGAAGAAGAAGAAGAGGAAGAGAGATTAAAAGCTGAAGCTAAGAAAAAGAGAAGAGCTGAATTTTTACGATCAAACAGAACAGTTAAAGAAGTTCCTGAATTTGAAGTTAAAGTTGATGCTGAACCTGTCAAAATTCCTGAAAAGTGCATGAATTGTGATTCTTTAATCAAGTAGAACAATGAATTGCTGCACAATATAAACAGATTGAAAGAATCCTATGATACAATGAACAGAGAAATCAACAAGTATACCGATTCAAGCGGTGAACAAGTTGTGGCAATGAATACATTGAAGATAGCGTATCTGAGACAGCTTGATGATGCAAATTTTCATATAAAGAAATGTGCTGATCTGAAGTTGGAGTTAGCAACACAAAAGATAGAAACTGAGAAAGTTAAAAAATTATGAGAAAGTTACTCATGTTCTACTTTTGTTGTTGACAGGATTTATCCGGTTGTGGAGAATTTGAAGACGTTTGGAGAAGAGAAGATGTCCGAAGAAAAGAAATCTGTGACAAAAGACGAAGAAAAAGTGAAGACTTCTGGTAAGAAATCAAGTGTGGTCTACAATAGATGTCCGCCCCCGGTCGAAAATGGATATTCACCTCGAAATCCAAATTCCGAGAGAGTCGAAAAAGCAATAAACTTAGAATGGGAGTCTGGGCCATCGGATAACTTGCCAGAAAATATTGATGTCACATACACGTCATCCGACACTGATCATGAGTCAAAGTTGATAAAAAGTGTGGTCGATCAAGTGTTAGATAAAGATGATAGTGAGGAGTCAAACATGGAGTTTAAACCCAAGTCAAAGTCTGAGTGTGATGCGTTAAAGTCAACAATCAAAAAGGACAAACGGGTTTATGACAAACAATTTTTGCTATCAAAATCTAATTTGAATGATGAATCATTCAAAGTGGCATATACTTTGAAAGATTCTGACAAATTATATTCTGATGATGCTTTTCCAATAAGAAGTGTCAGACTTGAAATGATTCAAAAGGTTTTCAAAATAACAAAAATTAATATTTCTGAAATAAAAGATTTAAATCTTATCGTAAAACCTAAACAATACACTTCAAGAGATCAACAAAGAATTAACAAGAAAATGGGTTACAATTGTGGTTATAGTTTCCAAAAGAAACCAAACTATAATCGTAATTTCAAAAAAAAGGATTAGGTTTTGTACCACCGAAAAACTATAAAAATGAAAAAAATGTATAAACCAAAAACTATGTTTGTTTCAGGGAAAACGACAGAAGCTGAGAAAGAACAATCATTCAGAAAGCAGACAAATCAGGAATTCCTTGCCAAGAAGCAAGAAGAACTGAAGAAGAATGATGTTCCAAAGAAGATTGAAAAGAGAACCTGTTTTCAGTGTAAAACTGTTGGTCATGTTGCAAAGAATTGTCCAAAGACATTCAAGCCAAAACAGGAAGTCTCTGATAGAATGAAAGAAAAGGTTGTCGAGAAAACTGAATTGTCAACCCAGAAGTTTACTGGCTTTGAAAACTCAATTTTTGAAAAAGGAGAATGTTCAAAGAGTGCTTCAAGAAGAAAAGAAAATGTAAAAAATCAAAAATGGGTTGTGAAAGGTTCAGGTAACAATTCTGGTGATGAATCTGATTCCACAAAATCAGAGGAGTCATGTGTTGAGAAAAAGGTTGAAAGAAAAGTTCCAACTATGAACGATGAAAATTTTCCACCTTTGCGTGCTAAAAATTTTATGAAGAAAGTTGGAAAAACAGAAATCTCAAATCAATTTTATTCTGACAAGAAGAAATTTGATGTTGAAAAGACTTTCAATGGAAATGTGAAACACATTTTTGGCAAAATGGTCAATGGTAAGGCCAAAGGTGTTAAAGAATTTTATGCTGCCAAAAGAGGGGTTCACAAGTCCGTTAAAAGTAAAGATGAAGAAATTTTTGTTACACCCAAGGAAGGTCAGGCTTGGGTGGATATATTTTTCAAAGAATAAAAATCTGACTTGCCGGAGATCCCAAGTTGGTAATTGTGGATCAGGAATCGGCATCATTCTTTATTATGTTTGTATAATGTGATTGAGAAGTTTTTGCAGGACTTGCCAGAACTCCCAGGTTTGTAAGCGAGGAGTAGGAATCGGCACTTTGAGAATTCAACCAACAGATGGTAATTGGTTGAAAAACAGGTTTGAAGATTGGTTTGTGCATATCTGCATATGGTAAATCAAGGACATTAATTTGTACTTGAATTTTTCCTACAAGTGGTTGAAAGACAATATGATGAACCACATCCCCGAATTTGTTATTGACAAATCTACAAGTGGTAAAATCAACAAAACTTATTTTCTGGAAAAACCATTCTGATTAAACCAAACTTAAGTGTTTTGAAATCATTATGGGAAAATAGTTTGTTGTGAGGGGGAGTTCTGATTGTTTAAGCCAAACGGATGGAGAATTGAGGCGATTCAATATCAGTTGTCATGTTCTGTACAGCTTGTTTTCAATTTCTTTAAATGTTTTTGAATTTTAGGGGGAGTAAGAAATTTTTCAGAAAATCCAAAAACATCAGAAAATTTGAAAAAGACAAAAACATGATAAAATTGAAAAAATGAGTTTTTGTTGCATAAAAGAGGAAATGATAGTACATCAGTGGACTATCACAGCATGCTAAAGAAATGTAAAGCCAAAATGTGATAAACGATCTTACTGTGGATGTGTCAGTAGGTTTTCGCACATTTAGTAAACTGTAAAGAGATATAAACCTAAGTTTCAAACTTGCTTATTCTGTGGGTTAACAAAACTGCTTGGATATATAGGTAACCCCTGAAATCTTGTTTGAAAGGTCCTGTATTCTGAGATACTAGGTCTTTATACTCAGTGATATGTGGGGTATTATCCCGGGACTTCTGCTGTATGGAAATACTGACCTAGTCCCCGGATAATGCTTTCTGCAAAAAGCTTTGAAATATAAGCTCGCCCTCAGCATGCTGATGAAACAATAAAATTGATAGTCACTGCTGTCGTAATTAAAAGATCCTCTAAAGGGGACACACCGAAAGTCGAAGCCGTCATCTCTCTGCGTATACGGAAGTATCGACCTGAGCTCTCACGGCCCTCGCACATAACCCATTTACATATATCATCTATGGTATACTCACCTGTAAGACTGAATATTGGGATCTGGATACGAGAGTATATTCAAGTAGTGGGACACACGGATAAGTTTAGGTATCTAAGACACTAATTGCGTATCTCGAAACAGTTGAAATTTGTGTGAAAATTTAAGAGGACAAACATACTGACAATCTAGGTAAATTGTTTAGAGCTTAAAATGAAATAAAGCTTAACGGTGTTGATGATATGTCTCAGAAACTGATATGATCCTCTTGCACGAACTCACAAAAATATTGTCTGTAAATATTTCATTTCTGCATTGTTTCGTGTTTTTACAAGTGGTGTTAGTTACTTTGTTTTTTGAAAAATTCAAAAAGTTTTTTGACAACTGATGTTGAGAAGCTGATTTTTGAAATTCTAAGTGCTAAACTTGAAGAACAGGTTTGGGAGAGTACATGTGAAAATGATAAGAGCTAGGAAAAGATCCTGAATGCAAAATCATTATTGTAGTTTACCAACATAGTTTCTAAATTGTTGAAAAGATTTAATCTTTGAAGAAACTTATGTGTGGGTAGAGATTGTGCAGGTAAATATGTGCCAGGTGACTATTCTGTGATGGAATAGAGCCAGGTATCGATCTTAAAGATGAATCTCGAAGCAGTGAATTCCAGACTACGATCCCAGCAGATTGAAAGGGGGAGTCTGAAGACACCGTGTCAACATCTGAGAGAGAGGAGTTTGTTAATGATGAAGATAGAGTTTGCAGATTCTTGAAATGACAAATAATTCAGAGGGAGATTGAAGACTGATAAAGACTGTAGATTGATAATCGAAGACTCGACACTGAAGACTCCGTCAACATCCGAGGGGGAGTTTGTTGGTGCACTACGTCTGTCGACTACGTCTTATATCGAGTCTAGAGTTGTATAGATTAGATATGGCACGAAATCCTAGAAACATGAGATTGTATAGGTTCGCTTATGTGTCATCATCTAGGTTCGCTTATGTGTCATTGGTCACAGGTCCGCTTATTTGTCATGATGTAGGTTCGCTTATACGGACATGACCCATGACCGTATAAGCGAAACCTGTTGGCCTATATAAGGGGCATTTTCGAGCGAACCTAGATATATAGTTAGAGGTGTATTCTTCCGGCAAGTCACGAAGTGCTGCCGAAGTGCTGACAGAGTGTGTAAATGCTATAAAAATCAATACAACAGCAATTATAAGTGAATCCGGCTAAAATCGCACCAAATCATTAGTTTCCGCCTCTTGATTTGGATAGGAATTCTTCTGATTGACTCAAACAGGGCCGAACACGATCCTACAATATTGTTGTAGATTCCATATAGAGGGGCTTACTAAAACAGTAGATCTCTTCTTTACCACTTCAGCACCACCAGCTAATTAACCTGATTTATACTTTTTATGACATCACATGTATCATTGTGCAAGTAATAGAGCCTAGGCCATAACATTTTTCTAGGTATATATGAAAAGGATATCAATTAATTCGAGAAACTATTTATAAGACCATGTATAGTGGCGAGATATGTGGATTAGTCGTTCTTGACACGTGGCGTGAACGTCATCTTAACTAAACCACTTAGTGAAAAGGTGTAGCAACGATGTAGGGAACCACCTGGTTTGGAATGGAAAAAAGAATGATGCCAAAGAATCACAAGTGATTAGCCAATTTTGTTGATTTCCTTCATTTTGGCAAAGTTGATCTCGTGGTGGCAACAACGTGTCCCGAGCAGATTTGGAGGAAAACGTTAAGTGGGTGTGGTGTTGGTCTCGTGGTTAATGTGTGGTTGGCCAAAGATTTACAGGATTTTGAATGATAACATGCGTATTTGTGGGTTAACATGAACACGACATGTTTCATCTGATTTTTGATATTATATTCTACAATTAAAAATTTACAACAAAAACACATGTGTGTATAAAACATAAACTATAAAATTGATGCTTTTATTGTAAAAACTTGAAAACTAACTAAAAAAGCCTAAAAAATATACCAGTTTTTTTTACAATTTTTTTTTATAAATTTTTGCTACTTTTTATATATAAAAAATTTCAAAAATAAAATTGCACTGCATATGTGTAATAATATAGAAAAGCCTAAACCACCTAACTCATCTCCCACCGACACCCCCCCCCCCAAAACCTAAACCCCCAACCCCCAAAAAACCAAAATTCACTATCCCACCAAAAAAGCCTAAACCCCTGCTCCCCAAAAACCTAAAACTAAACCCTACACATAAACCCGAGAAAAACCTAAACCCCTCCACCCGCAAACCCTCCTCCCTCCCACACCCAAAAACCTAATCCTAATCCTAAACCTCTAAAAAACCTAACCATAAAAGTTAAACTAAACTCAAAAGCTAACTTTAAGCATATAATGCACATGTGCTGCACACATATAATGCACATGTGTCGTACAAGTTTTTTTTTAAGTTTTTTTTTATATATAAAAAGTAGCGAAAATTTGTAAAAAAAAATAGCATGCTTTTTAGGCTTTTTTAGTTAGTTTTAAAGTTTTCACTTTAATTAGGGGTTTTTAAATGAACCCTATATATATATATATATATATATATATATATATATATATATATATATATTAAAGTTTTGAACCTTACACTATATAGGGGAAGGTTCATTTGAGAAGAAGAAATTTAATGTGAGAAGAAAAAGAAGAAAGGGCATAATGGTAAAACATTAAATAGTTTATAACCCTCCCCATTAATTATGTTATCTTTCATTAATAAAGCAAAAAACATTTTATTCCTACACATTTCAAAATTTATCCTACATATATTTTACACTTACCGAAATTTACCTTTTAGCATATCTAAATTTATCATACACATTTAAGAATTTATCCTACACATGTTAAAATTTATCCTACACATGTCGAAAATTGTCTTTCATCCTAAATTATTTTATGTATATTTAAAAGTGAGTTACAATTTTAATTAGTTAGCTAATTAATTACACTTAGAAATTTACCTATATGCCCTTATTAATAACAATAAATACACATATTAAATGAAGTAAAATGGAGCATTTCTATTGGTTTAAAACTTATTCTTTTTATTCTTACAAAATTTTTCTTCTCATTTGAACCTTACACTATATATATAGATAGGGTAAGGTTCATTTGAGAACCACCCTTATTGTCAGAACCGCGCGAACCAATGTGAACACAAAATAAAATCTAAAAAAAATCGCTATATTTAGTTACCAAAAAAACAAAAAAAAAAACTTTTTTTTTTTTGAGTAACAGTTATCCATGCACATGTGCATATGTATCATTACTTCGACAAATTCCGTAATACGTTATCAGTAATAGAAAATTGCACTTTAATTTACAATATCATTCGTAATACACTACTTTTTACATTACCAATATTCAAAATCCACATGTGCATCATTAGGTATAACCATTGATATAACATGTTCTGGTACAAAAAGTTTGTGATTTTGAATGGAGAAGTAGGCCTATATACATGTTTTTTGGTTAGTTATATCTAGTGGTTGATGGTTTGGCTATAGTTGTTACTTTATGCTGTAATATAATGATTGGATGGTATAAATGGTGTTGATATACATGTAATAAAGTGAAAATATTGGTAATGGTGTTGTATTGTAGATGGTAGGAGGTAGTGATATTATGTTATGGATGGTTGGAGGTAATGGTACTGTATTATGGATGGTATGATAGATGAAACGGAAAGTGTATTCAAAGTAGTGTACCAAAACACCTTATTTCATGTTGATACATATAGATGCACATGTGCATTTCTAATATTGGTAATGTAAAAAGTAGTGTATTACATATGGTAGTGTAAATGAAAGTGCAATTGTCTAATATTTGGAATGAATTACGGAATTTGTCAAAGACATGACAAAAATGCACATGTGCATGTTTGTGTATTATCGATGGAATGATAGATAAAAGAGAAAGTAGTGTGTACCAACACACCTTATTTCATGTTGATACATATAGCTGCACATGTGCATTTCTAATATTGTTAACGTAAAAAGTGGTGTATTACACGTGGTAGTGTAAATGAAAGTGCAATTGTCTAATATTTGTAATGAATTACGGAGTTTGTCAAATAAATGATACAAATGCACATGTGCATGGATAACTGTGACTCGGATTATTTTTTTTTTCGAATTTTTTTTTATTATAAACGAAATATAGCGATTTTACCAAAAAAATAGTAAAAAAAAGCTGGGTGTTTTTTAGATTTTTTTAGATATTACTGTTTGTGTTCACACTGGGTTCTCGCGATTCTCGCAATAAAGGGTGGTTCCTAACGGAACCTTCTCCTATAAGTTCTCGCGGTTAGGATCCGTTAGGAACCACCCTTTATTGGAGAACCGCGATAACCAATGTGAACACAACCAAAAAATACCTAAAAACATCTAAAAACACCCAAAAAAAAATTTTTTTGTTTACTATTTTTTTGGAAAATCACTATATTTCATGAATAATAAAAAAAATTAAAAAAATATCGGGTAACAGTTATGCACATGTGCATTTGTATCGTTTCTTTGACAAATTCCGTAACTCATTACAAATATCAGACAATTGCACTTTCATTTACACTACCATTCATAATACACTACTTTTTACATTAACAATAATAGAAATGCACATGTGCATCTATATGTATGAACTTTTTATAAAATTAACAACACTAGAAATGCATATATGCATCTATATATATGAACATGTTATAACGTGTTTTAGTACACCACTTTGAATACACATTCCCTTTCATCTATCATACCATCCATACTACACTACCATTACCTCCTACCATCCGTAACATAATACCATTGCTTTTTACCATCCATAATACAATATTATTACCAATATTTCACTTTATTATATGTACATCAACACCCTTTATACCATCCAAACAACATATTACATCATAAAGTGACAAATATAATCAAACCATCAACCACTAAATATAACTAACCAAAACACATTATATGGGCCTACTTCATCATTTAAAATCACAAAATTTTTGTACCAAAACAACTTATTTCATGTTGATACATATAGATGCACATGTGTATTTCTAATATTGGTAATGTAAAAAGTAGTGTATTACATATGGTACTGTAAATGAAAGTGCATATTTCTACTACTGGTAATATATTATGGAACTTGTCCAAGAAATGATACATATGCATATGTGCATCCATAACTGTTACTCAAAAAAAAGTTATTTTTTTGGTAACAAAATATAGCGATTTTTATTAGAAAAATATTAAAAAAATTGTGGGTTTTTTTGGATTTTTTTAGATATTTTTTTGCGTTCACATTGGTTCTCGCGGTTCTTGCAATAAGGGTGATTCTCAAATGAACCTTACCGTATATATATATATGTATATATATATATATATATATATATAGGTAAGGATCCTGTAAAAAGTGCTCAAAGTGTGAGAAGTGTATTATAACACTATATATAATACTATATAACACCATATAAACAC
Organism: Helianthus annuus; assembly: GCF_002127325.2. Classification (NCBI taxonomy): domain Eukaryota; kingdom Viridiplantae; phylum Streptophyta; class Magnoliopsida; order Asterales; family Asteraceae; genus Helianthus; species Helianthus annuus. The sequence continues at coordinate 88,759,869 of NC_035441.2, forward strand.
CGTATAACAATATGTAACACCATATAATACCATATAACACTATGTAACACTATATATCATTATATAACAAATATAACACTATAGGTTGTCTGACAGCATGTCTATGATAGATGTATAGTGTTATATTTGTTATATAATGTTATATAGTGTTACATAGTGTTATATGGTATTATATGGTGTTACATATTGTTATACACTGTTTATATGGTGTTATATAGTATTATATATAGTGTTATAAACCTTTATTACGAGAACCACGAGAACCAAACCAATACGAACACAAAAATACCTAAAAAAATCTATAAAACACACAAATTTTATTAATATTTTTTAAATAAAATCGATATATTTCGTTACCCAAAAAAAATCTTTTTTTAGTAACAATTATCGCTGCACATGTGCATATGTATCATTTCTTGGATAAATTCCGTAATATATTACCCGTAGTAGACAAATGCACTTTCATTTACACTACCATCCATAATACACTACCTTTTACATTACCAGTATTAAAAATGCACATGTGCATCATTATGTATAACCATGATATAACGTGTTTTGGTACAAAAAGTTTGTGATTTTAAATGATGAAGTAGGCCCATATACATGTTTTTTGGTTAGTTATATCTAGTGGTTGATGGTTTGATTATATTTGTCACTCTATGATGTAATATGTTGTTTAAATGGTATAAAGGTTTTGATGTACATATAATAAATTGAAATATTGGTAGTGGTATTGTATTATGGATGGTAGGAGGTAACGGTATTGTATTACGGATGGTAGGATATAATGGTAGTGTCTTATGGATGGTATGATAGATGAAAGGGAAAGTGCATTCAAAGTACACGTTATAACATGTTTATACATATAGATGCACATGTGCATTTCTAATATTGTTAATGTGAAAATTAGTGTATTATGAATGGTAATATAAATGAAAGTGCAATTGTCTAATATTAGTAATGTATTACGGAATTTGTCAAAGAAATGATACATATGCACATGTGCATGGATTATAGTTACTCGATTTTTTTGGTTTTTTGAAATGATGAAATCTAACTCGAATATTTTTTTGTTATATCTAGTAGTTGATGTTTTGATTATATTGTCACTTTATGATGTAATATGTTGTTTGGATTATAAAGGGTGTTGATGTACATGTAATAAAGTGAAATATTGGTAATGGTATTGTATTATAGATGGTAGGAGGTAATAGTATTGTATTACGGAAGGTAGGAGGTAATGGTAGTGTATTATGGATGGTACGATAGATGAAAGGGAAAGTGTATTCAAAGTAGTGTACCAAAACACGTTATAACATGTTCATACATATAGATGCACATATGCATTTCTAATATTGTTAATGTAAAAGTAGTGTATTATGAATGGTAGTGTAAATGAAAGTGCAATTGTCTAATATTAGTAACATATTACAGAATTTGTCAAAGAAATGATACATATGTACTTGTGCATGGATAATTGTTACTCGATTTTTTTTTTGGTTTTTTTAGTGATGAAATATAGCAATTTTTTTTAAAAAAATATTAAAAAAAAATTTAAGTGTTTTTTAGTTTTTTTAAGGTATTGTTGGTTGTGTTCACACTGGTTCTCGCGGTTCTCGTAATAAAGGGTGGTTCCTAATGGATCCTTCTCATATATATAGTGTTGTGATCAAGAGAAAACGATTTAAAGTGTGAAAACCGTCAAAACGATTTTTAGCCATAAGATCTTTGTGATTTGTGGTGAAGATGATGCGGTGAGATTTTTGTAAGTAATAGGAACCTTAGAACTATCAGGAGGGATAAAATTGGAAGATTGGAAGATACAAACAAGGGTGCACATGCTAATCACATGCTATTTTCCCCCATCATATTTAAACACCAATAACTTTTTATACATGATTAATTTTCAAAAAAAATTACACCATAAAACTTAGCGTTTTTTATCTTTCCAACGAGTATACTTTTGATATATTTTTCCGAAAAAATAAACTGGGTTTTTTATGGTGTTTTGAACTTTGTTTCTCTATGGCATTTTCAACTACGTTTTTATGGCGTTTTTCTGAAGTGGGTGTTTTTATGGCGTTTTTCTGAAGTGGGTGTTTTTTGGCGTTTTCATCTAGTTTTTATGACGTTTTCAGAACTAAGTATTTATATGGCGTTGTCAAATGGGTTTTCATGGGGTTTTTTCCTGAATTATGTGTTTTATGGCGTTTTCAACTGGGTATTTTGATGAAGCTTTCTGAATTGAGTTTTTATGGCGTTTTTATTTGAACACCGAGTTCATTTCATTCTTTTTATTTCAAAAGTATAGTAATAGTATACTCGTTGGAAAGATATTAAAACACTCGATTTTTTGGTGTATTTTTTTAAAAAAATAATCACATATAAAAAAGTTATAGGGGTTTAAAAAGGATGGTGGAATATGCATGTGACTTGCATGTGGATGGTTTTTTGCATGTGAGTGGCATGTGTATGGACTTTTTGACAATATTACCCTTAATGTAAGTTAGCACCAACGCCACAAGTCAACACCAAAATCCTTCTCACTGTTTTCACACTTTTAGGCGTTTTCCCTAGATCCCACACCTATACACACACACACACACACATATATATATATATACACACTACCTTATTAAGTAAACTAGGTTTCTACCCTTATGGTAATTTTACATTGTATACATATTCTGAAGCAACATGTACAAGGGAGCCAAGCTATTTTAGATGGGGTAAACTTGCACATTGTCTAAAAATTTAAGACACTTTATGGGCATTTTAGAGATTTCGGCACATTTGTAACCTATAATTAAGATGGCATGTGAGGAGTCTTGTAAATTTATTAAATTTATGCATTGTTTTAATTAAATAAGAATTCAATCACAATTAATTAGGTGATGAATGTTTATAAAAAGTTTATCATTTATAAGGCATTAATTTTGCTTTTTTTAATAGTAGTTTTTGTATAAGGGTTTTAATTTTGGTTTTTAATAAAAGTTTTGGTGTTTTTGGTATTTAATATTCTTTCAATGTCAAGAAAGCGTGTGAAGACAATCCCATGTTTTTACATTTTAATTTTAGTACTATTTAATAAAAATTTTGGTATATTATTAAATCCTTTTAATGTCGACAAAGGTTACCACTTGGGTTGCTGGTCCAGTGCAAGGCAAAGCCTTTCAATACACTTAAGTGTGAAGTCTTGGATTCAAGTCTCACAAGAAGCAAGAAATTCGCCGTAAAAAAAGATCGACAAAGGGTGTACTATGGTTATGAAGAGTAAAAAAATAGACTAATATCTAGGCATTTATATATAATCTTTGCAACCTTTTATATAAAACCAAGTTTTATAAAACTATTTTACAAACATACTGAAAGGGTTGTTTCACCAAATCATCAAACCTCATCTCATGAGTTCACACCCAGTCACGGCTTCTTGCCTACCATCGCCGGTTTCAATATTTGCAATCAAAGAACAATCCACACGGCCATTGAATGGGATGAATGCGACATTCAATCTCTGCTCTACCCTATCATACAGTTTGATATGGTTTTTAGTCCCGCTGCAATGTATATTAATCCTAGGTGTCAAAATTCTAGCCTCCCACCTTACCTTTTCTATTGGTTAAAATGTAGATTTGGGAATGTGTTGAAAGGGCCAATAGAAACATGTCAACAAATTTCTCAAAAGACCATCGTCTCTTCTCCGGACTTGGGTCAAACAGACCATATAAAACAATCTACTCAAACGGGGAATGAGCCAAATGGGTTGAAAGTAACTCATTGTTTATATATAATCCATATACTTTAGAAATACTTTAGATTAAAACTTGATAAATTAATTATTGTCTCTGCTCATGACTTGGGTCTATTTAAAAAAAGAAATATTGTTTTCAATAAATTGATAAGATAACATGTTTTGGAGATTATCAGTATTATTTAATTAATAATCGTAGTTATTTTTCAATTGATATAGATAGACCACACTGATAATACAGATAAGAAACTAACATAAGTATTATACTGTTGTGTAATAACTAGAACCTATTACCAATGTATAGAAGAGAATGGGAGTACAAGAGATGAATTTCTTATTGATATCACATACAAAATACATGAGCCACTATATATAGGCTATAACATTAATACAAACATAAATGTGACATGGGGGTTAGAAATGTGGATAGTCACTAATAATGGGTGTATTCATAACACTCCCCCTTGACTATCGACATGATGATATACTATTCTTTAATACGCTTGGTGATGCTGCCTCGTTAAAAACCTTGCTAGGAAAACCCAGTGGGACAAAACCTCAGCTAAGGGAAAAAGAGTGCAGCGCGTATTGTCTCCCCCTGATACTTCTGGATCAGGTATGTTGCCTCATTACGGAAAAAGAGTACATACACTGTGTCTATTATGGGTACATTACTCCCCCTCAATTTTACTTGTATATCTTGATGATGTTGAATCCAATCTTCTGTGACAATTGCTTGACTTGATATTTGGCGTAGTGTTCTTTGATTTAAGTGTTGTTGTCTACATTGTCTTCATACAGTATGGCTTGAGCTTCTCTTGATTAACTCTAATCTACATACTTCTTAAATATGCTGAAATCTTCGACCTTCATAACTTGTATCTGGATTGAGATCGAACTCTATGCAAGTCTAATATATATCAGTCATAACCCAGGACGCCATATTGTTCTTGTGGAACTATCCCGTGTCTCGAGTTTGTAAATATGTCAAATAATTATTTAATGCGCTTTATACATAATTATACATAATGGGACAAAACCGTAGCTAAGGGAAAAGAGTGCACTACGCATTATACATAATTAACAACATGATTTATGATGATGTTAAATTAGTACTTCGGGACCTATAAAATAAACTGATACTACTGGATCAGTTATGTTGTCTCGTTAAAAACCTTACCAAGAAAAACCCAATGGGAAAAACTTAGTGAAGGGAAAAAGAGTGCAACATTTGAGATTAGAACTGTAATCTTACCAATACAACGTAATATTAGATGTCGTCTTGTTTGCAAGATACGTCAATGATCTGATCGCAATTAAGTATGGTACTTCTTGACTAAGTAGTTCAACATCCTTTTCTTGGGGTTGATAAGAATAATTTTTCCATGTCAATCGATCAGACTATCGTTCATGTTCTCAACGAATGAGCTTTTTCTATATAACATCTTCTAGATGTAGTCAGATTGATGAGCAAAAATAGTACATATATACTCGAAACTACAGGTCGAGGATAACTACACTTTGTAAAGGTCATTCAAAATTTTCCTCTTTAGTTTGAGAGTTCCCTCTCGATAATGTTTACATTATCACTGTAAGAGTGAAATCTTGTTAAATAGATCTAGCTCATTTTATCAAAATTATACCTCTCTTTTCAGAGTATAGTCGAATGTACCACATACGAGTAGTTTCCTTTAAGATTCATATATATAACACATATGGGGTTATTGTTTCATAATGCTTTGAGCATTTTTAATCCTTCAGGGGTTTTCATACAGATGCCATTTGCAATTGTCTCGTACATGTATACGGTGATGACATCCATAAGTTGTTTTATCTGAAGTCATTCTGAGATTGCGAGACCGCTTAAACATCTAAAGATTATCGCATCCACTACAGGGGTATACGTTTCCTCATAATCAACTGCTGGGATTTGGGAAAAATCTTTATGTTAAAATTCGTGCCTTACATCGCAAAAACTCATTATTTACGTTTCCTTTTATTTAAAGACACCCATTTATAACCTACTGGTTTGACGTCTATGGGTGTTCGAACTGCTGGTTCGAAAGCGTTTAGTTTGTCGAGCAAATTTAGTTCAACCTTAAGTCATGTAGCCATTTTGACTATTTGTGTGCGTACACTCTTGCACACTTTCTATATATGTAATCCTTTTCTTCATCGATTACATCTATTGCTATAGCATAATCAAATATGTCGTTTTAAACGTGTTTCATTACGGTTCCATAGTGTACTTATTTTGTACATAATTCATCGCGATCTCATATTTGTTTGGTACTAGAGTTTCTTTTAGAACTCCATTAGCCTCTTTTGGGGTTTTGACAACAACCTTCTTTAAGGTTTAGTATGCAACCACTTCTGGGGTTTTGTATGCAACCACTTATGGTGTTTTGTGTGCCACCTCTTTTGGGGTTACACCAACTGCGTTACTCTGCTCTTTTTGTGTTTGTGGGTTTTATCTTTTTGGAACCGATTTATCTCTCACAATTTATTAATATGATAATCATTTTGTGAGTAATTCCATTCGAGCAGATAAGTTTAAGCTGGTATATGTGACTTTGTCACCTTATTTGTGTTAGTGAATGCATCTTGTATTTCATTTGTTATTATTTGCAAATACACGCTCTTTCTTTTGGACTTCAGATTTGTATTAACCACTTCAGGGGTCGATATATAATATGATGCATTTTTTTATGTTACCAGTCTTTCATTTTCTTGTCCCCCCCTAAGACTGGGAATACGATGTACATACCCCATTTATATGTTATGGTGGTGCTATTGGTACATAGGTTGCACACCAAAATATATAAAAAAAATGGAAACTTGGTTCTCTTCAGGAGACCAGTTGTAATGGGGAGTATTTGTGATAAGCAGTTGGTTTTGAATTGATATAATCAATCGACGAATTCCGTCTCGACTACGTATGCCTCTCATTATATTTCACATTGTGCCCAACAATGGTCCCTACAATTGGGTTATCAAAGAACAGTGTTAAACCATGTAAAAAAACAACGTTCCATAGTGTTGGGCATATGCTACATACGGGTAGCTAAAAAACTCACATGTAACCATGTATGAATGCCACAATCCACACAACTGTACATTTCAATGGTCCCATATAAGAGGGATTATTTGTAGGAGTCTATTGTTTGGAAGGGCATAAAAATTTATTTGCCACAAAAAAAAACCTAACTAGACATATGATAAGGCATTTTGGGAGCAATGTTTTTAGATTACTTAGAGGTGCTAAGGTACCGGTTAGCATGTTTGATTGTTTAGCATATCATGATGCTATCTTGATGACCTATTTGGTCATGCCATGTGGTGAACGTATAAATATTCTAGTAACTTCTGGTTACTCACCATATTTGATTTAATGGAATATTGTGGAAAATTAGTATCATTTCTAGTAACTTCTAATATAGTCTTCTGGCCATATTTGCTATATGATATATTTTAGATATTTAGTATCTTTTCTTTTACACCATTCCAAGGTGATGACTTTTCATTCAAACATAGTGGAAACTTAATAAATTTCTTCGGTATACATTAGGATCTGATGCATTATGAATTACAAAATTCGATATCAGCGGGTAAACTATCGATGCTCTTCTGGAGCATTTAATATGCTATTAACACGTGAAATAGTATCAATAACGTCTCTACCACGTGAAATATTATAGTTTTAGCCTTTGTTTAGAGGGAAAACATGTACTATTCATAAGGTTTTCCATCACTAGGCTATACATTAGCCAAAAACGCCAAGTGCGATGAACTAAAATTTGGGTTAAACTTGAAAAATCATTATTAAAAACAACGGGACTTTGTATACTTTTGGGAGAACTTCGGGTTCTCATCATTGATTTAGGATTCATGTGAGCATCAACACTAACTCAAATGAATTATTATCTATCAATTTCAGTAACTAACATCAGAGTAGTTTACTTAAGCTAAAGTCCATTAATTATTTTCATAGCTATTTTTCAACATTTTCATGTGAGGGCTCATTTCTAATGACTATATCAATGTCTATTAATATTTGTTTAGCAACAACAAACAATTAGAAGAATAACCATACAATTAATTATGATGACTATGCATAGCATTGTAACAAGCTGAAATATCAAATCACTAAAGCATAACAATGTTTATCTCAGCGTAGTTGTTTTGGTAACCAGCTACCAATGAAATTTGTATTAATTTATTTAGCACATTTAACTTGTCAAAAGGCAATACATATAACATATATGCTATCTAAAACAATGAGACCAACAGAAGTATTGCTAAACAAATGAAATCCGTAATATCTACCCATAAGCAAGTTATATGCATGTTAATTATTCACAATTTATATGCATATCAATTACATATATAAATCACACACAATCCTAGGACATTATACGTATACATATATATGTGTGTGAGTGTTAAAGAGATTAAGTTCATATTAATTTGCTTGTCATGTCTAGAAAAAAATATTAAAGATCATTTAAAGTAATAAGAATTAATCAAATTTCTAATTAAAAGATATTAATAAGAATGAATTAAAATTAATAAAGAATGAATTAAATGGAAAAAATGATATTTAATGATTTTAATTTCTAAGCATTAACCAACATCATATATATTAATATCCATGTTCATAACTCCATATAATTTAAGATTGTAATTAAATGAATATTAAAGATCATTTAAAGTAACGTACCCATTTGTTTATAATGTGTTGTGTAATTTATGCATAAATGTAACATGATATAGCCAATCACAAGTATATCATATATACACATATTTGTCACTACAGTTTAAAACATAAACAAATGTCACTATCAACTTTCTCGATCATATAATAACATATGAATCTTTATTACTCGTAAATGAGCTTTCTTATACTAATAAATTTTGTTGCTCAAGAAAATATAACAGGCATCTTGAGAATTTTTGTGTCATGTTAATTTGCAAATAATATCTTTTACCACACAAATATTTTATAGAATCAACTCACATATTTAAATATCTAATAGCAACTAAAGGACTTATACAATTGCAATAACAATGATATACAACAAAGTTTACTAAGTAGTTGTCATATTATAATATATTATCATATAAACATGTGCATTATTGTAATACCAATTGTATTTTGGTAGTTCATCATAAATTGTCTAAATACTAATAACAAAAACTAATTAATGGACTAATCAAAACTCATAACCATAATAATAAAAGCACATAATGATTTAGAATTTGTAATGTCTCTTTGAAACCCCAAAATCTAATTAATGGACCAATCAAAACTCATAACCATAATAATAAAAGCACATAATGCTTTATAATTTGTAATGTCTCTTTGAAACCCCAAAAATAATAAAAACACATAATGATATCAAAACTCATAACCATAATAATAAAAACAAATAATGATTTAGAATTTGTAATGTCTCTTTGAAACCCCAAAAACTAATTAATTGACCAATCAAAACTTATAACCATAATAATAAAAGCATATAATGATTTAGAATTTGTATATCTCTTTGAAACCCCAAAAACTAATTAATGGACCAATCAAAACTCACAACCATAATAATAAAAGCAATTTATCCCACAAGTAATAAGTTGATTACAATTCAAAAACCAAAACTAAATCTTCCAAGAGTTAGTTGACATACAAGTAGAATTATATTATTAAAATCTTTAGAGTAGTTTCAAAATGAACAATTGTGGAGATTTAAATATATATTGCATATTTGGGACAACTAAATTAACGCATAAATTCACTAGATACTTCAACTTTTCAAACCGTTAATGAAACATACCTATTCAGTTTAGTGTACCAAAACTTCTCTTGAATCCAATAAAATATTTAATGATAAAAAGGAGATAACCAAGAGGTGTAAGAAATTAGTTACAATACTGTAAATAATCAATTAGATAAACTAGAAAAACCATTATGTTTCTGGTTTACTTTTGCTTTCTTTTCTTCACATCTCAATGTTTTTCGTAGGTGTTTGTTTGTGAAAAGAAAACTATTCAGATATGTTAACACATAGTAAAGTAAACAAAGAAGTAAAAACATTATGATCCTCGTTAAATAAGGATGATATCAATGTTGTTCATGATAATTTAATCTTAAATCATAACCAATAAAAAAAATCAAGAAAAGCGTAAGTTAATTTTAGAGTTTTATCATACCAACAATCAATGAGAAAAGAGGAAATAAAATTAAAACAATTAAGGGTTTTCATACCAGATCAACAATTTTGTCTTTTATCTCTTTCGCCAACGTTGATACGACATAGTGTCTTGTGTTGATACAATCCAACTTCAAAAGCAATTCGTGCTGATAACGTGTTGTGTAATAACTAGAACCTATTACCAATGTATAGAAGAGAATGGGAGTACAAGAGATGAATTTCTTATTGATATCACATACAAAATACATGAGCCACTATATATAGGCTATAACATTAATACAAACATAAATGTGACATGGGGGTTAGAAATGTGGATAGTCACTAATAATGGGTGTATTCGTAACATATACGACATATCACGAGTGAGTTGATTAACTAATAGCAAACGAACACCCTATTGTAAATTTTTTAACACAATCTGTAAAGCTCAAGGGTATATAATCTAGTATATATATATATATATATATATATATATATATATATATATATATATATATATATATATATAGGGTAGGGATATGGTAAAAAGTGTCTAAAATGTGAGAAGGGTAAGAAGTGTTTTAAACCATTGGATATTTGATCTAATAGTTGAGATCAATAGGGTATAAAATGTAAATTATGTTTTAATTAGAAGGACCTTATGTAAAATTAAAGGGCAATAGTGATTTTTCCAACGTTTCAAATATGGTAACCGTTTCAAAATCCCCATCAATCTCCTATAAAGCAGCAAATTTATGGTAACTGTTTCAAAACCCCCATCAATCTCCTAAAAAATCAGCGAATTTCTCGTACTGAAATAAATTCTTCGATTTCCTTCACAACAACTTTTGATAACACTATAAAGAATAGTATATTACATGATAAAACACTATAGGAAGATATAACACTATCTGTTTACTGTAAGACACTATACATAAATAAAACATTGTTGATGGGGGATAAAACACTATGAAAAAGAACAATATATTACATGATAAAACACTATAGGAAGATATAACACTATCTGTTTACTGTAAGACATTATACAGAATAAAACACTATTGATGAGGATAAAACACTATGAAAAGGAACATGTAATATATTACATGATAAAACACTATAGAAAGATATAACACTATCTGTTTACTGTAATATACAGAATAAAACACTATTGATGGGGATAAAACACTATGAAAAGGAGATTAAAGATACCTGTACATAATATAACACTATTGACTGGGGAATATAACACTACAATAAGAACTTACCGTAAACAATTAAATGTATAGAACAAATCGAATTCGAATCAGATCCCTAATATATAGCCTGATATTTTTGGCAGTTGTCTTTGGAAATCAATTAATTGATAAGAATGGACAATTACTAATATACCCTTTTGAATTATTTAAGATAAGGGACACTTGTCATTCCCAAATTATTTCTCACACTTCTCACAAAAGTTGGACTTTTTACAGGATCCTCTACCTATATATATATATATATATATATATATATATACTAGCTTTCTACCTGCGCGATGCGGCGGCGGAGGCGATTTACAATAGGATACTCGATTACGGTTAGTTTATCAATCGTTTTGTGATATATTATAGGGGTGATCACGGTTCGGTTTCAAATCGTAAAACCGCCCGAACCGCTCTTCGGTTTGGTTTCGTGGTCACTTTCTTTCTTTAACTTTTGGCTTGTCGGTTACAAAATCTTCAAACGTAGCGACTGGTTTGATTTTCGGTTTTATACCAAAACCGGCCATATAAAATCAGACCAGACCGTTAATGCGGTGGCGACAATTTACAATGTTGATCTCGTTTTCTATTATTTTATCAATCCCTCTCGTGACATAGTTTATGGTACGTCTGTTTTTTTCGTAACATTGTTGTAGTATATCTATGATGTTTTCAATATACACACAAAGAAACAAAGCGTGTGAACATGAGCCGCTGAGTGTTGGGACATAAAGTAGTGTCAATTTAACGCCATTGTTACAAACCGGTTATCATGAACCAATATTATTGCCAGAGTTATGTTATCGATGTTTAGAAAAAAAGCATATGGTATAAATATTTAGAAAAATGCATATGTTATTGACACAGTTTTGTTATTGATGTTTAGAAAAAAACGATGTGGCGGTGTCGACAATTTTCAAGGCGGTACTCGTTTTCTGTTTGTTTATTAATCCTCTAATGGGTTCCCTCGCACTTTGAAGCAGGCAGAGGAATTATTAACAAAATATAAATAGAAACGTAAACAGAACGGTAACTACAACTAAAATATTAAAAAATGTAGTTAGAATTAAAAGTATTGTATCAAAAGGAAAGAATGAAAACAAATACAACAAACAGTTTCTGTAAATTCAAAATATATATATATATATATACCAACAATGGATTCATTTACACAACTTTTTTAATTTACATCATTTCTTTTATAAACTTGCAAAGATATCAACAATCCGAACTATTCTTTGCGCCATCACTTATTATCCAGCAGCAATTATAAGCCTGCTAAATAACGATGGGGATTGACAGATTTAGTGAGCTCATGTAAGAATCAACAAACACCAAATCTAAATTTACTAAAATATTATTAGTTTAGGGTCAAAAAGTTCTTTAACTGTATTATATTTGTTAAATCAATGGATGAATTCTTTGCTCTCCATAATACCATAATGGGTCAAACAACAAGAGGAGTGCTAAAATAACCACTATATAAATACATTCACATTTGATGCACATTTATGATTTTTCACTTTTTTCCACTTACATATACATTTACTTTTAAGCCTCCTACACACAAGACCATCTCTGAGAATGACTGTCTCTCAGAATTTAAGGGTCCTTGATGGCGCTCTGTGCGAGTAGAAAACTTAAACCCCTTAGGTTTACATTTTTTACACATTTACAATCCAAGGAACTGCATAGCTTTGATTAGAAATTATCCTTTATCAATTAAAATCGCTTTCATTTTTGTAAAAGTCATAATTTAATAATCTAGAATATGGAAAGCGTTTTATTTTTTCAAAAATGACGTTATCTAGTTGCAATCTTTTTCCAAATCTTTAAAACCATTTAGTCGATTAAAAATTATTTAAAACCCATTCAACTATGATAGTAATCAGATGTATCAAGAACAACCGTCGCTCATTTACAACTATGATTTGGACAAACCCGATTTAGAAGCCGCAACTTTCATGAGAATCGTCAGTTTCACAATGCTCTTCATGTTCAAAGCCTTCCGGATCTTGAAAACCGCCCATGTTGTTCCGATTGCGTGCCCCGCAACATCTATCCCTTGGCTTTGCCATGTAAAATAGTCAAATTATAGCAACCTATAAAAACGTAAAGTGATCTTCATGTGTCATGAATGAAAATCATGTTGTTAAAGATTTTGATGGGCTTACCTTGCCATCATATTCTTTCTTAAGACTTCTGGAGCAATATATGCAGGCGTTTCGACAGTCGATTTTGGTTGTGAATGCAGAACAGAGGACTGGATACAAATACAAATACAAAGAAATAGGAGGCTTATAAGTAAGATAATATCAAAGAACCACAGTAAAAGAACCTACATTTGCTTAATAAGGAAAACCTATAGTTCAAAGAAGCCGTCTTTAACCAAACATTAACAAGCAAAGAATGATATGATACTGTATCAGAAGTAGCATAAAAAGGGAAGACATGATGATTAGTACCTTTGAATATCCAAAATCACAAATCTTGAATCTTGGATCTTGGGGCACCATTTGCCATCCAGAAACCTGCACCAACCAACCCTTAAGGCTTCTTGACAGTCTTGTATAGCATTGAGGTTCCTTGAAAAACCATTAGCTGGAAATTCTTCCTGTACTGCTTCAACTATGACATAATTTCAAATGTGTAATCATGTTAGTGCCTTTGTACTAACCCGTATCCAATTTGATCTGAGCACGCTCAGACTTGAACTCGCTACAACCCAAAGGCCGTGAACCCATTCTGAGCCAAAGCTAACGACCACTTTCTAAAACATTCCATTTCACCCGTACCCAGTTTGGTTGGAACCGTAACGACCTAAACCCGCTACGACCCATTTAGCCAGCCGTCTATAATTTATGTATTAGTCATTTTGGTCGAAACCTTAAGACCATTTTCTAGAACGCTTTGTTTTGACCCGTTCTAGTTTGGTTGAAACTCCTCATTATCAATATCACCCGAACCCATTATGTTGTTACCCTGCCAACCCGGTGTACAATATACTAATAATATATGGAAGTTCTTGAAAATGTACCAATATATTGTTGTCACTTCTGAACGGATCCTTGAAAGTTGGTCAAAGGCTGTTCCATTCCTCAGATCCACTATATCAGCCGAAAATATCTCATATACATAGTTTACCTGCAATGTGTATGAAAATGTTAATGTCGAATTCAAGGTTCCGTGGTGATGCAATAGCTTTCAAAATCAAGGATATTATTTTAAAATGATGGCAAAAGTAACGCACCACGCACCAATGCAAATGACAGATCCCTTCATTCCCACATTTGCTTCTAGCCGTACTCGGTTTAGCGTCTTTGGGGATCCGACATTAATCCTCTCATACCTACTAATTGATGTACCTGAGACGCATTTCTTCTGGCTCCCGAAAAAGACACTATATGGACTGGATTAAGAGGATCAGTCACATTCAAACAACGGTAAAAGTAAAACAAAAATGAACAAACCATATACTTGCTTTGTCTAAATATATAAGTATAAGTAGAAAAACGTAATGAAAAATAAAATCCAATTTTCACATAAGGATTGCAAGTATTCCAAATTATCCGCCGGAGTTGAAAGAGATACACTGGAAAAAACTGTAATAATCTTTAATTCATAGTGTTTACCGTTTATCATTCGCCATGCTACTTCTGCATTGTCGAATTAAGCTTGTGGCAAGGAGGTAAAAAGATACCTGATAAGGGACAAAATCACATTTCTTTAACTTCTGATGCGAGTATACAGCCAAGACACAACGTACACTCTTACAAACGGAATCCTAAAAGAGAATAAATCGTAATGAAGTTAAACAATGTTGCAAAAAACCACATTGAAAAAGAACCAATTTCAAATAACCAATTATTTGTTTTTTAACAAATATCAAAAACCCCTAAAACAACTCATTATATGAACTGGTTCAGCATGCTTTGGAAGCGAGTCCTGCAGTTGCTTTTTCTCCCTCAATTTCATGTATTTATACATCAATTTCAAAAGCAAGTGACTTAACGAAATCAACTTGTATGTCTGTAAAGAAAGCAACACATGCTTCAAAAGCAAGTGACTTAACGAAATCAATTTGAGTTTCCACGCCAGCTTTTACCTGAAACACAATACCTTATTTTAACACCATATTAAAGTAAACTTACTTAAAATTTAAAAATCCTAACAAACAGACAACAGGAAAGTTGATGTACATCCTAATCTTTAAATGTCAAACACTCAAACATATTAAAAATTAAAATGATTCACACACTTTAGGCGAAATAATAAAACTCCATATACATTATATACACTAACACACAAAGTTATAAACATAGTCATACCTCGGGTGCCATCCACCTGTATGTTCCGGTTTCTGCCGTCATTACTCCAGATTCAGTAGAAACAACATACCGGGATGTTGAACCCAGTAGATCTGATGTCGGAATCGCCGGAGAAAGAAACCCTAAAATTTCACAGATCTAAGTCAAATAACACACAAAAATTGCCGATAAGGTTAAAAAGACGGTACCTGAGAAGTGAAATCGTCGGTGAAATCCGTCGATCTAGTGAAATCGCCGGTGAAATCCGTCGATCTAGTGAAATCGCCGGTGAAATCCGTCACCATGAGACGTATTCAGACACCGCGTGTGGTGAGAGAGAGAGAGAGAGAGAGAAGAATGGGGGCGGATGTGAATGAAATGAATTTAGGGTTTAGATTAAGTGAAAGAAAGTTTATACTGGATCCATTTGAGTAAAACGGGTCAAAGAGATCCGGTTAGGATCCATGAGCTGCTCCGCGTGTTGAAGAAAGTTTCAACACATTCATGCTTAAATGCTTGTACAATGGGCTTCAAATGGTTGTACAATGGCAAATGACCATTCTTACCCTTCCTATATGTTTATTAAAGTAGTATATATATAGGTAGAGGATCCTGTAAAAAGTCCATCTTTTGTAAGAAGTGTACGAAATAATTTGGGAATGACGAGTGTCCCTCATCTTAATTAATTCAAAAGGGTATATTAGTAATTGTACATTCTTGTCAATTAATTGATTTCCAATATAACTGAAAAAAATAACTGGCGATGAGAATGTTTAGGGATTGATTCGAATTTTGTATTTTTTTGCAAGATCCAATATAATTGTTATCTACGTATCATTCTTCATCAATTATAAATACAAGAAGTCTTATGAAATCGCTAGAGACAATACAGTTGTTTAACTTATGCGCCCTTCTTCGATTCTGGTGTTTTAAAGGGTTATATACATACAGCTTCGATCTTGAATTGGTGTTTTAATGTTTTTTGGATTCCAGATAAAACACCATGACTTGAATCATAGTCATGGTGTTTTAAAATTTGGGAATGTTTCGTATTGATTGTCCAGATGTTAAAATACCATGGATGTAATCACAATACAATGTTTTCTGGATTCCAGATAAAACACCATGACTTGAATCATAGTCAATGTCTCCAGATTTTTAAAACACCACGCCATGAACAATGTCTCTAGATAAAACACCATGACTTGAATCATTGTCAATTTATCCATTTGTTTTAAAACACCACGCCATGAATCTGATTATACAATGTCTCCATATAAAACACCATGACTTGAATCATAGATGTTTAAAACACCACACCATGAACAATGTCTCCAGATAAAACACCATGACTTGAATCATAGTCATGGTGTTTTAAAATATGGAAATGTTTTGTATTGATAAAACACCACGCCATGAACAATGTCTCCAGATAAAACACCATGACTTGAATCATAGATGTTTAAATCACCACGCCATGAACAATGTCTCCAGATAAAACACCATGACTTGAATCATAGATGTTTAAATCACCACGCCATGAACAATGTCTCCAGATAAAACACCATGACTTGAATCATAGTCAATTTATCCTATTGTTTTAGAACACCACGCCATGAATCTGATTATAGATCTCTTTATAATAACGTATGAAGAATATGCAACCAAAAACCTCCCTACAATTAAGTTGAATCATTAATTCCGATATGAGTTAACTGCCATTTTCGTCCCTATGGTTTGGTCACTTTGGCCATTTCAGTCCATTTTTCAAAAATGCGCCATTTTCCTCCCCGACGTTCTGGAAAGGTGCCATTTCAGTCCAAAAATCATAACCCAGTTAAGTCGGTTTGTAAATAAGGACTGATTGTGTAAATTTGTAACATAAAGGACCATTTAAGTAAAATGTATAAATATTAATATAATTGTAATATATATATATATATATATATATATATATATATATATAATGTATACACACCACCGCCACCGGAACCGGAGCTCCGGTGGTCACCACTGCCGCCGCCGGAACCACCACCATCAACGTCATCATCGTCATTTAATGATCTCTGCCGCCGCAATCGATCTTCTTCAACGATTGTTGAAGAATGAAAAATGAAAAATGCAAATCAGAAGGTGAACGGAGGTGGGATGATGCAGGTTTATGGTGGTGTTCGACGGGGAGGATGATCGGAGGTCGTCGGAGATGATTATGATCGGCAGAGAATGGTAATAACGGAACGGAATGGTGGTTCGCCGGTGATACGGTGGTCGGAGGTGATCAGAGGACTCAGTGGTGAGACGATGAATGATGGAGATACAGACCGAGACGAAGAACGGCGAGGTTGAACGGTGAGGATGATGATGGAGAAAAACAGAGATGATGACCGGAGATGAAGATGATGTACGGCGTTGAACGGTGAAGAAGATGATGACAGGAGGTTAGGTTTGAGTGACCGGAAAAATGGTAGGAGAATGTGATCGAACAAGTTGAAGGTGATGGTGTGGTGATGTGTTGAAAACAGCCGGAGATGATGATGAAATTTAAGGAGGGTGGTGGTTATGGCGGAGAACAGAGGTGGTTATTGAAATGTGTCGGAGGTGGTTCGTCGGAGTTGTTGCAGGTTATGGATTGGATGGTGACGGTGGTGAACGAGGCGGTGACGGTGGCCTGAGATGTTGATGGCGGCCAAGGCAGGTGTGGTGGTGGTGGTGGTGTGTTAGTGGTGAACGAGGTGGAGATGGTGGTATGAGATGTTAGTGGCAGATCAGAGTGGTGGTGGTGGCAGTGGCTGTGGTGGCGGTGATGGGAACTGGTGATGCAGGTGGTGGAGAGTGTAGAGATAGAACAAGTGGTGGCGGTGGTGGGAACTGGTGCGGCGGCTGTGGAGGTGAAGGTGATGGTGGTGGTGGTGGTTTAGAGAGAGAGACGAACTGGTGCCATTTTCGTCCCTGTGGTTTGGTCACTTTGGCCATTTCAGTCCATTTTTCAAAAATGCGCCATTTTCCTTAAATGGTCCTTTATGTTACAAATTTACACAATCAGTCCTTATTTACAAACTGACTTAACTGGGTTATGATTTTTGGACTGAAATGGCACCTTTCCAGAACGTCGGGGAGGAAAATGGCGCATTTTTGAAAATTGGACTGAAATGGCCAAAGTGACCAAACCACAGGGACGAAAATGGCAGTTAACTCTTCCGATATTTAAGGAAAAAGGAGTGAATATAGGTGTTTTTGGTTGTGTAGGTTACAGTTACTATATTTCAAACATTGAAAAAGACACTATTGCCCTTCAATTTTACATAAGGTCCCTCTAATTAAAACACAATTTACATTTTTATACCCTATTAATCTTAACCATTAGATCAAATATCCAATGATTTAAAACACTTCTTACCCTTCTCACATTTTAAACACTTTTTACCATATCCCTACCCTATATATATAGGTTTAGAATAGTGTAAAAATATGAATTTTGTGAGAAGGATAAGAAAGAACATGATGAGGACACATGTCGTTATTTAATTTATTAGGATAAGGGAAATTAAGTAATTTAATAAAAAACCCAATTAAAGATAAAATTCAAAAACCCACATGCAATGCACATGCAAGTTCCCCCTGTCTTTTAAAACGGTAATAACTTTTTATAGGTAACTTTAAAAAAAATTAAACCATAATAACGAGTGTTTTTTTATCTTTAATATAAACAACATATTGCTATACTTGTATAGAAAAAAAATTACGTTTCAATCGGATGTTTTATTCCATGGTCTTTTCTCTATGTTGTTTTAATTGTATATTGATTCAAGGCGTTGTGTTTTACAGTAAAACACAATGAACGTATATAAGATATCATAACATTGCAAATATCATTTACATTCACTCTTTCAATCTTGTTTTCTATAGTTTTTATTTTAGGAATTCAAAACAGATTATGGTGTCTTGTAAAATAAAACACCATAGAAAACAAGATTGAATGTAAATGGTATTTGCAATGTTATGGTGTCTTATATATGTTCATGGTGTTTTACTGTAAAACACAACGCTTTAAATCATTATGCAATTAAAACAACATAGACAAAACACCATGGACTAAAACATAAGATCAAAACATAACTTTTTCTCTATATAAGTATAGCAATATGGTACTGATATTAAAAATAAAAAATACTCATTATTATGGTGTAATTTTTTTTTTTAAAATCATTTACGTATAAAAAGTTATTGACGTTTATAAAAGATGGGGTAACTTGCATGTGCATTGCATGTGGGTTTTTGAATTTTAAAAATGTTAAATTTACCTTTATACGCTTAATATAGAAAATTAATTATTTTAATGGTAATCACTATTTACAATTTTGTCATTATAAACTCAATTATTAGATTATAAATCACAGGGTATAGATTCCTTTCTACACCTCACAAAACACACCCTTTTAAAAATAACCATACCATATACATATACATATACATATATATATATATAGGGTTAGGTTAATGTACAAATGCCCTTATCGTACATTACGTACGCTACAATCTCAGCCGTCCGATCATCTTCCCGCATTGAATTCACTTGTTGTTTTTTTTTTTTGTAACAATTTCGCATGTTGGTTTTTTAACATGAGATTTCATCAAAATTACCACATGTGAAATTGTTACAAAAAACAACATACTATTTCATCAAAATTATCACATGCGAAATTGGTACAAAAAAACATGCGAATTCATCAAAAATTATCACATGCGAAATTGTTATAAAAAAACAACATGCTATTTTATCAAAAATTATCACATGCGAAATTGGTATAAAAAAGCAACATGCGAATTCATCAAAAATTATCACATACGAAATTGTTATAAAAAAACAACATGCGATTTTTAAAATGCGGGAAGATGATCTGACGGCTGAGATTGTAGCGTACGTAATATACGATAAAGGCATTTGTACGTTAACCTAGCCCTATATATATATATATATATATATAGAAAGCATAATGTACTTCACGGCTTAACGTACGTTAACGTACGCGACCAAAACACAACATGCGTGATTAATATATATAACATGCGTGATTACATTTTGATCAACTTAACGTGCGTGATTTTGTATGTAAGGGCTCCCATGCGTGATTATAAGGGCTCCCATGCGTGATTATCACAAAACCAACGGATCCATGCGTTATTAACTGTTCCATGCGTGATTATAGCCCAGATCTGATGGTTACGATTGTCGCGTACGTGAAGTATGATAAGGGCTTTTGTATGTTAACCGCTCCCTATATATATACACACACATATATATATATATAAGGAAAGTGTTCTGTACAAATGCCCTTATCATACATTACGTACGCTACAATCTCAGTCGTCCGATCATCTTCCCGCATTGAATTCGCATGTTGTTTTTTTGTAACAATTTCGCATGTTGGTTTTTTAACATGCGATTTCATCAAAATTACCACATGCGAAATTGTTACAAAAAAAAACAACATGCGAATAATAACATGCTATTTCATCAAAATTATCACATGCGAAATTGGTACAAAAAAACATGCGAATTCATCAAAAATTATCACATGCGAAATTGTTATAAAAAAACAACATGCGATTTTAAAATGCGGGAAGATGATCTGACGGCTGAGATTGAAGCGTACATAATGTACGATAAGCAATATTGTATA